>NC_133509.1:18590000-19215000 GCF_049354715.1 Callithrix jacchus
AAGCTGAATAACACTCCATTATATACATATATGTGTGCGTATATATGTACACATATACACATGTACACAACATATTCCTTATCCATTCATCTATCAATGGACACTCATTTCCATATCTTGGCTATTGTAGATAATGCTGAAATGAACGTGGGAGTGCAGATGACTCTGTGAGATAATGATTTCGTTTCCTTTGGATATACACTCAGAAAAGAGATTGATGGATTATAAGATCATTCTATTTTTAAAGCTATGAAGAGCCTGAATACCGTTTTCCTTAATGACTGTACCAATTTGCATTTCCATCAACAATGTACAAGGGTTTCCTTTTCCCCACATTCTCACCAACACTTAGTCTTTGTCTTTTTGCAGTAGTTATTCTAACAAGTGTGAGGCGATATCGGATTCTGGTTTTGATTTATATTTCCCTGGTGATTAGTGATATTGAGCACCTTTTAATGCATGTGATGGTCATCTGCATGCCTTCTTTTGAGAACTATTTGATTTTTTGTTACTGAGTCAAGTCCCTTGTATATTTTGGTTATTAATTTCTTATCAGGATATATGGTTTGCAAATATTAGCTTCTGTCCCATAAGTTATCTTTCTATTTTGCTGATTGCTTCATTTGCTGTGCAGATTTTTAATTTAATGCAATCTCACTTTTCTATTTTTGCTTTTGTTGCTTGTGCTTTTTAATGTCATATTCAAAAAAATTATTGACTAGACCAACGTAGAGAAACTTTTTTCCTCTTCTGGCAGTTTTACAGTTTCAGGTCTTACACAATTCAGTCTCTAATCCATTTGCATTGGTTTTAGTGTAAAGGTTTGATTCCACTCTTCTGTGTTCGGGCATCCAGTTTTCCCAGTATCATTTATTGAGAGACTGTTCCTTCTCCATTGTCTGTTCTTGGCACCCTTGTTGAAGATCAGTTGACTGTAAAGTTGTGGATTTATTTCTGGACACTCTGTTCTGTTCTGTCAGTCTATAAGTCTGTTTCTTATGTTCATACCATACTGTTTTGATTACTGTAGCATTATAATATTTTGAAACCAGAAAGAGTGACACTTTCAGCTTTGTTCTCACTCAAGATTTCTTTGGCTATACAGGATCTTTTGTGGTTTTATTTGAATTTTACGATTGTTTCTCTCTTTCTGTAAGAAAGGCCTTTGGAATTTTGATAAAGGTTGCATTGACTCTGTAGATCACTTTTGGTACTATGGACGTCTTAATAATATTAATTTTTCCAATCCATGAACATAGATTGTCTTTCTATTTATTTGTCTTCTTCCATTTCTTTCTTTCAATATACAGATCTTTTACCTCCTCAGTTAAGTTTATTCCTCTATATTTTATTTTTGGGAGTGAGATTATTTTCTTCATTTCTTTTTGGATAGTTCATTGTTAATGTATAGACGTACAACTGGTTTTTGTGTGCTACTGTCGTATCCTACAACTTTATTGAATTTGCTTATTAGTTTTAACAGGTTTTTTTGGTAGAGTCTAGGATTTTCTATATATAAGATCATGACATCTGCAAACAGAGACAGTCTTTTTTTCCTTTCTAATTTGAATGCCTTTTATTTCTTTTTCTTGCTTCCTTGCTCCAGCTAGGAGTTCAGCATTATGTTGACTACAAGTGGCAAGAGTGGACATGCTTGTCTCACTCCAGCTCTTAGAGAAAAAGCCTTTCATTTTTCACTGTTAAGTGTGACTTTAGCTGTGGGCTGGCCATATACAGCCCTATTATATTGTGGTATATTTCTTCTATACCTAATTAGTTCTTTTTTATCATGAAGGGATATTGAATTTTGTCAAATGCTTTTTTCTACATCAATTGAGAGGATTATATAACTAACTTTAGTCCTTCATTCTGTTAATGTGGCATATCGCGTCTTGATTTGCACATGTTGAATCACCCTTGCATCCCAGGTATAAGTCCCACTTCATTGTAGTATATGGTCCTTTTGATTTGCTGTTGAATTCCATTTGCTAGTATTTTGTTGAGGATTTTTGCATCTGTATCTATCAAGACTGTTGATGCTGGCCTTATGAAAAGAGTTTGGAAATGTTCTCTCCCTTTCAGTTTATTTGAAGGGCCTGGGAAGCATTGGCATTAATCCTTTAAAGGTTTGGTAGAAATCACCAATGAAGCCATCCAGTCCTGGACTTCTCTTCCTTAAGAGGTTTATCTTTTATGATTTAGTCTCAGTAGATTGTATATGTCTCAGAATTTATCCAAGCTATTCACCTTGTTGGCATATAATTGTTTATAGGAGTCTCTTACGATCCTTTTTATTTCTGTCATATCAGTTGTAATCTCTCCCCTGTCATTTCTGATTATTTGAGACTTTGACTCTTTTCTCACAGTCTTGCTAAAGGTTTGTCAATTTTGTTTATCTTTCAGAAACCCAACTCTTAGATTCATTGATCTTTCTGCTGATTTTCTAGTTTTATTTCATTTATTTCTTCTATAATCTTTATTACTTTTCTCTTTCTGCTAATTTCAGCTTTAGTTTGGGTTTTTTCCTAGTTGAGGAGCTAAAGTTTCTAAAGTTAGGTTGTTTATTTGGAATCTTTGTTTTTTTCACTGTCACTATAAACTTTCCTCTTAGAACTGCTTTTGCTGCATCCTGTGAGTTTGGTATGCTATATTTCCATTTTTGTTTGTATTAATATGTATTTTTATTTTCTCTTTTGATTTCATCCTTGATGGTTATTCAAGAGTGTGTTTTAGAGGTGCATTGTTTAATTTCCACATATTTGTGAATTTTGCAGTTTTCTTCTATTTCTAGTTTCATACCATTTTGATCAGAAAGATTCTTGATATAATTTCACTCTTCTTAAATTTGTTAAGACTTGTTTTGTGGCATAATATATATTCTATCCTGGAGAAGATTCTGTGTGCTCTTGAGAAGAATATGCATTCTGCTGCTGTTAGTAGAATGTTCCATACATGTCTGTTGGGTCCATTTGGTCTGTATGTTGTTCAAGTCCACTGTTTCTTACGGATTTTCTGTTTGGATGATCTATCCACTGTTAGATAGACCGGGGTACTGAAGTCCCCTACTGTTATAGTGCTGTCTATTTACCTTCAGTTCTGTCAATATTTGCTTTATATATTTAGGTTCTCCAATGTTGGGTGCATATGTATTTATAGTTATTCTCTTGATGAATTGATTTCTTTATCATTATATAATGATTTTCTTTGTCTCTTGTGACTATTTCCAACTTAAAGTCTATTTTGTTTAAGTACACTCTACTCTCTTTTGGTTACCATTTACATGGATTTTTTTTTTCTTTTTTGTTGAGACGGTGTCTCACAGGCTGGAGTGCAGTGGTATGGTCTCAGCTCATTGCACCATCTGCCTTCTGGGCTCAAGTGATTCTCCTCCCTCAGCCTCCCAAGCAGCTGGGATTACAGGCACCCACCACCATGCTCAGCTAATTTTCATATTGTTAGTAGAGATGGTGTTTCATCATGTTGGCCAGACTGGTCTCAAACTCCTGACCTCCGGTGATCTGCCCACATTGGCCTCCCAAAGTGCTGGGATTACAGGCATGAACCACCATACCCAGTCTTGATTTTTTTCACTTTCAGCCTATGTTTATCCCTAAAACTAAAATGAGTCTCTGGTAAGCAGTGTATAGTTGATCTTGTTTTTTTAATCCATTCAGCCATTTAATGTCTTTTGATTAGAGAATTTAATCCATTTACTTTAAAATAATTATTGATATTAAGAACTTACTGTTAATTATTTGTGGGATTTTTTTTGTTCATTTTTTCCTTTCTTCCTCCCTAGATGTCCTCATTTGTGATTTGACAAGTTTTTGAGGTAGTAGGCTTTGATTCCTTTCTCTTTGTACTTTGTGTGTCTGCTACAGTTTTTATCTTTGTGATTCCCATGAGGCTTACATAAAATGTCCTATATAGCTGTAATAGTTGTTATTTTAAGATGATAACAATTTTTATTGAATTTTAAAATCTATAATTTTTACTTCTATTTCTACATTTGGTTATTGATGTTACAATTTATAACTTTTATGTTGTATCTCTATTAACAAATTATTGTAGCCATAGTTTTTTTATTATTTTGTCTTTTCACTTTATATGAGAATTAAAAGTAATTTATATGCCACCAATACAATATTGGGTTATTCTTATTTTGACTACATTCTTACCATTTTTAGTGAACTTTATAATTTAAAAGTTTTTATATTGGTAATTTATGTCCTTTTGTTTCAACTTGGAGAACTCTAGTATTTCCTGTAAGGAAGATCTAATTATAATGAACTTTTGTTTGGGAAAATCTTTTTGTCATCATAATTTCTGAAGGACAATTTTAGCAGATATAGTATTCTTTGTTGGCAGAGTTGTTTGTTTGTTTGTTTCAGCACTCTGAATATATCCTCCCTCACTCCTGGCCTGCAAGGTTTCTGCCAGGAAATCCACTTATAATCTCAGAGTTTCCCTTGTATGTGAAGAGTCACTTTTCTTTTGTTGCATTGAAAGTTCTCTCTTTGTATTTGACTTTTGACAATTTGATTATAATGTGTCTCAGCGATGATCTCTTAATGTTCAGTCTATTTGGGGTTACTTGGACATCATGAATCTGGATGTTGAATTTCCTTCCCAGAATTGTAAAGTTTTTTGTCATTTTTTCTCTAAATGCATTTTCTGCCTCTTTCTCTTTCTCTGCTCCTTCTTTAACTCTTATAATGCATATATTAGTTCACTTGATGATGTCCTGTAAGTCTTGTAGGCTTTCCTCACTCTTGTTTATTCTTTTTGCTTTTTGTGTCTCTAACTAGATAATGTCAAATGATTTGTATCTGAGTTTACTAATTCTTTCTTCTGTTTGATTGAGTCTTTTGTTGAAGCTCTCTGTTGATATTTTTCAGTTCAGTCATTGTATTCTTTAGCTCCACAATTTTTTCATAGTTTCTTTATCAAACTTCTAATTTTATGCATGTATTATTTTTCTGCTTTTATTTAGTTATCTGTCTCTTGTGTAGCTTATTAAGCTTCTTTAATATGTTTATTTTGAATTCTTTGTCAAGCAGTTCATGGATCTCCATTTCTTTAGGGTTCATTATTGGTGTTTTACTTGTTTATTTTGGCAGTGTCATTTTTGCCTGAATCTTCATAATTCATGTAGCCTTGGATTGAAGGAGCAGACATCTCTTCTAGTCTTATCTAACAGACTAGATGATGGGACTATCTCCGGGATCATAGTTGAGTTGGGCTGGCCTCTGGTTTTACAGTTAAAACCTATAGCAGATGCATAAAAAAATAAAGAGAAATGAATCCGAGTATACTGTAAAAAATAACCAAATCACAAAGGAAGACATCTAGCATCCCGTGGCTGCTGCCAGGTTCACAATCATGTCCACAGTTGTTGAGCCTGTTATCAGAGATATAGACAAGTGTGACTTCTACTGGGTCCCTCAATACATTCTTGCTGGGTCTCTGGGTGGGTGTCTGGGAAGGCAACAGTGCCTATGGGCCACAGTAAAGCAGACCTGGAACCAAGTCATGGGATAGTCAGGACCAAGGACAGTAAGTGCATTACTGGGGGTAGGGGAGAACTAAGGGCATGGCTTCTCCCAAATACCCTGGATGTATCCCTAGGTGGGCAGGACTACCTCTGAACCATGGAAGAGCAGGACAGGACCCAAGTCGCAATGCTGTTTAAGGGACAGCAATCAGGTTCAAAGTCAGTGGCCATTACTGGTGGCACAGATAGGTATGGGTTTCCCTAGTTTCCTTAGCCCCTTGGTGGAAGGGGCTAGTGGCAGGACTATAGACAAGCAGGCCTGGAGCTGAATTTACAGGGGGAAGGTGGTGCTTCCAGTCCATAACAAGGGCTACAGTTGGAGGGCCTGCCAGCTGTGGGTGGGTCTGCCTTCTCAGAGAAGCCCTTCTTGGTCTTGACCCCCACTGGGATTTTGTAACCTCTTGCCTGGATTCTAAAGCTCTCATAAAGGCAATTTTGTCTATAGATGGCTGCCAAATACTTGTTTCTGTAGAGGAGCCTGAGCTGGGGACCTCCTATTCTACCATCTTGCTGATGTCACACCCCTCAATACAAATGTTTTATATCACAGTTTCTATAAGTCACAAGTCTGGGCACAGCATAGCTAGGTTTTCTGTTCAGGGTCTCCCTAGGCTGAATCAAGGCATTTACCAGGGTACCACCCTCATCTAGAGCTTGAAATCTTCTTCTAAGCTTACTGGTTGTTGCCAGAATTAATTTCCTTGCAGCTGGAAGACTAAAGTAACCATTTCCTCCCCTCAGCTTTCAGCTGAGGATTGCTCTGAGAGTCCTAAAAGCCACCCACATTCCTTGTCACATAGCCCCCTTTGTCTTCAATCAGAAACAGCATGCTAAACCCTTCCCATACTTCAAACCTATGAGCAAACGGAGAAAACCATTGGCTTTTAAAGGGCTCATTGATTAGGTCAGGCCACTCTGATAATTGATCTGAAGGTCAACTGGGCCATTCAACATAACCTAATCATGGGAGTAAAATCCAACACGTTCACAGTTGTGAGATTATCCAGGGTATGCAGTAAGCAGAAGCAGGAAATCTGGGAATTGTCTTAAAATTTTGCCTGCCACACTATTCTGTGTTTCCCTCATGGGGCTGTTGATATTCATTAAAGGAAGCTGCTTCTCAGAACCCACAAGCATCATGCTGACTCAGGGCTTGGCGCTATGGAAGCTATAAAATGTGCATAGGAATAAGCCAAGTTCTGACCTTTCACAGTTTTCAAAGCACTTTTACAGCTGTGATCTCATTTTCTCTCTTAAAACCCAAAAAGCAGTTTGCCCTGTTTTCATTTTATAGGTAAAGAAAATGGCAGATAGTTTAAAAGATTAACTTGAGGTAACAAACCCAGTGGCTTGGAAACTGGGACTTTAAACTCAACAACGAGATCCTCTAGCTCTAAAACCAGGACTCTCCCTGTGGCATAGTTACATTGTCAAGAATCTTGTCATTGGGAAAAGTGAGACACAGTTGAAGATTAGGAGGAAATATCGTCATAATAGTGCTTTTATTTTTATTTATTTATTTATTTATTTTACTTTTTTGTCACCCAGGATGGAGTACAGTGATGCAGTCTTTGCTCAACACACTTCAACCTCCTGGGCTCAGGTGATCCTCCCACCTCAGCCTCCTGAGTAGCTGGGATGCAGGCGTATGCCACTACACCCGGCTATTTTGGCTGATCTCAAATTCCCGGGCTCAAGCAATCCACCGCCTTGGCCTTCCAAATTACTAGGATTACAGGCATGAGCCACCGCACCCAGCCAGGGATGCTTTTAAATGAAGCTTAAGTTCAAGGTCACTATGAGGCTGGGGTAGCTTGGAATACACGTTGGGGAGATGGGTATCAGTGATGCAGAGAGGGAGAAAAAGAACGTTGCCGTCAGGGGGCACAGTCTGAGCAAAGGCAGGAACACGCACAATGTGTTGTGGGAGTATGGGGAGACCTGTCAAAGGGTTAATCAATGAGTGTTGACAGTTCAGTCAGGGAGGTGGCTGAGTCATGGGAAACCTTATGAGAGAGACTGAGGAATTTGCTGTGGGATGTTAGGCATTAGGGACCTTTGTGCTTTTTTAGCTGGAGAGGGATTTAAAATAGCAGTTTTACAATGGAGAGGGATTCACATAGTCATGCATCCATTCAGCGATTTCATGTCTGAATGTATATCCTAGGTTCATTAATGGTTTATTCAGTCAATTTAGTGAGTTTTGACCAGCATATAAAACATAGAATTAAAAGGACTTGAGTATATTAAAGGACATAGCATGTAAGAGTAACAAGTCCTATTTCATAAAATAGTTCCAATTTGTGTGTGTGTGTGTGTGTGTGTGTGCATACATGTTTTGTGTAGTACGGTGTGATATAAAATGTATGTACATATTTGGAGACAGACTCTCTCACTCTGTCACTCAAGCTGGAGTGCAGGGGCTCAATAATGGCTCACTGCATCCTTGCCCTCCTGGGTTCAAGGGATCTTCCCACTTCAGCCTTCCTAGTAGCTGGAACCACAGTCATGCACCACCATGCCCAGCTAACTTTTTAATTTTTTTTTTTTTTTTGTAACTATGGGGTCCCACTATGTCACCCAGTTTGGTCATGATTGCCTCAAGCAATTCTCCTGCCTCAGCCTCCCAAAGTGCTGGGATTATAGGCATGAGCCGCTACACTTGGCCTAAAATGTATTTCTTACTGTGGGTTGTAGTAAAAGTTTGAAAAATGCTACCCAGAGAGACCCTTGTACATGTGTGACAGAGACGAGTACAGTAATGTTGCTAGCAGCACTGTTTATTATTGCCAATAACTGGAAACCCTCTCAATCTCCGTCCCTAGGAGAACAGATAAATAAGTTGTGGCTATGCATGTGTAATGAAGTACAGAGTAACACTTTTAAAAAGGGAAATCCAGAGCCACATGTGTCATCATGGACACAAATAAGAAATCAAATGTGAAAGAAAGATGGTTTTTGAAGTATAAATGTATTGTCATTTATAGAAACCTTCTAAAAATGTAAAACTATACCATCAATCGTTTCTAGATCTACAGATATCAGTAGGAATGTAAATATGCGTGAAGATTACAAATGCCGAATTGAAGATAGCAGTTATGGCTGTTGAAGGAGAGTGGGGAATGGAGTCGAGGGAAGGACGTTCAGCCATATCTGTTGGGTTAAGACAAATCTTGGGATGGAAACCCAAGTGTTTGTGGTGTCATTCCCTATCTTTGCCTGAGTACTTGAAATATTCCATAAGACCTTTATTCACAGCAGAATTTCAGAATGATATGAGCCAGCCATGGACCAAGATGGATTTGGCAACTTGTAATAATGCAGTTTTGAGGCCATGGGGACCTGGACTAGGGTGATGATAAGAATAGGCCATTCTTGGCCGGGCGTGGTGGCTCACGCCTGTAATCCCAGCACTTTGGGAGGCCGAGGCAGGTGGATCACGAGGTCGAGAGATCGAGACCATCCTGGTCAACATGGTGAAACCCCGTCTCTACTAAAAATACAAAAAATTAGCTGGGCACGGTGGTGCGTGCCTGTAATCCCAGCTACTCAGGAGACTGAGGCAGGAGAATTGCGGTGAGCCGAGATTGCGCCATTGCACTCCAGCCTGGGTAACAAGAGCGAAACTCCACCTCAAAAAAAAAGAATAGGCCATTCTCATTATGCAGCCACAGAAAGGAACACAATCATGTCCTTTACAGGGACATGGATGGAGCTGGCAGCCATTATCCTCAGCAAACTAATGCAGGAACAGAAAACCGAACACTTCATGTTCTCGCTTATAAGTGGGAGCTGAATGATGAGAACAAATGGACACATGGTGGGGAATAACTGGGGCCTGTCAGAGGGGGTGTCTGGTGGGAGGGAGAGCATCAGGAAGAATAGCTAATGGATGCTGGGATTGATACCTAGGTAATGTGATGATCTGTGCAGCCAGCCACCATGGAACATGTTTACCTATGTAACAAACCTGCACATCTTGTACACGTACCCTGAACTTAAAAGTTGACGAAAAAAAGAATAAGCCATTCTCATATGTTTGATAATAGTAATGACAATATCTTGTGTAGTGAAAGGGCTTTTCAAATGGAAAAGCACTTCTATGGACATCCTTTTATTTTATTGTCACAAAATAGGCAGGACAATTATTGATTATTATGAACCTCAGAAAGCTGGAATTGGAGAAAGTCAGTCACTAAGGTAAGACAGTAGCGTGTGATGGAGTTGGAATTGAATCTGGCTGGCCATGGCTCTTCTGGTCTTTCAAGGCTGCTCTGTTGTGCCTACCTTTGGTCTAAGCTCAAGCGTCATTCTTTACATCTCTTTCTGTTTTCCGTTTCTGCATGTCACAAACACATAAGATAAGATTTTTGACTGCTCAGACAGCTTCACTTCCCACACAGCAAGAGCATTGCTATACCCATCCTCTTGGCTAACTGCCCTCTGCAGGGTAGAGGAGCAGGTCATACCCTGGGCTTCCCCATCATGCATGTGGCATGTTCCATGTGTGACAGATGACGCTGAAAGGGAGAGTTCAAGGACAAACACCTAGTGGATTCATGCTGGTGGAGCTCCAGGGGATGTCAGAGGGCAGCTGTTGGGTGTAACCATCTTCAAGAATGTTTGCATCCAGCTCTTTTGTGGGGAGAGATGTTTAGACTAGGGCCAGATTTTTTTTTCAGAAAGAAGAAAAAAATCAATAAATCCAGACATTTTCCATATACCCAAAACTGAGAAATAAAAAGTGGGTGTATAACAATAAGGCAGCAGGTAAATAGGCAAATGGGAATGGTATTGTTCAGAAGTGGTTTCATTGTAGTAAAAAAGGAAGAAAAGAAAAAAATGAATGTTTGTGGGTTGGATGGTTTGTTCTGATGGATGACAGAAACCATGTCGTGTTTTCACGAACGTTATCTCATGTAATTTCCCAACCCTATGAGGCAGGTTGTTCCTCATTTTAAAGATGAGGAAAAGAGACCTGGGAGATTAGCTTGTTGGCCCGTGGCCACTGGCCAGCATGCAATGGAGCCAGGCTTGGAGCTAGGGTTTTGCTCCATAGCTTGCAATGTTTCCTCCTTATCACACAGCGGTAACATTGAAAGAGAAAAGAACACACATTTCTCAGCCAACATGTGGTTACCATGGGAAGAAGCAGAGAAGAAATGTGGATCTTTTGGCAGGGAAACCATTACAGGTTCTTGACAGTTGTTGAGGTGAGGGCGCTGTTCCCCCCCCCCTCCCCCGTTCCATCCAGCAATGAAGTACGTGATGGGCAGGGGCTGCAGGACAGCGGCAGCAGGAGAGTGCTGGCAGCCATCTGATCGTGTGCACAGCCACTCGGCCCTGCCGTCCCGGGAATTAGGCTGTTACCTGTCTAGAGGTGCCAGGAGAAGCTGTTTGCCCGGCATGACAAGTTGGAATTCACAAGGCATTTTCCCACAGAAGCCAAGCCCTCCTGGGTAGTTGGGTGCTGGTCTACAAAACAATGACAGAATCATGTCATTATTCTGTACATGGTGATTGGGTTCCCAGACCTGTCCGTGATAGTGAATCCCCTGTGGGCTGGATAACCTCACAGACAGGTCTGGGAACCAATCACCATCTATAGAACACATTTTGTGGGAAAACATGCTCGTAGTTTACCAAGACCCAGCTCCGTTGGGAGACCCCCACCCAGGTGGGCTAAAGGTATTGAGAGAGGCAGCCACTCAGATGGCCAACAGAGTGAATCTATCCTGGGGACCAACCACAGCCTGAGAGCCGACAGGGCTGACAGCTCTCCAGACTGAAGGCCCCGAGCAAAGATTCATCCACGTATTTTTTTGCCCTTTGACAGATGATTCTTATTAATACACAGGTGTTCTACATATACACATACCGCAGGAATATGCCAGGTAGGCAGCTGTTACCCGCCTACCACTGATTACAAACTAAAAGTAATTTCCACAAGGGAGAGCCATGGAGGCAGGGTAAACTTAATGTTTCTCAACGGTTTTTCTCAGCTTTCAAACAAATGTTTGGAACATAGCCTGCCTCTAGGTTGAGAACAGGCTACATTAGAAGAATATTGAGCATTGAGGTGTTGTGAGTCCTGAGTTTCAGTGCTGACTGACAGGAAGGGTGTGAGTCCTGAGTTTCAGTGCTGACTGACAGGAGGGGTGTGAGTCCTGAGTTTCAGTGCTGACAGGAGGGGTGTGAGTCCTGAGTTTCAGTGCTGACTGACAGGAGGGCTGTGAGTCCTGAGTTTCAGTGCTGACTGACAGGAGGGCTGTGAGTCCTGAGTTTCAGTGCTGACTGATAGGAGGGGTGTGAGTCCTGAGTTGCAGTGCTGAGTGACAGGAGGGGTGTGAGTCCTGAGTTTCAGTGCTGACTGACAGGAGGGGTGTGAGTTCTGAGTTTCAGTGCTGACAGGAGGGGTGTGAGTCCTGAGTTTCAGTGCTGACTGACAGGAGGGGTGTGAGTCCTGAGTTTCAGTGCTGACAGGAGGGGTGTGAGTCCTGAGTTTCAGTGCTGACTGACAGGAGGGCTGTGAGTCCTGAGTTTCAGTGCTGACTGATAGGAGGGGTGTGAGTCCTGAGTTGCAGTGCTGAGTGACAGGAGGGATGTGAGTCTTGAGTTTCAGTGCTGACTGACAGGAGGGGTGTGAGTCCTGAGTTTCAGTGCTGACAGGAGGGGTGTGAGTCCTGAGTTTCAGTGCTGACTGACAGGAGGGGTGTGAGTCCTGAGTTTCAGTGCTGACTGATAGGAGGGGTGTGAGTCCTGAGTTGCAGTGCTGAGTGACAGGAGGGCTGTGAGTCCTGAGTTTCAGTGCTGAGTGACAGGAGGGGTGTGAGTCCTGAGTTTCAGTGCTGACTGACAGGAGGGGTGTGAGTTCTGAGTTTCAGTGCTGACAGGAGGGCTGTGAGTCCTGAGTTTCAGTGCTGACTGACAGGAGGGCTGTGAGTCCTGAGTTTCAGTGCTGACTGACAGGAGGGGTGTGAGTTCTGAGTTTCAGTGCTGACAGGAGGGCTGTGAGTCCTGAGTTTCAGTGCTGACTGATAGGAGGGGTGTGAGTCCTGAGTTGCAGTGCTGAGTGACAGGAGGGCTGTGAGTCCTGAGTTTCAGTGCTGACTGACAGGAGGGCTGTGAGTCCTGAGTTTCAGTGCTGACTGACAGGAGGGGTGTGAGTCCTGAGTTTCAGTGCTGACTGATAGGAGGGGTGTGAGTCCTGAGTTGCAGTGCTGAGTGACAGGAGGGCTGTGAGTCCTGAGTTTCAGTGCTGACTGACAGGAGGGGTGTGAGTCCTGAGTTTTAGTGCTGACTGATAGGAGGGGTGTGAGTCCTGAGTTTCAGTGCTGACTGACAGGAGGGGTGTGAGTGTTGAGTTTCAGTGCTGACAGGAGGGGTGTGAGTCCTGAGTTTCAGTGCTGACTGATAGGAGGGGTGTGAGTCCTGAGTTCAGTGCTGACTGACAGGAGGGCTGTGAGTCCTGAGTTTCAGTACTGACTGACAGGAGGGGTGTGAGTCCTGAGTTCAGTGCTGACTGACAGGAGGGGTGTGAGTCCTGAGTTCAGTACTGACTGACAGGAGGGCTGTGAGTCCTGAGTTTCAGTACTGACTGACAGGAGGGGTGTGAGTCCTGAGTTCAGTACTGACTGATAGGAGGGGTGTGAGTCCTGAGTTTCAGTGCTGACTGACAGGAGGGCTGTGAGTCCTGAGTTTCAGTGCTGACTGACAGGAGGGTTGTGAGTCCTGAGTTTCAGTGCTGACTGACAGGAGGGCTGTGAGTCTTGAGTTTCAGTACTGACTGACAGGAGGGGTGTGAGTCCTGAGTTGCAGTGCTGAGTGACAGGAGGGCTGTGAGTCCTGAGTTTCAGTGCTGAGTGACAAGAGGGCTGTGAGTCCTGAGTTTCAGTGCTGACTGACAGGAGGGGTGTGAGTCCTGAGTTTCAGTGCTGACTGACAGGAGGGGTGTGAGTCCTGAGTTTCAGTGCTGACTGACAGGAGGGGTGTGAGTGTTGAGTTTCAGTGCTGACAGGAGGGGTGTGAGTCCTGAGTTTCAGTGCTGACTGATAGGAGGGGTGTGAGTCCTGAGTTCAGTGCTGACTGACAGGAGGGCTGTGAGTCCTGAGTTTCAGTACTGACTGACAGGAGGGGTGTGAGTCCTGAGTTCAGTGCTGACTGACAGGAGGGGTGTGAGTCCTGAGTTCAGTACTGACTGACAGGAGGGCTGTGAGTCCTGAGTTTCAGTACTGACTGACAGGAGGGGTGTGAGTCCTGAGTTCAGTGCTGACTGACAGGAGGGGTGTGAGTCCTGAGTTGCAGTGCTGACTGACAGGAGGGCTGTGAGTCCTGAGTTTCAGTGCTGACTGACAGGAGGGCTGTGAGTCCTGAGTTTCAGTGCTGACTGACAGAAAGGGTGTGAGTCCTGAGTTCAGTGCTGACTGACAGGAGGGGTGTGAGTCCTGAGTTCAGTGCTGACTGACAGGAGGGGTAAGGAGTGACGTTTAGCAAGCAGCCACACGAGCCTCATGCTGAGCTGACTGTCCTGCTTGCCTTCTCTCGTCACATTCCAGCTTCGTTCTGTGAGGTCAGCAGGAGCATTCTCACTTTAATGCAGAGCAATTGGAATCTTGGAGAGATTCATTAACTTTTCCAAGAATAGGCAGCTAGTGAAAATAGAGGTTCGAACCTCTAGTTCTTTCTAGAAAGGGTCAGAGCCAAATCTAAATCAAGGGGAGAAGTGAACAGAGGTTTCTATCCCACCCCCAGCCTTATCTCTTTATATCATTGTGATAAAAAGAGCCTGGAAGACACCCTCATGGGTGACCTTTTAAAAACAGCCTAACTTGCTGGAGGCAGTGTGACAAGGCAGGATGACAGTGTCCTCCTACCTGTTCCTGGCCTTCCCCTGCCTCTGCTTATCTCTCTTCTGTCCTTGCTTGGATGCAAATTTTTATTATGGGCTAGGGAATGGGGGCTCACGCCTATAATCCCAGCACTTTGGGAGGCCAAGGCGGGTGGATTACGGGAGCCCAGAAGTTTGAGACCAACCTGGGCAACATGGCAGAACTCTGTCTCTACAGAAAAAAAAAAAAAATACAAAAATTAGCCAGGGGTGATTACATGTGCCTATAATCTGAACTACTTGGGAGGATGAGATGGGAAGATTGCTTGAGCCTGGAAGGTCGAGGCTGCAATGAGCCATGATCATGCCTCTGCACTCCAGCCTGGACAATAGCCCAAGACCTTGACTCAAAAAAAAAAAAAAAAAAATCTTACTACCCAAATCAGTGACTATTTGAAATCACTAAGAATGGGGGCTGATAGGAAAGAGGGGAAGGATGCCCAGGAATAGGAAGGACATGAGAGATTGGCGAGGTGGAGCAGCTGGACATGGGCTGCACTGCCCAGTCCCTCTCTTTGCCCCTTTTACCCCACAGCCAGGGATCCACTGGACTCTTATTTCCTTTCACTCCAGTCTATTCCCAAGCCTGAATGAATCTCTTAGTAACTGAGATTTCTACCCTCTGTAAGCCATCCTCTGCCTGACCCCCAGAGTATCCAGCCCGACCCAGGTGTGCCCAGGTGATCCAGGCTTCCCAAATCAAAGAGGCTGCCCACATTGCCTCGGGTGAAGACCTTAGGCCTCCTCCTGGGGTCTCAATAGCTTCCCAGGCTTCAGCAGTAGACATAGGAAAGCTATGCTCCAGGTCGCTGTTGCTCTGACCTCCATTTATCTAACAAGCATTAACCCATTTCCTACCCCATGTCAGTATCTTGTGATGTACATGAGGGAAAATAAGATATAGTCTTGATCTGGAAGACTTGCTAGTCGAGAAAGAGAGACAGAAGTTAACTAAGTATATTTTATGCATGAGGGATATACGAGGAGCTCAGGAGAGGAAATAAGTGAGCAGCTGAGTCTCTCTTGGGAGGGAGGGAATTGTGGAAGGCTTCTCTGAAGAGGTGACATCTGAACTAGGTATCAAGGAGAAAGCGTTTATCAGCTACATAGTCAGTCCTAGTGGTGGGAACTAAGTGGTGATATGGAATAAACAAGAGAAGTTTGGCATAGAGGACAAAGTTGAGCTGAGTTTAAAAAGTCAGCTACTCTCTTACTAAATGTATGAGCTTCTCTCTAATCAGATTGGGATTGGAAGCTCTCTTCTACACAGGTAATGGGTGATGCTGGAAAGGTACTGTGGGTGGACAGGCCTAGAAGTCAGACATTGTGAATCCTAAAGATTTGTTTTAACAAGCTGATACAGTTTGGCCATGTCCCCAACCAACTCTCAACTTGCGTTGTATCTCCCAGAATTCCTGTGTGTTGTGGAGGGACCCCGGGGAAGGTAACTGAATCGTGTGGGGCTGGTCTTTCCCATGCGAGTCTCATGGTAGTTAGTAAGTCTCACGAGATCTGATGGGTTTATCAGAGGTTTCCGATTTGGCTTCTTCCTCGTTTTTCTCTTGCTGCTACCAGGTAAGAATTGCCTTTTGCCTCCTGCCATGATTCTGAGGCCTCTCCAGCCATGTGGAACTGTAAGTCCAATTATACCTCTTTTTGTTCCCAGTTTCAAATATGTCTTTAGCAGCAGCATGAAAATGAACTAATATACAAGCCATATGTTCAGAATTTTGGAAGCTCAAAGGGCCTAAAATTGCATATGTATGTATGCAAGTCCAGAGGAAGCAGATAGCATCCTTTCTAGTGACTGTATTTCCAAAGAGACTTCCAATGTTAAGTGGAGAACATTCTCCATTGAATTATTGAGTAGAAGACTCCCCAGCTCTATCACCCCAAGCTCTGCTAGTTCAATGCCCTCCATTTAAAGGTGGCAACTACTGTTATTCCCATTATATAGATGAGGAAACCAAGACCCAGAGACGCTAAGAACCTTTCCCAAGGTCTGAATAAGTGGCAGAGAGGGATTTGTGTCTATGTTTTCATTGACAATACACATCGGTTTGACTGAGAGAGATGGCACAGCTTTTCACTGGCGGCTGTTTCACCATCTCCTGACACTTAAAGTCAGGACATGCATGTTCCATCCAGCCTCACTGTTGCTTCTTTTCCAGCAAAAGTTCACTTTTGTTTGTCTTGTATTTTTAAAATAACAACCAGAATGTCCTTGAGGTATTCTTTGTTTGTGTTTTTGCATCTTGTGAGTATTTGTTTCATCCTTTATTAAAAACAGGTCTTTAGAGGAATCACTGTGTCTGTGGTGGTTGAGTGAATTGTTGGGGTGACTTCTATTTTGCTGACTGGTTTGGGGGAAGAGTGGCCTTCCACAAATGACACGGTGTGTCACCCTTCTGTGGGTAGGAATGCAGTCAAATCATTACATTGTTGTGGTTCCCTCTTTCTTCCTCTCCTCCAAGTACAAACACAAGATAATTACCCAAAGGCCTTTTTTAAATGAAATCTTCCACCACATTCCAGAAGTGGCCATCTGTTTTTCTGATGCACTAAATGCATCAAGCATCCCTCTTCCAGAAGGTGCTATGAAGCTTATTGCTAAGAGTTCTATATTTTATAAACTGAGTTGCCATTCAGATTGTCCATAGTATCAACCTAAAGGCTGGCTTCGTGGGGACAGAATGAGATACTAGTTCTATCTAGTTACTCCAGACTGATTCACTTGTGGAAACTCTTTGAATTCTAAAGTTGCCTGGTGTGTACTGGGCCTAGGTTGGTCCTAAAAACAAAGATCTTTAGACTCAATTCAGCCAAACTGTTAATGATAGAACCGTATTCTGTGTATTTCCTCTTCTACGTGGTAGGGTTAAAATCCTGCCGGCGTCCTGGCTGGGGAGCACAGCTCTGTTTTGGAGACAGCAGAAGCGTGTAGCAGCAGAGGGAGGTGGCAGAGTGGCAGCGGTTTGCCGGGCCCCTAGGTGACCCTGGTTCTCCTGGCTTGGAATGCTATTGTTTGAGAGCGGCAGCCAAAGAGGGGGTGTGGGGAAGAAGGAAAGCAGCCAAGGAACACTGAAGCCACAAGCTTTAGGGAACAGGGCTGGGTGAGGCAAAGAGGAACTCTTGCTAAACCAAAATATTTAACTAGATTTCACTTCTTTCTTTCAGTCCAAATCATTTGTTTGAAAGTTGCACTTTGAAGTTGTTTCTTTTCTAATTCTTCCAAAAATATTGTTCTTTTAATCTTGTTTTTGGGTGGAACCATAGGCCGTTTGCATTATATCTAAATTATAGCATTAAATTTCTCAAATTCTTGGGGACGTTTTCCGTCAGAGGCCTGCCTTGGTGCTACCCGGAATCTCCTGTCTCAAGTAGGCAACAATGTGTAAGGACAGCCTAGCTGAAACTGACAGTTTGCCTCTTTAGCAATGGATATGTATTATATCTTGCAAATTTTCAGAGATTCAGAAAGTTGCTAAATAGGTATAGACACACATACATTCACACACACACACACACGTGTGTGTGTGAATATATATCAAAATACACATGTGGTAACATGTATATTATATATATGCAGCTCTTCTAGACTTCTTTATAGAGTGTTTATGCCCAGCTATTTCTGTAGGCAGCATGCACTATGAAAGGCATAATAACAGATCATTGTGAGGATCATTAGGCTTTTAAAGAAAAAAATGTTTACCAAAAAGCATGTATACAAAGAAAGAACTTTTAATATTTCGCTTGGAAGAACAGGATGAGAAGACAAACCACCTAGCTCTGATGACTTAGTTTCTCTTGTATATGTCCCACCCCCAAGTGCTGGATGACACTGTTTTTTTTTTTTTGAGACCAAGTCTCACTCTGTAACCCAGGCTGGAGTTCAGTGGCACAACCTCGGCTCACTGCCATCTCTGCCTCCTGGGTTAAAGTGATTCTCCTGCCTCAGCCTCCCTAGTAGCTGGGGTTACAGGCACCTGCCACCACACCCAGCTAATTTTTGTATTTTTAGTAGAGGCAGGGTTTCACCATGTTGGTCAGGCTGATCTCAAACTTCTGACCTTGTGATCTGCCTGCCTTGGCCTCCCAAAGTGCTGGGATTACAGGCATGAGCCATTGTGCCCGGCCGACACTGATGGATTTTTAACAAGCTTGGCACCCTATGTGAGAAGTATCACTTTCCTCTATGGCTTCCTAGGGTGGGCAGGAAGATCCCTCCTTGTCCCCAGGCATGGCTTCCAAGCTGCCTGGGCCCTGCCATGTGTGTCTCACAGGGAACACCTCTGTGTCAGCCCCAAAGGAAGTGAGTTCAGGCACTCCCTTGAATTGCTTTTCATTTCTCCCTCAGACATTTAGTAGGTGCCTTCAGTGGGCCTGATCCTGTGCTGTGCCCTAGGCTCACACAGATGAGTAATGGTTCAGGCCTTCAAGGTGCTCCCAGGCTATCAGGGGAGTGAGAAGTGTTCCTAGTGCAGGCTAAGCTGAACAAAGAGGACCAGTCGAGAGATGGTGGCTGGGCTGTCTTGGAGGGCAGAGCCCTGAGGGTTAGGAAGGGCTTCACCAAGCTAGTTGTTTTAAAGTTAGTCCTTGAAAGACTGCTAAGAATTGGTCAGGGAAATGAGCAAGAAGAACCTTCCAGGCCAAGGTAGCAAGAGCAAGTGCTGAGGCAGAAGTTATCCAGCCCATTATGCATTTGAAGAATGCTAGTTTGACTAGAGTGGTGACATCATGGCATTTTAAAGGTCAAACGGGACACATCCCTAAGGCCAGGAGTCTGACCTTTTGACTATTGGCATTGATGGGTACTGAGACAAGGAAGGCCAGGAGGTATAGGTGATAAATACACTAGAGGATTCATTGTACAGGCCAGGCTTTGACTGAAGGTTGGGGAGAAGCGTCACTGGTTTTGCAGAGTTCATGTCTCCATTCCCTGCTATACTCTCTTCGTACCCGACCTTGTGCTTTGTGCTGGAATCTTCCACAGTTGATCTTACTGTTTCTCTTGAGCGTTTTTTGCATTTGTTGTTGTTTCTGTTTGAGACAGGGTCTCACTCTGTCGCCCAGTCTGTAGTGCAGTGGCGAGAGCATAGCTCAGTGCAGCCTCAATCTCCTGGGCTCAAGTGATCCTCCTGCCACAGCCTCCCTTCTAGCTAGGACTACAGGCACACACCACCCCACCCAGCTAATTTTTGCATTTTTCATAGAGACAGGGTTTCACATGTTGTCCAGGCTGGTCTCAAACTCTTGGGCTCAAGCAACCCTCCTGCCTCCACCTCCCAAAGTTCTGGGATTACAAGTGTGAGCCACCACACCTGGGCAGAACTTATTGTTTAAAGATTGACAAAGGGCCGGGCGCGGTGGCTCAAGCCTGTAATCCCAGCACTTTGGGAGGCCGAGATGTGTGGATCACGAGGTCGAGAGATCGAGACCATCCCGGTCAACATGGTGAAACCCCGTCTCTACTAAAAATACAAAAAATTAGCTGGGCATGGTGGCGCATGCCTGTTATCCCAGCTACTCAGGAGGCTGAGGCAGGAGAATTGCCTGAACCCAGGAGGCAGAGGTTGCGGTGAGCCGAGATCACGCCATTGCACTCCAGCCTGGGTAACAAGAGCGAAACTCCATCTCAAAAAAAAAAGATTGACAAAGGCATGTATCACTATGTTAGGCACACCCCAGCTTAAGTCCTGCCCACTTCGTGACTTCTTTTTCAGCTAATCTGATTTGTTCCGAGCTTTTTACCTCTCTGAACTCCACTTGCACTACTCTCAGTATTTAAAGTTAGGACCACTTGAAAACCTTAGTTAAACCATAAATGTTATTGGGTACAAGAATTTCATCTTAGTTCTGTCTCCCAAGCTAAACTGTAATCTCTGAGACTATGTTTTATATTTCTTTTGAATCCAAGCTATTGCCTCTAGCATGGTGTAGTGCTGGTCACATGGTATGTACAAGATAAATATTTGATTGATTTGCTGTATTTTTTTTTTCCACCCAAGTAGAAATGTGGATGCCTCTCCCCTGGGGAGAGGCCAGGTCTTCTGAGCTAACATCATACATGGAGCCCGCTTCCTATCAAACTATTTCTTCACATTGTCACATACTCATGAGGCCCTGATATGCCAGTCCTTGTCAATCCATGTTTTCTCTCTGCTCCTAGATTTAAGGTTCAAACCCATGCCTTGTTCTGGCCAGACCTTAGCCACCTGTGAGGTCATAGAAATGCTATAGAGCATCTCAAGGGTAGAAAGCCCCTTAAACCAGGAACTTTGCCCAAATAGTAATGCAGGCTAATTACATGCCATCAGTCCCGTGGTATGTGCTCCCCTGGCAAGGCCCTGCTCCATTTTCTTCATAAAACCTGATGAGGAGCATTTTATAAAGTAAGAGTTGTTCCATTCTGCCGCTTAGCCGCTCCAGTGGACTCTGGCAGTGGGCCAGGAGGAATGTGTGTGCATTCAAGGGCAAATGTCATCTCTCTGCATTGTGTGGAGAGGCCCGCTTTGAGCCCAAACACTGGGAGCTGCATAAATCCCCAGTGTCTTCCCCACAATGCCCCCCGGTATGGGAAACTCCTTTCCAACTGCAGAGCCACAAATCTCACCAACAGGCACTTTGGCTCTCTGTTTGACTGTAAGCTCTCACATCTCAAATTCTAAAACATCCAGGCGTGGTTAGTGTCATCTTTCTGTTATGACTCCATCTGGTGAAAGCCTATTTCACTTTCCTTCCAAAGTGACTGATTTTGAGCAGCCAAAGCATTTCTTTTTTAAGACTAAAAGAGTAATTAAGATTTTATAGCAGCATGCCTTGGGGAAATGCTACTAATTAGCTACAGTCAATACTGTGGATTAGTGTTCTGTGCAAGACTGTTAACTCACACAGAAAGCTGTCTGTATTTCAAAGTCTTGCTCTACTCCTGGAGTACCTGCCTTCTAGTCTTTGAATGGTCAAATCTTACCATCTTTACTAGCTCAGGTACCATCTCCTCCAGGAAGCCTTCTCTGATTTCTGCTACACTCCCCTTCTGAATTCCCATAGGTTTTGTTTGCTCTTCTCTTGGAATTCTTTGCGTTGTCTTCTTTGTCTTAATACATGACATTTACTTTTCTGTAAGATCCTCGAGGGAAGAATCTGTGTCTTAATCTTTGTAAGCCCCACAGTACATGGTATAGTGCCTTACACATAAAAGGCACTTTCTAAATATCTGGAGTAGAAAAGGAATGATTGGGAATTATTAATCACACCCAACCATGTTCAGTGACCCCCAAAACTGGTTCATGTTATATAATGATGATGACAATGACAAAGTGATAACAACGGCCATCAATATCGCTACATTCTAGACACACATTTCTACACTTGACCTACATTATCCTAGTTAATCCCTGCTACCATGCCTGTCTTTGCTTTGCTTTTTTTTTTTCTTTTTGAGACAGAGTCTTGCTCTGTCACCCAGGCTGGAGTGCAGTGACACAATCTCAGTTCACTGCAACCTTCACCTCCCAGGTTCAACCGATTCTCCTGCCTCAGCCTACTGAGTAGCTGGGATTACAGGCGCACACCATCATGCCCAGCTAATTTTTGTATTTTTAGTAGATACGGGATTTTGCCACGTTGGCCAAGCCGTCTCAAACTCCTGACCTCAGGTGATACATCCGCCTTGGCCTCCCAAAGTGCTGGGATTACAGGTGTGAGCCACCACACCTAGCCTATCCTGCCTACCTTAAAGATGAGGAAAATTGGTTTTGGTGAGAATAAATAACTTGCTGAAAACCCATGAGATAATTAAATGATAACATGAGTGCTTGTTGGAAGCGAGATTTAAGTCCAGGCTCATGTGATGACAGAGCAAGAGCCATTACTATTCTGTTCTACTAAAGACTATCGTTTAACAATGCCTGCTGCCTGTGGATCCTCTCCCTTTATTGCCTCAAGGATTGGCTGGGGGTAGTGGGGAGAATTGATTCATTTGTGAAATCAGCCTAGAAATAAAGCCTTTAGCAGCTGGAGAAAGCACTCCCGGACAGCTGCTCTCACACCCACTGCAGGGATTGTCCCCTTAGGGCCTCCATGGTGCTTCCAAGACAAGGGAGTGGAAAACTGGGTGAGCATGTCCAGGCTGCCGGACTTTGCAAGGCATTGTCGTGGGCCTGCCAAGACTCTGCACATGTTGGCTACTTTATAAATGACAGTAATTGCACCAGGCTTTGGTCAAAGACTTTAAGCTTAATAAAAATGTCAAACTCATGAAGAGCATTTTCAAGACCAAATACACTCTGAAGAGGCTGTAATCTTTGATGGCTCTAAATTTGCAAATCACAAGAATGTGGAAAAATCAAGCTGCCCTCTACAGAGCTACTGAAACATCACTATTTATTGCTTCTGTGTCATCTGGTAATGGAAGTTTGGTTGTGAGATCAGAACTCTCTTCTGAAAATAAAATAGCACTCTCCTTTTTACTGTGACAAAGCAACTATGTGCGTGAGCAGCCTCGTATGTGCCACAAAGCAAAATCTAGAATAAACACAAGTCTGATTAGCCTGGAGTCATGTCCAAAATCTCATTATATTGGAAATGTTTAAAGTTCGACTGAAAGGGCTTTTCTTCTCTTCAGGGTAGCTTAGGACAACCATGTGAAAAGCAGCATTATTCTGGAAAAGACTTCACATGATGTAGGAGGTGGGATTTCAGCTGGATCTTAAATGCTGGGTTTGGAGAGGCAGAGGTCTAGCAGGCAGATGATGAGTTGAGGGTGAGAACAGACAGGAGGGGGTGAGGGCAGTAATAAAGAACAGGAATGGTCTGGAGCTAAGGTCCCGTGTACCCGAGACTCTGAAGGAGCAAAAAATAATAATAATAATAGACTATAAGCAACTTACTATAGATCTCTTAGATACTGAATTATGATGCAGATGTTGTGAAAAATGGTCTCTATCCCCATAGCAATCCTATAAGGTACGTGTGATGTTCAGTTTAGAGACCGCTAAAATGGAGGCTCCTGGAAGCCTGTACAGACAGAAAGCAGATTGGCGGCTGCCAGCGGCTGGGAGGAGACAGGAATGGGCAGTGACCTAATGGTTGTGGGTTTCTTTTTGGGGTGATGAGGTGTTCCAGAATTGGATAGTTCTGATTGTTGTACCACTTTGTGAATGTACTACTGAGTTATACAGTAGTATATCCTTTTAAAAGGATAACTTGTCTGGTATACGAATTATATCAGAAAAAATAAGGAGGGGAGAAGAAAACCTAAGGCTCAAAGAGATCAAGTAACATTCCCAAGGTTATGAAGCTAGTGATAAGAAGGCAAACTGGGGTTCGAACCCAGGGCTTTCTGGCTCCAAAGCTTGTGCTCTTTCCCCACTAGGTTGCCTCTGTGCTATTAGGACCTGTGAGGGCTCAGCAGTGAGGTTGGCTACAAACTTTTGGTCAAAGATAAAGTGCATTTTTGCTGCAAATGCAATGATGTCGTCTGATAGGGACAGTGTAGAACCGATGCAGAGGTTTGCTCCTCGGTTCAGCTGAAAGCAGGTTCTTGTCACACCACCAGGAAGGATTAGGAACACAGACACACTGAAGGGTGAGGGGAACGGAATTTACTGGGCAAAAAAAAACTCTCAGCAAAGCAAGAGGGGATCCTGCTAATGGGCTCCCACTGCATGGACTGAAGAAGACCAGGCCACCACACAGGAACTGAAAAGGCCAGGTTCCTTCCCCTGCACATAGCACAAACTTCCTGTGGTTCCGCCCCATTTTCCCAGTGCAGAGGTGGGTCAGAGATTCTCCTGGACCCTTATCTGTCTCCTGCATCTATCAGAACCAAGTGGGTCATGAGATGCATAGTAAACTTTTGGGTGGGAGGTTACACTCAAGATCCTGGCTTTGAAAAGAACAAGACTAAATCTGTACCCTGGCTCTGGTCAGGAGGCAAATCCTAATATGCAGGCTCCCACAGGTTCTGAGACTGGCTAAGAATGCTCATGGGATTTTTGGTGCCTGCAGTGGGTTGTGACAGGTAGGGGCTTTGGAAGGGGCTGGATTATGAATTGCTTGAAATGCCTTTCCCTCTGGTGGGAGAATTTGAATTTGACGCAGTGGGCATGGGTCATGGTGCATTAGGGAGATGATTGCTTTCATTGGAAGGTTTTTCTGGCTGTATATAAAGGGTAGGTTAGGGTGAAGAAAGAGTGGTCAGAGAGGCTAGCTGTGCCCATCCAGGCATAAGTTGAGAATTTAGTCCAAGGTTTTAGTAGTAGAAATGGAGAGAGCTGAATATGGGCAAGAATTAGAAGAAAGAAAAAATAGCCTTGGCCACAGATGCAGGAGAGAGAAGAGGTATAGAACACTCTTAAGGTCACTCTGCTTTTTAACTTTGGGTTTTCCGAGACTAGAAACATGAAGGTGCTGAGAATGGGCCTGAAAAATACTGAAGAGGAAAACCATGGGAATAAAGAAGATAATGAAATAAGTTTTGGATCTAATGAGTTTGGGCTTGTGGCATGAAGATGTATTAAAAATTTTGCTAATAGTTCGGCCCAGACCCCTAGCCTGGACAGGTGCAGCCTTTTTCTTCTTTCCACTTGAGGAAAGCAAGGTCTGATTGATGCGCCAATGAGAAATATGAAAGGGTAATAACACTAGAAACTCAATGCATTTTTATAACACTTTGTAATTTACAGATTGTCTTGCCATCTTTTATTCAATTTATTGTCACACTTTTATTACAATCCTTCCACAATAGTTACTTTGGCCTAAATGAAACTGTATAGTTGGACTTAATATGGCATTTCATTCGGCAGTTTGAGAATTTCAGACAAAATGTATTTAAATCCAAGAGATAATGTAGGAAAATCAAGAGGAAGGATTAGAAAGGCCTGGAATATTCCAATGCAAGGTAACACACCACACAAGTACCTGACGAAATGTGTGTCATCTACATCAAATCAACGAATGCCTCATTTAAACTTAGAGGAGCCCAAGGAAAGTTCTAGCAAGCAAGGGCTAGGAAATGTATATATATCATTCAATGTCAATTATTTACTGTTTTAAGGTATACAAAATGTCAATTGTATGCAAGCCAGAAGACTGGAGTGTCATCTTTGAAGTGCCGAAAGTAGAAAAAACAAATAAAACCTGTCAACCTAGAATTCTATATCCAGTGAAAATAGTCTTTATTGACAATGGCAGAAGAAATGATATGGAGAAAAATAATGCAATAAAGGTCAGTAGGAAATGGATGGGAAGTGGGTTCTCAGTTTTAAGTAGAATGGTAGAAGAAGACTTTCTTGGGAAGGCAGTAATTGCTCAGAGACCCGAAGGAGGTAAGGTGGTTGCCATGTAAACAAAGGGGAGAACATTCCAGGTAGAGGAAATAACAAGCAGAAAGACCCAAGAAGGGTGCATATCTGACATGTTTAAGGAAGAACAAGGTGGCTGGGCACGTTGGCTCACACCTGTAATCCCAGAATTTTGGGAGGCCAAGGCGGACAGATCATGAGGTCAAGAGATCAAGACTATCCTGGCCAACATGGTGAAACCCCATCTCTATTAAAAATACAAAAATTAGCTGGGCATGTTGGCGTGCACCTGTAGTCCCAGCTACTTGGGAGGCTGAGGCAGGAGAATCACTTGAACCTGGGAGGCAGAGTTTGCAGTGAGCTGAGATCGTGCCACTGCACTCCAGCCTGGCAACAGAGCAAGACTCCGTCTCAAAAAAAAAAAAAAAGGAAAGAAAAGGAAAAAAACAACAAAGTGACCAGCATTGCTGGAGCAGAAGGATCAAGGAAGAGAAGCGAAGGGAATTATAATGTCCTGAAGTTGACAGGGACCAGACTCTGCAGGGCACTATAGGAAGAATAAGTATATATTTTGTTTGCTTGGGACAATCCACATTTAGATGTACTGTCCTAATATTATTTTATTCTCAAAATGTCCTGGTTTGGATGAGAAACTTTGTGATCATGCTAAGGATAGGTCATGTAAAGACTTTGACCTCTGCATGGATTGAGATGGGAGCCTCTGAGGGGTTTCACCCAGAGCTCTGACTCTAATATTATCATTCTGACTACTGTGTGGGGAAGATGATGAGTGGACAGAATAGAAGAAGATGTGCCCATTACTAACTACGGAACAAACCCAAGTGAAGGGGAAGGTGGATTGGATCACATGGCAGCAGTGGAAGTGGTGGGATAACATCAAACTTTCAGCCTGAAAAGTTGGCAGGATGAAGTAGCCAGCAGCTACGATGGGGAAGACTGGGAGGAACGACTTTGGGAGGGAAGATTGGGAACCAGATTTTGAACTGTAAAGTTTGTGGGGCCTTTTGGGCACTTAAATAAAGATGTCAGAGAGCCAGTGGGTATAAAAGTCCAAAGTTTGGGGAAGCTCGAGGCTGGAGATGTAAAGGTAGTGAGGCAAGATGAGATTACCTAGTGTAAATGGAGGAGAGAGGGAGGTCAAAGAACTGAGCCCTGGGATGCTCCAGTGCTTGAAGTCTGAGAAATGGGGAGGAAGGTACAGGAGACTGAGAAGCAGCAATCAGAGAGAGAAAGAGAAAGCCAAGAGAGTGAGCTGTGCCTGAGGTCACTTGAAGAAAGTATTTGAAGCAAGGAGGAGTCAGCTGGGCCAAGTGTACCTGTTAGGTCAGGGAAAATAAGGACTCATCATCGGCCATCAGATTTAGTAATCTGGCATCACTGGTAACCTTGACAAAGGCAATGTCCTCATGTAGTGAGGGCAGAAGGTTGACTGTGGGTAGTTTAAGAGAAAATACTGTCTGTTTTGGTTTTGGTTTTGGTTTGGCTTTTTTGGTTACTTTGTTGTTGGTGGTGGTGATGGTGGTGTTCTCTCCCTCTTTCTGGTTCTTGCAAAGAGCAAAAGACAAAGGCAATTTCTCTAAGAACCCTCTTCTAAACTACTTTGTGCAATGGCAGGGCAGCGAGACCACATAAGCTGTATTATTTTCTGTTGTTGGTGTCTGGCTCCTTTTGGGGATGGGGACATTTTGCAGCAGTGTGATCATTCATTTTATGTTCCTTGTCACTTAAGCTTCTGTGGCAAAGTGAATGCCGTTTGGAGGCAGCAAACTTTAGCAAGGAGGCAGGATAAACTGCTCAAAGGAATAAGACCTCCCAGAAATAACATATTTCAAATGGCAATTGTAGCATAGCTGTCCTTAAAATTGGGAAATCAAATCTGAAAACATTTTGGAGGGGTGGGGGGCGCGGAAGGCAGGACTGGATGACAGCTTGGTTTCAGGGATGCTTGAGCAGAATACCCTGAAGATTCTGGGGAAACCAAATGCTCAGCAAAGCTCCAACAGAAATGTGTTGGTGGGAAAAGACGGGCCAGCTGCGGCCCACATGGTAAGTTCCATTTGGGGCCTTTGAAGGAGATAGAAATGGAGATGCTTTGAGACTGTCTGGAAACTGACACCAGAGAGCCATTATACCTAAATGTGGATCCAGGAGTCCCTGATCAGAAAGTGCTGGAGGAATTCGTGTTTGACAGGAGAGGTGGAATTTTAGGAGCTTTTTCAGTGGTTAGGGAAGGACACCTTGGCTGTCTTGAGAATGAGTGGTAATGAGGAAGATCACAGGCAGATGGTCCAGCTTGCAAAAATACTCAAAGGCAAGAATGAATGCATTTGTAAGTGACAAGAAGCCTGAGAGGTGATCATGGTAAGTTGTTAGAATAGGAGACTCCCACGCCTATATTCATTTGACTAACTACCAAGGCCCAAGCATCATGCCCAACACTTGAGGACTCAAAGGTAAGAAAGGTATGTTGTCCACACTTGAAGTAGTTCCCTGTCATTCCGGTGAAACAGAACTGTGTGGTTATCACAGCGCAGAGCATGATAAGGATCATAACTGGGGAATGAGGAGGGTGCTCATGGGAGCACAGGGGTGGCAGAGCCTTACCCAACCCCCAGTCACAATGGAGGTATGGCCTTAGAGATGTACCGAATAGGGCTTACTGAGGCATGGGCCACCTGTGATGTTTTCCAGATGGACAAACACTAGGGCATGTGGAAGGACATGAGAGGTCCTGGGAGGTAGGAGATCGGAATTAAGGAAGTCCCTAGAATCTGGAGGAGAGCAAGAAGTGAGTCAAGCGTGCTCAGGGAGAGGAGGGCAGGGCTCGTATGTGTTATGTGCCTGCTGTCTAACAGTCTCTTCGCCAGGGTTTTCATATTGTTTCAGTGTAGTTGTGAACTTTCCATTTTTAAAAATACATACTCATGGTAGAAAAATGATAAAACTCATAAAGTAGAAGAAATCCTCCATTGTTAGCATCCTGATGTACTTCTTTCTGGATTATATAAACTCTCTACCGTCCTTTTATTACTTAACATTATAAAAGGGATTCCCCACATTATCACAGAGTCTTTGTCAACATCATTTTAAGCAATCTCTTACACGCATGATGTGAGCAGGCCATCATTTATTTAATCGTTTCTCTGGTGCTATGCATTTGAGTTGTTTCCAATTTTCTGTAAATATAAATTAAGCTATGATAAACATACTTGTCTTTAAATCTTTGGCCTTGTTTGGATTATGCCTTTAGGATTGGTCCCTATTATTGGAATGACTGGGTCAGAGAACACGAGCATTTTAAGTCTCTTGATCCTTATCCAAGGTAAATGGCTTTCCAAAAAGTTCTTCTAATCTCTGTTTCAACTACCAGCATCCTCAAAAATGAATATTATAATGTAAAATTTGATATCACTTAATCCTTATGATACAATCATGCAATGAGTATTATCCCCAATATGCAGATAAGGAAAATGGAGCTGGTGGATGATTTTACAAGCCCCATTTCACAGAGTTAGTAAGGCAGAGCCAGAACCAAAGCCCGGTTTGGCTAACTCAAGAGACACAGTGTAGTGTGACTATACGGATCTTCTCTCTCCCTGGGCAGGTAGGTGATGGACCCCACAGAAGGATTTTAAATCTGGAAAATGACATAAAGTCCAAGATCCCCTTGGCTTGCTCTTCTTACTGGTTGGTTTATCTATTGGTAATGATCTAAAGAAGATTAACTACCACCTGACACCAGAGAATTCTTTCTTAACACACTGTTGTTCTTCAGAGCATGTATGAATTGAAGACTGGTAATGTGAAGAGGGAGCGAGAAAAGAACAGAAAATGAAATGTAGGTACATTATGTATGTACCTTATGTTCCTTATGTAATGCCATAAGGAACACATATAAGAGTTCATCCAAATTAGTTAACAAATGCAAGCTACTGCAGCACTTTCTAAAGAGCATTGTATAATTTCTCACTGTGGAAGGGGTCATTTCACTAGGAATAAAGTCACATTTCTCTTAGTTCAGCCCCGTCTCTGATTCCTCAGCATCACTTCAGGTTTTGTTCAGACTTGAAGGTCAGTGGTAACGCACTTCCGGGGGCCAAGGTCACCTCTGGATATAATCTGAGCTGTGACCAGATTAGCACATTGGTCTCTCTTGGAAGACCCAAAGAAGCCAGTAATCTCACTTGGGAACATGTGGAAGGAGAGAGTATAAGGAGAAAAACAACAACCAGAACTACCATGTATCGAGGGCTTCCTGTATGCCAGGCACTGAGAGAAAGCGAACTCGCTCGGGCATGCATGGGGCCTAGTAAGCAAGTCGAATTAAATACAGGCGGCCTGGCATGGAATCCAAGACTGTCATTGACAATAAAGAGGTGAAAACTGTTTGCAGAGAGATTTAAATAAACTGTTTGAAAGCACATCCAATCATGCACATTCCTTCCCTAACACAAGAACACATCGGTGTTAAGTAAGGGGGGAGCATCAGATTGACAAGTAATTGATAATAACCAGCACTGATGCCTCAGAGGAAATATGTGTTGCAGAGAGACAGAGAACCATGGCAGCATTTTGCCCAGTGAGATATGTCATGTCCCCTGCAGGCCCCTCCTTTAGAGAAGGCACCTTCTGCCCTCTTTCATCTCCCCTTAGTTTTTATTCATCATTCCTTTTGGTGCACGGGAATGTCTCATTTCATGAATATGTGAACCACAGAGACCCAACATCATCCAGGGACCTGCAATTCTTAGGAAGGCACTGGGGCATACTCAAGGCAATGAGAATTTTTTCACGACAGAACTCCTGTGTCAACAGGACAGAACTTAGCAAAGGGAACTGCCCTTTGAGAAACAGTCTGTCCTGCAACAGCATGGAGATTTCAATGGGGGCAGGTTCGACTTAGTGGTGACACAGAGACAGGCACCCTGGTTCCGGTAATTTATAACACTCTCTGTGCTGATGTGTAAATGTGGGTGACTTATGTACCTTTAGATACTTATATACATAGATACATAGTGACAGCAATAGACACATTTAATAGACTCTCCTTCCCCGTGCTGTTTAAAGTGCCCATCTTTATACTCTCTCCTTACATAATGAGAGGTAATGTTCTGAGAGTCATTCTCCAGGTATAAATTGGAGGGGAGCAGAGAGCAGAAGGGGTCTAGAGAGATGCCCCTAGGTGAGTTGAGATGAGTGTAGCATCCACGTGTATGCCTACATGTGTATTTATATGTGTGTAGTTGCGTGCATGTGTGTATGGAAGAAAGAAGCAAAAAAGACTGGGATATGGAGAAGATTTCACAAACCGCGGGTTAGCGTAGATTCTTAGCAAACAACTGTTCACAGAGGCCCTGGCAATTTTGACGGTGCTTTGAGACATGTTAAAAGAAAAACCACTGGACTTAAAGCCAGCACACTTGGCCTGAGCGGGTAGGCATGCCATTTTACCAGTTGTACAGTTGTGCAATCAGTAAACTTGCCACAAATAGAGACAGCCAGTTTCAGTGCATGGATCCCATTTCCCTCCTGCATCCTCTGCCCTTGGGGTTTCCTAGTGTTGCTGTACTGATCTTCTCTTTTTCTGCATCAGGCATTCAGAGGGTCTTGAGTTTTTCATTGGACGTAAAAGTAATGCCATTTTCCTTCTTGAAAGAGATGAAGGGTGGGACCAGGCCAGCCTTTTCCATTTACTGCTGCCTATTTCCTGCTGCCAGCCCCACCCCTGGCAACAACCCCTATGCTAATTCTCACTCAGCAACCGCTGTGCCCATTCACAGTGAAAACACCACAGTGCTCCTCTCTTTTCAGTGAACATCTTATGAACACCTGCTTTGTGCTAAGCACTGGGGACCCTCGAAGAACTCCCAGTCTAGTCACAGGAGACACAGATCAATAGCAAGCAACCATTGTGTAATATGACAGGTGGACAATTAATATTATGTGCAGAGAAGAGAGAAGGATTAACCCCACCTGGGGTGGCCAGGAAAGGTTTCAGAGAACATGACATTTCAGTTGGAAATTGTAGGATGCTGTTTGTTTACCAAGCAAATGAGGACAAATAAGGCAGAGCCTACAGCATGGTTGAAAGCCCTGAGCCAGGAATTGCAAGACAGGATTAAGGAACAGGGAATAATCTGAAATGCCTGGAACGCTGGGGTTGCTGGATGAGGATGTAAATGGTAAGAAGGGGAGGCTGGGAAATGGCTGTATATTAGGTTGGAAAATTGGGCAGGGATGAGGTCTTGGAGGCTTTGAGCTGAGCAGAAGTTGAATGAGTACTCTTTGCCAACAAGAACTGCATTGAAGTCGGTTGAGGATTGTGTACCACCTGCAGCTAAGATTTGTGGGGTCCCAAGAAAACTGGGTCGTTTGGAAGATATCCCCTCTTAGCCGTTTCTCTGGAAGTGGACAACCCTCAAAGACTTGGGAAACACTAGCTGTGTGGTCAGGGAGGGGCCAGGAGGCCTAGGAGACCTTTGGAAAGGGGTCATGAATGACTGATATCTTTGTGTTTTTGTCAGTGTGATCACTAAAGGGGAATTAAAGTCTTTTGTAAAAGAGGTAATGAGGCTCTCTAAGGTCAGTCAGATGAGCTCACAATTTCAACAATCACCCCCCAGTGGGATTGATGGCAGATTTCTTCTGCAAACCTCTTGGGTGAGATGGTTCCTAGAAGGATTTCTGAAAATAAATATTTCATAGAAAAAGTGGTTGCACAAAGAGGGAGGATCTGGAATTCAAAGGGCGGGTCACAGGAAGCCTAACTGCTGTCCCAGGCTCAGTGAAATTGCTCAGGTTGTTAATGTGTGGAGCTGACGCTGTTAGGCTGTTTTCTGGGCTGGCACCCATGAAAGGGATGGATGGGTTCCATGGCTGCAGCTGTTAACAGAGACAAGAGGGATAGGCAGCTGCTTAAACTTTTGACACATTGCTATGGGACTGGAATGGGAGGCCATTCAACTGCCTCTCATGTCTGCTGTGCCTTCTGAATTTGACAACTGAAAGGGTCACACTCAGAAAGAGGCCCCAGCTGTGAAATTACTTCCCAACAGAGAGTCCGTGCATTGATATGGTTCAAAGGCCCAAGGCCAGCATAGTCTAAAAAGCTTAGAACAAAATGGATGAGTGTTGCTCTCCTGAGGTTTCTGGTGATTGCTAACTATGGCTGAAGACGGAATTCTATTGCCATCAGTAGGAGGAAGTAAGCAAACTCATAGATGGGTTTTGGCAATAATTCTATCTTAAGTGTTATTGTTTGTTTAAGAAGGGCCCTTGTCACATGGTCACATGTAAATGATCACAGGTAAAGGATTTGTGGAGCCTGTTTTCTTAATTGAAAAGCATTGTGAAATTTACCTTGACTTGTGGAAAGCAAACGCATTTTCATTTGTTAATGGCCCTTGTCAAGGGTGTAGTATTTGCATAAGCAGAGCTGGTAAAAGCAGCCTCTCCCAAAGCATGTTTCAGGACCTCAGTCGCCGTGAGTCCTGCAGGAGAAGAGTTTTATATGCAAGTAAATTCAAGAAATGCTGTGTATTATGTGCCCCTCGTGGAGATTCACAAGGCTCGCTAGCATAGTAAAACCTCCAGAATATCTTGCGCTAAGGAAACTCGGTTAACTTGGTATCATTTAGCATTTCTCAAACTTGTCCCTGGATCTATTGTTCGTTTTTTCAATTTTAACATCTTTTTAGGTCCTGCAGATTCAGAACCACTTTAGGAAACGCTGATTTGAAGAATTCAGACATAAATAGGAGGAGGATTAGTGGGTTTACCAGTTGTCTTTACGACTTCTGACAATGTTGAGCCAGTTCATCTTTAGCCAGAAGATACATCTGGAGCCGCATAGAGAAAATAAGTCACAATCTCTATTAAATCTCTCCGCCTTATCTAGACCCTCTCATTTGCACAGCTTTCCACATCTACCCAAGCAAAACTAAACTGACTACATCTTCATTTTTTCCTCTGCAACTTGTTTATGAATGCATACCTCCACCAGTTATTGTGTTCCGAAGGGTTTCTTCTGTGTACACACGGGATCATGTCTCATCTAAACCATAGGTTTCACGCAGAACTCTGTACTCCAATAAACCAGTCCTGATTAGGCGGAAAAATAGTATCACATTTTGGCCAAAGTCCCTGCTTAGCAATATGCCTCCTTTGATGTGGGGTGTAAGTCTATAGCTCATTTGGGCTTTGTATATCTGTAACTGCTATCTAAGGTCTGAATGGGGGTTTGCTGCATGTAGACTAGACCATAAACTTACTGAATAAATATCCTAGCCTCAAAATATAAGGAGTATTCATTAATGCAACTTTTAAGCATGGAAGCCACCTCCAGATCGCAAAGTACTGTGGTTGAGGCAGGAACAGAATAGAAATGCTTGCTCTCTAAAGAACCTTATTCTTATCTTACCATAAAATGTAGCAACTCTATTTTGGCCAAACATTTTTCTTTTCTTCTTTTTTTTTTTTTCTTTTTGAGATGGAGTTTTGCTCTGTCGCCCAGGCTGGAGTGCAGTGGCGCGATCTCAGCTCACTGCAACTTCTGCCTCCTGGGTTCAAGCAATTCTCCTGCCTCAGCCTCCCAAGTAGCTGGGACTACAGGTGCGTACCACCACGCCCGGCTAATTTTTCGTATTTTCAGTAGAGATGGGGTATCACCATATTAGCCAGGATGGTCTCAATCTCCTGACCTTGTGATCGCCCTGCCTCGGCCTCTCAAAGTGCTAGGATTACAGGCGTAAGCCACCATGCCCTGCCTGCCAAACATTTTTCTGTCTGTCCCAGATGAAACCCTTCTTTTCAAAAACAGAAGTAGGTACAGAGAAGAGTACCTCTATTTGGGAAGAATTCAACCCACTTCTTGCATCTCCTCACCACCATTTACTTCATTCTGTATCTATCCCAGCCTGGATTTGGCCACCATTACTCCTGAGGACACTAGAAGTTGCCTGATTATGAAATCCAATTGCCATTTTCACATGCTTTTTCCACCTCAGAGCCTTCTGGAGAATTCTAGTCTCCTGACTGAGAGGATGCTAAGTTTTCCTGGTTCTCACACCTATTCCCAGAGTCCACCCAGCTAGTCTCCATATTCCATGTGCAGCATTTCAATTCGTTGATTTCACCTATCCCCAACGACCTTGTGGATGTTGTTTTCAGAAGAAGAGAACAGTAAATTTTGGTACCCACTTTGTAGTGTGTCGTCTCACTGAAAAGAATATCCCTAAAGGTGAAAGTTTAAAATAATAGTTTGTGAAAATAGTTAATTAAATCCAGAAATGTTTGGGTTATAAGACATAGTTCAAGTATAGGAAGAGAATGAGAGGTCAATATTGGTTAGGGTCATGGTAGAGGATTCCAAAGAAAAAATAGGATTTTTGAGTGGAGATGAAGAATATGTAATGTTCAAAGAGAGCAGCAACAGGATACAAGGAAACCACGGGGTGATTTCTTCCTTCTTTTGAAGGAGAGAGGCAGTCAGCTAGACCTGAAAGGGAAAGAAGCATCCACTAATGTAAACAAACGCCCGAGAGGTTCCAGTTAACTGAGGCCACCTCCTGGCTAGGACCTCTGTGGGGCACGCTTCCCTCCATGAGTTCTTAGAAGCCAATGCATGAGGCATCACAGTGGAATAGGAAGATGCCACCCTGTCTATCAAACTGCTGCCCAATTTTAAAAAATAGGACCTGAGAAAGAGCTGGCATTCAGAATGGCTCTCAGATTACAGCGCCTTCTATGTACATTGATTTGTGCAGATTTGATTTTGTAAGGGAAAACAGTTGGCCAGTTTTTTTATAGCACTCCGCATAGACTTGCTCACTTTTCCCTTTTAAATGTAAATGGAAAAATGGAAATGAGATTTCTGTGATGCATGGAATCTCTATTTTTGGAAAAGATAAACAGGATCCCCTGGTCAGAGACTCCAAAGGAAAATATGGTTTCCAAAGGATGGAAGATTAAAAATAAAATGTAGGCCAGGCATGGTGGCTCACACCTGTAATCCTAGCAGTTTGGGAGGCCAAGGCGGGTGGATCATCGGAGGTCAGGAGTTCAAGATCAGCCTGGCCAATATGGCAAAACCCCGTCTCTACTAAAAATACAAAAATTAGCCAGGCATGGCGGCAGGCACCTGTAATCCCAGCTACTTGGGAGGCTGAGGCAGGAGAATTGCTTAAACAAGGGGGTAGGGTGGGGGAGGCGCGAAGGTTGCAAGGTGAAGTGAGCTGAGATTGCGCCATTGAACTCCAGCCTAAGCAACAGAGTGAAATTCCATCTCAAAAAATAAAAATAAAATAAATAAAATGTAGGTAGATAGCTAAGTAAATTAACAAAATAAGACAACCAAGCAAAACCTGTAAATTCAATCCACTTTACCATGGTGAGGAATGCCACTGAAAGAAAATGAGAACCAGGGGAAGGAGGAAAATTTTCAAAGAAACCCATGAGGCTACAAGCTCAGGCTTGCCAAACGGTGGTCACAGTGGGCACAAAGGGGGCTCATGCACCTGGGTTGAACACAGTGGTGGAACTTAGGGAAACAAAGCCAGGAAGGCCAAGGCTGGAAGCAACTGGGACTCTTGGAAAAGGAACTTCTAGGTGATGTAGATGTCTCATCGGCCTACAGTTAAGTAACGCGGCAGAACAAACCATCAGGGTCATATGTGCATTAGAAGTGTGGGAATCCTGGATTTGGGGTCCAGCTGTCTCACTTCCTAATCATGTGACACTGGAAAAGTTACTGAGACTTGTTTTCCCAGCTGTAAACAAGGATAACAATATCTACCTCATTTTTTGAGTTGCTTTAAGGAATAAAAAGGATTAAAGGAATATATGCAGTCATTCCTTGGTATACACAGGTGTCACACCCCATGGATATTGTATTTTTTAATCTATGTTTGTGTGAAAAATCCGTGTGTAAGTGGACCCACCCCATTCAAACATGGGTTATTTTATAATTTATAATTCATAAATATATTCCTAATTTTGTAATTTTATAATTTAAATTTTTATTTTGTCATTTATAAATATGATTTTAAATATATGACACATTTATAAATTTATAGAAAGTTATAGTTATATAAATATATATTTAAATTATATGCTTTACACACATATAATGTACGTTACATAGAATGAATTTTTTTTTCCATGGAAGGTACTTCTCTTCCCCTTCTTTATCTTCATCATCATTATCCTTTAGAGTAAGTAGGTACAGAGTAAAGGGCCAGGCTTCTTCCTTAGGTCCCAAGAATAATGTTAACAGTGTCAAAGGGAAACGAGCTATTTCCGCTTGGATTCTGTCTTTTCCTGGATGGAAATTGCTCTTCACCTGAAAAAGGGTGTAAGCAACAACTCAAAGAGGTCTCTGCAGCCCTGGCTAGGTGAGAAGCAGCAGCACCCAGGCATTTGAGATGAGGCTGGGCTTCCCACCAATACTCATTGTGTGCAGGTTGAGCCCAGCACCCCAGGGAATAATGCCTCTTCAGGGTGGATGGATATGTGTTCCCAGAGCCATCTTGTTTCTGAGCTGCTGTAACCTTCTGTGCATTCATGTGACTCTCCTCACTGAATAGAGGCTCCTTGAGGGCAGAAACTGTGTCTTGTTCACTGACCCAGCTCACAGCACAGCATCTGGCCCAGGATAGACACACAGTGCAAATGTGCCAGTTGAATGAAAAACTGTTAATACTAAAGAGGGACAAGTGTCCATGTTTTCAAAATGGAGGGTATGTATAATTTGGAAACTGCAGATATCTAAGCTTGATGGCAGTTCCTTAAAAAAAAAAATCTGTAGAACAGACAGACTTAAATAGCTGGAATTCTGAACTTCATCTAGAAATGGTCAGGAAATTTGAACTGACCTTCAATAAAAGCAACTAGTATGACAAAAAGGTTTAAAAGGTGACTCTGATTAGGGTTCTGAACAATCACAGTCCTCTTATGTTTTGCTAGTCAGACTGCACGATGTTCCATACTTATCTGCTTATTTTAAGAAGGACCTTGATAAACTAGAACACAACCGAGGGAGGGTGAACAGGACCAGTAATGTGGGGTTCCAATCCAAGTGGACAATTGAGAAAGAGATGGCATGGTTTAACCTGAAGAAGTGCAGGGAGAAGCAGACAAGTGGTGGCAACAGCACCATCTTGAAAACTTGGAAAATAGGGTTAGAACTTTTCTGCACTGCTCACAATGCAGAACTGAGACCAGTGGGTAGAAGTAGTAAGGAGCCTGAATTCAATCCGCTGTGAGAAAGCATTTCCTAGAAAATAGAATCGCTCCTAGATGCAAAGCGCTCTCTTCACTGGAAATGTTCTGGCAATGGCTGGGTGGAAAGCTATAGACGAGATTCCTGCATTGGGCAAGAGGTTTTGGTTGGGCATCTGTGACTGTTCCACTTCATTCTTCATGAATAGGGTTAACTCTCTAAAGAGAGCTTTCTAGATTAGGGCCACTGTGCAGCAAAGCTCCTTGAAGGCTTCATTCACACTGTTTTCTAGGTCAGCTAGCTGCTCACAGTAATCCATGCTTGTAACAGGGACTCAAAAGGGTTTAGCCATTAGTTTAAAGGGACTTCCAACCTGTCACCAGAGAGTGGCCAATCTAGAATTACTTCTCATTATTAGAAGATAATTTGTAAATTGGAGAGTTGATTCATATTATATCATGTGATATCACGGCAAATGTCAGCAGAAGTTTATAGTGATAAACCAACTAACATAATCTCCAATCTGAGATTTCTTGCCCTCCTCAAATTTCCTATCCTCCAGTTGATGTTAGAACATTTAATAGTAATTTTCTACTTTTGCAATAAAATCAGATACAAGCTAGAAACAAATTAATGGAAGTACATTAAAGTAAACTAAAATAATTTTTAAAATATTTTTATTTTTGGGCCGGGCGCAGTGGCTCAAGCCTGTAATCCCAGCTCTTTGGGAGGCTGAGGAGGGTGGATCACGAGGTCAAGAGATCGAGACCATCCTGGTCAACATGGCGAAACCCCGTCTCTACTAAAAAAAAAAAAAAATACAAAAAATTAGCTGGGCATGGTGGCGCGTGCCTGTAATCCCAGCTACTCAGGAGGCTGAGGCAGGAGAATTGGCTGAACCCAGGAGGCGGAGGTTGCGGTGAGCCGAGATCGTGCCATTGCACTCCAGCCTGGGTAACAAGAGCGAAACTCCATCTCAAAAAAAAATTTATTTTTAAATGGTTTTAGTTTAAATTTTTTATTAATACCATCATTTGATATAATTTGGTTTTGTCAGTAATTTCTCATTGCCTGCTCTTTTTCTTCTTCTCCCTTTCTTTCCTTTCATCTCCTTTTTCTCTAAGGACTTAAATTTTTTAAACTTTCCCAAGACTCAATTAACATCACTTAAACAATTTTTTGGTGGGGACCAGTGAAGTCTTGGAGCTGCTGCCTTTCATACTCAACTGAACCCTGGAAACCAAATCCGTAGCCAAACATTTGGCTTTGGTTTAGAGGCAGAAGTCAGAAAGGGGAATTGATATGCAGGTGTGGTGCAAAGCTGGTCTTAAAAATACAGATGTTATTACCTCTGGGCCCTGGGGTCCTGGAACAAAATGCAGCAAGCCACCCCCAGAGGTGAAACAATGGTCATAAAATGGTTTCTCCATTCGGGAATTTCGCTGAGCTGTCTCTGCAACATTTGGTGACTATTTAATCACACTAGCCGCCCTTTGAGCTAAATTGCTAACATTTGGGGGAGCAAGGTTATGTAAAACAAAATTGAATTATAAAAACAATCTTCCAGTTAGCTCCAGCATTTCTTTATTTCTGTTTATCTTTTTCCTCAAAGGGCCCATTTACCAATTCCTCCCTGGCTGGCACGAGCTGATGTCTAAAGACCCCAAACAATCAGCACACACCTCTGAACAAGAGTCCTTATTTTCCATTTCTGGTCCTAGCCCAAAGCTTGGAAACACTTTCAGTCATGGAAAGATCCAAAACCAAAGTGGTCTTCTGAAGAAAATCACGACGCTCATTGAACTCCTGCTAAGTTTTCATAAAACTTCTCTGTTAACCTGATGCTTTTGGAGGTCACCTTATTTAGATGTAGAAACAGCATGAATTGACAAGCGAAACGTAAAGACAGAGGCACTTTCTAGTAAAACTGAAAATGCACACACCGTAAAAGTAAGCAATCCCACTTCCAGGGATACACTTTAGGGCACCTCTCCCACATGTGCACACTTTAACAGCAGTTAAAATGACTAAACTATATGCATATGTGTCGACATGGATAGATCTCAAAAACAGCAGAGTGCAGAAAGCACGGTACTGAAGCTATTTTACCATTACACAAATTTCTAAAGAAAACACAAAACAGTAAAGCGGAGATATACCCTGGCATCACAGGCTGCCTCTGGGGGAGGGGATGGAAATAGGGGTGGTGCAACAAAAGGTTCTTTTTTTTTTTTTTGAGACGAGTCTTGCTCTGTCACCAGGCTGGAGTGCAGTGGCATGATCTTGGGTCACTCCTGAGTTCAAGTGATTCTCCTGCCTCACCTCCCAAGTAGCTGGGACTGCAGGCACATGCCACCATGCCCAGCTAATTGTTTGTATTTTTAGCGGAGATGGGGTTTCTCCATATTGGCCAGGATGGTCTCCATCTCTTGACCTCATGATCTACCTGCCTTGGCCTCCTAAAATGCTGGGATTACAGGCATAAGCCACCATGCCTGGCCAAAAACTTTCTTCAACTTTATTTTTATCATTATTAAGGAGGGACAGCAGGGCGTGGGGAGTTGGGGAGAGATAGCATGGGGAGAAATGCCAGATACAGGTGATGGGGAGGAAGGCAGCACATCACGCTGCCATGTATGTACCTATGCAACAATCTTGCATGCTCTTCACATGTACCCCAAAACCTAAAATGCAATAAAAAAAATTAAAGAGACAGGGTCTCACTCTCACCCAGGCTGGAGTGCAATGGTGCAGTCACAGTTTACTGCACCGTCAGCCTCCTGGGCTCAGGTGATCCTCCAACTGCAGCTTCCTGAGTAGTTGGGATCACAGGTGCATGCCAACACACCCAGCTAACTTTTTAAACAATTGTTTGTAGAGACAGGGTCTCACTATGTTGCCCAGGCTGGTCTTGAACTCCTGGACCCAAGTGATCGGCCTGCCTCAGCCTCTCAAAGTACTGGGATTATAGACATGAGCCACCATGCACAGCCTCTTCAGCATTATCGATAATGTTTTGTTTCCTCAAAAAGGAAAATACCTTAAGCAAAAGTAACAAAACTTAATTTGGTGGATACTTGGATATTATTTATTCTTTTCTTTTCTTTTGAGTTTTGCTCTTGTTGCCCAGGTTGGAGTGCAGCGACGCAATCTAGTCTCACTGCAACCTCCACCTCCTGGGTTCAGCCTCCTGAGTAGCTGGGATTACAGGGGCCTGCCACCACGCCTGGCTAATTTTTGTATTTTTTTTTAGTAGGGACAGGGTTTCGTCATGTTGGTCAGGCTGGTCTCAAACTCCTGGTCTCAGATGATCAACCCACCTCATCCTTCCAAAGTGCTGGAATTACGGAGATGAGCTACCGCACCCAGCCTCGGATATTATTTTCTGTATCTTTCTGTATCCTAAGAGGAAGGCATAGCGGAAACAGCCCAGTGTTTAGAGCAGACAAACTGGGCTTCAGAGCCCAGCTCTTCCACTTTACTCCCTGTGAGGCTTTGGGAAATTACCTAATATTTCTGATATTCTGTTTTCTCATCCAAAAAAATGAGTTGTTAAGAATGAAGTGAGCTAAGTAATGAAAAATGCTTAATATAGGGTCTAACATATTAATGGTATTTAAAAACATAGTTGTCTGGCTGGGTGTGGGCCCTCATACCAGTAATCCCAGAGTTTCGAGGGGACAAGGTAGAAGGAATGATTGAGACTAGGAGTTCGAGATCAGCTTGGGCAACATAGCAAAACTCTGTACACAGAATAGCAAAATTCACTGGGCATGATGGTACATGCCTGGAGTCCGAGCTACTCGGGAGACTGAGACAGGAGGGTCACTTGAGCCCAGGAATTCAAAGCCATCTTCTTGCCTGATGGCATGTCATTAGGAGGGCACCAAGAATAGCTCATTATTCTTGCTGATTAACTCAGCTGAAGCAACCTTATTAATGGTAGTGGTGACAAATAACATGATTAGATCTATGTATGCTGTGTATGACCTTGTACAAGGCTTGAGAAATGAAGCCTCAGGGGGAATATATTCAAGCTGCACATATTCAATGCCATCCTTCCACCTTTGCTCACCCCTCCAACATAGACTCGTTGCCCTAGTGACCACTGTTAGTAATGGAGACATGTTTTAGCTCTCAAGTGGAGTAGAGGGTTAAAAGGTTAATAAGCAGTGGGGTCAACTTCTGTCTGGGAGTCCAACTTATGTTCTGCTCTCCTTACTGGCTGCTTCCTATTATGTTATCTTGGGCAGATAACTTCTTTGGCTCTAACTTTCTTGATCTTTAATATAGGCTGTAGGACATTTGACAAGATAATTTCTGGGGTCTTTTGCTCCATATTCTGTGTTCATGATTTCTTGTCCTTTGCAAGTGTAATTATACACCCAAAGTACCATGTATGATCAATTCTAAAACAGTTGTTTCACATCTTAACATCTAAGAATCCAGGGTATAACTTACAATTAATGATAATTTAGATTGCTGTGAAATATATGTAATTAAACATGTGAGAGGTACTAATGAAAAGTACTACTTAATTATGAGTTTCTATAGGAAAAATTGAAAATTGCTTTCAAGATATTGACTGAGAGCAAGAGTGTTATTTTTTTTTTAAGTTTGATGGAGATCATTAACATGGAAAAGAACGCAGGAGTTGCTAAAACAGTTGTCCCAGATGAAGGATTGGTTTGGGTGTTCCTAAAGGTCCCTTTCAGCCCTGAGATGCTCTGAAACACTAACAATATTTCAGTTATTTGTCTAGTTGTTTTGTGCATTCATTCAGTAACTGTTGAGCATTTTGGAGAAAAAAGGTAGTTTGTGGGCATGACATAGTAATATTGTACCTATTAAATAATTACATGTACATTTCCACTGGAATGTTAAATTATTGATATTCTGATTAACTGAGTGTTACTATAACTATCATTCAGTAATTATTTTTGAATATTAATACCTGTGTTTGGACACTAAAACTATGAAATAATTTCATTTTTGTTGATGGCTGAAAAGGCCTCTTAGATTCTTGTAGAAGTTTGAGTCATTTTGCTATGAACACAGTGCCATATAACAAAAATATTCACTTGTGCTCTAGATATATGGAACTTCCAAGTTAAGTCTCAGTAGTAGAGGAGATATTACATCATTACAATTGCTAATGATTTGTTGTTGTTGCTGTTGTTGTTGAGTTTATATATAGAAAAAGAAGGCATTAGTTACTTATGGGTAACTTGTTGCTTGATTGTCAAGCCTTCTTTGTAATCATGATATATTACCTATCATTAATCTTACTTGGCTGCTAGCATGACTGAGATGCAAAGTGATTTTGAACCTATCTCAGGAATGAGGCTTAGAGGTGTGGCGCAGTTGATCTTGGAGGAGCTGTTTAGAAAGCAATTACCAGTGCAAAACGTTGGGATCAGTTATCCAAGGGCTGTATTTGAAGACTCGGTTTGATTTCTGAGTTTCCCTAATTGACAATGGAAATGTCAGTTTATCACATGTGCCATGAATTTGTTAGTCTGAAGGAATTAATCAAAATGTTGTCTCTATAAACATTTTTATTGATTCATCATTTCTGAAATCATGCAATTTATGAGTTGGTCCTATTTTGGGTAATAGCAATTACTTATGAAAGCTGCTAGATAATTTCTGTCAAGCTTAATTAAACCTTTTCTGCTGGAGACTTTTTCAAGAGTTTGTGACCTGTTGACTGTTGATACAGTGTCCCAAATATTACTCATAAACTGGAATTTCTACCAGCAAAAATAACTCAGAGGCATCAATCCCTCAAATCTGGAAGCCAGTTGACTCCTTTTTTGACAAATTCCATATGTCTCTTTACCTCATTGCAACTCAGCATTTGGTCTAGTGTATTATTTACATATGTGATTCACTTTTTTTTCCTAACATGTTCTAAATACTTTTTTCAAGATGTTCAATCTACTTTTTACTACCATCTTTTTGTAAATTTTAATGATGCGAAAAGTACTTAAGGACCAAAGGAGAAGCTCAGAATAGCAACTTTTGTAGGAAGTCCTAATGAAGAGCTTATCAAGGAGATTTTTAAGTCAGTTATGAAACCTGAGGGAAAGCTAGAAGTTTAGGGATACCTTTGATCATACAGTATTGGAAATGTGGGAGACTGTTAGGGTACGTGAAGGCTCAGGATAGGCGGAGGTAGCTATGGACCTAGATTGAGGAGAGATTTGATCCATGGAATCCACATTGAGCTGGGCAGGATTTTGATTGATACAGAAAATACGGAGGAGCAGGACAGAGTGAGCCTTCGTCCAACGACAATGAAGAGGAGTCTTGTCCTTTGCAGTGCTGGTTGGATGGCTCCAGCAAAGCCAGTTCATGGAGGTCTCGGTAATCAGGAGTCCCTGAAAATTTTTGAACAGAAGGAAATGCAATAAAAGTTGTATGTTAAGAAAATTAATTTGGTGCCACCGAAAAGAATTGGAGGGAAAGAGTAATGAAGAAAAAACAGAGTATTGGGAACACCAATTTCTATTATGATAATGAAGGAACAGAGTGATGATTAAGGCAGTAACTAAGGTCACCAGAGCGGCGCCCCTGTTATGCCATTAATGACAACAGCAGCCACCATTTATTGAGCTTGTGTGCCAGGCATTGTGCTAAACGCTTTACATAGATTATACTATTTAATGACACAAAAACCTTATCAGAGAAGTACTTTAATCCCATCTTACAGAAAGCTGAGACTTAGCAACTTCAGTGCGTTTCCCCTAAGTAAACAGCAGAGCCAAGATCTGACCTAAGCCATCTGATACCTGAGCCCATGCTGTAAAAGAGGAACATTCAAAATACTGGAAAGATAAAAATGAGAACTAAGCAATATTTATTTTGCTTAGGACTGTACTCGGTATTGTGCCGTCTTAAAGTAGTTAAAACTTAGTATTTTATCAGAAGCGTTTAAAATCGAATCAGAGAATCAAGTGTTACAGTAGTGAAGCAATTCCTGAACCAGACAGATGTCATGGATTGCCTTTCCTGGGAAACAGACTTTGAGATTTGTCTGCAGGAGGTTTAGTAGGGAGAGTGATTGAGAACAACAAATGAGGGTGAGGACTGCAGGAATGGTCAAGTCCAACATATTGCATATTCTACGGGGAGTTCTGGAGCCAAAATAACCTTTCATCGTGGTCCCAATAGAAGCAAGGATACAGGGTCTTTATACCCCTCCATCACTGAGTCAGCAGATACTGGCTGCCCCCCAGGAAGGGAGGGGAATCCTTGAGCAAAGCCCCGGTGGGGGGGATTCAGCTCTGAGTCTTCAGCCTCAGTCCTGAAGGAATCCAGACCACACACCACAGTATCCACAACAACAAAATATCTGAACATATTATATATTTGAATTATTTACTCTTCAATTTGTAAAAACACCCTAAGTCACATTTTTGGGGGGAATATTCCCTTTAAAAGTAGTTTTGGGTAGGGAGGAAACATCCAATAAATCTGCCGGTAGATTTCTTTGCCATGGAGTGATAGCCTTAGTTCTTCATGAAAATAATCAATATGGAAGGCATTTTGTGTGTGGCTTAATTGAAACCCTGTGTTTTGGACTCATTTGGTGTTAATGTGTAAATCCAATCCTGTTTTCACACCTGCCCTCTTTTTTTTTATGATGCCTTGTTCAAGTGGAAGTCTGGTCTGGCTGTTTGCTTCAGTCTGAAGAAGGCCATGGACTGTCATCATTGGCCAGGAATCCAACTCATACAGTGACATGAAGTCATCCTTCAGGCCCATCAAAAAGGCCCTGCCAGCCTTGCCTGCAGAGAAAGCCATGTGAAAGATGTCTTGTGCTAGGATCAACTAGCAAACAATCCATTATACTGCCACTGATCTTGACAAATATTGGGCATACGTGCACACCTGGACTTCACCTACTAAAGAATCTGTTTCCTGGCAGCTGGGATGGGATCCAGGCATACTTCTTTTTTTCTAGTGGGCCAGTGAAGACCTTGTTTTTTTTTTTTTAGACAGAGTATTGCTCTGTTGCCTGAGCTGGAGTGCAGTGGCACCATCTCAGACGTGTACTACCTCCCAGGGTAATTTAGTATTTTTAGTAGAGATAGGGTTTTCCCATGTTGGCCTCACTGGTCTTGACCTGCTGACCTCAGGTGATCCACCTATCTCGGCCTCCCAAAGTACTGGAATTACAGGTGTGAGCCACCATGCCCAGCCTGGGCCAGTGAAGACCTTTGGTCAATCAGTCTATTCTACAGGGTTCTTGGAGTGTATTGGGTGCTCTTCAAGAGCCTGTTGAGTGTATTGGGTGCTCTTCAAGAGACTAAATCTCAGAAAAAACTTCTTGAGGAAATGAGGAGTACCATGTAGAAATGAGAAAGAAGGTGAAGAGAAGTTTGAAAAATTCTGCACTCAAAAGAGAAAAGAGGAAGAAAGGATAGAGTTGGGTACTAGAGACTACGAAAAATCTCTAAGATTCCTAGGTCTTCTTTAAAACCTCTTAGTTACTGTCAATGCTATATCCATTACTCTTAGATGAAAGTGGTTCCCGTGTTTATTTTGACAAATAGCAAATAAGTAGGAGCATGCAAACAAGCATAGGTCTCTTATTCACTCATGCAATAAGTATTAATTAGCAGTGACTATATTCCAAGCACTGTGCTCAAGGCTAGGAAAATTGTGTCTTCTCAAGGAGCTTACAAAATTCTAGGGTGGAGGGGATGGAGACTGACAGGTGATAGATTGCTAAGGTAGAGAGGGGCACAGGAGCTGGGACAGCACAGACTGGCAGTCCCTGATGCCTGCTTAAAGAGTCATGGAAGACTTCCTGGAGGACTCTGCAGGATTAGAAATGGGTAAATCAAATACAGTTTTGTCATTCAAAATTGTGGCACATCTTTTTACTTATTTAGATCTTCTTTTACATCCTTTTAGAGAATTTTTATACATTTTTTATAAAGATCTTATACAGTGTTGTGAGCTTCATTTCTAAGTAATTCATAGTGTTTGGTGCTATTGTGAAGAGTATGTTATTTATATTCTTTTTGTGGTTGGTTATTGTTGGTTATAGAGAAGTACAATTTATAGTATTGGCCGGGCACGGTGGCTCATGCCTGTAATCCCAGCACTTTGGGAGGCCAAGGGGGTGGATCACCTGAGGTCAGGAGTTCGAGACTAGCCTGACCAACATGGTGAAACCCGTCTCTACTAAATCCAAAAAATTAGCGGGACATGGTGGTACTTGGCCTGTAGTCCCAGCTACTTGGGAGGCTGAGGCAGGTGAATTGCTCAAACGCGGGAGGCAAAGGTTGCAGTGAGCCAAGATTGCACCATTGCACTCCAGCCTGGGCAACAAGAGTGAAACTGTCTCAAAAAAAAAAAAAAAATTATAGTATCTTGTGTCTTGCAACCTTTTGGTACTCTGTAATTCTCAGAGTTGTTGGATTTTATGGGGTTTTCTAAGTAAGATAAACATGGCATCTGCAAATAATGGCAACCTTTTCTTATCTTTTCCAGTACTGATAATTCTTATTTCCTTTCTGTGTGTTACTGCCCTGGCCAGGACCTCCATATCTTGTTGAACAACGTGACTGTGGGCATCTTGGTCTTCTTCCAGACCCTTAATGGAACACATATTAAATTTTCTTCTTTGAGAGTAGTGTTTTCTGTTGGGGTAGGATCTGTTAGATAACCCTTTTAAGATCCAGAAAGTGCCCTTCTAAGTTTTTCTAAGAATTTTTACACTAAATATACATTGAACTTTAACTTTTTTTTTTTTTTTTTGAGACAGGGTCTCGAACTGTCACCCAGGCTGGAGTCAGTGGCGCCATCTTGGCTCACTGCAACCTCCGCCTCTTGGGTTCAAGCAATTCTCCTGCCTCAGCCTCTTGAGTAGCTGGGATTACAGGCACCCGCCACCATGCCCAGCTAATTTTTTGTACTTTTAGTAGAAATGGGGTTTCACTACGTTGGCCAAGCTGGTCTTGAACTCCTGACCTTGTGATCCGCCCACCTTGGCCTCCCAAAGTGCTGCGATTACAGGTGTAAGCCACCGCACCCAGCCAAACGTAAACAGATTTTTAAAGCATCAAAAGATGCTTTATTTAAATTGCATCTTTTGAGATTCCCATATGGTTTTTCTTCTGTAGCACCAGTGATGGAGTGAACTACAGTTAGAGATTTTATCAGATTTTGTGCGAGCCTTACCTTCTGTGATAAAAATCACCTGATTACAATGCATCTGACCACAGTAACACACCACTAGATTTCATTGTCTAGTATTTTATTCCAGATTGTGACATTTCAAAATAGAAAACCTTGACTTACTATTTTCTCTGCTCTCCCTGTTCTTATCCAGCTCTGGAATCAGGGATTATACTATGTCATTAAATGAGATGGGCAGCTTTCCTTCTTTTCTGTACTCAGAAATAACTTGTAAAGTGGGGAGTATCTGCTCTTCGAACGTTGGACAGAATTTACCCATAAAACTGTCTACGTCTAGTATTTTGAAGGAGGGAGATGGGACATAAGGAGGTGCTCTGTTACATGAATTTAGTTAGTGGATATTTGTATACATTTTCTGTTTCTTTTGTGTTGGTTTTGACACCCATTTTTTTAAGATGTTCATGAAAGAATAGAAGTGTGTCCTGATGTTACAGAAAGGGAGAGGAGAGCCATCCCATCACTGGGCCGAGGACTGTCAGGATAGATGTCTGTGTGAAAGGGACTTAAAGGCTCCTTCTCTAATCCGTGTGTTCTATTCATCCTAAGGAGGGAACCTCCAGAGGCAAGGTGTTGAGCGCATGTGGGTGCGTGTAGTATGTGAACTCTCCGACATCTTCATCTGTGACAAGGCCAGTAGTGCTGAATCGTGGCATTGACTTTTCTTGATCAGTGACTTGAGCCCCAGGCGTCAAAGGACCAGTGCTACTAAAATGACTTTGCTTGGAGAATCTGAGCTTGCACAAGCTCAGACCATACCAGCACACCCCTGGCTGTAAATGGCAGCTCCTTCTCTAGATGAGAAGTAGGCTTAGCTTTTAAAAGGACACATGGATATCAGTAGCCAGTTACTTGACTTCAGGGGAGTTTGACCAGGGTTGTGGGGATCCAGAAATCCCATATGCGGACCATCTGTTGGAGCTGAGCTGGAAATGGCAGTAGGGGAAAAATATATGTCTTCTTATAAATTAAGAATCCCCATGGAGTTAGAATTACAGATTATTTTCATGGTATTATACAATAGGGCAGGGGAGAGGAAGATTTTGGTTCAAAGTAAGGAGAGATTTTTTTCCAGTTGAGCTGTGTGTCATTCATCGCTGAGGAGTTTAATTATATGGCAGTTACAAGCAGAGCATCTCCTGGTCAAGGCAGAAATTTGGTTTTGACAATGAACAGGAAGCTCATGTGGGGATTACCAGCAGACTGTGTATTCAGGAAGACAAAGTTTTAGAAAGGGTCACATATGGACAACCAGAAGAACATTCACTGGGCCCTTCCATATCCCAGGTAAGCATCCTCTTACCCCTAGGTAAGTGGCAAAGTCTGAGTTCCCCAGAGTCGTTGGCACACAGTAGGATCCCCTAAGAAACATTCAACAAGTTATGGCCAGGCCTCTGCCAGCCCAGGTCAGTCAGAGGCTTGTGGATCGGGGCATCAGTAGCTTTTCAAAACCTTCAAAGTGATTCTAGTATACACTCAGGGTTGAGGAGAGAGCTTTGAAAGGAGGGAGGATTTCATGACCTCCATTGACAGTGGAGCAGAGGATCATCTGTCATTAGCTTGGGGGTAAAAAATTAACTTGAGAATGACACACAGCCTTACTTGAAACCTTCATAACTGGATAGTTTTATGTCCACACTTCCTCATGTTTCATAACAACTCTATGCATTATTTATTCCCATATTAAATGTGAGGACACGAGAGATCAGGAAAATGAACTTGTCCCAGGTAGCACAGAAACCAAGTAGCAGAACCAGAATTTGAACAAGATGCACCAAGTCTCGACCCATTTGGCAGAGACCAGGGCTGCTCACCCTTTGGGGAGCATACAGCAGTCCCCTTGGAATCTGGTTAAAATGCAGATTTGAGGCCTTCAGGAGGCCTAAGGTGAGGCCTGAGGTTCTGCATGTGTAACAACTCCCAGGTGATGCTGATGCTGTTAGTCTGCAGGTGACATTTTGAGTGTCAAGAGTGTCAATACACTCTGAGAATCAAATATTGATTTTTTTTTTCTTTTTTCTTTTTTTGAGACGGAGTGTTGCTCTGTCACCCAGGCTGGAGTACAGTAGTGTGATCTCGGCTCACTGCAGCCTCCGCCTCCCGAGTAGCTGGGATTACAGGTGCACACCACCACGCCTGGCTAATTTTTGTATTTTTAGTAGAGACGAGGTTTCACCATATTGGCCAAGCTGGTCCCAAACAAACTCCTGATCTTGTGATCCGCCCACCTCGGCCTCCCAAAGTGCTGGGAATATAGGCATGAGCCACTGCACCCAGCCTTTTTTTTTTTTTTTTTTTCTTATTAGCAATTTTATTTTGTACAACAGTGGAATCAAATCTTGACCTTGATAGAGACATTCGAGAGTCTTTGATTACAGATGAATTTGGTGACTCTTTCCCAGATGAGAAAACAGAAAATTCATGCAAGTTTGGGAAGCCCCCACCTTGACTCATAACTGCTGCTTGTCCTGCCGAGGCACCAGCCAGACCTTCCCGGGAAATGGACAGAATGGGGCTAGCAGTGACAGAAATATGATTGGTCATCCAGCCGTCTAACTAATATTTATTGAGTGCCTACGGTGAGCTGGAGGCTGTTCTAGACACTTGAGATGTGAAGATAAGGCAGTTTTATAATCTAGCGGTGTGTGTCTAAAGCAAAACGGTTATCACAGGGTTTGGTTTACAAGTGTAAATTACCAGACCCTTGAAACACCCTGACTTCTCTCACTCTGTCAGCCTGTACGTCCAATCTGTCACCAGGTTGGCTCAATCTGAATAAATAATGTAGTGGAACGTCCAGAAAACTCACCGGGGCTCCCTCTGCATCAACAGCAGTGTCCTGAACTGGCAGTAGAGTCCTGCGCTCTCTGCCCAGTCAGAGCTGGATGACTGACAGGCTTCAGATCTCTGGGCCTTATCTCAATGGGGATTGCAGCAAACTGGGATCATCCAGGGGAGGACAGCCAGACGGTGAAGGAGACCCAAACCCTTTTGCAGTAAGCACTGTTGAGGGAAGTGGCGTGGTGACCCTGCTTCAAGACAGAAGAGCCAGCGGGACCCTGAGGGCCTTTCCCCAGCTGCTAGGCCTCCGTGTTCCCTGTGTCTTTCAGGTCACACTCAAATATCACCTGCTGTAACTATCCCAGCTAGAGCATCCTCCTCAAGCACTCTCCATCACATTTTCCATTTCTAGTTTCTTATCAGCTACGATCTCTCGTTGGTTGTATCTCAGTTTGAGAACTCAGCTCTAGAGGTGAAGCTCTAGGACCCATAGATGCTCAGGACCCATAGTTGTTCTTTTGTGATGTTGGGTAGAATTGCCTTTTTCTCCTCCAGCCTCCACCCCACTCCACATCCCATACCTACACTGTTGCCTCAGCCTCCCTATAAGCTTCTCTGTTTCTTTACCTCCCATGCCCTGATCCCAAATAAAACCCATCCTGGCAGGGCACGGTGGCTCACACCTGCAATCTCAGCACTTTGGGAGGCCGAGGCAGGTGGATCACGAGGTCAAGAGATCGAGACCATCCTGGCCAACATGGTGAAACCCTGTCTCTACTAAAAATACAAAAAAATTAGCCAGGTGTGGTGGTGCGTACCTGTAGTCCCAGCTACTTGGGAGGCTGAGGCAGGAGAATTGCTTGAACTTGGGAGGCGGAGGTTGCAGTGAGCCAAGGTCATGCCATTGCATGTGCCTAGTGATGGAGTGACAAAAAAAAAAAACAAAACAAAAAAAAACCCATCCTATGTTCAGCCGATAGCCCTGTTTTTCTATACTTTTTTCTCATCTGCGATGTGTGGATCACAGCCTCAGCTCTCAGGAGCCTATTTCCTCTGGTTACTCTGGCTGTAAGGTAGGGATGGCTTGGCTCCAGAACCCTTGGAGGCTCCTTTGCACCCACAAGTCACATGGCCAGGCCCTTGTGTGCTCAGAGAGAGGCCTCTGTCTCCCTTGGCCAGCTTTGCTCCTCCCGTCTCTAGTTGGAATCTCTTGATATTTTCCACTTTCCAAGCATCAAACTTACGTCTTTATAAGCTGGCTCTCAATCATGTTCATTCTTTTTTTAAAATTTGTTGCTATCTAACCACACTCTGAAGTTCCCCAATAAAAAAGAAAGCAAACAGACAAAAAAAGAAAATCCTCTAATCAATGCTCAACGTTTTAACTGGTGCTTCAGACAAGCATTTCTTAGGCAAGCGGGTGACCACATGGCTATTCCAGGGAGGGGAAACGGGGATGCTAACTTGGCGTGGAGCTCTGCTCTGTCTCGTCACGGCACTGCCTTTGATCTTTAATTTGAGCCATTCTAGGCAGGGCTCAGTACACTCTGAAAACACACTTTGTGATTAAAAAGTGTGCAGTACATCAGCCAAAACATTTGTTTATATTTTACCCCCAGTTTTGGGATTTCTTGTCATGCTTTCCTCAAAAACTTTTTTTATATAATTAAAGAGGAGTGAGTGCTCTGAGCATGACTGTACAATAGAATACAAAGCACAGTTCCCTTCTCTGAAGACAGAGAAAGGTTTTTCCCCATCTTTTCAAGCATGAAGTCTATAAGGATATGGCACAATGACCTTCACTGCTCCACAAAGACTAAGGCCCTCCCAGTAGGGTCTCTCGTAGCTCTGGGGATCCCCTCAGAGACACAGGGGGTGTTTGAGTGCACCAGTGTGTGTCTCTGATTCTGTGAGAGCAGGGTTTTTCAACAGCAGCACTGTTCATATTTCAGACCAACAATTCTACAGTGCATAAGATGGCACCTCATGGCAAAGGTTTCTCAGCTCCAGGTCTATTGACATTTGGCCCTGAAGGTTCTTTGTGGTGGGGGCTGTTCTGTGCATTGTAGGATGTTTAGCAATACCTGTGGCTTTCACCCACCAGATGCCATCATGCCCTCCTCCCCAACCACCAACTGGACAATCAAAAATACCCCCAGACATTTCCCAGTGTCTCCTGGGGAGAGCAAGATCTCCCCCAAGTTCAGAACTCTGCATTGGATGACTTTGGAAAGGATCCCCCTAGGTAAGAGGCAGAGTGTGGCTGCCTGAGCACACAGTAAGATCACCTGAAAAATGTTCATCAAGTTATCATGACCAGGCCTGTGCCAGCCCAAGTCAGTCAGAGTCCTGTAGGTAAGGCCTGGGCATCAGTAGCTTTTCAAACCTTTAGAGTGATTCTAGTATACACTCAGCGTTGAAAAGGAGAGAGCTTGGAAAGGAAGGAGGATTTCATGACCTCCATTGACCTTGAATCATCTTACTTTCATTAACAAGAGGGTGAAAAAGGAAAGGCTAAGAATGACAAACACCTCACTAAGTCTCTGTGTTTGCTCCTTTTGTCTTCCCTGATGGTTAGTAGAACTCTTAAGAAGGCCTGTGCCCTTTTTTTTCCAGGGGTAGCTGGAAGGGAAGAGCTGGGGAGACCAGGTAGTGCCTCACAGCCAGGCTTGAAAGTAGAGGAACCCTAAAGGGGTAGGATGTATCTTAGCGATTTTGAAAAGGAAAAGCAAGCTGAGTCTTTGAGGCCTCAGAGAGAGAGGCTGAGATAGGTCAGGAGGGCTTAGCCATTAGTTCTTCTTGGCCACATGGTTCCAGTCAACTGAGAGTAAGGAATCTGCTTCTGCAGTGTTGGGTGGGGTCTTGTGATGTCCCACCATTTTCCTCTAGGACACGTAAGTCCCAGGCCAAAGGGAGAAGGAAAACATGGGTGCTGTAGTGTCAGGTGTCTGGGTCAGTTCAGGGTACTATCATCCTGCCCAATATCCCAAGCTACAAAGCCTCCTAATAGCATGGAAATTACGAGCATGGGCTTCGGGGTCACTACAGTTGTGTTCAGTTCTCAGCTGCATGTCTTACTAGCCGAGAGATCTTAGAGAACTAAGCTATTTGACCTCCCTGAGCCTCAGTTTTCCTATCTGTAAAATGGAGATAATAATCCTACCTATCTTGTAGAGCTGGCAGAAAAACAGAATGAGATAATCCCTGAAAAGCAGTGAGTCCAGTGCTCACTAAATATTAGCTCCTATCATTAGTTCTTCTTTGGCCCCAACATTCAGTGGGTCAAGAAGTCCTGTTTCCTCCTCTTCCTTGGAAATGTATTTTGAAAATCTGACCCCCTCAGATTTTCCCATCTCTGTTGGCATTGCCTGAGTTCTGTACCACCTTCAGGATCGAAAAGCTGAGATCTTTAAAGGAGGGATGATTCTAGGACCCCTCTTCATGACTGTATGACCCCTCCTTGATCTGCCACCCAGGTGACCTCTCTCTAGGTGTTACCAGGTCATGTGACTCTTGATTCAATTTTCCAGGGATTGTTTGCAACCAACAGACTGAAAGCCAAAAGCCCTATGGCCAGAACCTACTTCTTTGGCCGCTCTGTGGTCCTCCCGCATGCTGGAATTGTTAGTTTGGGTTCCCATGACCAAAGAGAGTTGACTGGCTTTTCTTGCTTATGTTTTAAATGTCTGTTTGTTTTCAAGTCACTCTAAGTGTTGGTTGAATGAACTCCCCTAACCCACAGTTTATGTGTCTTGGACCGAAGTGTTGCACATTTTTGTGTGTGATGTTTTAAATATAAAATTTTGTTTTCCCAGCAACTGCTGTAAGTGATTTGGAAACATTGCCTGGTCCTAATCAATTTCTTTTCCGCATCTCATGTAAGGTCTTGTTTATTTACATTAATAAGAAGACTACACAAACAGCTTACATGTGAAATGTTCTCTTGAGGACAGAGGCTGATGATAAAGGCTCATTACTGAGTGAGAAGAAGTTGAAATCTAAGCTCTTTCAGCTCTTGTCTGAGCCTATTTTGCTGTAACAAGTCTCCTAATCAACAGACCTTGTTAAAGACAGTTATTTTATTACTGCCCTCCTCAGTTTGGCAGCTTACCTGACAGCTTGCCTTTTTTCAGGGTGCAGGGCATCAAGGTGACACAAGAAAGAAAAGACAAAAGAGAAGGCATTCAGGCAATGCAAAGTTGGTCTCTTAAGGTTCTTGTTGTGTGTCAACCTCCATCTACTGTGTGTGTAAATGATCAGCCCCACCCATGAGAAAGATACCACTGAGACTGAAGACAGGTCTAACTGGAGGAATATAGTGCCTTGAATCAAAAGCAGTATTTCTCTTTTTTTTTTTTTTTTTTTTTTTTGAGACAGGGTCTCACTCTGTCACCCAGGCTGAAGTGCAGGGGTGCCATCATAGTTCATCGCAGCCTCGACATCCTGGGTTCAAGCCATCCTCCCACCTCAGCCTCCCAATTAGCTGAGACCACAGGCACGTGCCAGCACACCAGCTTATTTTTGTATTTTTCATAGATGTGGGGTTTTGCCACGTTTCCTGAGCTGGTCTTGAACACCTGGGCTCAAACAGTCCATCTGCCTTGGCCCCCCAAAGTGCTGGAACTACAGGCATGAGCCACTATGCTCTGCTGAAAGCAACATTTCTTTTGAAGGGACAAATATGGATTCCTTGAACATACAACTCACATGGATATTTGTATAAATTCTTAATATTTGTCAGTTCATTTCCTTTCCTGCTGGGTTATGATTATCGAAAATTGTGAACTTGTCTATTTTCCTCTGCTAGACTGGCAGGTAAATAGCAGGAAAGTCGGGGTAGCAGAATGGATATGGGCATGGGATTTGACAGTAGATGAGCCCGTCTAGTCCTACGTCCACTGCTTACCAGACTCCGAGCTTGGTCTATGCTCTTTCACAGAAAAACTAGCTCCATCGTCTGAAATGAAACAATCCAGCCAGGTGCGGTGACTCATGCCTATAAATCCCAGTACTTTGTGAGGCTGAAGCAGGTGGATCATCTGAGGTCCGGAGTTCGAGATCAGCCTGGCCAACATGGTGAAAACCCGTCTTTACTAAAAATAAAGGAATTAGCTGGGTGTGGTGGCAGGTGCCTGTAATCCCAACTGCTTCAGAAGCTGAGGCAGGAGAATTGCTTGAACACAGGAGGCAGAGGTTGCAGTGAGCCAAGATCGCACCATGTTACTCCAGCCTGAGCAACAACAGTGAAACTCTGTCTGAAAAAAAGAAAAGAAAAGAAAGAATCACAGTAACCAGCTCACCAGGTTGCTGTGAGGATTAAGTGGGATTGCATAAGTAAAGCACTTAGCAGAGTACCTGGCGTAGTACTCATAGTACTCAAGTCAGCCACTACCGTGATGGGGAGGATGGTTTTTAAGTTCCTTGGGAACATTAATCTTACGTCTGCATCACCAGCTTCTAGTTCAGTATTTGGGAATGAGAGTGTCGGAAATGAATACATGGAAGTCCCACTCTCTGCTCTCTTAAGTATGCGTATTTAGGTAAGCATGAGCACTTCTGCATCCCAATGGCATGTCCACTTTGGCCGCAGCTGGACAAGTGACGTTCTTAAAGCCCCATAAGATTTAGGAGAAGAGATCTTCCCCAGGGAATCTGTCACACAGGGAATGTGAACAGTGACTGTCTCATTGAGGGGATGAGAGGAACAAGGTAAAGAAAGGTTGGTCAGAAATGAGAGAGTAAAATCTCCCCAGAGGTCAAGGGAAGAGGTTCCTGAGAGAGAGAGAGAGAGAGAGAGACGCTGCTCCAGGGTGCGGCAAGTTCAAGGAGAAGGCCATTCCACGTAAGCCTTCCGCACACCTACGTGGGGTTATTTGGACACCCAGTCTTATTAGAGTTGCATCATACCATACATTCATTTTTCTCTATTTTGATTAGCAGCTATTGAAGAGCCTTTACCCACCACACAAATGAATACTCCATCTTAATGGCTCTCAGCTGGGCTGTGGTTTGCGGCCATTGTTTGCACACAAAAGCCTGATCCCATTAGGACCCTCAGATATTTCCTGCCATCACATGGCCTCCTGCTCACAAACATTTGATGCTATTTAAAGCCTCTTCTCTGCAAATATGCATCGGTCACATTTGTGCACTGCCCATTAATTAGGGCCAGATTTGAAGCTCTCACAGCTGTCACTTCTATTAACTGATTGCAGGGAATGTAGGACTTCATTTTTCTGGGAGATAATTTGGATGTCGGAGAAAAGCCAAGAGATCTTCGAATCCCTCTGGTACTTACCTTGACTTCCAGGCTTCTAATGAAAAAGCTTCTTAGACAAAAAGGGACAAAAAGACCCTTTCACAGAAACCATCAACAATCCCTGCCAAGCAGGAGATTTATTGGGTGGGAACACATACACACACACACACACACACACACACACACAAAACTCACACTCTCTCTCTCTCTCTCTCTCTCTCTCTCTCTCTCTCTCTCTCTCTCTCTCTCTCTCTTTATCTATCTATCTCTCTATTTGAGGCACCCTGGAAAATGAAAAGCTATCTGGGGAAAGTAATCATGTGAGGAGATGGCCTTGAAGATAGCAGCATGGTTTTCTTTGAAAGAAAAAAATGGACCAATTTATAACAGTGACTTTGCTAAAAGGCTGAAAAGAGTTGAGTGTATTTTCTCTTCTATCTCTCTTTCTCTAAAGGAAGCACATCATGGATTGGTTGGAAAACATGATCTTCTAGTTATCAAATGCTTTAATTAATGGCAAATGGAACACATACCAGACAAAGGTTTCCAGTTATCAAAAAAAATCAAATGTTAATTTTCTCCCAGCAGCATGATTGGGAGCATGGGTGTGGAGCTGGAGGTGAGACTGGAAATCATCACAATCATGATATTAATGGAATTAATGTTTCTTAGGTGCCTACAACATGGCACTTTAAAAGTATGCACTTTCATGGGTTATGTTATTTGACTCTTGAAAAACTTAGATACTATCATACACCCCTTTTATACGTGAGGAAACTGAAGCTTGGCAAACATAAGCAATTTTCCCAAGGTCACCCAGCTGGTAAATGGCAGGGTCGGGACTCAGATCTCAGTGAGGTCTGTCTGCCGTGAAGTTCCCGTTCATAACCCTTTGTTATCCTGGTACACTGAAAAGCACGTGTGGTTTGGAGACAGACTAGAGTTTCACCTGGATTCTGTTCATGGGACCTTCAACAACTTGTTTAATTCTCCTCAACTGAAGTAAAATGAGGAAAATAGGCTGGGCACCTTGGCTCACACCTATAATCCTAGCACTTTGGGAGGCTGAGGCAGTGGATCACTTGAGGTCAGGAGTCCAAGACCAGCCTGACCAAGATGGTGAAACCCCATCTCTACTAAAAATACAAAAAAAATTAACTGGGCCTGGTGGCAGGCACCTGTAATCCCAGCTACTTGGGAGGCTGAGGCAGGAGGATCACTTGAACCTGGGCAGTGGAGTTTGCAGTGAGCCATGATCGTGCCACTGCATTCCAGCCTGGGCAACAGAACCAGACTCCGTCTCAAAGAAAAACACAGAAAAATAATAGCCGCCTCATGAGCCAGTATACAGATCAATGAAATAGAATAAACAAAAAACCAGAGATACTCAAAGTGTTAGTTTGGGGGTATTCTGCACCCCACCCCCATTTCATTTCATTCCAGTTTCTTTCTCCTGTCACTGGACTGAAGCTCCTGCCAGCTTCTGCTGCATTGCTCCCGCATTCTTCATTTGTTCTTGGCTCTTTGTCATAGGGACCAGCACAGAGAAATCTTTTTTGCTCGGTTCTTCCCAGAAGTACCTACAGCTGTGCCTTTGACAATCCTGACCCCACCTGATCTCCCAGGAACCCCAAGCCTCCCACCTCTGTCCTCAGACTCCCATGCCGTTGTTGCAGAATTTGAGAGACTGGAGAGACCACTGAGGTTGCAGAAGGAGTTTATTTTAGGTGTACGCTGGCCCAGCACTACATGGAATCAAAATGCCTGAGCGCCTAACAAAGACAGGGCTTGACTTTTTATACATGAAGTACACAGTGGTGCAAAAACAAGCTTGCAGGTATAGAACAAAGAAAATTCATTAAGCAATGACAGGCACACAACTCAGGTTCACATATGACTTTTGTGACACAGTACAGATGCTAGAGCAGGGGCCTTATCTGTTGCCTTTTGCTACAGCACCTTGATGGCCAGAGTCCAGCCTGCTTAGGCCTTTCTCATGACCTTTGCTGTGTTACAGAAACTTAGGGTTATCAGCTATAGAGAACAAGAATACAAGAATTTATAAACATATAAAACTTACAAAGCAGAATACACTCCCACAGGAGGGGGAAGGACTCAGGGAAGTTTGCTTAATAGAAAGGAAGAAAAATTTAATTTCTTCTCCCCTTTCCTGCATTATTCTCCCCTTTGATGCTTTTGTATAAATGAAATTCAACAGAAAGCATCACCGTTTTTTAGTTTTTCATTTGGCAGGAGTTGACACTTGGTTAAAGCCATTAGCCGAGCAGTAGTTTGCCTGGTTATTAGAGTTTCCATGGTTGATTGGATATTTCTAACAAGGAGAGGTAAGAGACCCAGGTTTCTAGTACTCCTAAGGTTTTAAATCCTTTGAGAGATGAACAGAAGCCCTTACAAAGGGAGTCTGGAGGCCATCCTTTCTCGGTTTGGACTGGGACATGAGCCAATTTCTGGATTTTTGCAGTTATCTTTTCAGTGACCTTTTCATTGTCGTTGATCTTTAGGCAATAGTTGGTTAGGCTGAACTTTTTACATACTCCCTCCTCCTGGGCCGGGAGGTAATTTAAGGCCAGTCTATTTTGATAAATAGCATTTCTTATTTTTGTGGCCTGACGGGCAAGCAAGTTCAAGGTGTTTTCCGTGTCATTAGTAATGATTTTGTGTACTGCCTATAACCTTATAATACTATTGAGCATATAAATAGGGGTGCCGTATCCTCACATTTTTTTGCCCAGATGGCTGGGCCATAATATGGAATTATTCTCTCAGGAGGCCATTCACTGTTTTTTCAATACCCTGTGGTTACACCCTGTTTATTTCTCCTTTTAGTTTTATTATAGACTGGGTACCCTAAGGCTTCTCCTTGCTTCAGTGGGATTAGAAAGAAAGATGGCCTGATTATATGTCCTTAGTACACAGGCCCCTGTCTATTTGGCCAGCAACTGCTGATATGTCCTAGGTCCACAGATCCAACAGAGGCCAGAAGGTGCTTGCCAGGTATTTGGAGCTTCGAGTTGGTATCAAGCATTGCTCAAAGAAGGGAAATGAGGGATTGGGTGGGGGGGTGGGGGGTGCAGAGTTATTTTTCCCATCCTGCCATAGAGTTTTTCTTACAGTTTCATTGTGATGTTGTTGTCCTAGGTAAGTTAATTCTCCCACCAGATCTGTGAAGGCTTTTCTTCAGGGAGCAATGCAGGACGTTCTGATTATAGAGGTTTTAAAAGGCAGATGCTTTGACCTGCAAGCCTAGGCTTTGGGGAATGAGACAGTTAAAGTGAGGTTATCTTTTGTCACTAATTTCTTTGCCTCCCATGGCCACTGGTCTCCTATGTTGTTTCCTCCACAGACATAGCATGAGAAAACACCTAGGCTGCCAGCATTGTTTTCAGCTAGCTGAGCAAACAGGTTTTTAGTTAAAGGGGAGGACTTAGCCAGCTTTTGTTTGATATGCTCATAAAATGACTCAAAAACTTGGAATTATTCGGCCGGACAAGTCTGAGTCTTTTGACAATATATAAATAGGCCTTTTGTAGGAGGGAGAGACCTTCTTAGTTCGCTTTAGAAGGTTTGCTGCTTTTTTTCTTTTGACCTGATATATATTTTAAACCAGACTTTATAAGGTCAAAGCTTAGGGTTATAATATGCATAAGACTGGCCACTTTCTGGGTCACAAACTGAATAGGTTGTGAGATTGCAGGTGCAAGTTCCTAAGTGGGTCCCTGTGCACTCATAGTACGTGTAATGTAGCAGAGTCCTGGTTATTGTGTTTTCTGACCGTGTAGTGTGGGCACAGTGGGGCACCCTTCTGTGAGCCTATCCTTTGATACAAATAAAGGGGAGGCCTTCATGGGGAGGAGTAAGAACAAAATAAAAGGTAGCATCCTTACACCCACCAGGGCAAAGAGGTCCTTTCCTGGAGGAGCGGGTTGAGCACAGCAACAGACTAATAATAGCCTAAGGGAAAATTACTAGACTTAAGATTTCTTTTTTTCTTTTTTTTTTTTTTTTGAGACGGAGCCTTGCTCTGTCACCAGGCTGGAGTGCAGTGGCGCGATCTCAGCTCACTGCAGCCTCTGCCTCCTTGGTTCAAGCGATTCTTCCGCCTCAGCCTCCCAAGTAGCTGGGACCACAGGCGTGTGCCACCACACCCGGCTAATTTTTTGGTACTTTTTAGTAGAGGCGGGGTTTCACCATGTTGGCCAGGATGGTCTCAATCTCTTGACCTCGTGATCCACCCACCTCAGCCTCCCAAAGTGCTGGGATTACAGGCGTGAGCCACTGCGCCTGGCCTAGACTTAGGATTTCTAACTGCATTTACTTTGCGGATGTCAATCCAAGCTTTGGCCATGCGTAGACTAGTCAGCTTCCGGAGTGACTGGAGCAGGGCTTTCGTTGCTTCCTCAGGCTTGAGCCATGCGTAGACTGGTCAGCTTCTGGGGTAACCAGAGCAGGGCTGTTGTCGTCTCTATCCGCAGCTTGGTCTCGTCACAGGATCAGCGGGCTCCGGTGGTCTGGGTCTTGCAGTTTGTTTAGTAGGGGTGCACCTGACTCGGAGGAGGTCTATCTTATCTTAGAAGAGTCTCTTGGCAGTATTTTTTCAGCAGCTCTTTGAGTGTCCGGTTCATACGCTCCACTTTTCTTGAGTTCTGCAGCCAGTAGGCGGTGCACGACTTCCACTTTATTTTTAACAGCCGTGTGAATTTTTGAACTATTTCACCTACAAATACCAGTCCATTGTCTGACCCTAGAGTTAGGGGCAGTCCGAATCTGGGAAAAATGTCTCTTAATAGTACGTTAGTCACTTTTTGTGCTTTTTCTGTTCAGGTGGGGAAAGTCTCAACCCATCCCGAGAAGGTGCAAACGAGCACCAGCCCGGTCCGATAGCCCCTTGCCCGGGGCATTTTGGTGAAGTCCCTAAGCAAGTTTTCACAAGGCATGGCTCCTATTCTCTAGTTCCCGGGGGCTGAGTGGGCCCTCGCTGTGGGTCGTTCTGAGCACACGTTAGACACTGTTACAAGCGGCTGGGGTGACGGCAGTAAGCCGGGACACGTAGAAATGGTGTCGTAGTAGCAGTTCCAGTGCCGTTTTTCCCGTGTGAGTTCCTCGGTGGAACTGCTCTACAAATCTAGGAGCCACCAATTCAAGAATGGCTAATCTCCCATTGGAGAACTTCCATCATTCTCCTTTAATGTATTCTCCAATTTCTTGGGCAAACCAGGCCTTTTCATTTGGAGAGTAGCATGGAGCTTCCTGGAAAGGAGTCTCTGGGAGGCGGGGCATAGGTTAAGACTTTTCCTTCAAAAGAGCTCTTGCTAAGACTATCAGCCCTGTCTTCTGAGCCAACGTTTCAGTGGGTAGAGGCTGAGCCTCCACTCCTGAGTCCAATGGTACTACCGCATACCTAGCCCGATGGGCTCCTTCTAGCACAAAACTGCTCCCAAGTGTAGAGTATTTAACATTTGAGTCCATGAAGGGCTGGTCTGTAAGGTGGTCTTGGCTTGAGAATCCCTTGTTTACTGTTTCCACACAGTCATGAATTCCTCCCAGTTTTAACTTCACTACTACGAGTGCCTGATTTATAGCCAACCCAGGTGTATTTTCTTCAGCCCATACTCCAGGAATTCCATCATCTAGCCTGGCCAATAATGTTACCTCCTTCAGCATCAGTACCTGTATTTTCTTTGTTTATAGTTTCCACTTTTCATAGTTTTATAGTGTCCCTTCTGGGACAGTAAGGGTTAACCTCATAGCCTTTGGCTGAGTTAGGCTTAAAGTCATACCCCCTGGCAGTCCACAGGTAATCTGGGTTTGCAACTTGTGGAGCAGGTCTCTCCCCAGTAGAGGCACTGGACAGTTTGAGGGGTACAGGAATTTATGCTGGACTTCCCGTCCTTTGATGGCACACCTCTTTGGCTTACAAAATGGCCTCTTTTCTGGAATCCTTGTAATTCTGATAATAGTTGTACGTTTGGAAAATGGCCCTATGGGCTGGATTCCTACCGAGTGTTCAACTCCAGTATTTACTGTAAAGTCCATTAGCTGGCCCCCTACTTCCACTGTGGCTGTAGGCTCCTCGAGGCCTAAAGAGAAGCCCAGTCTGTCCTAGTCTTCGTAATCTCCAAGCCCTGCCTGCCTGATCATCTTAGTGTCTGACTCTCTTGGGGTGTGTTAGCCTCTGACTGGCACTTTTCCAGTATTATAGGCTCTGACATTTTCTGCTTTTTGCCCTCCCGGCATTTATTTTCCTAGTCTCCTTTCTTTTTGCACACTGCACATTGATTCTAGACTTACTTTGAGACCATGGCCTAACTTGGCCCTTTTCACGTCCACGTTCACGTCTACATCCTCTTACTACATTCACCCCCGTTTCCACCAGAGCCGCTACCAGTATATCGGCTTTCCTTCTAAGCTTCTGATCAGCTTTCCTCTCTGCCTCCTGGTCACGATTAACATACACCTTGGCAGCCCCTTTTAAACGCTGGGTGGCATTCATGCCTGCAAAACCTTCTAGCTTTTGTAATTTTCATCTGAATCTTTCATTACCAGACTTACAGGGCCTCTTCCTTAAGTCTTTATCTTATTTGCACTTTCTCTTTTTCTCTCCTTACGTTTGCTGTTTCACTTGCTGTTACACTAGCTTAGCAGCTTATTCTTACACTGTTCACCCTGTCTCAGCTACTTGGGTCAGCTGCTCTTACCCACAGCTGTGCAGCCGGCTCTCTCCCTGGTCTTTAGGGTCAGCAGTTTAACTCTTAATCTCTTTGATATTCCTTTTTACCTTTTTTTTTTTTTTTTTTTTTAACATTTTGCTGGCCAGAGCGGGGCTTGCCCCAGCTGCTGTAGCTACTACTTATGGCTGCTGGTTTTCTTGCCCATGGGTGGCCGCCTCGGGGTGCAGGCGGCCAGGCAGGGGGGTGCCACGTCCACCTGCCCCTTTAGGTTCCCAGCGTGGCCCTGGACCATCCTACTGCAGCTGTGACCACTGCTCTGTGTTCAGTCTGGGGCTGTTCCCAGTGCCCCACAGGTGCACTGCTCAGCCTGCAACCTTGCCTTCTTGGGCCTTGCCCTTGACAGGCAGCTGGCAGAGCCCCTCCTGGCACGGCCAGTCGTCCTTGCAGGCAATGTTGCGGCTGCCTCAGGGAGACGCTCACCGGGGCTTCTTCCAGGCCATCTTGGGCAGCGCCGCCTTTTCCCTTTCTTAATCCTGCTGTGGGTGGCTCTTCCATCTCCCTGTGCATTGAGCTCAGGACTTGTCTGCCCTCTACCCCCAGTAATAGGTGGCTGAGGCAGTGGCCCAGGCACTGCTCTCCCTGCCCCTTTAGTCCTGGGCAGCGGAGACAAAGGTGACAGCCTGTTTGATCACCTTGATTTTCTGGCTTCCTGAGGCAGGGGCTCAGATTCCTCTCTGCAGGGTGTAGCCTGGGGTGTGTCACCTTCCATGTCTGGCTGCTCAGGGGCTGGCCTTAGTAGGAAGGTAGGGGATTTCTATCTCCTCTGGCGACTCCTGCAAAACTGTCCTTGTTTTCCCTGTGGCTTTTCCTTTGTCTCTGAAGCTTCCGGCACAGCTGATTTTTCTTTCATGCTGGGCTCAGCTCAACCTACTAGCATTTTGCAATAATCTACCAGACAGGGCTGCAGCCACACAGGTTGGGTTTGAATTATATTCAGCCATGAGTTGATATAAGGGAATTTGTCGGATGCCCTGGCTGTCCTCTGACCCCGGTCACCACTTTGCACAGCCAGTTCCTTTGGCAGGTCATCCAGCACCAAAAGAAGGCCATTCTAATTCACAAAGAGGTCTTAACCTTTGAGGGATTAGTTTAATACCATAGTTTCCCCCAAAGTCCTTCTAAAAATTTTTTAGCATGCATTTCAGTGCTGTAGCTTTCTCACCTTTCCTCCCATCTCCTCCCTTATGGCGCACAATCACTTCCACTTCCGTTTGGGACTGGTTAAGCCATTCCCCCATCCTGATCCGAGTAGGAGGGGGTGTTTCAGGTGCCGTTTGGCATTGGAGAGTTCATTACCCCCCTCAACAATACCTAGATTGTGAGGGTACCTCCTTAAGCCATATGTGGATCACCCTGGCTGCAGCCAGCCCCACACTACGCTGGGAGCATACATTCCTCCCGGCGCTGTCTCCTCCCAGAGCCATCTCTTTCATCCACTTTCACACCCCTCCTCACTCCCATTTCCTATTTTTACTTGGGATAGCGAGGCACTCTCACCACCCCCAGCCCCTCTGGGTCAGATTAGTAGTTACACCTCTGGAGCTGATCAGGTTCTGGTTAGGTGAGTTTCACTCAAATTGGCAAGCACCCTCGCTTCCCCTACCTGCTAGGTCGGGTTACTAGTCACTTCCCCAAAGGTAATTGGAGCTCAGGACCTCCTTTCCCTTTTTCCTTCCCCTTCCTTAAACCCTCAAATGTCTTACTGCTGTTCCCAAAGCGCACTAATCCTAAAGTGTCTCTGCAGCCTCTTCCCAGTTCCATTGCACTGTCCGGGGAGGGTACCAGGGCTTGGGAGAGCCAAACTCCTTCTTGGGAGAAACCTCCCGGTAGCACCTAGAGGGTCTCAGATCTCCCTTGGCCCTGGGGCCCTGGCCCCCCACAGGCAAAGGAGACAGCGAGCCTGTCATCTGCAGTTCCCAGCCAACTCACCAGAAATGTTGCAGAATTTGAGAGACTGGAGAGACCATTGAGGTTGCAGAAGGAGTTTATTTAATGTATACACCCAACACTACTTGGAATCAAAATGGCTGAGTGCCTGACAAAGACAGGACTTGACTTTTTATACATGAAGTACACAGTGTTGTAGGTGTAGAAAAAAGACAATTTCTTAAGCAATGACAGGCACACAACTCAGGTTTACATATGACTTTTGTTACACAGTACAGATGCTATAGCAGGGGCCTTATCTGCTGCCTTTTGCTACAGCGCCTTGATGGCCGGAGTCCAGCCTGCTTAAGCCTTTCTCATGACCTTCAGTGTGTTACAGAAACTTACGGTTATCAGCTGTAGAGAACAAGAATACAAGAATTTAGAAACTTATAAAACTTGCAAAGAAGGATACACTCTGATGGGAGGGGGAAGGACTCAGGGAAGTTTGCTTATGGAAAGGAAGAAAAATTTAATTTCTTCTCCCCTTTTCCTCATTACCATGACTGAAAAACAGGCGGACCTGTGAGGCTTGTGAGAAATCTGCTCACTTGAGGTCTGTGGGCCAGGCATGCTCTCTCTTTTTTTTTTTTTTTTGTTTTTTTTTGAGACAGGATCTCACTCTGTTGCCCAGGCTGGAGTGCAGTGGTGTGATTGTGGCTCACTACAGCATTCACCTCCCAAGTTCAGGTAATTTTCCCACCTCAGCCTCCCAAGTAGCTGGGACTTCAGATGTGTGCCACCACACCCAGCTAATCTTTTTTGTATTTTTAGTAGAGATGGGGTTTCACCATGTTGGCCAGGTTGGTCTTGATCTCATGACCTCAAGTGATCTGCCCACCTCAGCCTCCCAAAGTGCTGGGATCACAGCATAAGCCACCATGTCCGGCCCCAGCACTCTCTTTTATTCAAGGATTTTTTTACCCATAAGCAGGTTCCTATGAGAAGAGCTCTGAACCACAGTGATTTTCTCCTGCAAAACTAACTTTTAAGTTTAGATTTTATTTCCTAAACTAACCTGGGCATTACTGGGACTTCATCTAGGAAAAAAAAGGTCCCTAAAGGGCTCCTTCAGATAAATGACCCTTGGCATTAGAAGTTCAGGTGAGAGAAGGTAGCAACTGAATTCACTGATGGCAGCAGAATAAATAGAAAAGCTAAGAGAATGAACAGTTCTGTTTGGGGGAACATCTACTATTAGGAGGTAGGAAGGAATCGATTGAGTCAATGCTATTTTCAAGTCCAATTAACTTTTATTATTTTTTTTTGAGATGGAGTCTTGCTATGTTGCCCAGGCAGGAGTGCAGTGGCACGATCTGGGCTCACTGCGACTTCTGCCTCCCAGGTTCAAGTGATTTTCCTGTGTCTAATTTTTGGATTTTTGGTAGAGACAGGGTTTCACCATATTGGCCAGGCTGGTCTTGACTTCCTGACCTCAAATGATCCACCCTCCTCAGTCTTCCAGAGTGCTGGGGTTACAGGTATGAGCCATAGCACCCGGCCTCAAGTTCCCTGAACTCTTTTTCACCATTGCTTACAGAGCTTTAACTTCTCATTTACTTTCAGAGCCCCTACATTTAAAATTTTAGATAACTAACATGGTCTGCATTACAAATTCTTAAAATGGTTGGCTTTCAGAAACCATCTTGGGCTGTATACGTGGAAAAAATACCATCAAGCTCTGAGACTTTGGAAGCCCATGGCAAGGAGATAGTGAAGGAAAGTAAAAAAGGGGAACCTGGGGAGCCAGGATCTCAGTGTCGTTGAAGACAGTGGCAGAGAATAGCTCAAGAAGTGAGGGATGAGAATTGAGAAGACCCCACTTGCAGGGAAAATGAAGCCATTGGCATTTTCAATGAAGAAATGCCAGTAATCTGGTGAGGGCAGCAGTCCATGGCAGAAGGTTAAAGGAGAAATGATTATGTGGAAGAGAGACCAGCACTGTGGTTGCCAGGGGCTGGGGGAAGCAGCAATGGGGAGTTATTGCTTCATGGGTACACAGTGGAGGTGGATGGTAGTGATGGTTGTACAACATTATAAATGGTTTTGTTGTTGTTGGGTTTTGTTATTTTGGTTTCTTTGTGGTTTTTTGTTTTTTTTTTTTTCTTTTGAGATGGAGTTTAGTTCTTATTGCCCAGGCAGGAGTGCAATCGCACGACCTCTGCTCACTGCAACCTCCACCTCCCAGATTCAAGCGATTCTCCTGCCTCAGCCTCCAAAGTAGTTGGGATTACAGGCATCTGCCACCATGCCTGGCTAAGTTTTTGTATTTTTAGTAGAATCGGGCTTTCACCATGTTGGCCAAGCTGGTCTTGAATTCCTGACCTCAGGTGATCCACCTGCCTTGGCCTCCCAAAGTGTGAGACACCGCACCCCACCAAGAATGTATTTTAATACCACTGAACTTAAAAGGGGCTAAGATGGTAAATTTCATGTTGATTTTACCATGTTTTTGTTTTAAAAAGTGCAGGAAGCATCAAACTTGGAGCCACAGTAAAAGTCAAGAATGTCAGTGATTCCACATGTAATCTCTATGTTTTTACAGGGCACTTACTCTTTTGTAGTATAATATTGAGCTGATAGTATGCAGTGTGGACAAATGAATACAGGTTTCTCTGGGTTGTATTTCCAGAAGTCTGAAGGTCATTTGGATACTTGCGGGCCCTCAGCTTCACTTTGATTTGTGTGATACGTAAAAATTGTGGTGAAATGTCCTATAGATGTCCTGCAGGTCTTAAAAGAAGCTTTCCAAACTATAATACATAGCCCAGCAGCACTGAGTGAGAGGTAAATTCTGAACCCCTGAGCACTAAAACTATTCTAATTGCACATAGAATTGGCAGGTAGCATTCCATGTCTATGCACACTTTGTCTTTTCTATATAACAGAGAAAAATTTTTCGGCAAACTACTCAGTTTAAAACTGAATTGTTCTCATAGTCTCAGTACTTATAAATGAAGACATGTCAACGCAACAGTATACTCTTATTTAGGCATTTGAAAGAAATAATTTGAGACATAGTTTGTGTCAAAGTATGGTCTAGACTGTGTCCTAGCATGAGATTCTACATAATTTTTGGACCGTAGGTTTAAGAATGTAAGCAGAAGTTCTGTACCAATCTGAATAAGCTACATTATGCTTGAGTGACAACTACTGTAATGACAAAATATCAGTGGCTTAATACAAAGGTTTTTCTCTTCTATTTGTCCGTAAAGAGCCAGCAAGGACCCTACTTATTATGGTGCCTCAGGGACCCAGCTTGCTGGAGGCGCCACCATTTTCGATAGCTCCCCTCAAGGTCAGCCATCTTTGCAGTCATGTCCCCCAACAGCTGCAAAATTTGCTCTGGCAGAGGAAGAGGGAGTTCAAGAATTGAGCACCGGCAATTAAATGCTTCCACATGAAAGTGACTCCTGCCACTCCCACTCGCATCCCATTAGCCAGAACTAGTCACATGGCCAAACCTAACTTCGGAAGGGTAGAGGATTGTAGTCCTCCGTTTACTCAGAAGTAGAGGAGCCAGATACTGAGAAACATCAATAAGGTCTAACAGAAATCCATTCTACCATTCCCTTTGCCTAAAGTGAAAAGATTAGTACTTTCATCAGTTTGTAAACTGCACTTTCAAACTAAATCCTGGTAGCTTGCATGGAGGCCGAAGGAGTCCCAGAAAACCAGATGTAATTTGGAAATAACATTCACTTAAGCTCATAGACAACCATTATTTGACGTAAATGCCCCATTTGCAATACAGGACCAAAATGCGCTAAACCACAAAGTTCCACTCCACAAGGATCTGGACTCTGATTTCTTCATTCTTCAAATGAGGCATTCTGTGCTCTGGAATGGGAGCCCAGCTGTAGTCCTAAGAATTTTACTTAATTCAAGAATTATTCTCACTGAATGTGTGCCAGTTCTGAAAGGAATGCAGAGTCAAATTTTGCATCTTCTTTGCTCAAGGCCCTTTAGATGTAACAACACACACAGACATGATACAGGCTGACGATGACATTATGGTTTAAATATTTTAAACAACTTATTATTAAATTGTGAATCAACAAAAAGTTATGTTCTTCATTTTATGGTTTTGCATAGTCGTGATTCACTGCCCACATATCCCTGGATGTTCTTATCCCTGAATTCTTACAGGATGGTCTAAGCCAGTTATAGATGTTTTTATTTAGAAAAAAAATAAGGCCAAGCCCAAAAAATATGTTGCTCATGTTAATTTTTTTTCTTATTCAAAATAAAGCTTACTTTAGCTTCATGAGGAACAATGCATCTTACAATACATATTACTGACTTTTTTCAGTAAAAATGGGTCAAGAAAGAAATGTACTGTTCAGTATCCACCAAAATACTAGTATTGGGAGCTTATTGGAAAAGTGGTAACAAAAGCAACTTTTTGGGGGCAACTTTTTCTTTTTTTGGACAGTCTTGCTCTGTCACCTAGGCTGGAGTACAGTGGCATGATCATAGCTCACTGCAACCTCAACCTCTTGGGCTCAAGCAATCCTCCCACCTCACCCTCCCTAGTAGCTGGGACTGCAGGTGCACACCACTGTGTCCAGCTAATTTTTGTATTTTTTTGTAGAAACAGCATTTCACCATTGTCCAGGCAGGTCTCAAACTTCTGGGCTCAAGCAATCCGCCCTCCTCAGCCTCCCAGAGTGCTGGGACTATAGGTGTGAGCCACTGCACCTGACCTAGGCGACTTTCTAATCCAACACAGTGAAATTAGAGGGCCAGCTGTGGCAAATTTGGGGAGGTAATTTATGGCAAGAGAGTGAGGGGGTTACCCAGGACTGGTCTCAAATTCTTTATTGGAGTAATTTCAGTGATATAAGTTGAGGCCACTGACCTACCTGTCTTCGTCAGAACCGAGAGCAGGAAGGACAGCATGACATAGATAAAGTCCCAAGCCATGCTGATTATTGTTTAAAAACTTCAGGCTTTCCCAAAATTGCATGACTCTTAATCTTTGAATTTCTTCTCATTTTATTTCAGTGTAAAAATCCATCCCTTTATTTTATAAACCCTGATTTTGCTGTGAAGCCATCTCTGAATCCCTTAGCTGTTGCTACCCAGTTTCTCCCTTAATTCCTGTTCCACCCACCATGCGGTTCATCTCTTATTTATTTTGCTCACAGATATTGTCTCCCCAAGTAGACATTAAGCCCACCGAATGCAAAGATGTAACATATGCCACTCTAAAAGACCAGGTAGTGCTAGGCACTGGCAGCTATTTAATTAATCCTTCATTAATATAGCAAGTTACCTGATGATTTAGATCTTTCCTTCAAAACCCACCTATGGACACACACATACACTCACACTGTTCATTCAGTTTTTCCCTGAATGCCTCTAGTGGTGAAGAGCTCACTTCCTCCCAAAACAATCCCTTCCATCTTCAGTCAACTGCTAACATAATGAGCTAGGATTTACTGAGTGCCTACTATGTTCCAGGCATGGTGCTAAGCCCTTTACAGAGATCGCAACAGTTAATCCTCACAGCAATCTTTTGAGAGAGGCATTCCCTAAGGCTTCCTTTCACAATCACTACATGGGATCAGTCCTTCTATACCATTCCTCTGTAAGCCCCAGTTCAATTTCGTGGGACCACAGATGAGAAATCTAATCTTTCTTCCATGTGACGAAGCTTTGAATGTGGGGGCCATCTAGCAATGCCTGTCTTCTTTTCTTCTTGTTAACCTCCCCAGGTGTTTACAGCATGGTTAATAACCATCAGGGAATCTCATTGAGAACTCACTGGAGTCCAGGCACTGTGAGGAACGCTTTCTTTTTGTGCTTTAAATTATTATTATTATTCCCATGTAGTATTGACAGAAAGGTTACGTATCTTGCCTAAGGTCACACAGCTAGTGTGTGGCCAGCAGAACTGCAATCCTGGAAGACTGTGATTCCAAAGACAGAGTTTCTCATTGCTCTTTGGCATCATTGCTACTTAATGGTGATTTTCACTTTTTTAGCAGTTTAGAATCCCATATGTCACTTTTGTAATAAAAGGGAGAGAAGGGCAAATGCTTTGTCACAGAAAGAAGATTCATTAAAGGGATATTTTTAAGCCACTGTTTTCACAGGGAAACCAAATGCTAGAAAAGGTAAAATGCTAAAAAGAAACTGTTAAAAAAAAAAAATTGATACCTGTACCACAGTAAAGTTATTCCAGGTAATTAAGCTTTTGAGCTTGACACCGGGGGTTCTCCTTGCATCAGGGTGCTCTCCCTATGTAGTCCTGAGAAGAAGATCTGTTTTAGGCAAATACATCAAACCAAATGGAATATGTTAGAAAGGAAGTGTCACTGACCAGTGTCCAAAGGTTTACAGAGGGGCAGAACATGAAGCAGTGCGGATGGTATGTAGAGAGGAGGATTTATTACTAGTCAGGGCCATTCAGGAATGAACTGGCTTCCTCAGTGGGTGGAGGGCTGCCTGTCCCTAGAAAAAGTCAAACAGTCAGATGACAGAGGACACAAATGGCTTAGAAGGTTAGGGTTACCAGGCACCCGGGAGGTCATCTGAAGGTGTATTAAAAGTTGATATTAGGAGTCTAAGTTCTGGGACCAGAATGCACGCATTACATTCTGCTCAACAGTTTACTACTAATCTTGGACAGTTTATTCAACTGCCTCAGTTTTCTCATCTCTAAAATTGAAATAATAGTGTCACTTTCCGCTTGGGGTATTGGGAGGAATCAGTGAGTTAATTTAAATAATATGCCACTTTTAAAGTGCCATGCATGTACTAAATCATCTGGTCCTATAGTCCTAACGCTTTTTCATGAAAATGATCTTGTTTCCAACGAAAGAGGCATAGGTAATCCCAACACATCAAACAATTTTTTTAAACCACTAATGTGTTTCATTAGCATAAATAATTTCTTTTTTAACAATTTTTAGGTTCAAGGGTACATGTGCAGGTTTGTTACATAGGCAAACTCATGTCACAAGGGCTTGTTGTACAGATTATTTTGTCACCCCGGTACTAAGCCTAGTACTCAGTAGTTATTTTTTTCTGCTCCTCTCCCTCCTCGCACCCTCCACCCTCTAGAAGGCCCCAGCAAGTGTTTCCCCCGTCTATGTGTCCGCGTGTTCTCATCATTTAGCTCCCACTTTTAAGTGAGAACATGTGGTATTTGGTTTTCTGTTTCTGCATTCGTTTGCTGAGGATGATGGCCTCTAGCTTCATCCAGGAGCAAAGGACGCAATCTTGTTCTTTAGTACATATTAATTTCTAATTGAAACATTAACATCGATTATACAGGCATTAGCGGGCATGTGGCTATTTTGTCTATTAGAAAGTTTAGCACAAGTAATATGGAAAATGATTTAGATGCCTTAGCATTCACTTATTTCTAAATTGTGTTTCAATTTACAACCTTTAAAGAGTTCTTAATTAACATAGGCAAGAAATTATAGACAGATAGTCTCTTTGGTGAAATAAAAATGGGAGCAGTTTATTTCAGAGGCTGCATATAGAGTTAATGTAGAGATGTCCAGTGTGTTATACTTAGGCGTATATTGTGGTTGAGTGTATATGATGTTTATCACAGTTCTTCACCTTTTAAAAATAAATATTATGAAAATATTGAAGTAGACCCTTGGAATAGCTTGAAAGCTACTGACCTATCTCATTTAGCAGACATGATTTATAGGTTAAATTAGCCCCAGTGCCTGTCCAAGGTCTCAACAGGGAACAGGAGGACCCAGGCTGACACCAAGGTCTAACTGATTGTGGTTAAACCAGATGATCTCTACATTTTCTTCTGTTCTAAGAGTCTATGATTCTAGCACTCTGTTTAGTGGGAATACTTGACAGTAAGCCACATTTTACTGTGATAAGCCTCCTCTTCATTCAGTTGGCCGGGTCATTTTGTTCTTCTCTATACTACAAATCTGTTATGAAATGAAATGTCAGAGTCATATTATCTGAAAAGGATAGATGTCCTTTGCTTCAAATTTATTTTATTTTTGCTCCTATCCATTTCAGTTTGTATAAAATACAGAATTCTAATCTTCAGCAAGAATTTGTGGTGTTTCCTAATATAAACTGGTAACTGTAAGCTCCAAATTTACAAAAAAATTCAAATTTGACTTTCACAGCCAGCTAAGTCAATGCTCTATGCTACCTTTGTTTGTATTCTGTTCATCTGACATTTGAGCTTTCATTTTTAAAAAACTGGTTCAATTTGTTGATGACTTTGAACCATAGCAAGGATAAAGATGGATATCCTCATCTATGTGATGACATGGTTTTTCAGCCATCCTAAGAAGTGGATAAATCACTTTACTGGTTACGAGTCTAAATGGCTTTTTATCAGTCATGTTACAATTACCAGCTGATTTGAAGCAGAGATTTTTTTTTTTTTTTAGTATTCAAGTAAAAATTTCCAATAACTTCCTCTAGCAGTCCATTTCACCCCTCAGCTATGGATTAATGCCTTAGTTAGTTCATGGAATGCTTAGGAGGCAATAACAATTCAAAATGAATACAGCAGCTCCTAAAAGGCTATGGATTTATAGCCTTCCCTTGCTCAAGAGCTCCAGAAGTTCCTTCAGCTTAAAGGAACAGGGTGTTTTTCTATCATTATTTAAAAACACATGTTGAACAGTAATTTCCTTGCAGCCCTCAATCATATACAGAATATAGTCTCAAAGCAGGTACCTTAAGGCTCAAGAGGGGGAGCCCCAGGGTTGTTAGAGTGACTCATACCCAGAGGAAAGATCATCTTGGGGTGTATTAACCTGTTTTCACAATGCTATGAAGGACTTCCCAAGTCTTGGTAATTTATAAAGGAAAGAGATTTAATTGACTGTGTTCTGAAACACTGAGAAGGCCTCAGGAAACTTACAATCATCGCAGAAGGGGAAGCAAACACATCTTTCTTCACATTATGGCAGGAAGGAGAAGAATGAGAGTCACACAAAGGGGGAAGCTCCATATAAAGCCATCAGAGCTCATGAGAACTTAGTATCATGAGAATAGCATGGGGGAACTGCCCTCATGAATTAATTGCCTCCACTGCATTCCCACCACCACACGTGAGATTTGGGTGGGGACACAGCCAAACCATACCATGGGGAAACCCTGGCCTATCATGGAAATCGGGCTACTATGATTTTAGATTCCCTTTCTAATCATCGAAAAACATTCTGGAGCCCTGAGGCAGAGTGAGCCACCAGAAGAAATAGAAGCTGTCCAAAAGAATTTCAAGTTCCAGACCCTTGGGTTTGCTTTGGGGAGAAAAGCCTTTATCACACCCTTTTGGTGCAATAGAAAAAAAAAGTCTGGGAGAGGTTTAGTGCCAGTGCTTCAGGCAGTGCATGTAGGCAGTGGATAAGAGAGAACTCAAAGCTTCTGGGAAATTGGAGGTGTCCCATGCGTGTAAAGGGGAAATTCAAGATGGTATTAAGATGACTCCTTTCTGGCTCGGCGCAGTGGCTCATGCCTGTAATCCTAGCACTTTGGGAAGCTGAGATGGGTGGATCACGAGGTCAGGAGTTTGAGATCAGCCTGGCCAAGATGGTGAAACCCTGTCTCTAGTAAAAATACAAAGATTAGCTGGGCATGGTGGCGCATGCCTGTAATCCCAGCTACTCAGGAGACTTAGGCAGGGAATTGCTTGAACCTGGGAGGCAGAGGTTGCAGTGAGCCAAGATGATGCCACTGCACTCCAGCCTGGGCGACAGAGCAAGACTCTGTCTCAAAAAAAAAAAAAATGACTCCAAGAATTCTCAGGACAGAGTAGGTACTCAAAAGCCACCCAGTGCCACTTTCCCTCATCCCTCCACTGTCCAACGCATGCACCTTTCACTGGGCGCTCTGCACTTGCTGGCATCTGCTATTCACTACCATATTCCCTGTTTCAGTCACTTCATTAATCTCCTCACCTCTGTGGCTTCCATCTTAAAACTCTGCTTTTGAGTTTTTGAGCTAGATAGATATGAACTGAGATCCTAGCACTTGGCCATGTGACCTTAGGCAAGTTACTGAATCTCCCTTTTTCCTCCTTTATTAAAATGGGAGTAAGTATATTCACCCTATCAGATAAGCAACAAATTCCAGTTTTCCCTCTTGGTACTGCTTTTCTGGGTGCTCAGGAGCATCTCTGCGGACCTCTCTGAATACTGTGAGCACACTTTTCTTATGGAACCTAAAACCACCAGAGTCATCCGTTGTGGAAATTGAATCCTTGACTCTTTTTGACTTTGGCTCTTTCTTTTGACCAGAGTTTGTTTTCCTCTACTGGGAAAATGTTTTTTGTTATTTTTACTTCCATGTTTGCTGCCATTTCAATTTTTTAAAGCATCTTTAGGCCATTCTTTAGCTAAATAACATTCCAAGCAGCGATTCTTTAAGCTGGGAATTGATACCATTTATTTGTGTTTCTTTGAATTTGCCCTCTATGTTATCTTTAACTTGACTTTAAATAAAACGTGATATTCATTGAGTTCCTTCCATGTATCAGGTGCTTTTTACAAACATAAAACTGGCTTTTATCATCATAAAACCAACCCAGTAAATTAGGAGATATAATTAATAAATAGTGTCACTAATTATTACATATTTCACTTTATGACAGCAAAGTATTTTTGCTATCAAAGCACAAGGACACTGGATCATTGTCAAAGTCCCGCCTTCGCTCTGTTGTCCACACCTGGGGTAAGTCGTATTCTTGAGCAGCTGCAGCCCTTGGCACTCCCTTCCACCTGGAATCAGGGAATCACATATAGGCATAAAGCCTAGGAGGAAGCAATCTGCTCGTTTAAGTGACAGCTGACATCAGGAGGCCTTTTGCGCCAGAGGAATGACATGATGAGAGCAGTGTCTTTGAAAGATAAATTTCACAACCACATGCAGGATAGATTACCTGAAACTATAACATTTAACCTTTATGCTTACACATCTGGGGGCATGATTTAAAAGCTCATAAATATGATCTGGATTTTAAAAAAGGGCCTGGTGAAAATTAAGAATTTCAAACTTCCACCAAAGGAGGGGAAGGATCAGTGTTTTTCCAACTGGCATATGTGTCCTAAATATTTATGTATACAAGTGCATATTGTTAGTGCGGTCACTTGGAAGCCATGTATGGGCAGCAGATCTGCCATTGCCCTGCATTTTGGTTTAAAGTTGCAAGAGAATGAAAATTCTCTCCCTTCATGAGAATCATTCATCTGGCTGCCACCTGAATTACTGTTAGGGAACACATTGAGTTTGACAGATAACCCTGTTCTTAGCCATCCTTCAAGAAAACCATGAAGGAGCCTTCACGTTTAGACATTTCAGCCAAATTTCTTCCTTCTGACAATGCATGGAAAACAATGTCTTTATTTCCTAATGAAATATTCATATTGGATGTATCTGTTGTTAGAAGAGAGAATAATAAGGAATTATCGTTATTTAATTTCTTAGTCATTCTGGTCTCAGAGAACAAGCTTGCAGGTTGGGTAATGACATCACCCAAGGAACCCGATATTTTTCCTTGAGTCATAAATACCTCTCAACTTGGCAAATCAATAGCTCCCATTCCCAGGATGACAAATGAGAAAAATAGTTACAATTTCAGCGGATAGTTTTGGGTCTAGGAATTCATTATGGGAGGAAGGGTGGTGTGATAGATGTCCCTTCATGGGGGGTAAATCAGTACAATGTGGGACTTCAGGGGAGCAAGGGAATCAAGAGAAGGTATAGGAGATGCTGAAGCAACGTGGCCAAGCCTCATGGGAGGGGAGGACTCAGATTGGGAGTAAAGTCCATGTGTAAGCATGTTGGGGAAGCCTAAGAGCAGCCCAAGAGATATAAGTGTATATGCAGCCCTTGGTCAGCCATCTACCAGGCCCTGTTCTTAGAAGAAGGGTTTCTGTGATCCTAAGAAACAATACAACTAGCAAAGACGTTGTAACTGAGCGAGCGTGAAATCACCACTGAGACAAAGCCTAGGCCAAATTACAGAGTCTTTATCGCCAGCAGCCACAGAGGACTTGTGTCTCTAATCCGTGGCCCGGAAGGAGGGTGTCAAGACCTTTTATGCCCATAAACCACCTCCTGGGCGGGGGTGAGGGCAAGGGGCTTCGGACATTCCGAGGGTCAGGGGACTTTAGACATTCCGATTGTTACTTAAGTGGTTCACAGAAGTCAAGATAAGCGTTAGTTTACACATTGTCTGAGTAGGTGGAAATTACAGACTTCAGTTACTTATTACGAGTCTTAGTTTTTCTTAAAATGGCACAGGCGCCAAAATGGCATTGGTTTGGACTGCTTGCCTGTCACATTAGTGTTATAGAGAGCAGTTTCAACGGAAAGCTGAGGTATGGTAATTATGGAGCAATTACCATGTCACAAGGAAGAAGATCCTAGACTTTGGGTCCAAAAGGCATTTATTTCAAACCCACCACCATCACTTCTGTGTGAGCTTTGACCTATTACTTACCTTGTCTGAGCTTTGGCAAAATAGGGATAATAATTCCTACCTCCTGGGGTTGTCGAGAGAATCAGGCAGGATAACATATAAGGTGAGGTGCCCAGCATGTGGTGTGTGCTCCAGCCATAACAGCTGTCACATATATTCGTGGGTCCTCCGACTGCCTAAATCCTTGGGAGATGCCTGAATGCCCTGATTGCATCTGTTTTCCACCTACAACTTATCTGAGACCATGACCCAACATGTCCACTCTATAGGCTCCACCCAGCAGTCTCCCTTGCTCTGTTTCTAAAATGAATATCACCCCTTTCCAGTTTTTCAGCCTTTCCATAGCTGGTCTCCAAGAAAAAACAGGAAAGACTAACAAAAGAAAACATTTTTTAAAAGTGTTGTTTTGTTTTGTTTTGTCTTGTTTTTGAGATGGAATCTTGCTCAGTCGCCCAGGCTGGAGTGCAGTGGTGCAATCTCAGGCTAACTGCAACTCCTCTGCCTCCAGGTTCAAGTGATTGTCCTGCCTCAGCCTCCCAAGTAGCTGGGACTACAGGAATGTACTACCATGCCCAGCTAATTTTTGTATTTTTAGTAGAGATGGGTTTCACCATGTTGACCAGGCTGGTCTCAAACTCCTGACCTCAGTCAATCCACCCACCTCAGCCTCCCAAAGTACTGGGATTACAAGCCTGAGCCACCACACCCAGCTCCTAAGTTTAAGTAGATAATATTTGCCAATTTTTACTTTTGTTGTGATTGGTTTTGGTGTCTTTGTCATAAAATCTTTGCCAGTTCCCATGTCCAGAATGGTGTTATGCAGATTGTCTTCCAGGGTTTTTGCAGTTTGGGGTTTTACGTGTAAGTCTTTAATCCATCTTAGGTTGATTTTTGTATATGGTTTGAGGAAGGGGTCCAGTTTCAATCTTCTGCATATGGCTAGCCAGTTATCACAGCAACATTTATTGACTAGTGAGTTCTTTCAGTTCTGGGATATTTCATTTGCTCTTCAGCCATTTCCTGGTGAAAACAGCCAATAAGTAAGTCAGGAAAGGGACTACCAGCTGCAAGAAGTGAATTCTGACATCCAGAGGAGGGATGGCAGGACCTTCTGATAGTTGGAGCTACTTAATATAGAGGATGAAAATCTCTCACACCTCAGAATGTCTCTGAGTCATCAAGAGCAAGAGTTAGCAAGTTACAGCCCATGGGCCAAATCTAGCAAGTAAACCAAATCTATCTAGCATGTGAGTCTAATCCACCTGCCACCTGTTTGTATATATAAAGTTTTATTGGAACAGCCACAGCCATAAGTGGTCCATGGCTGTTCTCACACTGCAACAATCCAGCAGAGTGGTTGCAGCAGAGACCATAGGACTGCAATGCCTAAGATATTTACTCTCTGGCTCTTTACAAAAGAGGCATGCTGACCCCCAATGTAGAGCAGCACCTTTCAAACCTGAATGTGCATAGGAATCACCTTAGGATGCTGTTAAACTTCAGTTTCTGATTCAGTAGCCTGGGAAGGGGTGCAAGACTCCTAAAAAGCCCCAGATGATGCCTGTGCTGCTGGTCCATGGACCACACTTTGAGTAACAAGAGGCCAGAGAAAATAATGCTTATTAGTCTTGATTTTTTTAAAAAATGAGGATTATAAAATATACTTTAGAAGGATTCCTCTCCAAAAAGCTAAAATAAAAATGCATACGGTTCTAGAGGAAAATTCCAATGAAAGAATGAGGGAGAGAGAATTAATATAACTAAATTCAATGAATGAATTAATGAATATCAGATCCATGCTCAGATCCTGGCTGGATGGCCCCATCAAAGGCCTGCCCCCTCAGTAGAGTTTCTGCCTGAAGAACACTAGTATTCTTCCAGGTTCTCAGGCCAGGAACCCAGGTCTTCCTTACTTCTCCACCTTCATTAGAACATCCACCCTCAATCCACTTGGCCATTCCTTCGGCATGATGTTGGTGGGCCCCTGCCCTCCATTCTGACTCCATCTCTCTAGTCCAGGCCTCTATCGCTTTGTGTCCATCTTAATGCAGTTGTCTGTGTGTGTGTCTCAATCTCCAGTCTCTTCCATCTCCAGTTCATTGCCTGTGTTTGCCAGGCATCTCCTGAAAAAAGCTTTTCGGAATGCCATTTCCCACTCAAGAGTCTTTAGATTTAAGATCCCACACTTTGGTCGCCAGCCTTTTCTCTCATCATTTCTTCCCACTCACCCAGTCGGTCCTCTCAGCCGTCCCTGGAGATGGCACAATGATATCTAAGAAGCCCACAGATTTCCCAATGTTGTAATTCATTTACACAGATTTTAAAGCATTTTCTCGAACATTTTGGAAATACAAGATCTGCATATTTCACCTACCTTTTTTGTTTATGTTCCATAAAAAACTTTTAAGAAATGAAATCGTGCCTTAATAACATGGCAGAAACCTGCACAGAAGAGCCCAGTAAAGAGCAGTCAGCCTGGATCTCTGAGTCCACCCTTCTTGTGTTTCTCAACAATCTTTCTTTTTTTTTAATGTTGAATCACTGCTTCCTGTACTTAAACTAGTTACTTAGGTGAGTACCCTCTTGCAAAGGCTTAGAGGTGCCATCTTGTGGAGAAAAATGCAAACAGGCACGTTTGCCTGTGCATTAAGGAAGTGACAAGGATGCCAGCGTGAATCCCCATCATTGCCTTTTGGCCATGAGGACAGGCCCCGTGAGAGCCTTCTGACTGTGACCTGCATCGGTAGACTCAGGCCATCTGTGCTCAGGAAGCCCTGTAAATGAGGCCAGTGTGCAAGCAGCCTCCATCCTGGATCAGAGTTCATCAACCCAACTCACTATTATCTTTTTTGCTGATAATCTGCTTTCTAGAACTCCGCCCTCTAGGGTATAGGCAGTATCTTTCTGCTCCATTCTGCAAGGAACTTCCTAGTCTTGACCCCCTTAGCAGCCCCAAACCTCAGCTTCTAACAGACATCCCACGTGGTTTTTTCCTGCTGCCAGCCCCTCCTGGGACACTAAAAAATTACAGTACAATCTAGCCAGATATATTATAGTCTCTTTAAGCACAATTCACCATACAGCCCTACACATTAAAAGTAAAGTGAAAGTCTAGAGGTTTCTAGTATTCTATACAAAAATGTGGCTATCTTACTTTTTTAATAGAGCAATTACCACTGTCAAAAGCTATTCCAGGCCTCTCCCCCATTTCAATTCACAGAGAAGGAAGATTATGAAAGTAAAGCGTTAGAATTTTAGAGTTTAAGATACCCCCACCCTCCAGAGAATGATGACCCTCTTGGAATTGGGGGAGGTGGTAATTACTTATCTTACAGAATATAATGTTTACCCCTCAGGACTCCTATCTTCAGATTTGTAAACATAGCTACAGTTGATTCTTACCCAGTTTTATCATACAAGAGCGCCAGCATTTTCTTCCAGTTGAGTTCCTTGGTAAGATGCTATCGTATTAGGAACTAGGATGAGGTACTGAAAAGTGACAGCCAGAAGCTTGATTAAAACCAGATCACTTGTTTTACAATTGCTTTCATTGAGGAAGCCAGAACACCTTTTATCCTATGGACCATTTCTTCTCTTGAAATGAATGGCATTGTCAATTTGATCTCCATTGATTCCTGTTTCCAATTTAATTTTGTCTATATAAAGCAAATTTCCCTCCCTTTAAATATGACAGGATTCTTCATATTTAGAGTGTATCTCTTTTTAAAAAAAAAAAAAAGAAAAAATATTGGCACCAGAGGGGACCTTAGAGATGAACCAGTTCGAAGAGCAAGTTGGTTCTGTAACTTTGATCTTTTGGTTCCTCAACCAGCTGCTCTTTCATTCAATAAACACTTACTAAGCACCTACTATGTCCCAGGCACTGTGCTCTTTGCAATGCATAATCCTACTCATGCTGAAGTTAAGTCAAGAGGCAATCTTGAAGAACTCAAGAAGGTTATTGAATAGTTTGATAGCAGTAAGGAACTATTTTTAGAAACTGGATAATTAAGTGTCCTTTGCTCATTAGCTTCTCTGACATTTACAAAGGCTGTGTGTGCACTTCTGTGGAATTGCCATCGTTTTAAAGCTTTCTGGGGAATCTGTCATGTGCTCCTAGGTGTCTCATGAGCTTTGGAATAAACAGCAGTGATTTGCAACTGAGAGTGATTTTGTATCCATGGGGAACATTTGGCAATGTCTGGAGACATTTTTGTTTGTCACACTGAGAGTGAGGGATGCTTCTGGCATCTAGTGGGTAGAAGCCAGGGCTGCTGCTAAACATCCTACAGTGCATAAGGCAGCCCCCACAGGAAAGACCGTTCAGGACTAAAACGTCAGTAGAGCTGAAGTTGAGAAGCCCTCACCTTGAGGAAGAAGAGCAGGCAGGAGGGTGAGAAGCTAGGCTTCTAAACCCTGACGGTCCTTCAAGCAAAGCAGGTCTGCTCTTCTTTTTTTACATAGTGGAGACTTGGATTTCCACACGAGATTTTATTTGTGAAGTATCTTTTTTTTTTTTTTACTTAAAAAAAAGTTGAAGACTACTGTGGTAGAAGACAACTCTCTGCCTTCCGTTTTGCAATTGAGTCACTGTAGAACAAATCAACTGGGTGTATGTGATGCAGGATGAGGACGATCAGGGGTAGATTTGGAAGCATCTACCTAAGCATTGGTTTTGGCTGCACAAGACTCTGTCCATCTCCCTCTCAACATTTACAGACAATATTGAAGTAATTTGATTGTGTTTGACTTACAATTTAGACCAGGGTTGGCAATTTTTTCCTGTAAAGGGCCAGATCTAAATACTTTATACTGTTTGTGTTTCAACCACTCAATCTGCTGTTGGGGCACAAAAGTAGCCATAGACAATAACTAAACAAATGGGAGTGTTTGTGTTCTAATAAATCTTTATTTATAAAAACACGTTGTAGGCCAGATTTGGCCTACTAGCTATAGTTTTCTGACCCCCAATTCAGACTGTAAATAGGAACCCTGTTTGTTTTACCTTCATGTCTCTGCTGCCTACTGCTGCATTGGCACATAGTTGAGGTTGGCTCAGGAAACATTTACTGAACTATAGGGAAGGTCAGTTTTACAGACATAAATGTTAGAGGATTTTAATGAGAATAACAAGTGGAAAAAGATCCACCCAGAATAGATTGTTTAACTGTTTCCTTATGTAGAACATTTAGGATGTTTCCAATTTTTTATTATTAATAATACTGTGATGAGCCCTTCATACAGAAACTGTTGGCCTGATTTCTTATCATTTCCTAGCATAAATTGCTAGAAGAATTTGCTGGATCAAACGGTCTATATTGCTAAATTGCTTTCCAGGAAGGTGGTATTGATCTACGGTCCTAACAGTAATAACAAGGGGATATTTATCATATGCAAAGGATTTCTTTCAACAGAATGTCATGAATAAACGTTTTGGCATCCACATGCGTTTCCATGAATTAGCACACCGTAAATATAAGTAAATTGGTGTCAGCTACTAATCACTTTAATATTCTCCCAGACTGTTCTACCAGCCTTATTAAGGCACATTGTTTTACCTGTGGGGGTCATCTAGCCAAACAGTTGAGGTTACCCTATCTCATGTGTTTATTGAGCACACACAGACACATCTGCTTCCCATTAGGGGATCAGAACCTCCACTATCTGAATGCCTGGCACCAGCCTACCCTGCCATGATGACAGAGGCCTCCTCCCTGTGAAATTCACCTCCAAATATGTCATCCAGATTGCTTATTTCCCTCAGGAAATTTTGTTCAGGTTAATTTTGGCACACAATCGGGGGTAATTCTTGAGCAATTTCTCCTGTGATGGCTTGCCATGCGTAAAATTTTCCTACAATGTATTACAAAAATCACTGGAAAAAATACAAAGGACATCTGATGGTTATCCACTTGTCTTTGTAACAGCAAGAAATATCTATTTTGAACTGTAGTACATGATGAGCAAGACACATAAAATAAAGGGAGATCAGAGAGTAGATGTTCTTTCTGGCCTTTTTCAATAGGTGCTGTTTGAGCAGTGAGAACAGAGAAGCTGTGTGAGGTGTCTTGACTTTATGGCTGTTTTGTTTTGTTTTGTTTTTTGCTCTTCAAAGTTTTCTGAATTTGACCAAACAAATAAGAGAATACTTCTGACTAAGAAGTAGTGGAAAGTGTTATAGAAAAGGGGTGGGTCTGGGTGTTTACATGATGATCGGATTTACCTAAAAGTGGATAGACTTCAGACAAAATCAAATACATGAAGACAATGATGACAAAACCCAGCATTTTCTGAGAAGCCACCATATGGCAGCATTTGTTATGTACCTTCTGTGTCTGCTTCATTTGATTTTCCCAACAGTCCTAAGAAGTAGCTGCTCCATCCCCATCCAGACAGAAAAAAACCCTTGGACTCAGAACAGCTTATCAACATGTCCAAAGACAGTACTCATTGGTGGCAGAGACAGCACAAGAACGAAGGTCCTCCTGCCCACCCCAAGCACTCCCTGAGGATACTGTAATGGTACCTCTGACAGAGTCTAGACACAGGTCAGCGCTAAGTCTTCCCTATCAGTGACCAATTGGTCAGCCTCCTGATACACAAACCAGAATTCAGGCCAGATTCGTTTCTGAACATTGTCCTTGACAAGAAGATCTGGATGATGGTGGAAGTGTTTTCAGCACCTGCTTCAAAGAGAAGCGACCAACCCAGCATCACACAGCAAGCCAGGGCCTAGGCCAGGACCGCACCCCAGGTCTTCCAGTTCCCAGGCCAACATTCTTTTTGTTATTCTAAACTGTTTCTCCTGATAAATGACATCGGCTAGTGATTATATCTAATGATTATACGACTGTGTTTTGGAGGAAAATATCATATCAGCTGCCTTAAACAAATTCATAGCACGTAATCTATACATGTGATAATAGTTCATGAAACACCAGAAAGGTGCATCTAAAAAACGCCAAATACAAATAAGACCTATTCTTCACAGTATGATACTGATGTCAATGGCATTCATGGTTTTGACAAAGTACTTTGGTTATGCAAGATATTATCATTAGGGAAAGCTGGGTGAGCGGGCACCGAAACTCTCTGCACTCTTTTTACAACTTCTTATGAGTCTTACGCTATTTCAAAATAAAACATTCTAACAATAAGAAAGTAATGTAATAGGAAGATGGGCTAGAATATGTTTTCACACGTGTATATAAAGTATAATGTTAAAAGAGCCAGTGTAAGAGAGATACATAGTGGGCTTGGTCCCTCATAACCTTGCAAGAAGAGAAAGCCAGAGTCACTAGTTCTAGGCCAGGCTCTCTCTGGTCTTCACGGTCACCATGATTTGAACTCGTTCCTCTGCACGTAGGTCACTGCCACCATCTACTACTTCAACAAAGCTAGAACCCAAAACATGACCTCTGATCCTTTGACCTCCAACTTTGACCTAATGGTTAAAAACTTGGGCTTTGGTCTGGGACCTGTGTTTCCATCCCAGTTCTGCCTATTATTGGCATTATGGCCTTGGGCAAATTACCTAACCTCTCTTCTAAGTCTTAGTTTCCTATAAATTTCAGCAATCTCACGGATGGCTTTTTAGGATTAAATGGCAAAACATATATGTTCAGAGGACCTAGAAGATAGTAAAGACTCTGTAAATGCTGGGCATGACAATGTTGAGGAAGATGGCAAGGAGGAGGATGAGGACAGACGCAAAGACCTGTTCATTTTGCCTTCCAAGCATCTCTCAAATCCCTTCACTCCATCCCTATTCCCCTCATTCATGCTGGGATATTGCAACATCCTCCAGACTCCATGTACCTAATTGTTAATTCTCGACTAAAGGAGATTCAATCCCGTCCAGCACGACATAGAGCATAAGGGGTTCCTCATTGTCTGATAGCTTGTGATTATCTGTGTGTGTGTGTCTGATCACTCCTGTTAGACTCAGATTCCCAAAGGCAGGACCTGTGTCTGATTCAGCTTGGGATCTCCTGGGCAGCCTTTTTAGTGTAGCCACTCAACAACATCAGTGATGAAATACATCTTTACCTGTTTCGATCTTGTCATGGCAGGTCGTCCTTGTCATTCAAATCGTAGTCCAGAGGTCATTCCCCAGCCACGCCCTCCTAGACACCCAATCCAAATCGTCCCTCGTTACATCATCAGATCTTCACAACGGCCCTGTACAGGAGAAGGGACCTTTGTCATGTGTGTAATTTGCCTTTGGTCTCAGCTAAAAATGAAGGTTTTGAATATATGTTGTCTCCCTGGTTCTCATTCTGTAGTTGTCTCTCTTGCTTTGTGAAGTAAAGGAGAGATATTTGGTAACTCCATGGGAACTCAGTCTCTCAGAGGCGTGGGTAGCCACTAGAACACTGAAGAGTGCTTCCAGTATGTCCTAAGGAAGCTATTGATCGTGGCTTCAGGAAGACGGGCTGTCACCTATAGTTCTTGGCATCCTGTGCAGCCGCATGCTTCACTGAAACCAATCTCCGGGATCCTTGGACATCTACCAGGAAAAACTCTTGCAGCTTTTCCTTCCCATGTCCAGATCGATCCAGAGCAACCATGCTGTGCAGGAAACCTGGTGGGGGTGGGTCCATCAAATGGTGCAGAGCATTTTAATATAATGTCGATTCTCAAGACCAAGTAACATTTTGTCTGAGTCTATGGGTGTCTGAAGTTATCCGTGCTTGTGTAATTTCCTTGTGACAGTTCCATTCTAACTGGGCTGGGGCTGAGGATTAATGTGATTAATGTGACATCCGTTCCATCTTTGGAGACTCTCATTCATTCTTGAAATATCCCTTACAACCTAGTTACAGAAGAGAGACTCCCTGGACGGCTCATTGTCCCCGCTCTAGGTAAAGCCCGCTCCACACTGCAACCATTATTATCACTAAAAAGCAAGTCTGAGCATGGTTCTCCCCTTCTTCAGACATCTGGGGGTTGCTCATGCCATAGAATGAAATTCTAATTCTTCGATCCAGCAAACGAGATTCTTGACAAATTCAGCTGAACTCTCCAGCCTCGACTCATCCCTCCCGGCAGCCTCGCGCTTCAGCCGTGTCATTCTGTGTTCTTTCCTACCTGTGTATACATCGTTCCCTTTATCTGAAGGACCCCTCTGAGAACAAGCTCAGTCTAGACAAGCCGAGTCCAGGGGTAGCAGCAACAGACTGGAGGTTGGGAAGGGAGGGAGTGTGAGATGTTGCTAGACAGGGTAGGCAATGAGTGTTGACCAGCTCTCCTGTCCACCTTCCCCCTTGGTGAGAGTCAAAGGTATCTCCTGGATTCAGTTGGAATCTTGCCTTGATGACGTGGGTTCTATTGAAAACCCCTGTGGTGGTAACATTTCGTTGTTGTTGTTTCAAAGCAAGGGAGAATTCAAGGGGGGTGGGGCTATGGAAATAATGCACGAAAAACATTTTCCTTATTTTTTCTGCTAAAATGTGCATGGGGCAGGGTGAGAACGATTTGAGGGAGGAGAAATACATAGCAAACATGGCATTTGGAAAGGCTAATTGGATGTGGATGAGCATACAGAGATGTTCTGTTCCTGTCAGAGATAGTGTTTCACAGCGATGCTATTTGTGAAGCGAGACCAGGCATTATGGATGGGTTAATGTGCACTGGGGAATATGGAAGCAATAAATGCAGAAGGGCGGCGCCTGCAGAAAGGTTTCAATCAGGCATGCAGCTAGAGGGGAAGGAATGGGCACCTTTTGATTTGACTCTGCCCACGGGATTTGACCTATAGGACCTTCATGAAGAGACCCGGTGTTGTATAACAAAATCAAAAGCGGACTTTGGTTTGCTGGCCGCCTTGCCCCTGAGATGTGGACTGATCATTGCGGTTAGCATTCAAGAACAAGAACAAGCCTGTGATTTGGAGAGCATGTGTCTCAACAATTAGAATACCATTCTGATTTCAACTGTCTTTCCATATCCTCACAACCCAGTGAATAATCCTGTACTCACAGTATTTCATCGTCCAAACCATAATCAACTCACTTCCATCTGCTCATGGAAAAGTGACAGAATTCTTTGTTCGGACCAGGAGTCCCAGTTTTAGACTCAGGAAACAGGATCCTGACCCCTGTGAGGCCAGGAGTGGGAAGCTGCAGAAGTGAGAAAAGATTTCATGAAGATTATTCCATTTTGTTTCAATGTTTCGTTTTTGTGGTGGTTGTTTTGAAATAGGGTCTGTTCTGTTGCCCAGGCTGGAGTGCAGTGGTGCAATCATAGTTCACTGCAACCTCATACTCCTGGCCTCAAGTGATCCTCCCACCTCAGCCTTCTGAGCAGCTGGAACTACAGGTGTGTGCTCCCACACCTGGTTAATTTTTTATTTTTTTATAGAGAGTGAATCTAACTGTATTGCTTAGGCTGGTCTCAAAGTCCTGAGCTCAAGCAATCCTCCTGCCTCAGCCTCCTAAAGTGCTGGAATCACAGACATAAGCCACCATGTCTGACCCAAAGTTTAATTTCCGTATGCAAAATAAAATGGTTGCAGCGGAAATATGAATGAAGAGGAAGAGATAATGCCAAAAGATCTTAGAATGAGTAGTGGGAAGATTCCTTTTGTGGGGGGAGGGGAATTCAGGAAAGTCAGAATTCCCTTATACACTGATGAGACCCATTCTACTCTACAAAGCAACGGAGAATTCATGGCGCTCCGTGATTTACCAGGTTATCGTCCTGTCTGTTCATGTTTCTGGCTCTTGTTTACCTTCATCCTTCTGCTCCTCTGGAGTAAGCAAGCAAAAGTCCTGCCTCTCAGGTCTTCACAGCCACAGTTACCAGTAGAGGTTCAGCTCTCAAACAATTTAGTGTCCTAAGAAACTGGTCTGGGGAACACTACTTTTGGAGGTACTTTACTAAGTGTAGCATCTATAAGAAGACTTGGGGGCAAATCCCAGTTTCAGATGCGGTGCTTGTCATGATTCCAAAGAGATTCATTTTTTTTGAGACGGAGTTTCGCTCTTGTTACCCAGGCTGGAGTGCAATGGCACGATCTCGGCTCAGCGCAACCTCCACCTCCTGGGTTCAGGTAATTCTCCTGCCTCAGCCTCCTGAGTAGCTGGGATTACAGGCATTGCCACCATGCCCAGCTAATTTTTTGTATTTTTAGTAGAGACGGGATTTCACCATGTTGGCCAGGATGGTCTCGATCTTTTGACCTCATGATCCACCCACCTCAGCCTCCCAAAGTGCTGGGATTACAGACTTGAGCCACTGTGCCTGGCCTCCAAAGAGATTCTTTGTATAAAAATCCCAGCACAGGCTGGGTGCAGTGACTCATGCCTGTAATCCCAACACTTTGGGAGGCCAAGGTGGGTGGATCACAAGGTCAAGAGATCAAGACCATCCTGGACAGCATAGTGAAACTCCGTCTTGACTAAAAATACAAAAATTAGCCAGGTTTAGTGGCACATGCTGTAGTCTTAGCTACTCAGGAGGCTGAGGCAGGAGAAGTGCTTGAACCCAGGAGACAGAGGTTGCAGTGAGCTGAGATCATGCCACTGCACTCCAGCCTGGTGACAGAGCGAGACTCCGTCTTAAAATAAATAAATAAATAAATCCCAGCACAGACCGTCCTCTCCCCTCCCATAGTCCAACAGGGATTTGCAGAACTTCACTGTACAGCCTGTTTAAGTACATTTCTAGCCCCTTACATCTTCCCTCATCTTTTTTCCAGTGTTATTTTTCTCCTGATCATTTACCACCACCAAACAAACTCTGTTTTATTGTCTGTGGTCCCCACCCCACTCCTAGAATATACATTTCATAAATAGCGAGAAAAGAAGTTTCTTGCCCAGAGAGCTTCTCCCCTCCTTCCTCCTGCATGCTCCCGATTCATGCTATAAGAGTCTTTTATTTTCTGCCTTTTTGCAGAACATTGGCTGTGATGACTACCTAGGCTCTGACAAAGTCGTGGACAAATGTGGGGTGTGTGGAGGAGACAATACGGGCTGTCAGGTTGTGTCGGGCGTGTTTAAGCATGCCCTCACCAGCCTGGGCTACCACCGCGTCGTGGAGATTCCCCAGGGAGCCACGAAAATCAACATCACGGAGATGTACAAAAGCAACAACTATTTGGGTAAGCTTGGTCTTTTTCCAGAGAAAGCCATCTGTCCCTGCCAGGTGATGTATTCCTTCAGACACAGCAGTGTCTGGGAGTCCTGGGGCATGCGGAGAGTGCCCCTGAGGAATGCCAAGGTACCACCTGGCCTGCGCCTTGAAATGAGAAGCTTGGGTGAAGAACGGTAAAAAAAAATTTTAAAAAAAGGTCCTTCTTGCAAGTAAGCAAATAAATATTTAGTATCTATACATTTAAACCAGCCTTTGCTTCTCCCAAGAGAAACATGGTTATAAAGTGGATAGCAGACCAAATTGTTGCTCTGAGATGGGAGAAGCTCTTTGCAAAGCCCGGAGACCCGCCAGTGTTTATTCTGTCAGGATTTGAGGTGGCCAGGGACAATTGATCCCATCTATACCTTCACTCCCCGGAGGTCTAAAGCAAAGCCATTTTTCTCTTCTTTCTGCTTCACCTGCCTGGGGCAGCAGACATATACATGTAGTAGCGTGCGTGTCTTTTGAAAAGCTGTGGAATCCTCCAGCAATCATTTTAGACAATATCATCAATATTGAGAGGCCATTTTTAACCCATTGTTCCACAAAAGATCTTTTTTGATACTTCCTTCTGGACTTTCGAGCTATTTGCATTCCATCTGATACAAACCACAAAGCAGTTGAGCAAACCCTTTGGGTTTATTACCAGTAATGGGATTGCAACCCTAATGCCCATCAATGATAGACTGGATAAAGACAATGTGGCACATATACACCATGGAATACTATGCAGCCATAAAAAAGGATGAGTTCATGTCCTTTGCAGGGACATGGATGAAGCTGGAAACCATCATTCTCAGCAAACTGACACAAGAACAGAAAACCAAACACCACATATTCTCACTCATAAATGGGTGTTGAACAATCAGAACACATGGACTCAGGGAGGGATAAACCACAAACCAGTCAAACAAATTACTGTTTTTTTTTTCCGGGTGGGGGATGGAGTCTTGCCCTGTTGCCCAGCCTGGAGTACAGGGGTGTGATTTCAATTCACTTCAGCCTCCACCTCCCAGGTTCAAGCGATTCTCCTTCCTCAGCCTCCCAAGTAGCTGGGACTGTAGGTTTGCACCACCATGCCCAGCTAATTTCTGTATTTTTAGTAGAGATGGGGTTTCACCATGTTGGCCACGCTGGTCTCAAACTCCTGACCCCAAGTGACCCACCCGCCTTGGCCTCCCAAAATGCTGGGATTACAAGTGTGAACCACCATACATAGCCTTGAACATATTACTTCTTGTGTATTTCTAATTCATGTAAGGATGTACAAATCAGTTAACAAAATAATATAAGGGAGGCATTTTTAAAAGTTATCTAATGAATAGCAGTATGCATTTTTTTTCTTTCTTTTATTATACTTTAAGTTCTGGGTACATGTGCAGATCGTGCAGGATTGTTACATAGGTATACACATGCCATGGTGGTTTGCTGCATCCATCCCCCCGTCACCTACATTAGGTATTTCACCTAACGTTATCCTTCCCTAATCCCCCCACCCCTGCTATCCCTCCCCTAGCCCCCCAGCCCCCAACAGGCCCCCGTGTGTGATGTTCCCCTCCCTGTGTCCGTGTGTTCTTATTGTTCAACACCCACTTATGAGTGAGAACATGCGGTGTTTGGTTTTCTCTTCTTGTGTCAGTTTGCTGAGAATGATGGTTTCCAGCTTCATCCATGGCCCTGCAAAGGACATGAACTCATCCTTTTTTATGGCTGCATAGTATTCCATGGTGTATATGTGCCACATTTTCTTTATCTATTCTATCATTGATGGGTAATCCCATTACCAGGTATATACCCAAAGGATTACAAATCATTCTATTATAAAGACATGTGCACACGTATGTTCATTGCAGCACTGTTTACAATAGCAGTATGTATTTTTATCTTTTAATTATTTAATTGAACTAGAACTTACCTAACACAAAATTATGTGTCGGGTACTATTTTTAATACTTTACATGCATTCAATCTTTGAATTCTCTCAACTGGGAAAAGGAGCTATTCCCATCCTCACTTTATATATAAGAGAGCAGGCACAGAGAGATTATGTACCTTGCCAAAGGCACAGTGCCATAACGAGGTGGAGCTGGGGTTCAAACCCAGGCAGTCTCTCTCCTGGTGTGGTAGTCTATCAAGAGATGATACCCATGGGCAGTCTTGGAACCTGAGTCCCTGTGGTGTGCCGCTGGCCATGAAGCAGTCAATGGCTGCAGCAGTTGAAAGACTATTAAGTCTGCAACTTTCAAATATCAGGATCACCCAGAAGTTAACTCCAGACCCAGGAACTCCATATTCTGCAGCTCTTCCTTCCCTGTCTAGTCAAATGCAGCCAAAACGAACTTGGTTTTATTGAGGGGAGAAGGAAAGAATGGCAGATGAGACTCTGAGACGAACCCAATCTAAGAAAAACTGTTCAATTTGCTCTGGCAAACCCAGGAGCCATCAAAGTGGCAGAAAACCTAGTTTTTCAGTGGGTGCTTTGTATATTCTTTTCAATAGTGAAAAATAGTGTTTGTGTGTCTTCTCCTTTCTTTTGTACTACTGTGAGATCACATCTTCTTAAACATCCTGCCTCCTAGAATGGGAATGTTCTTCTGGGATTATTTGAAGTGTAATGGCGTTTAAATGTCACTTTTTATTAGCAAGATGTTGCTTTTTGTACATTTTCCCTGGCTATTGTTAGTTCTATTCAGCAAGCAGTTTTCAAGCTGTGCCCCCTAAAGAAAAAAATAGACATTCTGGGTGAATATCGACTGGATGTCTCAATAGAGGAAGCTCTCACAGCTTTGGTGTTTTCCTCTGGAGTATGAGAATAAGAATCTTCATCTTACAAGTAGTCATGAGTTTCAATAGGATAACACATGTTTAAGACCCAGCAGAGCCCCTAACTAGGCAGTTGACAAAGGTTCATTCCCTTTCTTTTGTCTCAGAGGGCTTGTCAGTTTTGATTCCATCAAAATTGTGGAATAAACATTTCCTCTTTCCCTAAAAAGGATGAAGGGAAGGCAGAGAGAAAATGGAAGTACCAAGAGTCAGTGGGGGCCAGGCATGGTAGTTCAGTCTATAATCCCAGTGCTGTGGGAGGCCAAGGCAGGAGGACTGCTTGAAGTCAAGAGTTCAAGACCAGCCTGCACAACATCAAGTGAGACCCCCATCTCTCCAAAAAAAATTTAAAAATCAGCCAGATCTGGTGACACATGCCCGTAGTCCTAGCTACTTGGGAGGGTTAGGCATCAGGATTGCTTGGGCCTAAGAGGTCAAGGCTTCAGTGAGCTGTGATCATGCCACTGCACCCCAGCTGGGGTGATAGAGCAAGACAGTATCCCAAAAAAGAAAAAACTCAATGGAGAGGTGATTCAAAAAGTCAAGTTCAACTTCCTGCACCCAGAGATCAGTGGGGTACACATGAAATCTGTAGCATCCATGGCAATATTACATGAGGTCCTGTGGGCAAAGAAGAGAGCAAAAACGAAAGAGCAGGCTCTGTTGAAAGGAGATTGCAGAGGTGACGAACAGAGATTCCTTCTATAGCACTTACGTCACCTGGGCTGCTTTGTGTGTCTTCTTTTTTAGAAAATGATCTATAATTCATATGCCATAAATTTCATCCTGTTGAAGTGTTCATTGGTTAGAATGGTCTTTTTCTCTTCACAGCTGTTCTCTTTACCTAACCCACTATTCCTGCGGAATGAAGTCTGTATATTGTAAAAGTAAACATACATGGGATTGTTTGAGATCATGTAGAAACGATTAGCAGGTGTATCTAGCTATTTTTGAACTCTTAACAACTGTTTTTTTTTTGTTTTTTTGTTTTTTTTTTTTTTTTTGGGAGACAGAGTTTTGCTCTTGTTACCCAGGCTGGAGTGCAATGGCGCGATCTTGGCTCACCGCAATCTCCGCCTCCTGGGTTCAGGCAATTCTCCTGCCTCAGCCTCCCAAGTAGCTGGGATTATAGGCATGCGCCACCATGCCCAGCTAATTTTTTGTATCTTTAGTAGAGACGGGGTTTCACCATGTTGACCAGGATGGTCTCGATCTCTTGACCTCGTGATCCACCCGCCTCGGCCTCCCAAAGTGCTGGGATTACAGGCTTGAGCCACCGCGCCCGGCCGACAACTGTTTTTTACATTTTACATTGTCAAACGCTGAAACCTTTTTCAGAGAGATATGTGGTGGGTTTCTCCACAGTTTTCTAGGTAACAGTGAAGATTCTGATTTTCTTACCTTGTGAGTTCTGGCTATGTAAACTGTATTTTCTATAAAATTTGACTCGATACACAAAATTTACTCAGCTATTTGTGAAAGTTTGATCTGTAGAATAGGCAATATAAAGGAAATTAATAGTTCACATTTGTATCATTGCTTTAAAGATTGCACAGCTTGAAAAGATTTTTCTAGTTTCTTGTTATTTCCAGAATTACCTTTAGTTATTTATAATGCAAATAAAACTCTCCCTGTGAAATAGATGGTATTTTTTAAATGACTGACTCCTCAGAAACAATAGAAAATAGGTTTCTATGAGAAAGGCAGACTTGTTTGATTGATTGATTGATTGATGATTGAGACAGAGTCTCTCACTGTCACCCAGGCTAGAGTGCAATGAATCAATCTCGGCTCACTGCAGCCTCTACCTTCCTGGTTTAAGTGATTCTCCTGCCTCAGCCTCCCAAGTAGCTGGGATTACAGGCGTCCGCCACCACATCCAGCTAATTTTTGTATTTCGGTAGAGATGAGGTTTCCCCATGTTGGCTAGGATGGTCTCCATCTCTTGACCTCGTGATCCACGCACCTCAGCCTCCCAAAGTGCTGGGATTATGGGCATGAGCCACCGCGTCCAGCCCAGACTTATATTACTAATGCTGAAGATGATGATTTAATCACCTCATTTTGTTTTGTTTTGTTTTTTTACTTTTATTTTAGGTTCGTGGGTACACGTACAGGTTTTTATGTAGGTAAACTCATATCATACGGGTTTTTGTACAGATTGTGTCACCCAGTTACTAAACCTGGTACCCAATAGTTATTTTTTTCCAATTCTCACCCTCTCCCACCCTCAAGTAGGCCCCATGTCTGTTGTTTCCCTCTGTGTGTCCATGTCTTCTCATCATTTAGCTCCCATTGGGAGTGATAACATGTGGTATTTGGTTTTCTGTTTCTGTGTGGTTTTCGAAGGATAATGGCCTCCAGCTTCATCCATGTTCCTGCAAAAGACGTGATCCTATTCTTTTTGATGGCTGCATAGTGTGTCTGTTTTTGTACCAGTACCACTCTGTTTTGATTACTGTAGCCCTCTAGTATAGTTTAAAGTCAGGTAAGGTAATGTACCATGTACTAGATTTTCTTTCTGCAATCTGTCATTGTTGGACATTTAGGTTGCTATGATGAATCGTGCGCAATGAACATATGTGTGTGTGTGTCTTTATAGTAGGATGATTTATATTCCTTTGTGTATATACCTGGTAAGAGATTGCTGGGTCAAATGGTAATTCTGTTTTTAGCTCTTTGAGGAATCACCAGGCTACTTTCCACAGTGGTTGAAAAGCATTTACGCTTCCAGCAACAATGTATAAGCGTTCCCTTTTCTCCATAACCTTGCCAGCATCTGTCATTTTTTGACTTTTTAATAGTAGCCATTCTGACTGGTGTGAGGTGGTGTCTTGGATTTGTATTTCTCTAATGATTGGTGATACTGGGCTTTTTTGCATATGCTTGTTGGCCATACATATGTCTTCTTTTGAAAAGTACATCTTCTGTTGACGTCTTTTTCCCACTTTTTAGTGGAGTTGTTTCCTTCATATAAATTTGCGAAAGTTCCTTTAGATGCTGGATATGAGACCTTTGATGCAAATATTTTCTCCCATTCTGTAGGGTGTCTGTTTACTCTGTTGATAGTTTCTTTTGCTGTGCAGATGCTCTTAAGTTTAATTAGACACCGCTTGTCAATTTTTGCTTTTGTTTCAGTTGCTTTTAGCAACTTCATCATGAAATCTTCCCTAGTTCCTGTGTCCACAATAGTGTTACCTAGGTTGTCCTCTAGGGTTTTATAGTTTTGGGTTTTACATTTAAGTCTTTAATCCATCTTGAGTTGATTTTTGTATATAGCATAAGCAAGGGGTCCAGTTTCAGTCTTCTGCTTATGGCTAGCCAGTTCTCCCAGCACCATTTATTGAATAGGGAGTCCTTTTTCCATTGCTTGTTTTTGTCAGCTTTGTTGAAGATCAGATAGTGGCAGTATATGGCCTGATTTCTGGGCCTCAGTTCTCTATTCTGTTCCATTGGTCTGTGTGTCTGTTTTTGTACCAGTACCACTCTGTTTTGATTACTGTAGCCCTCTAGTATAGTTTAAAGTCAGGTAAGGTAATGTTTCTAGCCCTGTTCTTTTTGCTTAGGATTGCCTTGGGTTTTGGGGCTCCTTTTTCTATTCCATATGAATTTTAAAATAGCTTCTTCTAGTTCTGTGAAGAATTTCATTGGTAGTTTGACAGGAATAACATTGAGCCTGTAAATTGCTTTGGGCAGTATGGTCATTTTAATCATATTGATTCTTCCCACCCATGAACATGGAATGTTTTTCCATTTGTTTGTATCATGTGTGGTGTTTTGTAATTCTAACTTCAGAGATCTTTTACCTCCCTAGTTAGATGTATTCCTCGGTATTTTATTCTTTTTGAATCACCTTATTTTAAAAGATTTTCTAAAGCCCTCAATATTTAAATGAGCATCCCTAGGATTCTCTTTTTTTTTTTAACTTTTAAGTTCAAGGGTACAAGTGCAGATTTGTTATATAGTTAAACTTGTGTAATGGGGGGTTCTTTACACATTATTTCATCATCCAGGTAGTAAGCCTAGTACCCCCAAGTTACTTTTTCTGAACCCTCCTCCCACCCTGGGCTTCTCACTTAGTTAATAATAGTAGTCATACCACACATATGGAATATTTTAATCTCCAAAGCATTTTCACATACATGGCCTTCTGATCTTTAACACTGGACATTATTTATGAATACTTTTCTTGTTTCAAAAAGCTTTAGACTTTCTAAAGATATAATTATAGAGTTAAGATATGAAAATTGAAATTTAAAACTTAAAACTAAATAGAAAAAGGAGGCCTGTATACCAGAAACCTTGGCTGATATATTTATAGTGATTGTACATTAAAGTTAACTCTGAGTTTCTGGCGTAATTTAGTTTGACCATTAAGGCCTAGCCTACTAGACTCAGATTCTGAAGGCCGTTGGTCCGGCCCCTTCCCTGCCATACCTCATAGGAGGAGTGGCCCATGTACAGCTGGAGGAAGAGGCCAACTCCCCACAATGCTTCTTTTCTCTGAACAAAGCTACAGAAACCATAACATTTAATGTTGCACATATTTCAGGCGATAAGATGTTTATTCGTCTCATTTGAGATTGTAAACTAATGAAACTCTGCAGAATTGAGCTCCAAATTTCTGTTTATTTGAATTTGTTTACATGCTCCAAAATATAGACTGTTTCGTGAGTTCTAGAGTCCTAGATCTTTTTTTAAAATGGGAAAGACTTTAGAACTCCCATGTCTGTTGTAAGCTATGAATTATTCTTTTGTATGTGAATTATTCCTGAACTCTCCCATTTAGGGAAAATAAGTTTAATTGTATTTAAGTGATTGACATTTTGTATTACTTGCCTTTTTCTTAATAAAAGATATTGTAAAATTATTTTAGCTGAAATATCAAAGTTTGGCATAGTTCTGTCAGTTCAGTTTACTAATGTCATTATACAACAGTTAAGAAATCAGACATAAAAGCATACCAAGCACAAATTGATTATACAAGACACGTACTACCTGCCAACATGTTAGGTTGTCATAGAGTTTTAGACTTGGACAGAATTTCTAAAGATCTGTAAGCTTTCAAAAATAAACTGGCAATATTCTTACTTTCATGCATGTTCTCCTGAAAGTTTTAAACAATAATAATGGTCAGCATTGAAAAAAAATCAAGTGTTATGAATAACCTATAATTGTCAAGCTTCAATTTATTCATCGAGCTGCTTTCTTTATGGGAAACATTGAATGTTTAAATACTGTGATGTCTTACATTTGCATGACAATCTCTAATATTTTTTCGTATTCACTGTAAAAATTTCAAGCAAGACAAATGAAATAGAGCAGAAAGGTAAAATTCCCTCTTTATACAAACTCCACACTTGATCCACTGCCTTCAAGTGTAAACACTATTTGAAGGTAATTAACCACTCTTCACAGTTCATTGTGTATTCTCCAGCCCTTTCTGTAAGTACCAATAAATATATACTTTCTCTAATTGATATTACTACACATGCTTTTTGCAATTTGCTTCCTTATTTTATGATCATATCATGGCTATCTTTTTATATTCATATAAGGCTACGTTTTTTCTTTGTTTGAGTGCAGAGTATTCCATACAGTGGATGTGGCATTATTTATTTAGGTACTTCCCTACTGAGGGATGTTTAGATTGCCTCTAATTTTATAACATTACAAATAATACTTTGGAATTTTGGTTGAAGATGGCAGACTGAGCACATGAGTTTTTCTTCCCTTTCTTCAAAGATTACTTCAAAATGATACTAAAGGAATTAAAAAAAAAAAAAGATATGACTTAAAATCACCAAGAAGACTGGAGTGGGGGCGTCAGTGAGCAAATAATTTTAACAGATTTTTGGAAGACAGAAAGCAGATGGGAGAATACTCACCGACAGAGCAGAGGAAATCACAGCCCAGGTGTGCAGAGGGGGTCTGGGAGGAGGAGGGTCTGGCCTGTGAGTTGAAGCCCCAAGAGGCTCTGAGCCTGGAAGACAGCAGGTAACAGGGAGGGGAGAAGAGGTGAATGTGGCTGAAAATGGGGAAAGAAGTAAAAAAAAAAAAACTGTCTATGGAACAGGCACCCCCACTCCCAGCAGACACACACATTCAGACTGCTGGCACCGCCTCCTTGTCGAAATACTGAAAGGAACTAGGGCATGGATGAGAGGTGGGTGCCGCAAGGCTTCAGTCTTTATTGTAGAATTGGGAAAAGGGCAGCTTGCTGACTGGTACCCTACTCTCTGACTCTGTAGAACTTAGCCTGTTAACACACTCTGACAGTTTGCACAGGGTTCTCAGGAAGCCTTCATGTTGCTTTTGTCTTAAATGCCAATGAATAACTGAAAACACCATGAATGGGTAACCAAGGATCACTAGACATTTTCTTAAGACTGCAGCATGAAAGGTAATGCCCAAGATAAATAACTGAAAAAGTTGCTTCTGGAAGAAACTGAGCAAATTCTTGGAGAAGAAACTTAAAGAAAGGTTCTCTAACGAGTATTGCCTCCGTGAATATCCTAACTTGTATATCTTTTCGTACTTATATAAATAGTTCTGTAGGATAGACTCCTGGCAGGAGAATTTGTAGGTCAGATGGAATGCACACTTAAAATTCTGGAAAATAAAATTCCTCTCCAAAGTCATTGTACCAATTTACATTCCCACCAGAAGCACATGAAAGAACTCTTTCTTCACACCCTTACCAAAACTAACTATTACAAATACACTTAATTCTTACTATATCTTTTTTATTTGCATTTTCCTGACTAGTAATTCTTAATGATTTTTATACTCTATGAATTTGACATTTTTAAATTGCACTCATAGTTTCTTATTGATTTTAAGAACTCATATACATAATGAGTAATAATCATTTTTTTGCTCATATCTATTCAGAATATTAGCCTTTATCTTATGTTTCAACTCTGCTTAAATTATCTATTACTCTGTGGTGAAAAATTTTAATCTTTCTTCAGTCAATTCTGTCCATTTTTTTATGGCTAGTGTTTTTGTCTTAATTAAGACCTGCCCACCTCCAGCATTATAAAATTATTCTCTAATATGTTATCCTATTACTTTTATGAGTATATTTTTATTTAAATATTTAATATATCTGGAATTAATTTTTGTGTTGTGTGGTGTGCGAGGCAGGATTCTAACTTTTTTTTTCAAATAGACAGTTGGAAACACCATTTGTTAAATTACTCCCACTGATTTGAAATGCCATATCTACCATTTGCTATATTCAAATATATATAGATACACTTGTGAATTCTCGCTTCAGGTCCATTGATCTCTTTGTCTCCTCTACTTACATACTATATAAATTTTATTACTGTAGTTTTAATATGTTTTGTTCTTGCATAGGTCAATTATCTGCCCCTCCTCAGTTTCCTACCAAGTAAACACTTTGCTCTTTTTGTACATTCTCTTAGGCATTCTTATACATTTGTTCTATATACATTTTAAAGTCAATTTGTCAAAATTCATAAAAATTCTGTTGAGATTTTGATTGGGATTCCAACAAATTTATGGATTGATTTGAGGCAGAAAAAAAAAATCACAACATTGAATCTTTCTGTTCAAGGGCCTAGCACGTTCCCCTTTTTATGTTCTTAATAGAGTTTCTTCAACTTGATGTTGCTTATGTTTTATTACTTTATTCCTAGGTATTTTATAGTTTTTGCTAATATGGCATATAACATCTTCATTTCCATTATATTTTTAATTAGTCATGCTAGTATATGTGAAATTAGTTTATATATTTATTTTGTATTGACATCTTGCTAGACTCTTGATAATTCTAATAGATTTTCAGTTGTTTGATTTTGGGTTTTCTTTAGGTGACCAGTCATGATATCTACAAATAATAAAAATGTTATCTTCTCACACCTGTAATCTCAGCACTTTAGGAGGCCAAGGCAAGCAGATCACTTCAGGTCAAGAGAGGATTGAGACCAGCCTGGCCAACATGATGAAACCCCATCTCTAATAAAAATACAAAAATTAGCCAGGCATGGTGGTGCACACCTGTAGTCCTAGCTACCCAGGAGGCTGAGGTAGGAGAATCTCTTGAACCACTACACTTCAGTCTGGGTGACAGAGACTCCGTCTCAAAAAAAAAAAAAAGTTACCTTCCTTTCAAGTATTCTACTTTATTCTCTTCTTGCACTTAGAGGGTGAAACCTCTAAAATTGTGGAATAATCAAAATGATAATGGGCTTTCTTATCTTGTTCCCCACAATGGATATACTTCTAATAGTGTTTGGTTAGCTTTCTGACAGATTCATCAAAATAAGGTTATTTCTTTCTATAACTAGCTTTTAAGAATTTTTATTACAACTTGCCCTTGTTTTGTTTAGTTTTCTTCTGAATATCTGATGATCAATCCTTAGTTGTCAGTTTATATTTATAAAGATAATGGATAGTTGCTTATTCTAGGTACGGTCGGTGGCTTTCCTCCACAATGACTTTCATCTGTCTTTGCAGTAGTCCTTTTCTCCAAATGGAGCAGAGCCCAGTATGCTGCCAGGCTATGGTGAAGCAGGTTTCCTCTGAGTGTGCCTGGGCAGGGGACAGACAGGCAGGCGGATACAAAAGCCTCTTCTCTTAGAGGCATCTGAGGATTCAGTAGGATAATGGCGAATTGCCTAGCATGATAATGAGTTTAATACATATTTTCCCGGCTTTATTCAAGGCTCCAGTATGCATCAGTGACTGCTTAACAAAACTCTTTTGTTTTCCTTGCAATGACTAGAAACAGCCTTCTCTCCTGCTCCACTGCCAAGGAAGCCTCCAGGATTACGCCAGTTCAGGTGCAAAATTTTACACCCTTCTTCTTAGACATCAAAAGCCTACCTGATTTAACTGCTATAGTTGTGTGGCTTTTGCACCCATCTGTCTGTCTAGGAATAGTTTCCTCTTCCCAGAAGAACAAAAAGAGAAAGAAAAGTAGGCATGCTTCTTCAGCGTATCTCCTGTGCTGACCTCATTCTAATCAGAAAATGGATCCTCTAGGAGTACCGATGTGTGATGATGAGTTTATGCCTCTCCCACCATACTCCCCCAGCACCAGGCTGCATCTAGTGATGTCAGTGGCATTTCTCAGCTCTTGCTCTTATCTGGGCTCCACTTCTTGGCTTTGTCTTCCATTTGTAGCCTGGCTCTGCCCATTGAAATTTGTATTTGCAGAGCTGTTTCCAGCTGGGATGCTCTTGGTCAAGTTCCTTAACTTTTCTGAGATTTGGTTTTCCCATAGGCAAAATAGGAAAACAATTACAGTTTCATAGGATTATTAACTTTAAGTGAGAAAATATAGGTAAAATATCCAGCATCTCCAAACCGTAAGTTCCCATATATCCCTGAATCAGTAGTTCTCACCCTGGCTGCACATTGCAATCATAGGAGGCCTGCTGTATGAGGCATGATGCCTGAGTCTCACCTGCATATTTAACTGGTCAGGGGCACAGCCTGACAGCCTGGACTTCAGGATTTGTTTAAAAAGTTTTCAAGGTGATTCCAATGTCTTTTCAGGGTAGAAGGCCTTTTCTCTGTCAGTAGGTGTCAACTGGGGACTATTTTGCCCCACTCCCCATACATTTGGCAATGGCCAGAGGCATTTTGATTGTTACAGCTAGGGCAGAGAAGAGGGGAGGCAGGTGCTGCTGGCATCTGTGGACAGAGGCCAGGGATGCTGCTAAACCTTTCACAGTGCACAGGACAGCTCCCACAACAAAGAATTATTCAGCTCCAAACCTCAATAGAGCTGAAGTAAGAAACCCTGGCCTGTTTGATCACTAAGATCCCTTTCAGTGCTAAAGTACTGTAGATCACTTATTTCAGAATGATGTTTCTAAAATAACGATAAATACCTAAGGTTTTCTTGGAAGGACCATTTTATGTGCCGTTGAGTTCACATTCATCAGCTCACTCGGAATCCTTAGCTTCCAGTCCAATCCCCTCCTTTGGTTCACTTTCCAGATTTCACTCAATTCTTGGTAGTGGGTCCCTTGATTGCTTATCTCTCAGCAGTGGTGAAGCAGCCCCAGCAGCAGAAGTCCCATCTTAAAATGCCTTTTGGTAGCCAGCCCTGTGGCATTTGGAGTCCTTTCTTGCTTTCTTAATACATGGCAGAAGAATAAAAGAGAAAAAGACAAGCAAAGAAAGTCCATTTTTCTTTGGATTCTCATAGAACGCTGATCATCTCTCCAGCTTGGCACTTAACTCGATTTTACTGTAGTTTATCTGCTTACATGTCTGTGCTCTTCCCAGTGAGGCTGTGCTCTCCTTGAAGACAAACAGGCAAGCCTTAGACATTGTTCTCTGGAGTTAACACCACAAGCTAGGGACTGTGCTGAGTGGTGCGGATCCAGAAATAAAGGCCGTGCTGGCTCTCCTGAGGCCCATGCACCCTGTGCAGCCCACGTGGTACTGGAGTTATATTACTACTCGCTAGAAGGCTAAAATCCTGAGTCCACCGGCTCCTTCATCTAATCCTCACAGCACTCACACAAGGTGGGAACTACTGTCATCGTCTGCATTTTATAGTTGAGGGACCTGCCTGTGGTACACGATTTGTGAGTGGTGGAATCAGGACTTGAACCTGGGCACAGGCCTCACTCATGATCTCCACTGCGTGTTTATGACCATGGCCATTTGCAAGAAAAATATGGCAGGGTGGGGCGGTATTTGTGTCTTCCCCTCCCCAACCATTGGAAGAAGGACATGTTCTGCTTAATTCCTTGCAGCCATCCTGCACCCTCCACACTGTTCCATCCCGTTTCTACCACTACCTCAAGCTTGATTACAATCACGTGTCGCGTGCTCCCTTTGGGAATCCTTGGACTAAATATGCATAGTTATATCTTTTTTTTTTTTTTTGAGACAGTTTCACTCTTGTTACCCAGGCTGGAATGCAATGGCACGATCTTGGCTCACCGCAACCTCCGCCTCCTGGGTTCAGACATTTCTCCTGCCTCAGCCTCCTGAGTAGCTGGGATTACAGGCACGTGCCACCATGCCCAGCTAATTTTTTGTATTTTTAGTAAAGACGGGGTTTCACCATGTTGACCAGGATGGTCTTGATCTCTTGACCTCGTGATCCACCCGCCTTGGCCTCCTAAAGTGCTGGGATTACAGGCGTGAGCCACTGCGCCCGGCCCGGCATAGTTATATCTTAGTCACTAGATGTGCACCATCTTGCCTCAGCAGACTCCTTATGGGACTAGCTTTTAAAAGAGTATCCAGCTCTTAAAAAGAGTAGAACATTTTAGAGAAATAAAACATCAAGTGTGTGTGTTTTTCCTCTTTTTATTGTGGTAAAACATATACAAACACAAAATTTACCATTTTAATGATGTTAAGCATATAATCAGTGACATTAAGTACATTCACTGCTGTGCAACCTTCACCATGATCCATTTCCAGAATTTTTTTTTTTCTTTTTTTTGAGACGAAGTCTTGCTCTGTCACCAGGCTGGAGTGCAGTGACACAATCTCATCTCATTTCAACTTCTGCCTCCCGGGTTCAAGCAATTCTCCTGCCTCAGCCACCCAAGTAGCTGGGACTACCACCATGCCAGCTAATATTGGTATTTTTAGACACATGCCACCATGCCCAGCTAATATTGGTATTTTTAATAGAGACAGGATTTCACCATGTTTGCCAGGATGGTTTTGATCTCTTAACCTCGTGATCCGCATGCCTCAGCCTCCCAAAGTGCTGGGATTACAGGCGTGAGCCACCACACCCGGCCTCAAAATTTTTTATAATCCCAAAAAGCTGTACTCATTACACAATAACTCTCTTCTTTCCCCCTCCTCCAAGCCCCTGGTGACTTCTGCTTTCTGCCTTATGCATTGACCTATTCTAGGAACCTCATGCACATGGAATCACACAGTGTTTGTCCTTTTGTGTCTGGGTTATTTCACTTAGCATAATGTTTTCAAGATTCATCCGTGTGGTAGCACATATCAGAATTTCAATGTCTTTTTATGTATATAGCACATTTTGTTTATCCATTCATCTGTTGATGAGCACCTGGGCTGTTTCCCTCTTTTGGTTATTGTGAATAATGTTGCTATGAACATTGCCATACAACTCTGTTTGAGTCACTGCTTACAATTCTTTTGGGTATATACCTAGGAGTGGAATTCCTGGGTCATATGGGAACTCTATATTTAACTTTTAGAGAAACTGCCAAACTTTCTACATCAGCTGCCCTGTTTTATCTTCCCACAAGGGTTTCAATGTCTCCAAATTCTCACCAACACTTCAAGTGTGTTTTCAAAAGAGTATTTAAGCAGATGATATGATAGGGACCAGTGCTCTGCTTTCAGGCATCAGGACAAGATGCTGAGCTGGGCTTTGCTACCTGCTGTGGGTCATCGCAGCCCCAGGAGACGGTTAAGTCACAAACGACTCAAAGGGATATCCTGACTCTTAGCTGGATATTCCTTGTCAATGCTAATAGATGAGGAAAGTTATCATTGAGTATTGGTTTTTTTATTTGGACTCATTTCTTGCCTTTTCTTTTCCACAAGCTTTTATGACTCCTGTCCAAAACCAGATATTGACAAAACAAAGATTCCACGTCAAAGAGATGGTGCCCTCTTGCTGTGATTTGGAAAGATGCTAATTGTTTGTTTTAGCACTCCTGGACTTGATTTTGGATTATATACTTTCCACCTGGTGTCTGACAGCTCACCTCCCTTTGATTTAGGAAAGCCGCAATGTTCTTACATCTGTTTACAGGGGCTTTCTTTTCACTTTCAGAGTCACTTTGCCTTGAAAAGCTTTCAGATACGCTGGAAGGAAAGGAAATCAACTCTGCCCCACCCCCTTCTGCTCATTGTTTCACATTTTCTGCTCTATATATTTATAGTTAGTACCTAGCCACCCTGGAAATGTCAGATTGAGTTTGCCTGTTTCTACGTGGATTTACCTTTCATTCTGTGGGAATAGTTAAGCTGTAGTTTGTTTTTTTGCTTTTAATTAATACAGTCTGTCTCAGAAATATGCAAAATGCCCACACCTGTTTTCCTATACTTAATGAGATGCTTTCCTCAAATACAGGAAACAGCTGCTGAGTGGGCTGAGTCTTGAGTTTTTGTGGAAGTGATTTGACACCTCTGTCCTTGCATGAAGAATAACATTGTCTTCTAGCCCACTCTAGGCAACAGCATCTGAGTGGATAGCATTTTCAGCAGGGCTGCTCATGGCTCCCAGATCTCCTACCTGGTAATAGCTGAGAACCCATTGTCTCCAAGTCCAGTGTGGATAACACTGTCCCTAGATCCGTCTATTCCCTAACCCACTTGGAAGTCCATTGAAGCCCTCCCTCTTTGAATCAAAGTCTTGCTTTTTTGCGATATATTAAGTCACTGAGCTGCCACATTAGGGCATTAATACAAGTTAGGCCCCAAGAAGAGCTTTCTAAGGTTTAAACAACGTTTAGTAAATAGAGTTGGCTTAATGAAAGAGAAGTGCCCCTGAGAAAAACAATAATCTCTTGAGGATTTCTTAACCAGCAGCTGGGGATGGCCCACCCTTTGCTGCTCCATGGTTGTGGCTCTCATTGGGAGCTTCTCTTCCTCATGAGCATCAGAGCTTCAGAAATGTGAAACCTGCCTTCTAAGGTTGCCTGCTTCTCTCTTCAGGTCTTACCTTCCCATGGGAGAAGCTGAGCACCCTTTCCCCTTCTTTTATTAAGCAGAACTCCAGTCACATTCTGCTCTTCTTCTAAACCTTCAATTCCTTTTTTTTTTTTTTTTTTTTAGACAGAGTTTTGCTCTTGTTACCCAGGCTGGAGGGCAATGGCATGATCTTGGCTCACCCCAACCTCTGCCTTCTGGGTTCAGGCAATTCTCCTGCCTCAGCCTCCTGAGTAGCTGGGATTACAGGCGCCTGCCACCATGTCCAGCTAATTTTTTTGTATTTTTAGTAGAGATGGGGTTTCACCATGTTAACCAGGATGGTCTTAATCTCTTGACCTCCTGATCCACCCGCCTTGGCCTTCCAAAGTGCAATTCTTACAGATAAGTCACTGAAGGGGTGGGCTTTGAAGATAATCCTTTCTCCCTCTCATCATGAACCACCTTTATTAGCTTTGCTCTGGCTGTTTTAGCATCAATAGCTCTAAAAATATCTTTGGCATCTCCTGAATCTACCCTACTCTTTCCCCAAGCCGGACACTATTCTCTAAATTAGAAACCACATAAATGTCAGCAAAGGGAAGACAACTCCTTCTGTCTGAATTCCTAGCCTGTATTTATGTTCTTCCTTGGAAATTATGCTTTGACATAGCCCCACTCTGTAGCTTTCTTTGTGACCTTACAGTCACAGAAGGTGTCTTGGGGGTGGAATTTGTCTCATTGATCAATATTTTTCCCTTTATTGTCTGGTATTTAATCTGAATCAGGACTGATTTGCTTTCTTTGATTAAAGAAAACATTGCTCTTTGTCTGACTTAATATTCCTGTGAGATAATTATTTCATTGGATATCTGTAATCACCTACTGTATACAATGTATTGTGGAGAAAGAGTTGACCGATACATGGTCTTTGCCCTGAAAGGCATTTACTCTCCACTTGGGAATCCTTTGATGACTTTGAAAAGAGACCCAGTGCTATGGGAGTGCAAAGGATGGAGACATGAATTCTAATAGGATAATCTGAGGGACACCTGGAGGAGGTGGTGTTTAAACTGGGCTTTTAGAGCAGGGGTTGGCAACCTTTTTTTGGACTGACCATGTAGTAAATATCTTGGGCTTTGCAGGCCAGTTAGTCTCTGTTACAGCTACTCTGCTGCTGAGTGAGAAAGCAGCACAGACAATACGTGAATGAATGGGTATGCCTATGCTCCAACAGAATATATATCAAAAGAGCCAGCCTCTCAATTTGGCCCTCGTACTGTAGTTTGCCCATCCATGTTTTGGTGGATGGATAGGCTTTTCTCAGAAGAAATAGGAGAAAGAGCATTTCAATCTGAAGAAGCAGCATGAACTAAGGTACAGAGAAGGTTGAATGTGAGGCATGTTCTGAACTTAGTGCCTTATGAAATTAGTGAGAGTCACCTTGACATTTGAGACTGCAAATACAGCATACGGCTAGACCTCTTTCATCCTGAACCACATCCTTTGTATTAAATCCGAAGACACTCAGCTGGAGAAGGGTTGTGACAGGTTCCTGGCTCTGCTCTACAGATAATTTGGGGCAGTCATAGAGGAGGAGGGGGACAGGCTGCTGTAAAAAGGCTTGGCCTATGGGAAGGATCTGAGAGAGAAGTGACTAGTAACAAGGATACCGCTAAGTCAGTGGACTCTGTGATTCCAAACAGTACATTTGACCATCTTAAGAGTTTTTGTGTATGTTTTTAATCAGTGACTGTAGGTTGAGCACCTTATTACAGAAGAACATAATACACAACACAGTACTGCTACATCATGGAATGATAAACTGCACTTGAGATGATCTGGAGCAAATGAGAGTAGAAAAGATGAATAAGTAATCGGAGGAGTTGGAAATGCAGGTAATCAGTCCTCTTTAAAAAGAGGGGAGGGATTGCCTTTGAGAGAAGCTAAAGTCCTTCCCTTGTCTCTAAAGCAGGACTTTTGAAACCCAGTCCAGCCGTTCCTGTCTTATTGGTAAGTTCTGGGGACACCAGAGCTGGATTGTTCTCTAAACCTCCTCCTGTGCAAAGGTCCTAATCCCAACAGCACGTTCTCAGCAGGCAGCACACATCTGGTCCTACATGAATCTTGTAGGATGAATTACTTGATTTTTAGTTATCCCTAACAAATCACATATTTGCCAAGTTTTTAGAATTGCTGCAAGAAGACCCACATTAACCCTTAAGATAATCTCTACTGGAGGGCAAAAATTTGTTGATCAGAGAAAAAAGACTTAATCAGCTGCATTAAGATTTCTTTTAAATAAATACTCCATGTCATTGCTAGCCTTTCCTTAACTTACAACATTGTGCATAGCTAGGACTAACTTGGAATTTTAAGAAAAAATTTGAGTTATCAGTTTCACTGGCCAAAGGATCCAAATTACTGTCTCAAACATTTTAATGTGAGCAGAATCGTGCAAGTTAAGAGTTCTACTCTCAGCAACACAACCTGCTGGTTCTACGGCCTTCGGTCAGTTACCTCTCCGTATGTCATTTTCTTTACCTGTAAGATGAATTGACAATAATATTCATCTCATAGGGTTGGTGGGAAGGTTAAATAAAACTGGTAAACTAGCACAGTGACAGGCACAAAATACTTAATAAACATCAGATGTCATTACTATAGTTTTGTTTCGTTTTGTTTTTGAGATGGAGTTTCGCTCTGTTGCTCAGGCTGGAGCGCAGTAGTGCAATATCAGCTCACTGCAACCTCTTCCTCCTGGGTTCAGGCAATTCTCCTACCAGAGCCTCCCAAGTAGCTGGGATTACAGGCATGTGCCACCATGCCCAGTTAATTTTTGTATTTTAGTAGAGAGAGTTTCACCATGTTGGCTAGGGTGGTCTTGAACCCCTGACATCAAGTGATCTGCCCACCTTGACCTGCCAGAGTGCTGAGATTACAGGTGTAAGCCTACCATGCTCGGCCATACTAGGGCATTTTTATTCTTACTGTTATGCAAACTAGTCCAGGATTATATGGTTAGAGATCCACATATTTGTTCTTTAAAAGTTTGTCTAGATAATAAATGCCTTTCTAAAAGCAAAAGACCATTTTTTCCTAGTCTTATCAAGCCAAGAATCCGTATTAGACTTTTACATGGCACGGCTGGGTGTGGTGGCTCACACCTGTAATCCCAGCACTTTGGGAGGCCGAAGCAGGTGGACCACCTGAGGTCAGGAGTTCCAGACCAGCCTGGCCAACATGGGGAAATCCTGTCTCTACTGAAAATACAAAAATTAGTCAGGCGGCATGCACCTATAATCCTAGCTACTTGGTAGGCTGAGGCAGGAGAATCACTTGAACCCAGGGGGTGGAGGTTGCAGTGAGCCAAGAAGGTACCACTTCACTCCACCCTGGGCGAAAGAGCAAAAATCTGTCTCAAAAAAAAAATTTTTTTTTACATAGCACGTGTCTTTATAACTAACTGATAGTGAATTAAGATCAAGCACTGTTTGAATTGCATTTAGTAAATATGGTGTCCCCTGACTCAGCTCATTGGCTTGAGGGTACCAAGATGTTCATAGGGACAAACAGAAGTTGATCAACGCTTGTATTTCAGGCCTAGGCAAGTATGAGGACTGGGCTATTACGTGTTCTACTTTTAATGTGAATACTGACTTCCTATTCTCTGATGTGTTGGTCTTTAAAATGTTCAACTGTGCCTCAGAGACCAAGAGAACAATGAAATTTCCTCTATCAGCTCATGAGAGTTATGGGCACAGGGTCTCAGTACTATTCAGCATGGGGACCCTTGGAACCCCTGTGATATCAGACCCGTCCTGGAAAGGATAAAGGCATGGTTCAATGCTTGATTCATTACAATTAAGTAAGTAAAACTCTCATCACAGAACTTTATCCCCTCTTCTCAAAGCGCATGTGAAAAAGAGACACGTGTTTAAGTACCAAAAGCCTAATGTCTGGCCAGAGCCAGTGGCTGGCTTAGCACTTATTTATTTGTTGGATAAGATTTTTATTGAAATTCTGAGTATAAATACACAGGAAAAGTTCCCTATTCAAAACTGTACAGTACAGCTTGATGAATGTTCACAAAGTGAACACAGTCACGTCACTAGTACTCAGATGAAGAAACAGAACTTTATCAGCTCGGAAGCCCCTTCCAGTGCCCCTCTCAGTCACTAACCTCCCCGCCGCAGAAAGAACCACTACCACGACTGTTCACACCATACATTCGTTTTGTCTGTTTTTATTAAAACCTTATATAAATGGAATAATACAGCATATACTTTTTTGTATCTGGCTCTTTTTTTTTTTGGCTCAACATTTTTAACATTTACCTTGGGGTATAGTATAAAATGAGAAGGTAGATTTCTTCCTAATGTTTAGCCAATTCCCCATACCAATTTTTTGAGTGGTTCATTTATTTAACATTGGAATGTGTAGAATGTGCTAAGTCGCATACTTACCCTGGATCTGTTTCATGACTATTTATTGTATCCATTTATCTGTCATAATTTCTGTACCACTGAGAGTATTTTGACTATCATAGTTTTAAAATGTGTTTTAATATTTGGCATGGCAATTCTTCCCTCTTTTGCCTTTTTTTTTTTTTTTTTTTGAGACAGGATCTCACTCTTTGCCCAGGCTGGAGTGCAGTGGCACAATCACGGCTCACTGAAGCCTCAACCATCCAGGCTCAAGAGATCCTCCCCCCTGAGCCTCCCAAGTACCTGAGACTACAGACTGACACCACCATGCCTGGCTAATTTTTGTATTTTTTGTAATGATAGGGCTTCACCATCTTGACCAGGATGATCTCAGACTCCTGGACTCCATAATCTGTCCACCTTAACCTCCCAAAATGCTGGGATTACAGGTGTGAGCCAATGCACCCAGCCTTGCTTCTTTTTGATAGTATTTTTAGGTAATCTAGCATTATTCCAGGTGAATTTTTGAAATCATTGTCACATAAGAAAATCCTATAGGTGTTTTCATGTGATTGTGTTAAATTCATTCAATAAACATGTGCTAAGTCCTTACTGTGTGTCAGGTGGAGTTCTGGGTACTGGGAATGCTGCAGAGAAAAGGGCAGACCAGCCCTGATAGCATTTACAAAGTTCTAATTGGGGAGATTGGAGACAAAAGAACAAAAAGTTAATTTCAGATGATGAGACATACTATAAAAAATAAAACTGGGGAAGAGGAGAATGAGTGCCAACTGGAAGAGCAGGCTACTATTTGAATTAGGTGGTCAGTGTCTTAAGGAACATGATCCTTGAATTTGAACGTGAATCATGCCAAGAGTGTATTAAATCTATGAATGGATTTGGGAGGAGTAGATGCAGTTAAAACATTCAGTGTGGCCAGCCTCAGTGGCTTCTACCTGTAATCCCAGCATTTGGGGAGGCTGAGGTGGGTAGCTCACTTGAGGTCAGGAGTTCAAGACCAGCCTGGCCCACAGGTGAAACCCCATCTGTACTGAATACAAAAAATTAGCTGGGCGTGGTGGCAATTTCCTGTAGTCCCAGCTACTCAGGAGGCAATTTCCTGTAGTCCCTGCTACTCAGGAGGTTGAGGTATGAGAATCATTTGAACTCAGGAGGCGAGGTTGCAGTGAGCCAAGATCACACCACTACGCTCAAGCCTGGGTGACAGAGCAAGGCTCCATCTCTAAACAACAACAAAACCATTCAGTCTAAGAACATAGCGTTTATTACCATTCATTCAAATAGCTTATATCTGCCAGTGAATTTTTTTATATTTCCCTTATAGATTCTCTGCATTTCTTGTAAAGATTGGTCATAGGTATTTGATCCTATTTTGCTGTGGTATGAGGATGACAGTGATGACAGAGAAAGGCATCTGTTCCGTTTTGTCTCCAAAATTCTTATCAATATGTAGAAACACTACGGATTTTTTATATTTACCTCTGTCTGGTAACTTTGTTGAGCTTTTATAAATACTGAGTATTTTGAGTTGATTCTCATCATTTTCTAATGATATAATCATACAGAAATAATTGTAATATTGCCTCCTCCTTGCCAATAGTAATCACTCTGAATAGCAGACATCCTGAACCTATCTCTGATTTTAATGTGGATGCCCCTGATTTTTACTAGCAAGGAAAATGAATGTATCCTCAATAAATATTTTAATTGACTATATGATTACATGCTCACTGTTGGAGTAAGAAAGTTTATTTCTAATTTTGTAATTTATTTTTTACCAGGATGAGTTTTTTTTTTTTAACCCTTATGAATTCTTGGTGATTTATTGTCTATTTCCATAGGTAAATGCAGTCAGTCTTTTATAAATAGATAGTATAGATGAAAATTTTGATAAAATGATTCTTATTGTACTTTAAGTTCAGAACATGCAGGTTTGTTATATAGATATACACATGCTACAATGGTTGACTGCATCCATCACCCTGTCGTCTACATTAGGTATTTCTCCTAATGCTATCCCTCCCCTAGCCCCCACCCTCTGACAGGCCCTGGTGGGTGATATTCCCTTCCCTGTGTCCATGTGTTCTCATTGTTCAACACCCACTTATGAGTGAGAACATGGCGGTGTTTGGTTTTCTGTTCTTGTGTTAGTTTGCTGAGAGAATGATGGTTTCCAGCTTCAACCATGTCCCTGCAAAGGACACGAACTTAACCTACACCTCTGAGAGGCAGCACAAATGAAAACAATAGGCCAGTCTCACTTTAGAATACAGATTTTATGGGCCTGATTTTATGGCTGCATAGTATTCCATAGTGTATATGTGCCACATTTTCTTTATCTAGCCTATCATTGATGGGCATTTGGGTTGGTTCCAAGCCTTTGCTATTATGAACAGTGCCACAATAAACATACGTTTGCATGTGTCTTTATAATAGAATGATTTATAATTCTTTCGGTATACACCCAGTAATGGGATTACTGGGTCAAATGGTATAACAGTGTAAAAGCATTCCTATTTCTCTGCAGAGGATGAGTTTTAAATAAACATTTTGGCACCTACTTAGGTTATTTTTTTCTTTAGCATTTTCCGTATTATCCTTGCATTCCTGGATTACACCCTGTTTGATCTTGCTCAGTGGTTTATTTAATGTTCTGTTGAATTCAGTTTGCGAGGGCCTGATTTGGGATTTTTAAAATCTGTATTCTAAAGTGAGACTGGCCTATCGTTTTCATTTGTGCTGCCTCTCAGAGGTGTAGGTTAAGTCAGTGTTCCAATTTTTATATGCTCTGGAAAAGCTTATATAATGATCTGTTCCTTCAGATTTTTATAAAAACTCACCGATAAAAAACATCTGGCACTAGAATATTTTTGGGAGAAATTACCGCTAACTTTTAATAGTTCTTCTATGTCTGTGGCTTAGTCTATCATGTTTTCTGGCTCATCTTAAATCAATTCGGTAATTTTTAATGTATCTTTTTCACAGAGAGTTTCAAATGTAGTAGTAGAGAATTACATATCAAATTCACTTATTTCAGCATCATCTGATATATTCTCTTATTTGGGCTTTATTTGGTTATTAAATTTGCTTATTTTCAAAAGCATCTTAGAGACCAGCTCTCAGGTTCTCATGTGTGTTTTTCTTTTTTGAATTCACATACTTCTGTTTTATGATTTCTACCTTGGTTTCCATTTTTTTAAAGAAATAAGAGTATTTAAATTGCATAAATTTATTATGTGACACTTGTTTTTTCTGTTTTCTCAGTGATTCTCAAATGCTTTCATCTCAGGACCCTTTTCTCCTCTTAAAAACTGAAAACCCCAGAGAGCTTTTGTTTATATTAATTTATTCATTAATATTTACAGTATTCACATTTTAAACTGAAATTTGAGACATATATTAATTTGCTTTAAAATAACAATAATAAACTCACTATATAATACAGTAACAGTTTTTTAAAAGTATTTCCCAAAGCATAAAGCATAAACATTTTGGGAAGAGTGGCATCATTTTACAATTTTGCAAATACTGTATCTTTTAATGTCTGGCCTAATAGAATACAGCTGGATTGTCATATCTGCTTCTCCAATCTGTTCTGATAGGTCATTTGGCTAAAGTATATGAGGAAAATCTGGTTTCACATAAATATGTAGTTGGAAAATGGAGATGTGGTTTGGTGGTCTTTTCAGATCATTGTGAATCTTCTCCTTTAATTCTATACCAAACTAGGAAAGTGGTAGTTTCTTAAAGGTTAGTTGCAATGGGAAATCTAAAACCACATCAATAAACTTGTCATGCTCTTTATACTCATGAGTGAATGAGAGAAAAAGTCAAATAACATCTTAGGGTTATTATGGAAATAGATTTAATCTCAAAGATCTCCTAAAGGGATCTTAAGGACCATACTTTGAGATACACTCTTCCAAGTCAGTGGAAATACATACATTTTTTTAAAACTTCTTATTTTCAAGTAATGTTAAATTTACTGAAGAGTTGCAGAGACAATGCAGAGTTCCCATATACTCCATCCAATACAGCTTCCCCTAACAAGAACTTTTTTAAAAATCATGGTAAAACTGAACCATTTTAAATGTACGCTTCAGTGGTACTAAGTACATTCACACGATTGTACAACCAGTGGGTGCTGTCACCAGCACCCATCCACAGAATTTTCTTCAACTTCCAAAACTGAAACTCTATACCCAAGATGTGTACGTTGGATTGACTCCTTAACCTAAACCCCCAAAGGCATCTGTTGATATTTACATGCTTAACTGGTTGCATGCGTGCTGGTAATACCTGATTGTATTGTTTTGGAGAGTGTGGTCTGCATTATTTTGAGGGCTGAGGTAAGAAGGAAATTGTTTCTTTCTCTGTCTACTGAATCAGGGCTGTACGGTTTATACCAGACAAAAAAAGAGGACAGATGTTCCTCCACATAGGAGCACCTTTGTTTTGAGATGGCCAGAGCATTGCTTCTTCGCCACTTCATCAGTCTCTGTCTATTGATATAAACCATGAAATCAGAACACATGGGATAGAGAAAGTAATGACGTGTGATGTTTTACCCACAAACATGATATTGCTAAGCTTGGGTTATAAGGACAAAGGGAGAGGGGAATCCCTAGAGCCATTCCTGGGGGAAAGAGTAGTTGGTAGTGGTGGTGGACATGGTGCATTCTGTTGTTCCGGTCTCTGTGGGGGGAAGCAGTAGCAGGAAAAGTGAAGATTTACAGGCATGCTGCACTAGACTTTTTCTGTAAAGGGCCAGATAGGAAATATTTTAGACTTTGTAGGCCCTATGGACTCTGTCACAACTACTCAACTCTCCTGTTAATCCAAGAGCAGTGACTGATTTCAATCAAACTTTATTTACGAAAGCAGGTGGCAGGCCATATTTGGCTCAAAGACTGTGTTTTGCTAACCCCCACACTAATTGAATGTCTGGTGGGTCCAAAAACTGGTTAAGAGTTAGGAATAGCTCAGTCAACACCAGTTGACCATTTTAAAAGAGAGTTCTACCAGCACACAGATGAGCAGTAACCAGGGCAATGGACAGTCACCTGTTAGTAGGTGCCAACCCTGGATATCATTCTTCCTTCCAATATCAAGTTGATAAAAGTTTCATAGTCAAGTCTGAGCATGAAACAGGCAGTGTCTATTAACCCCTAGAGAATAAATTACACTACGGACATCTCACTAGATGTCCACCTTCTTTAATTGCTTGTTCTTTAAGGACTATTGAGCCCACCTCTTAATGTTGTTAGGTTTTGCTGTTTTAAATTTTATTTTATATGAAAAATTATCCTTTAATTTTTAGAAGTTAATGGGATATTTGTTGTTAGGACCAGGAAGCTGTAACCAGGGAATTATTGCTTACTCTTGACAGCACTTTCTGTCTTTAGAAAACAACTTAAGAGAAAATGAAAGACCACTGAAAGGGCTGAGCTCACAAGCTAAACTTGAAAGCCAGCACCTTGGCCAGGCATGGTGGCTCACGCCTGTAATCCCAGCACTTTGGGAGGCCAAGGTGGGCAGATCACCTGAGGCCAGGAGTTCGAGACCAGCCTGGCTAATATGGCAAAACCCTGTCTCTACTAAAAATACAAAAATTCGCCGGGCATGGTGGTGGGTACCTATAATTCCAGTTACTTGGGTGGCTGAGGCAAGAAAATTACTTGAAACCAGGAAGCGGAGGCTGCAGTGAGCCAATATTGTACCGTTGTACTCCAGCCTGGGCAACAAGAAAAAAATTCCATCTCAAAAAAAAAAACCCAGCACCTCAGAAATTTATCTGTATCAACCATTCATCAATCAAAAATATTTGAATACAAATATTTGGAAATCAATGCAAATTATGCCGATATGCAAATTAACCTATTTGTTCATTTTTCATTTATTCATTCACCAGACATTTCTTGAGAGTCTGTTATGAGCTAAGTCAGTTATTAGCCACGTCTGTTTTAGGCTGCAGTTGTGGCTTCAGTTACAATTTCTTGTAAATGCTTTTGTTCACATGTGTTCATATGCATTCTGTATAACCGTTGCCTCTACCTTACCTTTTAATGAAAAAGCTCCTTGAGCACAAATCTGTATTTCCCCGTTTCTTCACAGTTCTCCACAGTTCCCAACTGCATGCTCTGCATGCAGTAAAGCATTCAGTACATGATTTTGATTTATTGGCCGGTGGGAAGCCTTTACAAGCCAGTCTTCTGTCTTGAGTCCCATCCAGAATTCTTCTGTTAATTTTTCTATAGTTCCCAATGGTTGCAAAGAACATTTTCCTTTCAGTCTTTAAGAGCTCGTGTAGAATTAGTCATCACTGGGACCCAGACTTCACCCTAAAGATTGAGTGCATTTACATGTTCCAATGAATTAATCCTGATGTCATATTTGTGTGTGTGTGAGAGAGAGAGAGAGAGATGCCTGTAAATTTTTAAAACCTGTGTTTGAGGGCAAAATGTTAACATCTTGGAAAAATCACCCCTGCCAGTTTTTTTTTCTTTTTCAATTATTCACTTACTGTGACATTTTCATTCCCCATTGTGACAGATGTTCCAGAACCACATGCATATGGTTCCTCTCCTGAGCCGGGTCATTTCCCTGCCTCCTCTCTATCCCGGCCCATGGGATAAAGCTCAGGAATGCCTTTTGTCCATCTTTGGCTGGCAGGCAAGAGCCAGAGATCCCACACTCTGCAGCTCCATCCATAAGTCCCCATAGAGCTCTTCAGTTTACTTCCTCCTCAATGAGATTCTGAAAGATGGTTTGTCTAAAATGTGACCAAGATATACTAATGATCTTACTGGAAATTTCTTCAAAGTGTTTTTAATCCTCAAAAAGTCAGACCAAGGATGGATTTTGAACCTGGTGTGGCTTCTCCGCTCTGGGAGCCACCACCTGGTTCCTCGGGATGCTCAATAGCTCTGGGCTTCCAGAAGCAGCATCCGTAAAGGGGCAGTGGAGAGAACCCCAGATATGAAGCCTCAAGTCAGGCTCTGAATTCTGCATCCACCACTGAGCAGCTCTGAGTTCTTGACCATTGTTATTTGAACTCTGTGACTCGCCTTCTCCTCACATATAAAGTGGGAATAAGAGGAAGGTAAAGAGGATGAAAGGAGATGATGTTGTATAAAGCTCCCTCCCTATGCAAAATAAGCCTTCACCCTCAGTTCTGTCATAGAATCAGGAACCCAGAAAGGAGAGCCAAGACTTTCAAGGCTTCAATCCTAACCAGAGAGGTGTGTGGGATAGAAAAAGACCCACACTGTCCTCCTAGCTCTGTGCCGGGTGAGCTGTGTCACCCGGGGCAAGACTGTGTCACCTCAGTTTCCTCATCCATAAAATGACACTGATACCATCACCCTCATTGAGATCATGGGGATTGGGAAGAAGTACATGTGAAAGTGCCAGCACCTCTTCTGGACAATGGAAGAGATTCCTCGGTGTTAGTTCAGTCCAGTTTGGGTTCTGAGTCCAGGATCCTTTATGGAGCTCCCTGCTTGGACCACGTTCTTCCCCTTCCCTGAACGTGAGTGGAGGCATGGAGCTGAATTCTTCATGAGGCAGCCTCTTCAACCCTGCTCAGCTTTTGCCATTCAAAAGTCCTTGATTTTTAACCCAAATCTGCTGCTTCAAACTTCCCGTCGGTGATACATAAAACGGAGTAAATGGTCCCAAACTCTTCGCCAATTAAGATGTTTTTATCCCAGTGGAATCAGATTCAATGAAGCATCAAAGCCAATCTTTGATGAAAAAATAGTCAAAAATTCAGCCAGAGTGATCTTTGCAGAAGGACCATCTTGCCCTTGGCCCTGGCCCTGGAGTTGTAATGAGGTTTTGTGATGAATGGGTAATTGTGTGTGTGTCTGCGAGCCTCACGTTTGTTAAGACCTCTTTGTGAAACTGTCCTCTTTGGTGTTGCTGGCCCTTTCTTCAGAATCACAAAAGCCCAGAATCCTTGCTGAGAATCTGGGGTCCTTGTGGCATGCAGCTGCCACTCCCCAACTCCTGGGATGGTGCTGGAGTCTACTGCTAGACATTCACAAGGTTGTCTAAGAGGGTGGGAGCCAAGAGTCACTACACATGCCTGACTGGGGAGTGGGGACCTGAGACGGCAAGGAGGACTGAGTCTTATTGATACCCTCTATGGTAGACAGAATAATGCCCCCCAAAGATGTCCACAGCCTATTCCCCAGAACCTATGAACGTGTTAAGCCACTTGGTGTATTAGTCCATTTTCACACTGCTGATAGAGACGTGTCTGAGACTGCACAGGTTGCAAAAGAAAGAGGTTTAATGCGCAGTGGCTCACGCCTGTAATCCCAGCACTTTGGGAGGCCGAGGCCGGTGGATCACGAGGTCAAGATATCGAGACCATCCTGGTCAACATGGTGAAACCCTGTCTCTACTAAAGATACAAAAAATTAGCTGGGCACGGTGGCCCGTGCCTGTAATCCCAGCTACTCAGGAGGCTGAGGCAGGAGAATTGCCTGAACTCAGGAGGCGGAGGTTACAGTGAGCCGAGATCGTGCCATTGCATTCCAGCCTGGGTAACAAGAGCAAAACTCCGTCTCAAAAAAAAAAAAAGAAAGAGGTTTAATGACTACAGTTTCATGTGGTTGGGGAGGCCTCACAATCATGGCAGAAGGCAAGGAGGAAGAAGTCATATCTTAGGTGGATGGCAGCAGGCAAAATGAAAACTTGTGCTGGAAAATTCCCCCTTGTAAAACCATCAGATCTCATGAGATTTATTCACTATCAATGGATACAGCATAGGAAATACCTGTCCCCATGACTCCATTACCTCCCACCAGGTCCCTCCCATAACACGTGGGAATTCAAGATGAGATTTGGATGGGAACACAGCCAAACCATATCACATGGCAAAGGGGGTTTAATGTTACAGGTGGAATTAAGGGCCTAATGAAGACCCTTGTGATGGAACAGTTACCCTGGATTATCCAGTGAGTCCAGTGTAACCACAAGGGTCCTCCTAGGTAGAAGGGGCAGGCAGAAGAGTCAAGTCGGAAAGATTTGAAGAGGCTGAACTGCTGGCTTTGCAGATGAAGGAAGGGGCCACAAACTAGGAAGTACCAGAAATACAGCTCTAGCAGCTGGAAAGGCAAGAATACGATTTTTCTCCTAAAGCTTCTGTAAAGGAACTCAGTCCTGCCAACTCCTTGATTTAAGCCCAATGAAACCCGTATCAGACTTCTGACCTCCAGAACTGCGAGATAATACATTTGCATTGCTTTAAGTCACTTAGTTTATGGCAATTTGTTACAACAGCAATAGGAAAAGAATACACTCGCCTTCCTTTATCATCAGCTTGTCCCACTACCCAAGACAGAACCTTCACCTGGCTGGAGTCCTTGCCTGTTCAAGTGTTAACTGATCATTAAGGGGCAGCTTGTCTAGACAGGAAGGAGCACAGACTTGCATCCAGGTGGAGCTGAGTGAGGTCAGTGCCATCACCTTCTGGCTACACAGCCTTGCTCGGACTACTTCATTTCTCTGACCTTTATGATCCTCATCTCTAAAGTGGGAATTATTAAAGAATTAAACTGCAGAATGTACTCCTGGTAGACTACCAGGCATGCAGTCAAGTCTTTTAGTAATGATGAGTTGAACTGTGCCTTTTTTTCTCCTCCCCTGGGAAGCGTTTCTCTTTTTTTTAGGGTGTGAGAGAGATTGACATTCTCACCCTTGTCTAGCACAGGACAGCCTTGCCCTGGGGATCCCTAGTGAACCATTGCTGGGCGAATCAAATGGACTCCGGGCAGCTGGACACAGCAAACACATGAGAGGTCGGCGTAGCATATCCCCAGGGGAGTAAGAACGAAACCAGGATCAAGATTCCCAAAGATCAAGCCGTCCAGGTGGAAACCTCAAGTGGCCAAACACAGCAGCGTGGTCAGGCTGGAATGTTTAAACTCTCTACAAGGGATAACAAAATTCCAGCTGGGCCGTTCACCAAAAGTAACAAGTAATTGTTCGGGTGTGTTCTCTGTCCAAATGACCAGAGCCTCCATTGGGCCAGTTTCCCATATAATTAGTTTAAGAGTAACAAAATACCAGGACATTAATATATACGAGAGTGTTCCAGAACATTTAGGCACAAACTGATAAAGGAGACACGGGTGTATGTGCACATGTAAGTTGAATATGAGTTAATTTCAATGTTTCTGTTATTCTAAACTGCTGCTATGCGTTTCAAGAATTACGTAGATTATGAGGTCATCTTGCTGGAATTACGATTCCAGACCATCCCTCAAAACACGACAGGCCTTTTTTCCCCACTTGCTGGATGCCAAGGTGATTTAGACAGAGTAGAAGCTGTACTTTATGGCAGGACATATATTCTTCCACTGTAAGTTGTTTTTTGGTTTTTTTTTTTTCGTTCACCGGGTTGGAAGATTTCGCTCTGCAGTGTGCAGGGAGCTGCCAGTAAGCTGTGGGTCAGAAGCTGGCCAGGGTGACCTCACCTCAGCTCAGCCACCAGAGCCCAACTCTCAAATTGCTCAACTCTGTGTCTCCTCTTCTGTGCTTGACAGAGTGAACTAAGAGATCTCTGAGCTGGTGGGCAGCTCTGACCTCTGAGGATACCTAAAGGGAAGCAGCAGGAGAAAGCGCGGAGGCAGAGAGTGGCACCAGGTGCTGCAGATGACATTTGCTGGCTGTATTCCTTGTGATAAGAAGCACTGTTCTCTGAAGGGACTCATGTTCAGGGAAGACAATTTGGGGAAATGCTGACCTAGATCATGTTTTAATGTTTAAACCTACATTTTAAGTAGTTAAAGAAACTGTTTACAAGTCAGTCTCCTGAAATTATAATTCCATAAAACTTCCAAGTGGGCAAATAATAATTAAAAAGAGCAGTTTCCTAAACAGATAACGAGAGTGAAGTCCAAATTGCTTTTAAAGAGAGATTAAAAGGTCTTGCTGGGCATGGTGGCTCTCGCCTGTAATCCCAGCACTTTGGGGAGGCCAAGGCCGATCACTTGAGCCCAGGAGTTCAAGACCAGCCTGGTCAACAGAACAAAATCTGGTCTGTACAAAAAATACCAAAATTAGCCAGGTGTGGTAGTGCATACCAGTAGTCCCAGCTACTTGGAGGTTGAGGTGACAGAATCGCTTGAGCCCAGGAAGTTGCTGTGAGCTAGAATCTCACCACTGATATGGTTTGGCTGTGTCCCCACCCAAATCTCACCTTGAATTGTAGCTCCCATCATTCCCATATGTGGGAGAGACCCAGTGGGATTAAACTGCAGAATGTACTCCTGATAGACTACCTGGCATGCAGTCAGCTCTTTTAGTAATGGGAGATAATTGAATCATGGGGGCGGTTCCCCCCTACTGTTCTCAGGGTAGTGAACAAGTCTCATGAGATCTGATGATTTTATAAGGGGTTTCTCCTTTCACTTGGCTCCCACTCTCTTGCCTGCCACCATGTAACACATCCCTTTGTTCTTCCTTTGTCTTCTGCCATGAGTGTGAGGCTTCCCCAGCCATGTGAAACTGTGAGTCCATTAAATCTCTTTCCTTTATAAATTACCCAGTCCTGGGTATGTCTTTGTTAGCATGAGAACAGACTAAGACACCACTGCACTCCAGCCTGGATGACAGAGAACCTGTCTCAAAAAACAAGAAAAGAAAAGCCATTGTCAAGGTTGGATGCTGAGTAGAGGCAAGCATAAAGATCTCCTTTCAGATGAAGGTGGACCTTTTGGTGGAAACCACGTGAGAAATGCCGTTGGTCAGATCCTTTATTTGGAAAAGCTGTGACAGACTGAGTGGATTTCCATCTATGTTCTGGTGGCTTTATCCTTGTAATGTCATGGTCCTTTCATCTCATTCAGAATACTTGGATTTCTCTTCTTTTTTTATTTTTTTTAAATATAGATTTTATTGCGTTTTAGGTTTGGGGGTACATGTAAAGAACATGCAGGACTGTTGCATAGGTACATACATGGCAATGTGGTTTGCTGCCTTCTTCCCCATCACCTATATCTGGCATTTCTCCCCATGTCATCCCTCCCAACTCCCCACCACCCCCCCACTGACCCTCCCCTAGTTCCCCCCAACAGACCCCAGTGTGTGATGCTCCCCTCCCTCTGTCCATGTGTTCTCATTGTTCAACACCCGCCTATGAGTGAGAACATGTGGTGGTTGATTTTCTGTTCTTGGGTAAGTTTGCTGAGAATGATGGTTTCCAGGTTCATCCAAGTCCCTACAAAGGATGCGAACTCATCATTTTTTATGGCTGCATAGTATTCCATGGTGTATATGTGCCACATTTTCCCTGTCTAGTCTATCATCGATGGGCATTTGGGTTGGTTCCAAGTCTTTGCTATTATAGACAGTGCTACAATGAGCATTCATGTGCATGTTTCCTTATAATAGAACGATTTATAATCCTTTGGATATATACCCAGTAATGGGATTGCTGGGTCAAATGGAATTTCTATATCTAGGTCCTTGGATTTCTCTTCTTTCAGTCTCTTTTTCTTTATATTCTATTTTACCCTGAAATATAGATTTCAGGAGTATAGATTTCTTGGGAAAGGAGAAAAGGGGATCTTTTTAGCTTTTCATCAGATCTGCTGTCTCTGATGACTTTTAATAAAGGTCTGGCATCTTTTAGGTGTAACTCTGAGTCAACGTATTTACTTTTAACATGATTAAGCTTTTTCAAGGATTATATGTTTTCCTTCCAGTTGTTCAGCAAGTTGCCTGGCAATTTAACTTTTCATTTCTCTGTAGAGTTTAATTGAAAATTTTATTGAAATAGTTGGGAATTTATATGCAGTTGTAAGAAATAATGTGTTATTTCAGATTTTAACTGAGTGAAAAATGTCTGCTTCCAAACCAAAGAAGCTAAAAACAAGAAATCCAGTGATTGCTGCCCATATTATGGTATCCCAAGAGAAAGTACAGACATCAGGAACTGAACTGAAATTTTCAGAACATGCCCATAGAACTCTGTGTAGCTTTGTCAGGAGAAGCCTGAAGTACAACTCTGAGGCAGTCCATAGTTCCTTGAAAACACTGAAGACCACCACACTAGACCCCACAGGACCACAACAAACCACCCAGAACACTCCCCTGCATCCACCTGGAGTTGTGTGCACCTGGCCCCCAGGATGGCCCTAAGTGCAGCAGGCCATGGGAGGTGGAGAAGTGCGCTAAGGAACTAGCAGTACGTGTGGCGGCCCCGGCTCTCTCTTAATTTGAAGCTTGCCTTCTGTGCAATTCATATCTCATTGAATTCATATCTCATTCTCTCTCCTTACAGCCCTTTTTCCAAATCCTTCCATGAAGCACACCTATAGCTTAATGAGCTATTATAAGGGAAAAAAACTGGAACTCTGCTAGTCCCTAGAGGCCCCTTCACAGGCCCTGTCCCAATCTTTGTTCCCTCCCTTCCTCTCCTGACTTTTAGAGAAATCATTTCCTTGAATTTCTTTATAATTTTATTGCCCTAGTGTGCATCCCTAGGCCTTATGGTTTAGCCTGGCCCATTTTTAATTAGGTCCTTTAAGCTTCTCTAATCTACAAATTCTCTTTTCTATCCTTTTATTGTGTGTAGGTGTGTGTGTGTGTGTGTGTGCAAGTTCAGTTCCTGAGACACCGTAATATGGGCAGCAGTCATTTGATTTCTTGTTTTTAATAATGTGTGTATATACATATAAAATATTTGTGTGAGTGTGTGTGCATGCATGTGTGTGTGTGTGTGTGTGTGTGTGTGTGTGTGTGTCAGGGCCCAGGGTATTTGATTGTAACATTTCCCATAATGGTGAGTTCTGCTGATTGCATAGCCATTCTCCCCTAGGGAAGGACAGATGATGGTGACCACCACAGAGTCAGGTAAAAGGGTGGCCTGAGTCCCACCCGATCCAGGGAGTCACAGCCCCTGCACACTCAGGATACAGGACAGATGTTACTTTCTTCTTCCTTCACAAGGGAGACGAATCCCTTCAGAACCAGATTCAAATCTTACTCTTCCTCATTGTTAGCTCTGTGACCTTGGGCAAGTTAAAAGCCTGTGTGAGCCTCTGCTTCCCATCTATACAGTGGAGCTAATAATGCCTACCCAGACACTGTGAAGATTATACAAGAGAATAAGTGCATGTTGGGCAAGTTACTTAATTTATCTGTAAAATGTAAATAGCAGAGGTAAAATGGCTGCGATAACTGAGTGAGTTGATACAGATAAAGCATGAGGACATGCCTAGGGTACAGAGAGGCCTCGATAAGTGTTAGCTAGTTTCACTAGTATTATATGAAGTATCTAATTTGTTGAAAATTTCTGTTTATGGTACCTTTTCTTGGGCCATTTTGTGTTTCTGTTTTAAAAATACCTGAGACTGGGTAATTTATAAAGAGGCTTGTTTAGCGCATGGTTCTGCAGGCTGAGAAGTTCAAGAGCATGGCCATGGTTTCTGGTAAGGGCTTTCATGCTATGTCACAACACGGTGGAGGTAGTCAGAGGGGAAGCAGACCCATGTGAAGTGAGGAACCAAACAGGAGGAGGAAGCTGACTTTATAACAATGCACTCTTGTGAACTAATCCATTCCCATGCGAACTAATGCAATCTCATCAGAACAAGAATTCACTCACTATAGCTAGAAGGACACAAAGCTGCCCAGACGGGGAGGCTCACGCCTGTAATCCCAGCACTTTGGGAGGCCAAGGTGGGTGGATCATGAGGTCAGGAAATTGAGACCATCCTGGCCAACATGGTGAAAGCCCATCTCTACCAAAATACAAGAAAAAAAAAGCCAGATGTGGTGGCCTGTGTCTACAGTCCAGCTATTCAGGAAGCTGAGGCAGGGGAATCACTTGAAGCCAGGCCACACTGCACTCCAGCCTGGGCAAGAGAGCAAGGCTCCATCTCACAAACAAAAAGAAGGATACATTCCTGAGAGATCCACCTCCAGTGACCCAAATGCCTCCCACTAGGCCCCACCTCCCAACACACTGAGGATCACATTTCAATATTGAAACTAGAGCATAGCTATTATCAGTTAAAAGGAGAAAATGAGGGCTTCCAAGTAGCTGAAGATAATGGTGGCAACCTGATGCCCATATCCCAATATTTCCTCCCCAAATGATACAGATCGAAAAAGGGAGAAAGGAAAAGACACAAAAATCACACCCTTGGCATACCTTGAGAACAGAGAGTTAAAAATAACTGTAACTAAAAAAGAGAAAGAATACCAAATCCAAGCACAGGAAAAATGCTTCCTTCCAGCCCACCTCACCACAGGGCTTTGAGCTGAGCAGAGGGAAAGGGGGATGATCTGTAGGGAAGAGAGAAGGAGAGAACTAGAACAGACCCTGACAGGTCATCTGAAACCTAAACCACTCCCAGCCACAAGTCCGCCGAAAGCCTGAAAATACAACACCAAGTATGCAGGTCGATCACATTGCAGTGTACAGGGCAGTCACAAGTCCATGCGACTTGGAGAGGCAGCCTTCAGAATGCACAGCTTCTAGCAGGGGAGAACAGGAGGAAGGAAGGAGGGAGTGCCCTTTGGCAACTGGGTGATAAGACTTGGGAAGGAGCAAAGGGAACAATTCAAGTGGCCACTGGTAAGAGCCCGCAGTTACAAGTTATTATATAAATGGGGAAGGATGAGAGAAAATGTGTCAGAGAGAATACCAGAAGGAATACTAAATCAGAGAGCTGAAAAAGAAACAAATCAGGAAAGGAGGCAGAGGAGCTGTGCAGAAGGGTCAGGTGATGGAAGGGAAAGCGGACGCAGGACAGCGGCATGAACAGGATCCGTGAGAAGTGCATGAAATTGGGGAGTGAAGGAGCTGGTAGGGGGTGGGACTTGCTGGGACACAGCTTCAGTGGTCAAACGTGGTCAAACTTGGTGTTTGACCACTGTCATTTCAGGACAATACCTGCTCAGGGGAAGTAGGTGCATAGGCACATCAACATAGACACACACCTGTCTCCCAGCAAGCCTCTGCCAGAGGATCCCAGGGCCAGCAGGCAGGGGAAGGACTGGGACACATCCAAGGGGCTCCGCTGTAAAGAAAGAGTATGCACTGGGATCCAGATGACAGGAGAGGAGGGGACACTTGGTGATTGTGGACACCATAGAAGAGGAATGCTGTAGAATTTAGATCAGTCCAAAATGCACCGTGTAAAATGAAAGAAGGAAGAGAGGGCCACTTTAGTAACGGTCATTAGCATTTGGGATTTTAAAATTGATGGTGTTTGCAGAACCTGCATTTGAGTTAGGTATTTGCAGGGGAGATGTTATTGATTATTTGTAGAATATCATATCTTTCCAGTTACAAAATATACATTCATTTTGCAGCACAAGATAGGATGTCTCATCTTCGGAGTTTTTTCAAAGGTGGATACCTGGTATTTTCTCTATGCGTAGAAAGGGAGCATGGTAGAAATAATCTTTTTTATTGTTTTTATGGGGGTAGATATTTTATAAATAAAATGTGGCACAGAACCCCCACTTCAGCACATGAATGAGACACAGAAGGCAATTCTCTCACTGAAGAGGGGGCCAAGGGCCTCCGCCTCATCAGCTCAGCCCCCTCTCACACTGCAGAGTCCCTCAGGACTCCCCGAGGACCTGGGGACTATGTGGCACACTCCTTAAATATCATTTGGTGCTTATACTTCCTGGTACCTATTGCAGTAGACGTTGGAGAGTCTAGAGGAGAAATAGAAGGTTAAACAAGCATCTGGGATTCAGTCAAGTGGGTGCTTAGGTAGAATCTGAGGGAGAAGAATAAACTCTGTTAGAATGGCTGTTAACAAATAGAAGATAAGTGTTGACAAGGATGTGGAGACAAGGGCCCCCTTACACACTGGTAGTGGGAATATAAATTGGTGCAGCCACTATGAAAAACAGTATGGAGTTTCCTTAAAAAATGAAAAATAAAACTACCATACGATCCATCAATCTCTGGGATGCTGGGTGTATATATCAGGATCAGGAGATCCTGATTTCACTTGAGATCAGCGAAGTCCCATGTTTGTTGCAGCATTGTTTACAATAGCCAAAACATGGAAGCAACCTAAACGTCTATCGATAGATGAATGGATAAAGAACTTATGAAATATACATATATGTATGTATGTATGTGTATATATACATATATGTATGTGTGTGTGCATGTGTGTGTGTATGCTATTAAGCCTTAAAAAGAGAAATTCTGACATTTGTGACATGATTTTAAAGTTCATCTGGAAGAGCAAATGTTCAAGAGTAGCCAAGTTTTCAAATAAAGATGAAGTGAAAATATATCCTACAAGATATCAAAGTTTTATAAGCTTCAGGGAAGGCACAGGGATACCAAAGAGATTGTAATGAAATGAAATAATATAGAAATAGACCTCTGTTTGTACTATATGACAAAAATATATTTAAATATTTGAGGAAACAACTCAATACTCAGCATTAGGATAGTAGTTATTATTATTAAAAAATAAAATTAGATCTCTATGTCACAATATATACCAAGATAAAAACTATAAATATACCAGAAGAAAATATAGAAAAATAAAATCTATAAAAATGTTCCAGAAAAGAATATTTTTAAATTATGTGGTGAGAAGAGACTTCCTAACAAGACCTAAACCCTTTTGGCTTCTATAAACATTAAAAGGGTTTATAAATCTGATTTAATAAAAATTGGCAGCTTCTCTATGTCAAAAGACCCTATTAAAGACAAATGACAGACTGAGAAATAATATTTCTGAACAAAGGGCTAATGACTAATACCCTTTGTATTTTTTAAAGCTCCTGCAGTTCACTAAGAAAAGATAAAACAATCCAATGTAAAAGAGGCAAAGGATGTATCCAAGTAATTCCCAGGGGAACAAGTACCAATGATTTCTAAATACATGAAAAGATATTTATCCCCACTAATTACCAGGAGACTTCAGATTGTTACAGTGTGGTACAGTTTTACCTGGAAGATTACAGAAATTTAAAATGATGGTAAAATATAATATGGAATAGGAGGCTGCGGGAGAACTCAGCAACTCTCAACAAGTGTTGACAGTATAATGATGCAAACCCTTGATTTAGCAAAAGCGTCGTTAAGAGCACAAAGACTTTTACAAGAATGTTCATTGCAACCAGTTTTATAAGCTGAAAAAATAAAATGCAACCTATCCAACAATAGAAAAATGATTAAATGTTATATTATTTCCATCCTATGTAGTACTCTTTAGCCACTAAAAATAATGGGTTAGCTCTATATTTAATAACATAAAATGAAGATCCTTAAAATGATGGTGGGCTAAAAAAATTATAGTAGGGTCCCATTTTTGTATTAGAAAATACATATGAATTTATATAATTTTATTTATGCCTGTCTGCACATGCACAGAAAGATCTGGAAGGATTCTCACTAATCGTTTAAAGTGGTCATCCTCGTGAGGTGAGACTGGAGCTGAGCAGAAGGAGAAGTGAGAATTTCCACTTCTTACTTTTAGGAGGCTTAAATTTTTTTAATGATCATGAATTGCTTCTGTGATTTAAAAAAAATTAAAGTTGTGCTGATGAGAAACATATGGAAAATAAAACTGCCAGAGGTAACACTGCCACACAGCCTATAAATCAAATCTGAAAAGCGTCTTCGGACCCGATGCACCCTGCCAGGCCTCCTTTCCATCTGAGGTGTTCTGAACCGACAGTCTTCAGAAATTTGACTGTCTGCAAATCCATCCATGACTTCCTCCTTAGGGGTCAGGTGCTCCCATCTGCTTGCTCTTCCTGCTGCTCAGAATTCTTCCTTGAGGGCAGGCCTCATCCAGGGGCCCCCAGACACCACTGGACCCTGCAGCCTGGAATATTGTAACGGGATCAGGGAAAGGCAGGAGGAAGTTGCCATCAAGCCTCTGGAGCTCATGGTCATATTTAAACTCTTAGTTAATTGATTCATTTCATCATTTTGAACTCATTATTTTAATTAAATTGAATCTTTTAAAAGAATTTTTCACTTTAAGAGTCCTTAGAGGTGTGTTTTCGTTCAGTCCTAACATTTTATGAATAAGGAAGGGGAGGCCCAGGGAAGGACTGTTAATAAATTGTAATAGATTTAAGATCCTGAATTTGGGGGCTCAGCCTCATTAAATTCCTTGATTCTTATGTGAGCCAACTTCTGCCCCTCCTATGCAGAATGTTACCTGAGAATGCTATTGACACCCCGTAACCCACATCCAGAAGAGCCAACATGGTTATGTCTCTTCACGACAACAATAGTCATTGACCAGGCTTTCTGTCATTTCTTCAAACCAAGTTCTGACCATGGGGCCTTTGCACAGACTGTTCTTTCTTTCTGCAACGCACCTCCCTGCTCTTCACAAGGATGACTCCTTCCCCACACTCAGGTACCTCCTCAGAGAGGTCTTCCCTGACCACTGCACTCCCTTCCCCACCATTCTCCCTTTCGGCAACTTGTTTCCCTCAAAGGAGGCAGAGTCCATGCCTCTCTGCCCACTGTTGTATGCATCCAGCACATGGCACATTAGTGGGTACTCAAAAAAGTTTGAGTGAATGAGCAAATCTGACACCTCGTTTCGAAAGGTTTCTGGCCCTGCCCGCCTCCCCCCCCCCCGCTTTTTTTTTTTTTAGATGGAGTCTCACTCTGTTGCCCAGGCTGTAGTGCAGTGGTGCGATCTTGGCTCACTGCAACCTCTGTCTCCTAGGTTCAGGCAATACTCCTGCCTTAGCCTCCTGAGTAGCTGAAATTACAAGCATGCACCACCATGCCCAGCTAATTTTTGTATTTTTATTACAGACAAGGTTTTGCCATATTGGCCAGGCTGGTCTCGAATCCCTGACTTCAGGTGATCCAGCTGCCTGGGCTTCTCAAAGTGCTAGGATTACAGGCATGAGCCGCACTCCTGGCCAGCCTCCTGTTCTTATGTGATTATCTCACCGTGTAGACCAGAAATCTCTATTATTTAATGTTTCTGTTGTTGTTATATGGCAGGTGAAAGTGATACAGTTTTATTATTTTAATTTGTGTTAGATTACAAGACAGATTGAATACATTTCCATTAGCTTATGTCATTTGCTCAGCTGCCCATTGGCATCTTATTGTTTCACTCAGTCATTCCTGGTTAGTGGCCTGAGTCAGCAAGGGAGGAACCTGTGAGTGGTTATAACCTGAGATATGGCAAAAAGAAGGGACTGAGTCTTACATAGCACTGGGGACAGGGCCTCAGGGGCTTAGTGCTCTGATAGACAGGCACTTAGTCCAGCTGTGTGGCTCAGCTGCAGGCCTAAGTTTCCATCACAGCCTGGGGTAGATGGAGAAGGATCTAATTCCTAGGGAGCCTCCTCAACTTCTTCCTTGTTAGCACTGTATTCTGCCCCTGTCCCTGGTGAGGGGCTAGGATCCTGGCAAATTTTAGCCAATATTTATTGAAAAGCTTTACAAAGTTTTTAACAGAACTTAAAATGATTTCTTCCCAAGAAACCCGTTTTCTTAGAGTTAGCATCCTAATTGCTAAGTGACAAGGTAGCACATTACATTCATCCTTGATATGGTTTGGCTCTGTCCCCACCCAAATCTCAAATTGTAGCTCCCATAATTCCCACATGTCATGGGAGGGACCAGGTGGGAGGTAATTGGAACATGGGGACAGGACTTCCCATGATTTTGTGACAGTGAATAGATTTCATGAGATCTGATGTTTTTTTAAAGGACAGTTCCCCTGCACATAATCTCTTGCCTGCCACCATGTAAGACGTGACTTAGTTCCTCATTCACCTTCTACCTCCCCAGCCATGTGGAACTGTGAGTGAATTAAACCTCTTTTCCCTTATAAAGTACCCAATCTCAGGCATGTCTTTATTAGCAGGGTGAGAACATACTAATATGATCCTGTATTATATAACTCAAAGCTGAGTATTCAGGTACTATGCATGTATCCAGCAACCACCATGAACCAGACACTTGGTCCTGGATATACATGGGCCAGCTGGCTACAGCCTCTAGCTACAGTGATTTGTATAACAGGCCAGGGAGAAGCATGATGTAGTGAAAACAGCAAGCGTGTTGCAGCCTAAACCCAGCTTTGAATCCAGACTGCAACATGCAGATGTGGCAAGCCTTAGCCACTCTGAACGAGAAGTACATAGTGATACCATCTTCATGGACTCTGCTATAAAGCGTTTGGCCTAGGGAAGGAATAAAAAGCCCACTTTGGGCCTTCAAATCAGAGAGAAACCAGTGCTATATGGAGTGATCAAGTGTGGAGGAGGTGTAGAGGAGGTAGAACATGGACCCAGCCCTGAAGAATGGGTAGAAGTTGGGAGGGAAAATGCAGAAGACAAAGGATGAAGATAATCCTAAGCCACCGAAGGGCAATCAAGGAGCTGGCAGGATGAAAGGGTCTAGCAGGGAAGGAGCTGGGCCAGAGGGGTGGACACCCAGGGCCAGCCCACAGCAGGTGTACCTCAAACTGAGTCTTGAAATACTTACTGAACTTTCGTTTTGAGGACAGGCTGAGCCCTATGTGCAGAAAGGAAGACCAGTACCCAGTTTGCACAGCACAACTAGCAAAACTAAAACCCCACAGATAACCAGACCCACATTCCTCCAACAGCATTGGACTGACTTCTATTGTTAATGAAGTGAGAGAGAGGTGTCTCCTCCAGCCCTGAGAAGCTTATCCAGGATATTCTTGTCCTGTGCATGGCAACCAACATGCACAGGATTCCATCATCTCCTTGGACATCTGGTGAGATGTTGCTGTCCTGGAGGTATTTTGGAGCCTCTGTATACCAATACCCTCAGCAGCTGCCGAGCTGGACCACCCCTTATTCTGCTGCTTGGATTAGACAAGCTATTCCAGCCCTGTGTCAGGGAAGCAGCCAGGAGGAAATGAGAAGCTCCTGCAGCTTTTTCATCAATGGGGAGGATTCTGCGGTCATTCATTCATTCAATGACTACATCATGGTCACCTACTACATACAAGGAGAATCTAAAGAAGAAGAAAAAGTGCAAGACATGAACTCTTCCCTCCAAGAGTCTGTGGCAGTTCATCTAATGCGGGAGATAAGTAATCAGTGATTAAACTCCCTGAAAGAAATATAGAAAGTGTGACAGGAATCCAGAGCGGGGAGAGAGGCAGAGGATACTTTGAGAGGAGAAGGCAAGTATCATGAATCTTGAAGGGTACGTAGGTTTGGGGGCATGCAGACATGGTGAGGAATTGCATCCAGGGAATCACAAAGCCTCAGAGATTATCTAGCCCCTTTTTTTGCCTGTGAGGAAACAGAGGTCCAAGCTAGTAAGTGGCAGGTCTTGAAATGGAGCTTTTGTCTCTTCAGTACTCTCCTCAGCTGGAGCTGGCCTTCCAGACAGAAGACAGTGTGGGCACAGACCTGGAGTGTGGGAAGTTTTGACTGCATATGGTGGAATGAGGCTGCAGCTTGCTTGGAAAATAGGTTTTTGTAGTTGATTCGATGCTACGGGTAAAAGAAGAGCCAGGGAAACCCACAGATCTCCAGCCTGTTGACCAGGAGGACACCTGAGCCAGTGAACAGGATTTGGTTTGGGACGTGTTGAACTGGAGGCGTTTGTGAAGCGTAGAGGGGAAATCTCTAGCAGGCTGGGGAAACCTGATGCTGGAGCTCAGGACAAAAGATATAAGTTGTGGATATTTGGGATTTTCCAAGGGATAGAATGGAGAGAAAAAATAGAAATTGACCAGAGAAGGTAACTGTTGGTAGGCAGGGTTGAGCATAGCCACCTTCTAAAGAGTGTGTAGCACCAGCTCCCTTCAGAGAGGAGAACCGGGAGCTGGGTCTGAGGTGGACAGAAGCTGGAGGACGCAATGCCCTGCAAGTGAGGATGAGAGATTTGGGGAGAAGCAGTCTACATTCTAGTAAAAAGGGTTAACTTGCAAACAACATGACATCCAAGAAAAGAGACAGCTGGATCTAGCAGCCACAGTGTCTCACATGACCTTTGCAGGTGCGAGGCAGCCAGAGTGAATGTTATCTACGAAGTTTGACAGTGAAGAGGAGGAGGAGGATTAAGGGGTGCCAGGACTGAGGCAAGTTGTGACTTGTCTTTTCCTTTTTAAGGCTAAGATAATTGGAATATGTTTCCTGAAGGATGGAGAGGAGTTGGCAGAGTGGGAGATAAGAGATAGGAGGGAGAAGGGATGCTTGATGGAGGATAATCCTGAAGGCGGCAGGATGGGTTAAGGTCAAGGGCATGGCCTATTGACAGTTGGGAGTTCAGGTCTGTGAGCTGGGGTGGGAGGGTGGGTCTGGAGGGTGAAACAGAGCAGAACTCAGAAGGCCCAGCAACCAGGTCAATCTCACATGGCACAAAAACCATAAGCTGACACTCCAGCCTTGGGAGAAACCCAAAGTTAAGGTTCAAATAGGCATCAAGGATGGGACAGCTAAACAGCCATGATGTCCAGAGGCCCACACAAGTTGGCCAGTAGTACCCAGGCAGAAGACAGAGCTGATAGAGATGACCAACAAGGATAAAGTTTGCTTTTGAAGACAGATTAGAATAAGCTATAGTCCATTAAAGCCACATACCAAATGTATGATTTCCCTGCTTGCACTGCACATTAGGACCCAAATATTTTAATTAAACCAACATGTGAGTTTCGGAGATATCAAAAGAACAAAGACATTATTAATTTGGGAACCAAGGCAACTGACCACTGTATTCTTTTAAGTCATTTCCTCGTTTAGCTCCAATCTCCATAACATTCTGATATCTCCACGATAATGTTCCTGGATTTAAACCACAGTTTTGTTTTTTTCCTCCCTCGGGGATTTATTTCTTCTCTCTCGGGCCCTTTTGAACAAGCAGTTATCAGGTTAACATTTAGTTGATTGGCCTGGGGTTGAATAGGTCATTTCCTTTCTGAATCACAGGCTCCTAAGAATTCAAGCCAAAATTCCAGGCTGGCTTTAAGTAATGAATATTATAGTTAACTTCTAACCAAGCAAGCTAACATTTTGCTTGGAGAAAGCATCCTTTCCCCAAACAAATGCCTTTCAGACAAAAACAATTTCATGCCCTCTTTTTCCAGCCCGATGCTTTCCAGGGCTTGGGAATAACCACTGTGTTGTGCAGGAATATATTCTTGGAGCCTCTTAAAATCCAGTTTGTTCTGGCTTTTGGTTCTGCCATAGAAGCTGCACTGTCTTTTAGGACTGTATCCTTTTTAGCAGAGTTAACTGAGTTCCCTTCCATCTGTACCGTCCGGGAAGTTTTGGGGAAGTCCTGCTGAGCCTAGTTACATGTGCCTCCTCTCCTGCCCAACTCACTAGACACAGGACAGAAACAGACCCCAGGCCTTAGCAGACTGACACTGCCGTCTGTGATTGAAAGGGATCAGTGACCTGCCAAGGCTAGGGACGAGGGACAGTGGCAGTGCTCTAATCCAGCAGGGGAGAGTGACACGATGATCATAAAAAGCGCCACTTCTAGACAGTTTATGACTGTTTTTCAATCCTCCGCAGATGACTTACCTCCTTATTGCCTGCACCTGGGACATACCACGCCCAGTGCCTGGCCAAGGGCTATCAGCCTTGTCTTTAATCAATGGAATAAGTGAAGAAGACGACCTGTAGTAGGGTCAGTAATGAGAGTTTGAATGAGAGAGCCCTGAGAATATACCAAACTGCAGCCAGAAAACCAAACTATATAGAAACTAACTGAAAGGGTATATTGTTTAAGTGTCGGCTGTTAGATTTTTGTTCGGTCCTAGGGTAAAGACATGTCAGGAACCAAAAGGAGAATAAGGCATCACACGTATATGCAGCAAGGAATTCATCTCGAGCTGGGTTAGGAATTTTAGCCAAACGGATTGCCATTCTGACCTGGTGTGTTTTTTGGTTTTTGGTTTTGTTTTATTGTTTTTGACTGAGCCATGCATATGGCAGTCTTTCTCCAAGGAAGTTTTTAAGTCACCACCTAATTTCTGTCAGCATTTAAAGTGAGGGGCAAATAGTGTTGCCCTGAAACCTGGCCTGTTTTCCCAGCACTGTGGCAAAGACCCCCGTCCTGCGGTTATGGTGCTGCACACAAGTGTGCAGAGTGTGGGTGGCCCTGGAACTCTGCCACATGAAACAGCAGCGCTAAGCCGAGGTTTCCCTGCTGTGAGGTCCCGTCCCTGGCCTGCCGTGGACTGTGCAGTTACGTGGGAGGTAGGGTAGCGTGGTGTACAGATCGCAAAATGGATTACATCCACTGCTCTGCTACTCACCAACCGTGTGGTTTAGGGGCACGCCTGTTCTTTGCTCCAAAACTAGCTTTCTCACCTGGAAAGACAGGATTGGAATAAGCACAGCTGCGGGGAGGAGTAATTAAAATAAGGTGTGTGAATTTACTCTGCAAACTGTAAAATGCTACAGGATGTAAGAGTGAATTGCCTAGGGGCTCTGCTGATTTGGTTTTCTGGTTGTCGTTAGGCCTCAGCCAGTAATTAGTGACCAAATGCAAGATGAGGGAAAAAAGAGTTTAGCAGCAGCACCTGTGTGAAAAAATCAACGTGTTTTTATCATGTAGGTGGGGCTCCATGGAAAGCTGAGTTGCAGCAATCGAGGTGGACTGTGGAGAAGAAGGGGCGTCACAGTTCTGCTCTCCTGTGCTGTGATCAGACCCATCCTAGCTATTATATTCCAGGGGGGTTCCTTGCTGGTCTGTACATGCATAGATCAGCCAGATCACATGTGGCAGGAGGAGGCGTCTAGGAAACACTGGACTTTAATTGGAAATGCTGGGAAGAAAGCGAATCTCCAGATTTTCTTAAGGTTCTTAATGTGGAAGATGGATTTGACTTGTTATCCCTGCTTTCCAGGGGAAGAGTAAGAGCATTGGGTAGACACATGCCAGGTGGAGATCTTATCTAAGGCAACGGTTCCCAAACTTTGCTACAAATCAGAATCACCAGGAAACTTCCAAATCTCCCATTACCCAGGCTGTACCCAAACCCATTCAATCAGAATCTCTGGAGGTGAGGCCCAGGCATCAGTTAAAAAAAAAACAAAAAACACTTTTCAGGTGCTTGCCATGGGCAGCCAAGATTGAGAAGCAGTGATGCTCACGAGTAAAAGCATCAGGACAAGTCAAGATGGGATAAGCTGCTACGGGCGTGGGGAATCCCTTGCCACTGAAGCTGCTCAGATCCAGGTAGGATGTCACTTGGTAATGATGAATTCAAGCCTTCCATGGAGAGGTAGACGAAGATAGATAAACTTCAAACCCTTTCCCATCCTGGGGGGCTGAGTCAATGCTCTAAGGTGGAAGTTTTCAAATGTATTTAATTCCGAGGAGCTATTTGTTCAAATAATGTAAAATATTTAAAACAAAGCAACAGGGAGATGCCCCCTCCATTCCATTCCACCCTGTGTTCCAGGATGACCTCTGAGGACACTTTGTAGAAATATGGAAACTTAATGAAAACCTCTTGGACTCCAAGGAACACAGTTTTTAAAACCACCAATTTAAGGGAAGGGAAATAGGATTTCCACAGAAATGATTTTCGTACTCAGCCATGTGTAGTTGGAATCTTGATTATTTTGATGAATAGAAGTAGCAAATCCCAAATGGAAGAGAGCCAAGATAAATGCTCATGGACGTAATCTGTTTATTAGTTGTGAACATGAACAGCATCAGCCAGAATGTGGTTGATCCAGTGCCTTAGAAACTAGACCCAGGTCAATTTTGGCTTATTATCTTGGTGCCACATAGAGGACATTAAGACGCACTTCATCTGGCTCCTATCGTATCTTCAAGGGGAAGAATACCTTATTATTATTTGTGAAAGTTCCCAAGCTCTGCATTTACGAGTGTTAAGCTGGATTGAGCTCTTATGACCTGCAGTTAGCAGAGTAGGTCTTGAACCTAGGTATTCTCATTGCCAATATATTTTTACAATTTTATGGAACGTTCTGTGCCACACAGACTCTAGTTCTGTGTCAAATCCATGACTCACAAATGAGGAACAAAATGGAGCCTGGTACAGGGGAAAGAAATAGGAAGTGAGGACATACAGGTTTGAATCCTGGTTCAGCTCTTAACCAGCTGTGCGATAGCAGACAAGTATCTTAGTTTCCTTGTCTTTAAAATAGAATTCCTTATATCTGCTTACGTAGTTACCAAGATTCTTGTGAGGTTAAAAGAAAAAGCCAAAGTCATATCCTCTTAAGTTCTATAAAATATGCATGATTATTGAAAGCAAAAAATATGTAACATTGTGAGAATTTCAATATATATAGGTGAAATACACATGGCAAATATAAATAAGGAGGGTAAAGGGACCTTTATTTTGCATTTGTTTTGCTTTTGGTTTCAGACTTTTTTTTAATAGACTTTATTTTTTACATCAGTTTTAGGTTCGCAGAAAAATGGAAGGTATAGAAAATTCCCCTATATTCCTAGCCTACACACATGCAGAGCTTTTCCCATTGTTGCTTTAAAATTTCTACATTTTGTTTGGAATGGTAACTATTAACTCAAAGTAGACTGTGACAAATTAGGTTTATATATTTTAATCCCTAGACAGCAACTAAAAAATAGTACAAAGAGACATGACCAACATGCCTTTTTGCATAACTAAAAATTATGCAAATACAAAAAGGAAAGGAAAAAGAGCAGAGAAGTTAAAAAGGTGACAGAAGAGTAATAAAATAGTCGAGTGCAATCTAATCACTACTCATTGTAAATGCAGATGGTCAGATTAGATTGAAAAAGAAAGACCCAATGATATGCTGTCTATATTAAATCCACATTAAATGTAATGACATATATAAATAGATTTAAAGGAAACAAATGTTTAAAAAGTTATATCGGGGAGATACTAATCAAAGAAAAACAAGAATGGCTACATTAACATTACACAAAGTAGAATTTAAAACAAGGAAAAATTACCAAAAATGAAGAGAGAAATTACATGATAATAAAGGGGAAATTAACCAAGAAACCATAACAGCCATAAATGTGTATGCATCTAAACAGGGAAACACTAAAACACATGAGGCAAAACTGGTGATAGCATTGAAAGGAGAAAGAGACAAATCCCCAGTGATGCTTGGAGACTTTAGTCTTCCTCTTAGAATAACCGATAGAACAAGTACAATACTTGACCTAATTGACATTTATACAACACCCCAACCAACAGCAGCAGAACACATATTCTTTTCAAGTGTACATGCAACAGTCACCAAAATAAACTATATTCTGTGCCATAAAACAGACTTTTAAAATTTTCAATATAGCTATAATATAAACCTGGCTTTTCCCCATCACAATGGAATTTAACTGGAAATCAGTGACAGCAGAAAATCTAGAAATTTCCCAAATATTTTTTTAAAAACATGGAAATGAAACAACAGACTTCTAAACAATCACTGAATTGGAAAGGAATTCTCACATGAACTTAGAAAATATTTTCTGCTGAAAGTGAAAATACAACATGTCAGAATGTGTGGGATGCAGCTAAAGCAGTGCTTTGTGGAAGTTTATGGCATTCAACGCTTATACTGGAAAAGAGGAAAGAGCGCAGATCAATAATATGACGTTCAACCTTGAGAAACTAGGAAAAGAAGAGCAAGTTAATCCCAAATCATATTTATTTGGATTTTGCTTTGCAGAAGGGAGAATTGCAGAAAGGAGGAAATAATAAAGATAAGAACAGAAATCAGTGAAATTTAATACAGGAAAACAATAGAAAAAAATAAGAAAAAAAGTACTTGTCCTTTGAAAATATCAATAAAATTTATAAGCCTCTATTCACAGCCCTTTATGCTGGTACAACCCAACTATTCCTCAACTCGGGAATGGATGACCTGGGGAACAACCATGAAATGGAAGACTACTCCAGCAATAAAAAGAATAAACCATGGATACACACAACATGGATTAATCTCAAATGCATTATGCTAAGTGTAGGAAGCCAGACTCAAAAGACCACATACTCTGTGCTTCCATTTATCATGACATTCTGGAAAAGGCAAACCCATAGGTATAGAGAACAAATTAGGGGTGAAAGGTTGGGGAAGGGGAATTTTTCAAGGAGGTGAAACTAATAAATTTTAAAACATCAAGTTTACATCTATAAGAGTTGAATTAACTGTTGAATCAACATAATGCTATGATAATTGTTAATATTATGATCAATAATGAAGCAGCCCAGGCTTCTCAAGCCAAGGTAACTTGGAAAGTTTAGTTTAAAAGGCTTGGGCGATAGCAGAAAACAGTGACTGGAATCATCTTAATTCAAGATGCCATCATTGTAATGTTAGAACCTTATATACTCTGGTCCCTCCCATTGAGCAGGATAGCTACCATGGTGTCCTTGCCAAGCATTAAATTCCTCCTGTTCCAGGGCCGTGTGGCCACCCTCTTGCCCTTGGGAACTGCCCTCAGGAACTGCCTTGGTCCTTCCTGCTGTTTTCCTGATGAGCTTCTAGCATCTCTGCAGGGCCCCAGCGGCTGCGGTATGGAGGTCACTGTGCCTACATGGCCCTCTGCCCACATCGATGTTGCTGATGCTGATTCTTTCAGCAGCTGTTGCCCCTTGGGGTTCTGAAAAAGAGACATAGTCTGGCTTATACAATCTTACTGTCTCCTGGACCCTACTGTCCCCTGGTGCTCAATACCACAGCAACACTCTGCAAGGGAGGTTAATTCCATTCTGAGCTCCACTTTGCACTATTTAACCCAGTTTGGAAATGGAATTAAACCAGACAAGCAAAAAAAAAAAATCTTTATTCTTGAGGTCTTAATTGAGAGAGTACTTCCTGGGGAAAGAAGAAAACTATTGCCCCTGAGAGAAGTGTTGCAAGTGAAAAAATCGGGACGCAATTACAGAGGTGTAGGTTATAGATGAAACAAGAATGGCTGAATGCTGATAATTCATGAAGTTTCATGATGGGTACCTGAGAATTTATTATACTGCTTTGCTTACTTTTAGTATATTTGACAGTTTACTTTTTTTTTTTTTTTTTTTTTTTTGATGGAGTCTCACTCTGTTGCCCAGCCTGGAGTGCAGTGGCACAATCTCAGCTTACTGCAACCTCCACCTCCCGGGTTCAAGCAATTCTCTGCCTCAGCCCCCCAAGTAGCTGGGATTACAGGTGCCCACCACCACCATGCCTGGCTAATTTTTATATTTTTAGTAGAGACGGAGTTTCACCGTTTTGACCAGGCTAGTCTTGAACTCCTGACCTCGTGATCCACCCACCTCAACCTCCCGAAGTGCTGGGATTACAGACGTGAGCCACTGTGCACAGCCAACATTTTACATTTTTAAAGAAAGTTTTTAAGTAAAATTAAATTATAAAGAAGGATAGCAGAAGATAGATGGAAGTGCTGTTTTCAGATTCTCAGGGTGGATAGAGAAAAACGCACTCCACCAGTGCCACTTAGCTTTCCCATGAAGCCCTAAGAAAGGTAATACCTGGAAGTAAGGAGTTAGCCCAAGTTTCCTCTACCACAAGACTAAATTTTCTTGAAGTCCTGTGATTTATCTTACAAATTTGATCCTGCATTCTGGTTGGTCTCTGTTTATTTCATCTAAAAATAATGTTTTTAAAATAGACAAGTGGGACCTAATTAAAGAGCTTCTGTACAGAAAAAGAAACAGAGTAAACAGCCTACAGAATGGGAGAAAATATTTGCAAACTATGCATCTGACAAAGGTCTAATATCACCATCTATAAGGAATGTAAACAAATCACCAAGCAAAAACCATACAACCCCATTCAAAAATGGGCAAAGGACATGAACAGACACTTCTAAAAAGAAGATATGCACACAGCCAATAAGCATATAAAAAACATCAACTGTCTCATGACATCGAGATCAACCTTTCCACTTATTCACCAATGTTATCGCAATTTAGTCACAGATTTGGGGCTTAGAATTTGGAATTAGGCCCTGGGTTTGTTTTTTGTTTTTTGTTTTGGCCTCTATTTAGGATAGGTCTTTTTAACACTGGCTTCAAATATTGGTGCTTTAGTCTGTTGCAAGCCAATCAAAACACCCACCACTCCACAGCCTCCAAACATTCCAACCCTGAACAGACACATCAATTAGATAATGGGGATGTGTATTAGTTACCTGTGGCTGCCTTAACAAGATACCACAAACCGGGTGGATTGAAACTATAGAAATTCATTCTCTCACAGTTCTGGAGACCAGAATTCTGAAATCAAGGTGTCAGCAGGAGTGGTTTTTTTCGAGGCTTAGAGTGAGAATCTGTTTTGTGCCCCTCTTTCAGCTTCCACTGCTTGCTCCCTTGGCCTTCCTTGACTTGTGGCTGCCTAACTCCAGTCCCAGCCTTCTTTGTCACATGGCGTTCTCCCTGTGTGTGTCTCTGGGTCTGCCTGTCCAAATTGCCTTCTTTTCTAAGGACACCAGTCCTACTGGATTTAGGGCCCACCCTAATGCAGCATGAGCTCACCTACATAACATCTTCAAAGATCCTATTTCTAAATAAGGTCACGTTCACAGGTTCTGGGTGGATGCGAATTTTGGGAGGACGCTATTCAACCCAGTATAGGATAAGTTTGGCCATGCATTTACCACATGAATGAAAGAAGTAAATCCACCCTGCCACATAGTCATGCTATAGGACTGCACTGTAGTACTGTGCTATAATTGCACTCTAGTATTGATTTAATTCTTTTTGTTCATAGAGCACTCTCCTGTTCTATAGAGCGTGTGAATGTGTGTCTGTCTGTGTGTGGTTTTTTGGTAGGCTAATAACCAGTGCTTTGGGTCATAGCCGACTGTACTTATGGGGTGATGCCAGGCCAGCCAGTGGACTGTTACCCTGCCCAGCCACAGTGCACATTTGACTGCACAATATCACCGCCCCACCCAACTTCCAGGGCCTTCCTCCCTCAAATCAAGCAGGTCTCACTTCTTGGGGCTTCCCCGTTTGCAGTATATGCAGGATGCTTCTTTTCTCATGTGTTCCGATCATTCACATAGAATCCTGGACGCTTCTCATGTAGAATCCTAATATTCAACTCCATGAGGTCACTACACATATTTCTCCATGGAAATTTCTGGGCCAGACCTGACCAGATGACCGGGAGGCGTAACAGCTGAATTCTAACCCCACCTCTGATACCTTATTTTTTGACAGCTCCAGTTATCCCTGTCTGTGACAGGAGGAAGATGCATTCTGGGGCACATGTTGCCGCCTTTTGCATGCATATATGAGCCCTGATAAGATACTTTTCCTCTTGCTGTTGATGGAGTTCTGTTTTCGAAAATGGGCCTTCTTGGCTTCTGGTGTTTTGTAGCAAATACCCAATGAGTCATCACCAAATACCAGCTCTTGGCTGACACTGTGGACCATAACAAGGAAATTTAAAACCAGACTCCAGAGGCCTAGGGGATTGGATAAGTAAACTGAGGTTGGTGAATGTCATGGAGTTCTATTTGGCAGTTAGAAAGCAATTATCCAGTTGGACATCACAGCAACAAAGACAGTATGAAAAGCAAAGGGAAAACCCGGTAACATTTATGTAAATTACATGTCACATTAGCCTAGGTGCAGGTTGGGATAGGCAGGGACTGGTGGTGGAATCTGGCATAAAGGGAAAAATAAAATAAGACAAGAGGGGTGGACTTTGGGCAGCAGAAGTGCCGCAGGCTGAAGAGTCTGATTAATTCACCTTTCTGCTCATGAGGTTAAAAAAAAAAATCTTGAGAAACTTAAATACAGCATTTAGGATAGCCCCTCCAAAAAAAATCACAAAAGCAATTGATTAACCATCAACAAACAGAGCATAGACACTAAGATTAGGGATGAGAGTTAGAAGCAGGAGCTAGCAGCACAGGAGACAGAGGAGCAGTGATGGGGCCATTAAGTGACTAGGCCTTGAACAAGACCTCCCAGATGAGAGGGGCTGCCAGCATGACTGGGCAACATCTGTCGAGTGTCTGTAAGGTACTAAATGAGACAAGCCTCCTGCCCTGTGGAAAAAATTACAGCAGGCTGGGCACAATGACTTATGCCTATGAACCCAGCATTTTGGGAGGCCAAGGCAGGAGAATCACTTGAGCCCAGGAGTTCGAGACCAGCCAGGGTAACAGAGAGAGACCCTGTTTCTAGAAAAAATAAAAGATTAACTGGGCATAGTGGTACACACCTGTAGTCCCAGCTACTTGGAAGGCTAAGGTGGGAGAATTGCTTGAGCCTGGGAAGTTGAGGCTGCAGTGAGCCGTGATCATGCCACTGCATGCCAACCTAGGGGACAGAGCAAGACCATGTCTCAAAAAAGAAAAGAGATTGTGAAAACTACAGTCTGAGTCATGGGAGAACAATTTCTTGTTTTTAGAGGAGGGGATTATGAAGCAACTACTTTGGAATGAGAAAGATATCACGTTTCTCTTCTAGATAAATTGGGCTATTATGAGACCCATTGGCAAATGTAGCCTCCTGGAATTCCTTCTAAAGGGCAGACATAGTCCTTCCCTGCTCTGGGCAAGTGGACAGCTCAGCCTAAGGAGGGGAGCATGGCCTGAGGTGGCCACAGTTGCAGGGCTGTCCACGGGCTGGGTAAGGCATGGTAAGTACATGAGAACTGTGTATGGTGTGAATGAACTTTGGGCATCACATGCTACCCATCTTCCTATTCAGCTGCCAATGTAGGCTCCTAACGCTGGATCTCAGATGTCATATCCTGATCCAAAATCTTTTAGGCTTCCCGGTGCCCACAATCAGCCCTCACAGTTGTCCCAATGTCTTCCCATCTGACTTCATCTCCGGGGGCTCCCATCTACACACGCTCCCAGCACCCCTCAACTTCCCTTCTCCATCCTTCAAAGGTCATGCCCCTTCCTGCCTTTGTCCATGCCATTCAACGCCCCCAGTGCCCTTCCCTCATCCCCTATCTGGTGTGACCCACTCCTCTCCCTGCAAATCCCTGCTCAAATGCCACCCCCTCTCTGAGAGCCTCTGCATCTCGTGGAAATTTTACCAGCCTCTCTGGTCATGTTGTATTGGCGTGTGTCTGACTGCTCCATGGACTGAACTCCCAAAGTCACTGGCTGTACCTTTACAACCCCCAATACTTTTTTGACCAGTTTATTTTCTTCTTATATTTACACCATAGGTGGGATCAATTTCATACAACATTATTTGAGGCTTAAATACACATAAACTTTCTTTAAAGTTAAACCACACAAACTTACTTTAAAGTTAGTAAGTATTCAAAGGAAATTTGGATTCAGAATAAATCAAATCTTCTAATGTTTTAAAGAATGGGAATTAGCCACACTTTGCTATAATTTAGCAATGAAATAAGAACAAAACCTTGGCATTCCCCTTCACTCAAACCCCTTACAACCTGTGATTATGGTGCCAAAGAGAAAGCCAGCCTTCTTTCTGTGATCCTCTGATTTTCAGTCCAAATGTGTTACATCATGTTTTAGAAACTCACACAGATTTGAGTCTATCCAAACTCAAAATGCCAAAGTGAATCTCACTGAAAAAAAAAATTGCTGTGCGATGTGTACATATATTTGTTTAACAGAAACCATAACTTGGACATCAAACTACACTTGGTCTGCCTAAGAAGAGATGTTTGCTGTTCTTTTAACAGAATTTTAATGCATTACCGCCTGTGTTTACCATTTTGGTCCCAAGGAAAGAAGGACATTTTGGAGATTATAATTTTTTTTTTTTTTTTTTGAGATGGAGTTTCGCTGTTGTTACCTAGACTGGAGTGCAACGGCACGATCTTGGCTCACCACAACCTCTGCCTCCTGGGTTCAAGCAATTCTCCTGCCTCAGCCTCCCGAGTAGCTGGGACTACAGGCACGCGCCACCGTGCCCAGCTAATTTTTGTATCTTTAGTAGAGACGGGGTTTCACCTTGTTGACCAGGATCGTCTCGATCTCTTGACCTCGTGATCCACCCGCCTCGGCCTCCCAAAGTGCTGGGATTATAGGCGTGAGCCACCGCGCCCGGCCTGGAGATTAGAATTCTTAAACAGAAATACCCAGGTGGAAGCAAGACTCCTTGGCAGTCTATGGGTGCCTTCTTAGAACAGTGTTTTAAACTCATAACATAAATACAGAAGAGTACAAAGGAAACCAATTCTGTTGAAATGCAATTATCAAAATATATATTTTGAGACAAGGTCTCACTCTGTCTCCCAGGCTGGAATACAGTGGCAAGATCTCAGCTCACTGCAGCCTCAACCCCCTGGACTCAAGCAGTCCCCCCACCTCAGCCTTCCGAGGAGCTGGGACTGTAGGCAGATACCACCACACTTGGCTATTTTGTTAATTTTTGTAGAAATGGTTTTTCTATGTTGCCCAGCCTAGTCTCAAATGATCTGCCTGCTTTGGCCTCCCAAAGTGCTAGGATTACAGGCATGAGCCATTGCATTTGGCCATCAGAATATTCTTTAAAAAACAAATTTACCATACAATAACGTGCTTTTTTTTTCTTTGAGACAGAGCCCCACTCTGTTGCCGAGGCTAGAGTGCAGTCATGCAATTACAGCTCACTGCAGCTTCAACCCCCTGGGCTCAAGGGATCCTCTTGCCTCAGCCTCCCAAGTAGCTGGGACCACAGGTGTGTGCCACCCACCTGGCTAATTTTTCTACTTTAGGTAGAGACAAGGTCTCCCTATGTTGCCCAGCTGGTCTTGAACTCCTGGGCTTAAAGGACCCACCCACCTAGGCTTCCCAAAGTGTTGGGATTACAGGCGTGAGCCACTGTGTCTAGCCATGTGCTTCTTTAACATTAAGATAGGATACCTCCTAGAGGATCTAATATCAGAATTTCAAAATAGTTATGAGTTCTTAAATATTTCAAAATATCAGTAACGTCTATAATGTCCCATGGATATCTGTGTGATTTCTGTCGGTGATAGAGTCACAGTCCTGCATATTATTATGGTTGTTACTTACATTCATAATAAAACTAAATGCTGAATTTCAGTTGGAGGTTAGTGAAATGAAAGAATTCACAGAACCCTCCAAGGCAGTACATGAAGAGTTGTATTTCATTTTCAGGGTATCCTCATTAGCTAACACATTCTGAGACCCATTTGGGTTCCTGCCCATGTGTGGGATTCTGTGGAAGCTCATATTTTAGACCAGAAATGGCAAAGAAACCAGGCTTCCGACCTCCCGCTGGCATTGTACTGGTAGCCAGTGATGTCTGACCACTTGAGTTTATTCGGCTACTTCCCGAATAGCTTCCAAGAACTGCTGAAAAATTACAAAGTTTGGGATTTATTATTAGGAGAAACTTTTTTTCCTTTTAATTTTTTTAACCTCTCTCCCAGCCAGAAACTAGGAGGAACTTCACTTTCATTTCTCAAAAGAAGAATCAAATATCTAGATCATAGTCGTGTGTCTGCTGTAAGGAAACATGACTTCTTTATTTGGTTGTAGGTACAAGTGGTTGGGTCATCATCAACCATGGGCATTAAGATTATGGGATTATGGACGAGCATGGTGGGTCACACCTGTAATCCCAGCACTTTGGGAGGCCAAGGCAGATGGATCATTTGAGGTCAGGAGTTTGAGACCAGCCTGGTCAACATGGTGAAACCCTGTCTCTCTAAAAATAAACATTAAAAATTAGCTGGGCATGGTGGCACACACCTGTAATCCCAGCTACTTGAGGGGCTGAGGCAGGAGAATCACTTGAAACCGGGAGGTGGAAGCTGAAGTGAGCTGAGATCGCACCACTGCACTCCAGCCAGAGTGACAGAGTGAGGCCCTGTCTCAAAAATAAATAAATAAAAGATTATGGGATTAAAGTATATGATAATCAGGGCTTGCATATATAAGCACTTGTTACATGAATCGTGGAGAATGGCATGGTTGGTACCCACAATTTAGGCCAAAAATATTCGCCCAGTACCAGCAACTAAAACTGGAATAAGGGGCGAGGCACGGTTGGCTTATGCCTGTAATCCCAGCACTTTGGGAGGCCAAGGCAGGAGGATTCCTTGAGCCCAGGAGTTCGAGGTTACAATGAGCTATGATTGTGCTGCACTCCAGCCTGAGTGACAGAGTGAGACCCTGTCTCAAAAAAAACAAGGCAATAAAACCCAAATGTCAAATGAGAGTGAAGGTATCTTCATATTGGCATAGCTATGAGGTTGCCCTTCAAACAGGCTTGACCTTCAGCAAACACAGCCTCTAGCAAGAGCCAGGAGCCACCTGCACCTTTTTGTGAGGTAGTTCTGGACGCCATTCCTAGCCCTGGAACTGCTTGCAGGCAAATAAATTGTAGCTGCAGCTGTATTTGATATGCAGGGCCAGGTGGGGGCTAGTTTTTGAGCTGTTTCAGAAGCCAATGCATGGACCTGTGGAATCAGAACCACGTTTGCTAAGAATCTGTTGTGGCATTTTAAAACTTCTTTGCTATTGTATGATTCAAGATTAACCCAACCCTTTAGAGAGAATGGGTGAGTAATAGTAATAGATGGTAAAAAGATTCAAGGTCCCAATTTTTAATCTCATAGGGAGATCCTTGCGGCTTTCTCCTGTGCAGTCCTTCACATGGTTCTTTAATGGACTTTGTGGTTTCCATATAATAACCTCTTCTATGATATTCTCATTAAGAGCAATAAAACTGTAGCCAGAACCTACCTCAATTCTGCATTTTTGGTGCTGTGAATGGGACTGTATGAAGAAGCTGTGAAAAACAGAAAATATCTTTCTTAAGGATTTCTGCTTGCACCATGTCCTTTATATGGACTCAAAACGTTTTTATAGAAGGCGATACATGTATATGGTAAAACAAATTATAAGTGTCAGTAAAAAGATATCAAATGGGAAATAAATTTCTCCCTTCTCATCTCCCATCCCAACATAAACCCCAGTTCCCATCCCCAAATGTTAATAGTTTTATGACTATCTTTCTCTAAACATTTTATATATTTTTTTATATCTATGCCTTTATTTAAAAGTATCCATAAACAGGATTATACCAAAAGCACTCTTCTGAATTTTTGTTTCCTTCAAAAATATATCATGGAATTCTTTCCATACCCACACACACAGACCTAGCTCATTCTTTTCTGGGTCACTTGGTATTGCATTGTATGAATGGCCAGTGTTACTTAAACAATGTTCTATGGATGGACATTTAGGGAAGTTATTTTTCTCTATTTAAAAAAAATTGGCAGATAATCTTGTTACAAATATTTTTGTAAACTTATAGAAGTATCTCTCTCAAGTAGTTTTCTAGAAGTAGAGTTCTTGGATCAAAGTGTGTGGGCATTTAAAGTTTTAGCAGTGCCGTCTAACTGCCCTCCAACATGATTGAGTCTGTTTATATCCCACCAGCAATGCCGTGGACACTTGCTTATCCACCTGGCAATACTTGCAATATGAATTTTTTTTAATGTTTGCTAATTTGGAGGGTCAGGATGATCCCATTGTGGCTTTGATTTTCATTTCTTGAATTATACATAAGGCAGAGCATCTGTTCATTTGCTTATGGGGTACTTGTACTTGGTTTTCTGTGAATTGCTTATTTATTATTCTTTGCTTTTCTTTTGGGCTCTTTGCCCTTGTCTACCATGTAAACATTCAGTTCCTACTATGTGGCGAGCACTACACTAGACTCTGAAAGTGTAATGGTGATGAAATTGGAGCTTGCAGTGTACAAGGGGTCAGACATTGATCAAATAACTCTCTCCGTGAGTGTATGGACAAACTGAATTAAATGCCTTGAGGGAAAGGCTCTTGCATCTCTTAGAGCATAGCAGGGAAGAGAGGGGCCTGGACTGGGGGTAGGAGAAGACTGCCCTGGAGAAATTGACATCTGAAGAATGAATAAGGCCAGGCGTGGTGGCTCACACCTGCAATCCCAGCACTTTGGGAGGCCAAGGCAGGAGGATTGCTCAAGCTTAGGAATTCAAGACCCACCCTGGGCAACACAGTGAAACCCCCATCTCTGCAAAACATACAAAAATTAACCGAATGTGGTGGCGCACACCTGTGTGAAGGAGGATCGCTTGAGCCTGGGAGGAGGAGGTTACAGTGAGCAGTAAGCCATGATTGTGCCACTGCACTGCAGCCTGGGTGACAGGAGTGAAACCTTGTCTTAAAAAAAAAAAAGAATGAATAGGACTTGGAGTTGAGGGAGGAGCATTTCTGGAAGAAGGGACAGCACTGTGGAGGGAACATGATGTTGTAGATGGGCTAAAAGAAGGCCTGGGGCAGAGCACAGAGAGAACAGTAACACAAGATGAGGCTGGGCTGCAGCATCTGGGGAGGAGGCCTCTATAATGGGATTGTGGGTTTCTTTTTTTTTTTTTTTTTTTTTTGCCTAAGGCAATAGAAAGCTATTGAAGGATTTTAAGCCATCGTAGGTGATCTAAGCTACATTCTGAAAACACTGTTCTAGCTAAACAGAAGAGAAACAGGAAGATGAATTAGAAGATACTTTATGAGTCCAGATAAGATCTCATAGTGGCCTGGCCCTGGATGACGGCAGTGGACATGAAGAGAGGCGGAGGGAGTTAAATAAGATGTGATGATGGGTTAGTTTTGGGGGAATAGGCAGAGAGGAGGTATTCCTGGGTTTCTGATTAAAGGGATGGTGGTACCATTTACTGAGATAAGAAACACTGAGGCTGGGGTTGGGTTCAGCCTTAGGCAACACATCTGACTGAAGCTGGCAAGGAGGCAATTACGTGTGAAATTCTAAGGCCAGAGGCAAAGTTTGGCCTGTTAACATAAATGTGTAAGTCATTGGCATATGCTAGTTGAAGTCATGGTCCTAGGACATGGCTCATGAAGTGTCCAAAGCAGGTCTACTCTTAATCTAAGAAATTCTGATATTTAATGGCCAAGTAGGGAGAGATGAGACAGACAAGAAAACAGAAATGAGCAGCCTGAGAGCAGGAGGAGAGCGAGGGGAGTGTGGTGTCTCAGATGCGGGGGGAGAATGCCTCAAATAGGATGGAATGGTGCCAAGTGCTGCCGAGACATCTGGAAAGAGGAGGTCTGGGAAGCACCCATTGGATTTAGCATCACAGAGATCTTGGTGACACTAATTTTAAATTTACTCAGTGGAATGCTGGGGGCAGGAGCAGATTGGAGATGGTTGAGGAATGAGTGGGAGGTGAGAAAATGTGAGGCACTGGACCATTCTTGAAGAAGTGTGGTTCTTCATAAAGAATAGCCCCGAATCTGTTCTTCCTCAGTTTCCACCCTTGACCCTTCCTGCCACTCAATAAGCGGAATTGATCTTGTCACTCAATTGTGGAAGGTCTGCAGCTTTGCCCTCCCTGGAGCCATGGCACCAGCCAGCCTGGGTGGAGTCTGCAGGGGGAGCCCAGCTGGAGTTTGGGCCTCTCCTGCCCCTCTGTGCAGTTTCTGATTCTGCAGGCCAAACCTCTGGGAAGGCCCACTGCAGGGGCGCTGCTTAAAAGAAAAAAACGGCAGCGGGGGGGGGGCGCCTAAGAAAAAGTTATTTTATGCGAGTGATACCTACTGAAAAGTTTAGATACATATTTGCATTGTGACACAAGAGAAGCCATGAGCTGATCGTTGTTGAAGCTGAACCGTGGGTACACGGGGGTTTATTATACTGTTCACACTACTTTTGCATATGTGTACCTTTTTCCATAACAAATTGTACAAAGTTAAATTTAGGAATTCTGTAAACTGAAGGTGCAAAGTGCCGGTGGCCATCACAGGCCCACTGTGTACTTCACACTTAAAACAGGGTGTTCAGCCGGGCGCAGTGGCTCACGCCTGTAATCCCAGCTACTCGGGAGGCTGATGCAGGAGAATCACTTTAACCTGGGAAGCAGAGGTTGCAGTGAGCCAAGATCATGCCATTGCACTCCAGCCTGGGCTACACGGGCAAAACACTGTCTCAAAAAAAAAAAAAAAGGACCTTCTCTAAACTCAGTCCTCCATTGGCTTGTGGATTTCCAGGTGCCAAGGGTAGCTGAAGAAATTCTACTTCCGGATGCCACCCTTTCTTCTCCCGTTAACTCCAACAACTTGCTCCTTGCTCCCTTCTCCTTTCTTACCCCTCTCCTGAGTACAGACTCAAAATCACAGGTCTGATACCCATGGGCCTCATAAACCTCAACAAGTTCCCTCGAATCTCTGAGCCACTCTGAAAGATGGGGATCATAACATCTGCTCTGCAATGTTGTGACGATTAAATGTGACAGTGTATGTGGGTATCTAACACAGCCCACAGCCTCAGATGCCCAGGAAATCAGGAAGGTCATCGAAATGAATGAAGCTGACCAGGTACAGGAGAAAATCATGTGACCCTCTTGGCCTGTCTCTAGCTTTGTCACTTGTAGTAAACATGTGAGTAGAGAGAATTATAAGAAAAATTCCAGGCCAGGTGCAATGACTAACACCTATAATCCCAGCACTTTGGGAGGCTGAGGTAGGCAGATCGCTTGAGCTCCGGAGTTTGAGACCAGCCGGGGCAACGTAGCAAAACCCCATCTCTAAAATATATATATGTATGTATGTATGCATTCCCAGCTACTCAGGAGGCTGAGACAGGAGGATTCCTTGAGCCTAGCAGGTTGAGGCTGCACTGAGCCAGAATTACACCACTGCATTCCAGCCTGGGCAATAGAGCAAGACCCTGTCTCAAAAAAAAAAAAAAAAGGAAAAGGAAAAAATTGGATCAGAAAAAGAACAATGCAAGTATGAAAAATGATATAAATCACCCATATTCATAAATAAAGGGGTAATAAACTGAGACTTAGCCTCAGTGTTCGGGGGCAACAGGAGGGGTAGGGACTGGGGCAACTCAGAGCATATAGGGCCCATCTGAGAGGGGCAGCCTTCCTGGGCTCCAGCTGATTGCTGCCATGAGGGAGTGTGAAGCCATTGTTAACATGTTTTGCTGGTTTATAAGAGAAGCTAGAACTCTAAAATTTTTATGTGAAATATTTCAATTCTTATATTTGGGCTCAGTTATTTTTTTTTTTTAATAACACTACAGAAGCCAAACTAAACCCATCTATGGGCCAAAATCAGCTCGTGGGCTGCCAATGTGCAACCTCTCACCTAGATAATGGTATATAATATAAATTTGTTTCCCTTCCCCCCTTTTTCTCTTCCTCCCCTTTCTCCTTTCCCTCCCATTTTCCACATCCTTTTCGCCTACATTTCTATACTCAGTCCCAGGGGTAGAAGGGATCAGAGTGGGTTGAAGAAGTGATTCAGCCCAAGAGGATGTAATCTAGATACCTAACGGTGTACTGGGGCCTGGATCACTGCCTGGCACATAGTGGATCCTAACAAAAACCTGGGTGACTGAAGAAGCCAGAGACTGGGGGAGTCAGCTCTGTATCTTGTGCACACCCTGCGCTTACCCGAAGAACTGTCTCATTTTTCTTAACAGCCTTGCGAAGTCGTTCTGGACGCTCCATCATCAATGGGAACTGGGCAATTGATCGTCCAGGAAAATATGAGGGCGGAGGGACCATGTTCACCTACAAGCGTCCAAATGAGATTTCGAGCACTGCCGGAGAGTCCTTTTTGGCGGAAGGTCCCACCAACGAGATCTTGGATGTCTATGTGAGTTTGGATGTTTCTGGACTGTCCTTTGGATTTTGAATCTTGTCACTTCTATGAAACACACTCTGAACAAATAAGCCACAAATCATTGCCCATACTCAATAAAAACCCTTTGAGCAGAACTCGTTGGGGGCACCCCTTGAATGCTTGGCGTTTATCTTCGCCTTTACCCCTGAATGGGCCTAGCTCATAGAAACCTTCACCCCCACCAGATGCGTATGACCTTCAGAGTTTATTGACCCAGTAAAACCAATTTTACTTGTTGAACCAAATCAGAGGCAAAACATGCTCCTTATTTCATGAGCATTTGATCTCCTCCAGGCACTTTCCTAATAATGCTTATTTGGCGCGTTTGTTTTAAGGCAAAGGAAAGCAAGAGCCAAAAAGAAGGCAGGATCACTCGCAGCTCCTAGCCCTGTTCAAACTCTGAGAGCAAATGGAGAAAGGAGAGCTCCAGAGCCCTCCAGATGAATCAATGAAGCTTGGATTCACAGGAGAGAGGTTTATTAGAAGCTCCCTGCTTCATAGAAACCAAAACCTTAATTTATTTTATGTGAAACTAAAATATTAAATTGCTCAAGAGTTTTAAATGGTTCAAAGGAAACCACTAGAATCTAGTCTTCTCAAAAAGACCAGGAAATAAAGAGTGATAAGAAATAATAACTTGAAATAACATTTGGATAAAAAGAATGAGATCACCCATGACTATACACATTCTTTTTGTCCCCAAAGCTGAGATGATTAACATTTGCTGTGTCAGTTTTGGAAATATTATTAATTGCATTGTCATTACTTCCCTACCTGCACACAGTTCTATGGCCTTTCCCCTTGGACCCGGTAGACTCAAAATTACAAAGGACGCCTTGTTATAGTTAATTTTGGAATTTTTTTTCAGACTGTCCAATTGGTCGGTTGACTTTGAATACATTTCAAATGGTATCAGAGGTAAAAACTCAGGTTGTTAAAGGCCTACTGTGGGTGGTCTAGGAAAGGAAGCCAACAGGAATTTCATAAACGGGACAAGGTTTGCACTGGCAGAATGTTCAAGCAGAAGAGGCACCAGAGAGGGAGGGAGGATTTATAGCCACAGACCAAGAGGAAGATGGTGTGAAAAGGCAGTGAGAGAATGAGGGCTACACAGCAAGAACCTGAGGCCACACAACTGTGTCCCTTGGGGGTTCAGTGCCCACTGCCATGTTTCTGCAACATCAATGGTTTGATACTGGTCCCTGGGTAGGAGAATCCCAGGAGTTCTGAGGTCTGCCTGCCTTTGGGTGATTTATAAAACGGACACCCATTTCATCAGTAGGGAGTGGGCAAGAAATCATGGCATAAATAAGAACAGACACAGGACCCACCATGCAGGAGTGACTCAGAGATGCTTCTAACTAGAAAGCACCTTTGAGAGTAAAGTGATTCTAACCTCTTCCTTCTTTAAGGAAGAAATCGGTAACTGCGGGGTGAAGGGACTTGCTCTAGATTACACAGCTGGTCAACAGGAGAGCTGCTTTATAAAGTAGCAGAGACAGATACCAAAACCGACCGTGTCTCCTTGTAGAGCTCATATTTACACCGTGGGTTTTCATTCTGCTGCTTGGTTTGGCCCAGCACCCTGCTTCCCATCAGGAAAGCCATGGGCAGCTGGGACTCTGCTCCAAATCCGATAGGGAAGGATGTATTCTGTTGGGCCATGCTCATGCAATATGTTTTCAGCCCAGATGATGTTCAGCTGCTGACTTTCACAGCCCTACGTAGATTCCTGCTTGCTGTCCTATTTTTGTCATCATTCCTAAGAGAATGTGACCCAGCAAGACTTGGGTCCCTTCTGCCTGTTTTCCTGACCCCATCACTATGTTTCTAGGGCTTTCCGTGAATGAGAGGGGGATAAACCTGGAGCCAGCCTCAGCAGCCAGGTCGAGAACTTTGAAGGGACCTGAAGGATCCCGGGATGGCTCTGTCCAGGATGTCTGCTGCTTGTTGGCATGACTCTCTCGCGCCACCTACTGTTAAAACAGGTCTCCTGCAGTGTACAAGTATTGATCTGTGTTGAAAGGGCTGAGCAAAATCTAATCCATGGCATGGAGGCTGTAAGCCAGCAGAAAGGTTCGCTGCCGTTGCTCCATCTTCCCATTTGGAGTTGAGAAAATCTTGGCTCTTAGCTTAGCTTTCCTCTGACTTCCTCAGCCTAAGTTCTTCATTCTTCAAATGTGCATAACAAAAAGCCATCCGGAAATGACTTCCTTTAATCTGCCACAGGTTCACTAATGTTACTAGATTCGTACTAGAGTGAACCATCCCAGTCATTTATCAATAGTTCTGATAATGCCGTTGAAACCCAAGCCAGCGGGAGAAGGGGTGTGCGTACGGGCCAAGTGCAGTAACTCTGATGTTTCTGTCGGCAGATGATACACCAGCAGCCAAACCCAGGCGTGCACTACGAGTACGTGATCATGGGGACCAATGCCATCAGCCCCCAGGTGCCGCCCCACCGGAGACCAGGTAGAATCCCTTGTCTTGTGGCTGAGCACTCTAGGTCACCTCCTTGTAAAGCCTTCTCTCTCTCAATTCTTGTGCATCCACTCTCTGTCTCTCAGTCAACACAGAGAAAACCCAGGGACGCATATTTCAAAGCCAAGGGGCCTTGACATTGGAGCAGGCTTGACCAGTTGAGCCTTCACTGATGAGACTGTCATTCACTCGATTAAAAAATGGCGTGAGCATCCTGGGTCTGCCCTGCCAGTTCAATGTTTGAAATGCTTTCTACTAGCTTCCAAGCCTGGCAAGGGGGCTCATGCCTGTAATCCCAGTACTTTGCAGGCCAAGGCAGGTGGATCGATTGAGCGCAGGGGTTCGAGACCAGGCTGGGCAACATGATGAAAGCCCTATCTCTACCAAAAAAAAAATGCAGAAATTAGCCAGGTGCGATGGTGTGTGCCTGCAATCCCAGCTACTCAGGAGGATGAGGTGGGAGAGTCATCTGAGCCCGAGGAGGTTGGGGCTGCAGTGAGCCATGATCGTACCACTAGCCTGTATGACAGAGTGAGATCCTATCTCAAAATTAAGAAAAACAAACGCAAATTTACTCTCTCAGAGTTCTGGAGGTTAGAAGTCTGAAACAGGTTTCCCTGGGGCAAAATGAAGGTGTCATCAGGGCCTAGCTGTCTCTGGAGGCTCTAGGAGAGAACCCACTTCCTTGCCTTTTCCAGCTTCTAGGGACCACCTGCCTTCCTTGGTTCCTGGCGCCTTCCTCCACCTTCAAAGCCAGCAGGCTGGCACTTTAAAATCTCTCTCTGGCTCTGGCCTCATCACATCTCCTCTCTGACTCTCATCCATCTCTCTCTTTCCTTTATAAGGACCCTTGAGAGTACACTGGGCCCACCCACGTAATCCAGGATATTCCCTTTCTCAAAATCTCAAATTTAGTTTCACATGCAAAGGCCCTTTTTGCTGTGTAAGGTAGCATATTTACAGATTCCAGGGATGAGGATGTGCCATCTTTAGGGAGCCATTATCTGTCTACTATATGCCTTTTCTCTTTGTCCCCTTTTGTTTCTGTTAATAACACTTTGACCTATAAGACAAGAATAATGAATTCACACCTGACAATCCATGTTGAGTATTCCCAGTGGGCTCTGCTGATAGGCAGAGCAGGCAGCTTTCTCTCAGCTGGCACTGGGCATGGGACTGCTCTCTGAGTCTGCAGAGAGAGCAGAGGATGATGGAGCCCACCCCCCAAATGCAGACAGTCTTTACCTTCCTTAAAATAGGAAGGTCTGCAGAAGTATTCGTGGTAATCATAGCTCACACGCACTGAGTCCTTGCTGTGTATAAGGACTTATAAACTGCTGTGCTGAATTCTCACGACAGAGGAAGGTACTTGGAGGGGTGTACTGTTATTAGCCTTATTTTAAGAGTAAGGAAATGGAAGCTTAGAAAAAATAAGTTAATAATTGTCCAGGTCCCACACCTGGGCAGTGACCTGAGGAGGGCCTGACCATACCTGTGCTTGTTATGTGGCTGAGAGGTTACTTGGTCCCATCCGTATCCTAGGAGGAAATAAAGGCACAGATGCCAAACCTGGCCCATCCATCCTTCTCTGAGCTTTGGATGGGATAACCAGGTTATCTGACAGCTACACACTGGGGAGGACAACAGTCGGGTGCATCCCCAGCACATGGGGAGGGGATATGTTGTCCAAACTCCAAGTCAGCACACTCAGTGCAACAGAGAATTTTTATGTCATGTTCAGAAGCAAGGCACAGTTTGATAAACCAAGTTTGGATAAGATTTCTGGGGTCCTTTGCTGGTTTATAGGGATAATCAGACAGACTATTTGATATCTATCGGGATGATGATGATTTCTGTCAGGCCTGATGGGTCTCAGCTCGTGAATAGCATGGGGGTTCTGGGATCAGCTCCCTGGGACAGGGCAGGCCTGGAAGGGTCACCTGTCAAAAGTTGGTGAGCAGGGACATTGTGACCAGGCTTCCTCTTCCATATCAGTGGAGTCTGAGTTGGAATCCTGATCCACACCTTCTTGCTGTGCACTCTCAGGCAGATCAGCAACCTCTCTGAACACATACCTAGTTTACAGAATAGAAGAAAAACCCCAAAAGGTGGTTTTTGGCAGGAAGGAGGACATGGGAAGAGAGTGAATAAATTAGATGTCCATCCCAGCATAGTGTCCAGGACAAGGCACTGAAAGATTTTTAAAATTGTTTTGTCCAACAATATCTTGGACAGTTCTCATTTATAGCAGCATGCCTGGTCCTGATTTTCCGGTCACATTTGCATGTCATATTTTAAACCATGAAGGATAACAGCCAACTAAGTAAGAAAGTCCTAGTGAAAAAGCTGAGAGGCTGCTTGCAGTGGCTCATGCCTGTGATCCCAGCACTTTGGGAAGGCAAGGCGGACAGATTGCTTGAGCCAAGGAGTTTGAGACTAGCCTGGGCAATATGGCAAAACCTCATCTCTGCTAAAAGTACACAAAGTAGCCAGATATGACTCACCTGTAATCCCAGGTACTCAAGAGACTGAGACATGAGAAGCACTTGAACCTGGGAGGTACAGGCTGCAGTGAGCCACTTGCACTCCAGCCTGGGTGACAGAGCGAGACTCTGTCTCAAAATTTAAAAAAAAAAAAAAAAAAAGCTTAGAAAACCCTAATTATTTTATTATTATTATTACAACTGAAATGGGGTCTCACTCTGTTGCCCAGGCTGGTCTTGAACTCCTCAGCTCAAGCAGTCCTCCAGCCTCGGCCTCCCAAAATGTTGGGATTACAGGCATGAACCACCTCACCCAGGCCCCTTGTAGTTTTAACTGTGTTCTCTGGTAACCCTAGAATTTGCCTCCTTATTTTGTATTACAATGATACATACTTGAACAATATTCAATCAAAATAGAAATATATAGAGTCAAAAGTAACTGCCACATGATTGCCAAAACTTGGAAGTGACCAAGAGGTCCTTCAATAGGTGAACAGATAAAAACTAATGGAATATTATTTAGGTCTAAAAATAAATGAGCCATCAAATCACAGAGACATGGAGGAACCTTCAATGCATGTTCCTAAGTGAAAGAGGCCAATCTGAAAAGGCTACATGTTGTTTGATTCCAACTATACAACATTCCAGAAAAGTTAAAACTACACAGACAGTAAAAAGATCAGTGGTTACCAGGGGCTGGGAGGACAGAGGGATAAGCAGGTGAAGCATGGAGGATTTCAGGGCAGTGAAACTACTCTATGCGACATGACACTGGCAGATACATGTCACTGTGCACTGGCCCAGACCCAGAGAATGTTCACCCCCAAGTGCAAACCCTCATGTGGACTATGTACTCTAAATGATAATGACGTGTCCATGTAGGATCGTCAGTTATAACACATGTACCGCTCTGATATGGGATGGTGATGGTTAGGGACCCTGTGACTGTATGGTGGGAGGAGGTGTATGGGAACTCTGTTCTTCCTTTTCCTTGCCTCCCCTCCCCTCCCTTCTTTTTTCTTTTTTCTTTTCTTTTCTTTTGTTTCTTGACAGAGCAAGACTCTGTCTTGCTGGAGAGAGTGGCGCGACCTCAGCTCACTGCAATCTCCACCTCCTGGGTTCGAGCAATTCTTCTGCCTCAGCCTCCCAAGTAGCTACGACTACAGGCACGTGCCACCAGGCCCGGCTCATTTTTGTATTTTTTTTTAGAGACAAGGTTTCACTATATTGGCCAGGATGGTCTCAAACTCCTGACCTTGTGATCCGCCTGCCTCGACCTCCCAAGTTGCTGGGATTACAGGCGTGAGCCACCACACCTGTCCCAGGAACAATGCACTTTCTGCTCACTTTTGCTGTGAACCTAAAACTGCTCTATAAAAAAAAAAAAAAAATAGTCTTTTTAAAAAATCAACAGCTCCCAAACCCAGGCCATTCCCAGAGGGAGTCTGGCCCTTTGTGGGGTTGTGCCTGGCCTTTCTCTATGCGTACACAAACATGTTTGCGGCCCATTTCAATCACTGACTACAGTCGCAGATGCGCAAGGAATAGTGCATATTATTATTTTCCATTAGTCGATTTAAATCTGACCTCAACTTCCCCCTTTTTTGGAACCAGTAGATAATTCCATCGCATTCTGCTTGGGGGTCTCACACATACACACACGCATGCACACACTCCAGGTATAAGGAAAGATCTAGACTCTTAGACAAGCCAAAGCATTGGACCCCTTGGTGGTCTGTCCACACTAATTCTGCTGAGGTGCCACCAGGAGCAGCCTCATGGGGCCTTCAGGTTAGGGCTCTGCTCCTTCCAACCTGCACTGGGGGCACAGGATGCTGGTGAGGCTGGTAGCCAGGCCCTTCTCCCACCGCAGGTGTGGCCTCCTCCTGGGACCTTGTTCGGCACACCTAAGGCTCCATGGCACTCAGCAAACCAGGACCCCACACTCCTACCTTTCCTTCACCTTGAAAACCTCTCTCTTTCTCTCTCTGTCTCTCTCTCTTTCTGTCTCTCTCTAGCTTGCTCTGTCTCTGTCTCTCGCTTTCTGTCTCTGTCTCTTTCTCTCTGTTCTCTGTCTCTTTCTTGCTGTCTCTCGTTCTTGTCTCTCTCTCTCTTACTGTGTCTCTCACACTGTCTCTCTGTCTCTTGATCTCTGTTTCTGTCTCTTTCTCTGTCTCTCTTGCTCTCTGTCTCTCTCACTCTCTGTCTCTCTCGCTCTCTGTCTCTATCTCTCTTACTCTGTCTCTCTGTCTCTTGCTCTCTATTCCTGTCTCTCTCTTGCTCTCTGTCTCTGTCTCTTTGTCTCTTGCTGTCTCTCTTGCTCTCTGTCTCTTACTGTCTCTGTCTCTTGATCTCTGTGTCTCCTTCTCTCTCTTGCCTTCTGTCTCTGTGTCTCTCTTGCTTTGTCTCTGTATCTCTCTCTCTTGCTCTCTTTCTCTCTTGCTGTCTATCTCTGTCTCTCTTGCTCTCTGTCTCTGTCTCTCCCCTCTCTCTCTTGCCCTGTCCCTCACTTCCTCTCCTCTCTCTCTCTCAAAATGTGCCCTCCTCCTTTCTGGGCTGGCCACTCAGGGACATCCACTTACCCTTAACGACAGCCTGGCCCTGCAGTCTTGGAAGGAACGCTGTTGACTTCTAGCAGCTTTTGTTTTCTGTCCTGCACAAAAACAAAGCAATAACATCTAAGGACTTGGCTCTTATTTCAATCCTGAGGAGGTGGAGGAAGAAAGACAGAAAACCAAACACAAATTAGTATCTCAAAAAGTGACCTGCCACATCTATGTGTATGTGTGTGTGTTATGCTTTTTTTCTTTCACCAAACAATATTCAGTCACTTCTTCATGCCAGAACATGTATTTGCTGCATTCTTTTCAAAAATCACATGGTATTCCATTTTGTATTTGTAGCATAAGGTAGTTTAACCAGTATCACTGATGAGCATTTATGTCTGTTCTACTTTTTTTGCTATTTCAAATAATACTTCAGTGGCCAGGTGTGGTGGCTCACACCTATAATCCTAGCACTTTGGGAGGCCAAGGTGGGTGGATCATGAGGTCAGGAGTTCAAGACCAGCCTGGCCAAGGTGATGAAACCCCATCTCTACTAAAAATACAAAAAATTATCCAGGCATGATGGCGGCACCTGTAATCCCAGCTACTCAGGAGGCTGAGGCAGAGAGTTGCTTGAACCCAGGAGACAGAGGTTGCAGTGAGCTGAGATCGCGCCACTGCACTCCAGCCTGGGTGACAGAGCAAGACTCCATCTCAAATCAATCAATCAATCAACCAATCCTCAGTAACCATACTTGTATAATCTGCTTTATGTAAAAGAAAATATTTACAGGACAGATGTGCTAGAAACTGAATGCTAAGTCGAAGGGTACGTGCATTTAAAATGTGGGCAGATAATGCCAAATTTCCCTGCAAACCATGGATCAATTTGCAGCCTCCTCCACAGTGACTGAAAGTATGTTCTCCTGCACCTTCAACAGGCGTTTTGGGATTTAAGGGTTTCCAAACTGTCTAGTCTTTGGTGTTAGGTAAATAGAGGTGGTGGTGGTATTCTGTTCCTGTGAATTTATGGAATTATGAGTGAGGCTGAGGATTTTTATATGACTTTGACTGTTTGTATTTCTTCTTATGTGAACTATCTATGGCTCACAACTACTATTCCTACTGCAATGTTCGTCTTTGTCTTATTGATTTTCAAAAGTGCTTTGCATGTGAGGGAAAGCACTAATAGGTGTCTGCTGGTTTTAAACAGATGTGCTTATGTGCTGTGAATTCAAAACGACCTCATGCTACACAGGGTCTGCTGTCGAAGCAATTTCCTCTTTACAACTCAGCATCCAAACTGATCCTGCTTCTGTGTGTGCACACCTCCCTCTCCTAGGGGAACCCTTCAATGGCCAGTTAGAGACAGAACGCAGGAGCCAGGAGGAGGGAGAAGCAAAAGGGAGGAATGAGAAGAAGGAGGACTTGCGTGGGGAGGCCCCTGAGACGTTCACCTCAGAATCGGCACAGACCTTCCCGGTCAGGCATCCAGACAGATTTTCTCCCCGTCGACCGGACACCTTGGTTCCACCAGCACCGCAGCCCCCAAGGCGAAGCCGGGATCACAACTGGAAGCAGCTTGGGACGACAGAATGCTCCACGACCTGTGGGAAAGGTAAGCCTGTGAACCATCTATGGCTCACAGCTGCTGTTCCTACTGCAGTGTTCCTCTTTGTCTCACTGATTTTCAAAAGTGTTTTGCGTGTTAGGGAAAGCACTAATCGGTGTGGGAAAGGTGAGCCTGTGTGAGGGACAGGTGGAACCCCACAGAACCCTAATCAAGGAGTGTGTAGGTGGCCCAAGGCAGCAGTCCCAGCTTTTTTTTTTTTTTTCTTGAGACAGAGTCTCTCCGTCACCAGGTACCAGGCTGGAGTGCAGTGGCATGATCTTGGCTCACTGCAACCTCTACCTCCTGGGTTCAAGCAGTTCTCCTGCCTTAGCCTCCCGAAGTAGCTGGGATTACAGGTGTGTGCCACCATACCCAGCTAATTTTTGTATTTTAGTAGAGATGGGGTTTGACCATGTTAGCCAGGATGGTCTCAATCTCTTGACCTTGTGATCCACCTGCCTGTCCCCAGCTTTTTTGACACCAGGGACCGGTTTCATGGAAGACGATTTTCCCATAGATGGTAGCAGGATAGGGGGATGGTTTCAGGATGAAACTCCCTATCACAGATCATCAGGCATTAGTTAGATTCACATAAGGAGTGCGCATTCTAGATCCCTTGCCTGCATGGTTCACAATAGGGTTCACACTCCTATGAGAATCTAACGTCATCGTGGATCTTGCTTACCCACCAGTCACCTCCTGCTGTGCAGCCTGGTTCCTAACAGGCCATGGCCTGGTGCCGGTTGGGGACCCCGGCGCAAGGGATGCGGCAAACCCTCACCTCTGTGAGCCTGTCTGTGAGATGGCTCATGGGTGTGAGATTGTGTTGGGGCCCCCAGGACCACTCTCAGGCTTAACGATTGGCTCCAAGGACTTACAAGACCCAGAAGAGTAATGAATTGCTCATGGTTACAATTCATTACAGTCAAAGGATAGAGATTACAGTTAACAAAGGAAAACGTGCATCAGCAAAGTCCAGATATCAGGCGCCAGCTTCCAGGTATCCCCTCCAGCAGGGTCACATGGGGATGCAGTTAATGCTCTCAGAAACGGTGTAACTCAGAGGCTGGCAGCACATGCCAGAGATGCTCACCTAAGCACTGGTGTCCAGGGTTTTTACTGCAGTCAGTCGTGTAGGTGTGCACTCCCACACGAGTGACACTAGCTACTCTACCACCCCAGAAACCAAATCAATACCGCGTGGCCCAAGACTTCAGGCATTAAAAAAACACACACACACTCTTATCAGGTGGAATATTCCAAGGGCTTAGAGGTTATCTTTCAGGAGCTGGCCAAGGGCCTGTCTTTGGCATGTGCAGGGTTTGAGCAATTCAGGCGTGCTGGACACATATATTCATTAATAAACAGAATACGCTCACATGCTTCAAGATCTAAAATTTAATCTACAAGTCAGGGCTGTGGAAGACTTCAGAAATCCTCACTGAAACTCATTCTCAAATCTAAGGATTTCAGAAAACAAAACATACTTCAGGAGCTTGGTGTGTTAATTAGCTGGTTTTTACACTGACCAGCACTCACAACTCCTATACTATCCCAGGAAAATCCCAAACTTATATTCATCCATTATTCTAACTCAATCAGCTAGGATTTTTTTTCCCAAGCCAAACTGTATCCAGCTTTATTAAAGATACTTTCCAGAAGCAATCACGGTATTTCAGGCAGGACATGGGCAGACAATGGTTAACAGTATACAGCAGCTTTCAAACTCCCTGCTTTCATGGACGCCCAAAAATCAGAAAGCCACTGTAAAACCCAAGGAGGTCCTCATCCGATGCTCTGAACAGGGAAAGTTTAGAGTACGGGTTGACATTTCACACTTAGCATGTTGTTTAACAACTTTTCACAAGTCGACCCTGACTTTCAGGAAGTGAAATGAAAATGGCAGAATGTATCTGAAGATCCACAATCTAGAAACAGAACCACTGCTCTTTTGAGGGGGTGCCATCCCAGTGGCATCACCAGGGACAAACCTGAAGCCCAACAGAGTCAGCTTTATTAACCCCTCATAACACGAGAGTCCACAGCACCAGAGAAAGCGTGGGGTGTCTCTCCAAATAAAAGAGGAGACAGACTTGTGGGATTGGGGAGGATACAGTTGAGGTGAAATTTAAATGAAGCAGGGTTGTGATATGCTGAAAGCAGAGCATGGCTGTGTCCCAGCAATTTGAAATGGACCCAGAAGTCCCATTTCCTTGAAAACTCCGAAGTTTAGATGTGGAATGTGATGTCCAGAAAGCCTTTGTCTGACATTCCATACCAGGTTGGAAATCAATGCCGCTTCTGTTTCAAGGTGACTCGTTACAAGGATACACCTATGAACTGTGTAGTTATAATTTCCTTCTCATGTATGATAATGGTCTCCTGTTTGCTTACAGTAAAGTACTATTTGATCCCCTGAAACAGCTGTTTTTTGAGGGGAGGTTGCTAACAAAACAGGAAGGCTATCCCAGCTATTCAGGGGGCTGAGGCAGAAGAATCGCTTGAACCAAGGAGGCAGAGATTGCAGTGAGCCAAGATTGCGCCACTGCACTCCAGCCTGGTGAGAGAGCAAGGCTCCGTCTCAAAAAAATAAATAAATAAAACAAACGAAAAGAAATGTGGTGATGATATATTCACTTATTCAAGAAACAGGAGTGCCTACTGTGCGCTTGGTGTGATGCCAGGTGCAGAGGTTGCAAAGTGTATAGCCTGGTGAAAGGCTATCTCCCGGGAGTCTCTGCAAACTGCGGAACTGTATGATACCCCAGAGCATTGGTTTGGAGTATTTTTTTTTCTTTTCTTCTGGTACTTGTATCTAAAAGTACAAAGTTTGGAACCTCTCACAAAATTAGCACAGGAAAAATCTTTCATGAGAGCTTCTAAAGTTTTTATCTTTTTCAAAAAAGCATTGGCTTAGTGGCTTTTGAGAATAGAATTTAAGTCCTCGGTTCTTCTTGGGGGCTGGAGGTTTTCCTGCCTGGAACCTCTGCAATTCCATAATGATTCGGTAACTGGAGTGTTGATTTATAGAGGTTTTACTGCGCAAATTTTACTGTGCTCATACTTAATACATGTGCAAAGAATGTGGACTGTAGATTCATTGGACCAACTTCTTTTATATACTTTGTGAGGAAAAATTAAATGCCTATAAAATATGTCTTGACAGAGGCAGAGAGCTAGAAATAATTCTGCATTAAGGCCAAAACCATTCTAGTGAGACTCTGTCTGTGATATTATAGAGGTAAACAGTATGTGATGTAATTGATACAGGAACCTGAGATCAAAATGTACTGTTGTTGAAATATTCTACCTTTAGGTAGTGGTGTTGATGCCCTTCATAGGAACCAGATACATTCAGAACTAGGTGAAAACAGGGAAAGTCATAACAAGAATAAAACATTTTTTTCTTTCTTTTTTTTTTTTCCTTTTTTCTTTAGATAGAGTCTTACTCGGTAGCCCAGGCTGGGGTGCAGTGACCCATTCATGGCTCACTGCAACTTCCACTCCCTGGGTCCCAGTTCTCAAGCAATTCTCCTGCCTCAGACTCCTGAGTAGCTGGGACTACAGGCACATGCTACCATGCCCCGCTAATTTTTGCATTTTTAGTAGACACATGGTTTCACCATATTGGCCAGGCTGGTCTTGAACTCCTGACCTTGTGATCCACCCGTCTCAGCCTCCCAAAGTGCTGGGATTACAGGCGTGAGCTGCCGCACCCAGCCCATTGTGTGTTTTGCTACCAAGGGTGGCATGTAGAGAAGATTCTCTTTCACCCTGTCCAGAGCCCATAAGGCCTTTCATTGTGGGCTGAATGAGATGAGGGCAAAAACATGTACCGTTTCCCTGTGCGTCCTCCAGCTGCTCCCATGATCTCTCTAATGGAGCAAACTCATAACCAAAGGTTCCAGTTTTTGCTCCCACAACCCACCCCAGTCTGTGTGATCCACGCTGAGGTATGGAGGTGACATTTAAATAAAGCAGAGTAAAAGCAGGTAAATAAATAGGCTAAAAGCAAAACATAGCTGTGTTACTATCTCACTATACTCCTCTGGTATCTGGCCAGCACACTCCTGCTCATACTCAAAGCTCTGAGACCACCACCTCTGCAAAGCCTTCCTGAGTCTGCAAAGAACAGGTAGGCACTTCATCCTTGGGACCTCACAGCAATTCAAGACACATTTCTTTCCCAGCTCTGCTTGGCTTGGCTGTCTCCATGAATATACACTTTGCAACCTCTGCACCTGGCATCATACCAAGCGCACAGTAGGCACTCCTGTGTTTCTTGAATAAGTGAATATATCATCACCACATTTCTTTTTGTTTGTTTTTTGTTTGTTTGTTTGTTTGTTTTTTGAGACGGAGCTTGCTCTGTCACCAGGCTGGAGTGCAGTGGCGCAATCTTGGCTCACTGCAACCTCCACCTCCTTGGTTCAAGCGATTCTTCTGCCTCAGCCTCCTGAATAACTGAGACCATAGGCGCGTGCCAACATGCCCAACTAATTTTTTTGTATTTTTAGTAGAGATGGGGTTTCACCATGTTGGCCTGGATGGTCTCGATTTCTTGACCTTGTGATCCACCCACCTCAGCCTCCCAAAGTGCTGGGATTACAGCCGTAAGCCACCGCACCCGGCCCATCACCACATTTCAAATGTGGAATATATGAGCTACTAGAAATGGTATAAGGGTAGTTTTTCATCTTTATTGTATCCTAGATATACAAGCCTATGATTGCTTTTACGCATGTTCTGTCAACATAGCATAAAGAATGTGGATTTACCTGTTAGAAATTGAGCAAGCGGCCAGGCACAGTGGCTTACACCTGTAATCGCAGCACTTTCAGAGGCCAAGGCAGGTGTATCACTTGAGATCAGGAATTCAAGACCAGCCTGGCCAACGTGGCGAAACCCTGTCTCTACCAAAAATACAAAAATTAGGTGGATGTGGTGATGCATGCATGTAATCCCAGCTACTCAGGAGGCTGAGACAGAAGAATCACTTGAACCCAGGAGGCAGAGGTTGCAGTGAGCCAAGATTTCATCACTGCACTCCAGCCTGGACAACAGAGTGAAACTCCATCTCCAAAAAAAAAAAAAAGAACAGTTTTTTCTCTAGATTTCCACATGATTTTGTTTAATCTTCTGTCCTCGGCATTGCAGAAACACACACACAGATTCACAAAAGTGTGAGGTACGAAACTGAGCATGCACAGGACCCATTTTTTATATTTAGCCCATATACACCCATGTGTTCATGTACACACATACACATGTATACACACACGTACACACATGTACACACATACATACACGTGGACACATACACACATGTGCACACATGTACACACACACATGCGTGCGCGCACATGCACTCTCTCTTTCTCTCTCTCTCTCTCTCTCTCAGCATCTTCCACTCAGAATGTCCGAGATGGCATGTTTATCTCTTCTTTATCCAGTAAATGGCACCAGTTCTCAGGCCCAAGAGATACTGAAGAGGTGCCTTGGAAATAAAGCAAGCCCAGGAATGTGTTACTCCTCATCCCTCCCTTCTTGGTCAATCCAATTCCCTTTTTGCTTTCATGTGATGAGTGGCAGCAGCCCATGAAGGTCCCTCTTTTGCTCCCTCCCAGGTAGTGATGGCACCAGACATGCAGGGTAGATGAGACAATGTGGAGGCACAGATGTGGAGCTCATCTCATGGATGTCAGCAGTCATGGCAAGTGACCAGGAAATCCCAAGCCTGCCGGCTTTGTCCCAGTCACTTACACACAGAATAAGTCTGTTCCCCTTGTGATCTCATTGTGTGTTTTCACACACATCCTTTCCCAAAGCCTTCTCCAGTCCTTCCTGGTGGAGCTAACTACACCACACAGTTCTGTGCTTTTCATGGTCAAATTTCCCTTTGTCGGAGTGCTTCCAGCATCATGATAACGCCATCTCAGGGAAGGGCCCCATTGCTGGCGTCCAAGTGTGGCTCATTGCACACAGCCATTCACCAGGCCTCTGTCAAACTCTCAACTTGTTTCAGTTGCTTCCTAGAGTTCTAAGTCTGGAGTCATTTCATTTTTTTCTTGCTCTTTATTTTGTCTCTCTTCCCTAATGTCCCACTGACCTCTACACTAGCCCCTGAATTCACTGACCTCATTTATTATCTGCTAATTACCTGTGGTACAATCCCCTCCTTCAACATGACATATTTCTGTTTTAATCAATGTGCCTGCATATAAGTCGACCCAACTGATCCCAGATTTTTTCCAGCTGTCTGAAGCCCAGCCAGCTCCTGACCTTACCACCTTGTTCCCGCTTGCTAGCAAGTAAAGGAATAATTGAATTGCAGTCTTGAACAATGGGAGGTGGCCAGGTGCTCTCTCCCTTTCTAAAGATAATAAAACATACCCAAAGTAAGAAACCACTGCAGTCACTAGACTGAAGAATTACAGATCTGGGCCGGGCATGGTGGCTCATGCCTGTAATCCCAGCGCTTTGGGAGGCAGAGGTAGGTGGATCACCTGAGGTCAGGAGTTCAAGACCAGCCTGGTGAACATAGCAAAACCCCGTCTCTATTAAAAATATAAAAATTAGCCACATGCAGTAGTGGGCACCTGTAATCCCAGCTACTTGGGAGGCTGAAGCAGGAGAATCACTTGAACCCAGGAGGTGGAGGTTACGGTGAGCAGAGATCATGCCACTGCACTCCAACCTGGGTGACAGAGTGAAACTCCATCTCAAAAAAAGAAAAGATTTGTAGATCTGGCATTTTCCCACCATCAGAGAGACAGAAGGGCTCTGAGTTCATTTCCATGGATCTGGACCATAGACAGCATTCATAAAGGCTATAAAATGTCAAGGGAAGATAAGCAGTGGCCAGATGCTGGACAGCCCCAGCAGGACCCATCTTCCCAAGACACAGAGCATTCCTATGTGAGCCTGCATCCTTTTGCTAAGAAAAATTTGATTTCCTTTGGAGAGGAAAAGATGGCACTATAGGAGCAACTCAGGATTGCAGCTCCCCATGAAAGCGCAGAGGGTGAGTGGACACCACATTTCCAGATGGATCTTTATTGCCCACAGATCAGGAGGTTCCCATGCGTAGGAGCCCCACAGGCCACCAGCATGGCTGTTTAAGCTGGTGCAGCCGTTTTGGCCGGTGCCGCAGCGCAGCAACACTCCATACAAAATACAGTGGTCTGGTTGCCCTGTTAAACCGGCAATTTGAGATTTGGGAAGGCAGATTAGCACATTCATCTGATTAAACGGGACTTAAACAGTAAGCCAGGCCAGGAGATTCCCAGGCAGAGACGTTGTTTCAGCCAGTGCAGTGGGTCACTGCATGGGAAATCACACAGATCCCGGCGCCCTTTTAGCAGGTGGCTGGAACACCTGGGAGAGAGTCAATCGTTCAACTTAAAAAAAAAAAAGGGACTCTGAGGCAGGGAGCCAGGTGATCAGGCTCGGCAGGTCCCACCCCCACAAAAACGAACAGCAATTGGAAACTTGGGGTTGAGAGTTTCACAGCAAGCACAGCTGAAGCCAGGATGGTGCAGCTTGGTGGGGGAGGGGTATCCACCATTACCAAGGCACTCCACTCCTACGGAGGTACTCTGCCATTGCTGATGCAGCCTGCCATTGCTGAGGCGACCCACCATAACAGAGTCTGCCATTACAGAGGCAGGCCACCATTGCCATGGCAGTTCTAACCACACCTATGTAAACAGGACTACGGGGAATTACAGCAGCAGGGCGGAGCCCACAGCAGCTCAGCATAACCTCAGCAGGCAGGCAGTAACTAGACTGCCTCTTTGCTGGGCAGGACAGTGCAACAGATACTCAAAAATAAAGCCCTATACTCAAAAATAAAGCCCTAACTCCCCAGGACAAAGCACTTAAGGAAAAAAAGGGGCTTTAAGAGTTCTGCTGCAGCAGACTTAAACGTACCTGCCTAGCAGCCCTGAATGAATGACAGAGCTCACAGCTCAGCATTTGAGCTCCTATAAAGTACAGACTGTCTTCTCAAGCAGCTCCCTGACCCCTGTATATCGAAAGAGTCACCTCACAAAGGACTGATCAGACTGACATTTGGTGGGCATCATTCTGGGACAAAGATAGCAGAAGAAGAAACTGTTAGCAACCCTCACTGTTCCACAGCCACTACAGGTGTTTCCCAGGCGAGCAGGGCCTGGAGTGGACCTCAGCAGTCCTACAGCAGAGGGGCTAGACTGTTAGAAGGAAAACTAAGAAACAGAAATACTTCATCAGCAACAATCTGGACGTCCACTCAGAGACCCAGTCAGAAAGTCAGCAACTACTCAGACGACAGGTGGATAAATCCACAGAGATGGGAAGAAATGAGTGCAAAAAGGAGGAAAACACCTGAAACTGGAACACCTTGCCTCCTATAAGGGACCACAATCCCTCACCAGCAAGGGAACAAAGCTGGACGGAGAATGAGTGTGATGAAATGATAGAATCAGACTTCAGAAGGTGGGTAATGAGAAACTTCCGTGAGCTAAAAGAACACATTCTAATTCAATGCAAAGAAACTAAGAACACTGAAAAAATATTTAAGGAAATGATAACAAGAATGGACAACTTAGAGAGGAAGATGAGTGAATTGATGGAGCTGAAAAAAAGCAACATGAGAACTTCGCGAAGCATGTACAAGTCTCAACAGCCGAATTGACCAAGCAGAAGAAAGGATATCAGAGGTCAAAGATCAACTCAATGAAATAAAACAAGAAGGCAAGATTAGAGAAAAAAGCGCAAAAAGGAATTAACAAAGTCTCCAAGAAATGTGGGACTATGTGGAGAGACCTAATCTACATTTGATAGGTGTACCTGAATGTGACGAAGAGAATGAATCCAAGCAGGAAAATACTCTTCAGGATATTATCCAGGAAAATTTCCCCAACCTAGCAAGGCAGGCCAATATTCAAGTCCAGGAGATACAGAGAACACCACAAAGATATTCCACAAGAAGAGCAACCCCAAGGCACATAGTCGTCAGATTCACCAGGGTTGAAATGAAGGAGAAAATGCTAAGGGCAGCCAGAGAGAAAGGTCGGGTCACCCACAAAGGGAAGCCCATCAGACTCACAGCAGATCTCTCGGCAGAAGCCCTACAAGCTAGAAGAGAGTGAGGGTCAATATTCAACATCCTTAAAGAAAAGAACTTGCAACCCAGAATTTCATATCCAGCCAAACTGAGCTTCATAAGTGAAGGAAAAATAAAATCCTTTGGGAACAAGCAAGTACTCAGAGATTTTGTCACCACCAGGCCTGCTTTACAAGAGCTCCTGAAAGAGGCACTACACATAGAAAGGAACAACCAGTACCAGCCATTCCAAAAACATACCAAATGCTAAAAAGCATCAACAAAATGAAGAATCTGCATCAACTAACGGGCAAAACAGCCAGCTAGCATCAAAATGGCAGTATCAAATTCACACAACAGTATTAACCCTAAATGTAAATGGACTAAATGCACCAATCAAAAGACACAGACTGGCAAATTGGATAAAAAGCCAAAATCCATCGGTGTGCTGTATCCAGGAAATAAAACAAGAAGGCAAGATTAGAGAAACCCTGGGTGAATCTGACGACTATGTGCCTTGGGGTTGCTCTTCTTGTGGAATATCTTTGTGGTGTTCTCTGTATCTCCTGGACTTGAATATTGGCCTGCCTTGCTAGGTTGGGGAAATTTTCCTGGATAATATCCTGAAGAGTATTTTCCTGCTTGGATTCATTCTCTTCGTCACATTCAAGTACACCTATCAAATGTAAATTAGGTCTCTCCACATAGTCCCACATTTCTTGGAGACTTTGTTAATTCCTTTTTGCACTTTTTTCTCTAATCTTGCCTTCTTGTTTTATTTCAAACCATCTCACATGCAAAGATACACAAAGGCTCACAATAAAGGGATGGAGGAAGATTTACCAAGCAAATGGAGAGCAAAAAAAAGCAGGAGTTGCAATTCTCATCTCTGATAAAATAGACTTTAAAGCAACAAAGATCAAAAGAGACAAAGAAGGACATTACATAATGGTAAAAGGATTGATACAACAAGAAGAGCTAACAATCCTAAATATATATGGACCCAATACAGGAGCACCCAGATATATAAGGCAAGTTCTTAATGACTTACAAAGAGACTTAGACTCCCAAACAATAATAGTGGGAGACTTTAACACTCCACTGTCAATATTAGACAGATGAACCAGACAGAAAATTAACAATGATATCCAGGACTTGAACTCAGACCTGGAGCAAGCAAACCTGATAGACAGAACTCTCTACCCCAAATACACAGAATATACATTCTTCTCAGCACCACATCACACCTACTCTAAAACTGACCACATAATTGGAAGTAAATCACTCCTCAGCAAATGCAAAACAACTGAAATCATAACAAACAGTCTCTCAGACCATAGTGCAATCAAGTTAGAACTCAGAATTCAGAAACTAACTCAGAACCGCACAGCTTCATGGAAACTGAACAACTGGCTCTTGAATGTTGACTGGATAAACAATGAAATAAAGGAAGAAATGAAGTTCTTCGAAACCAACGAGAACAAAGACACAACATACCAGAATCTCTGGGACCCCATTTAAAACAGTCTCTAGAGGAAAATATATAGCAATAAGTGCCCACATGAGAAGAGTGGAGAGATCCAAAATTGACACCCTATCGTCAAAATTGAAAGAGCTAGAGGAGCAAGATCAAAAAAACTCAAAACCTAGCAGAAGACAAGAAATAACTAAGATCAGAGAAGAACTGAAGAAGATAGAGACACGAAAAATCCTTCAAAAAATCCATAAATCCAAGAGCTGGTTTTGTGAAAAGATCAACAAAATAGACCACTAGCCAGACTGATAAAAACAGAAGAGAGAGAATAACCAAATAGATGCAATAAAAAACGATAAAGGGGAAATCACCACAGATTCCACGGAAATTCAAACCGTCATCAGAGATTATTACAAACAACTCTATGCACATAAACTAGTAAACCTGGAAGAAATGGATAAATTCCTGGACACTTGTGTCCTCCCAAGCCTAAACCAGGAGGAAGCTGAAACTATGAACAGACCAATAACAAGGTCTGAAGTTATTTTAAATAACGTTCTCAAGTGGTCTCAAGTTATAGCCACACTGTAAATTTTTACTGCCAGGGTAATTTAAACAAATGATCATTTCAGATTCAACACTGTCTTGCAAACTGTCAGGTTTCTTACTACCCTCGGGCTCAGTGTGTCATACAAGATAAGCTTGAAAAACGACCGAAACATTTTCATGACTGACGAAATATTGTGGCATTTATGTTAAAAGTTAGCCCCCATGTTGCAGTTAAAATCGGAAGGAGTTGGAGTTTCAAAAAATATAAATGCCTGGCCAATTAGCAGCAAAGATAAGACAGAGTTGTAAAATAAAGGACGGCATTCTTCGCGGCAGGAGTTGCATATTGCCCTGTACCGTAGGGAAGACAGTTACTTACGAAGAAGCATCTTCAGGTAGTTGGTTCAGACGTCGCGTTCAGGGGTCGCGTTTCTCACGTTATAACCTAAAATGCAATTAAAAAAAAAAAGTCAATTAGTAATAGCTCAGTGTTGCCACCAGGTGGCAACAGAAAGAGGAAGGCAGAATTAAAGCAGCTTTTTTTTTTTTTTTTGAGAGCTAGACATTCCACTTAACAAATTCTGGCTTTTTACCGAAAATAGATACATCCTTATTAAGCCAATGAAAGTAAAACAAAAAGCATAAGGCTGTTATAAACATCCATTCAACACCAAACATTCACTCAACACAGTCATTTACTGAGCACCTGCCACCATCCTAGGTACTGGGGCTGCCGAGGTGAGGAAGTAGCCCTGTCCCTCAGAAACTCACTGTCTCATGGATACTTTATTAGAAGAATGTGTAAGATGTTTGCCAAAGGGGGAGGTAGCTGCTCTTCCGCCATTTCTTGAGTCCTATTTCTGTGCTTCAACCTGTCCCTTAAATGCAGTCTGTTTAGCAAGAATCTTTCATGATAAACTCAGGAGCTGATCACCTTTAGCAAGTCAACCCACTCTAGAAGTCTAGTTTGTGAGGCAAACACTTTCATTCCAGTTGAATGACCTAGGCAGCCTCCTCCCTCCAAAATACAAATTCACACGTCTACCCAAACCCAGTTCTTTCTCAAGAATGAAGCTTGACCCTTTTAGGACACTTTCTTTTTGATGCTTCCAGAGAACCTTAGAAAAGTTACTATTTGTGTTCATTCTATAATCATTCCACTGCCTAGGGATCTCTCTGCTGTTATCTCGGACTATTATGAAGATGGTTTGTATCTGCCTTTGAGCATATTTAGATTGTGTCCACAAATAGATTGTTGATTTCTTTTAGGGCAGGCCCTTCTTTGCACCCCCACAGTTCCTAGCAAAGACCCTGTGAGGTAGGTGTATGTAAACCCTCAAATGAAGGGGGTGTGAGTGTGCGTGCGTGTGTGAATTGTCCTCACTGTTTCTGTGCCCTCTCTTCATCAGCACCCAAATCTCTGTGCATCTCCACGCAGAGCCCAGCTTTCCCGTGTGTGGGACAGTCCTTCAGACATTCTCCTGTCATTGCAGGATCGCAGTACCCTATTTTCCGCTGTGTGCACAGAAGCACTCACGAAGAGGCTCCCGAGAGCTACTGTGACTCCAGCATGAAGCCATCCCCCGAGGAGGAGCCCTGCAACATCTTCCCTTGCCCAGCCTTGTAAGATGCCCCTCCGTCGAGGTCACTTATTATCAGGTTACTTCAGGTCGCTTGTGCACAGGACCTCAGGAGCAGATACAGTGTAGTTTTAAGTCAGTCTAAATCTGATTTAGAAATACAAGACTTGGACCATGCATAAACTGCAGTCTGGTTGGCAAGCATAACTGTCTTTCAGGATGAACCCCGGGGGTGATAGCCTTTAGCAAGTCAGCCCACTCCTGAAAAGCCCACCCTTGGCAAAGTCAGAGCAATTAGGTTTGAGCCTGGTAAGGAAAACAAAGGAGGAAGCAAAGCATGAGAAGCCAGTGTAGTTAGTGGGTGAGCTGTTTCCAGAGACAGGATAATGCAAGTCACAAAAGCATCAGCCTGGAGAGGCCAGGAAAAGTATGTCAGGAGAGATCTTGAACTGGTTCTTGTTTGTTTATTTTTTTAGGTGGGGTCTAGCTCTGTTGCTCAGGCCAGAGTGCAATGGCACAATCTCAGCATCCTTCGCCTCCTAGGTCAAGCAATTCTCCTGCTTCAGCCTCCTGAGTAGCCGGGACTAAGTGCACATCACCACAGCTGGCTAATTTTTGTATTTTTTGTAGAGACAGCGTTTCACTATGTTGGCCAGGCTGGTCTGGAACTCCAGAGCTCCAATGATCTGCCCACGTAGGCCTCCCAAAGTGCTGGGATTACAGGCTGAGCCACCACACCCGGCCTTGAACTGGTTATTGAATGACAAATAGGACACTTGAAGAAGAACGAGGGGAAAGGGCCCTAAAAGGGTCCAAACCTAATTTTCAGAGTAATAAAAATATAATTCTCACCTAACTATATGATGAGCATGGGCTGATGTCTCATTTAACTAATAACAGAGCAAATGACAAGAGGAAGGTTTGGGAAGCTGACATGGGAATTGTTCATGAAAAAGAACACTAGAATAAGATTTCTAAGGTAGCAGCAAAAATGGGTTAATGATCTACAGGGTAATAAAACTAACCTTTGGCAGTTGTTTTGGGTTTTTTTTTTTACTAGATAAAAATCATTTGTACTTTTTCCGTTTTCTATAGCTTTTTATAGAATCTTGGCCCTAACCATTGATAAATAGTATGTCAAGCAAATTTATCTTCCTTTACAGAGTCAGATGACCTTTAGGCAGACTTTTTCTTTTTCTTTCTTTTTTTTTTTTCCTTCAAGACAGGGTCTTGTTCTGTTGCCCAGGCTGGAGTGCAGTGGTACAATCATGGCTCACTGCAGCCTCAATCTCCTGGGCTAAAGCCATCCGCCCACCTCAGCCTCCCAAGTAGCTGAGACTAAAGTCATGTACCACCACACCCAACCAACTTTGGTATTTTTTGTAGAGATGGGGTTTTGCCATGTTTCCCAGGCTGGTCTACAACTCCTGGTCTCAAGCCATCCTCCCACTTCAGCCTCGCAAAGTGCTGGGATTACAGGCGTGTACCACTGCACCCCGCCTAGGCTGACTTTTAAACAACACTCTAGTAAGAGACTTCACCCATGATGATTCTGATGATTCTGTGTAAGCTGGTGCAGGCTCACACTCCCTTCTTGTTGACTGAAGGTTGTCTCTCACTCTCGCTCTCTCATTCCTGAGCTAGCTGGGACATCGGGGAGTGGTCTGAGTGCAGCAAGACCTGTGGCCTGGGCATGCAGCACCGCCAGGTCCTGTGCCGCCAGGTGTACGCCAACCGCAGCCTGACGGTGCAGCCCTACCGCTGCCAGCACCTGGAGAAGCCCGAGACCACCAGCACCTGCCAACTCAAGATTTGCAGCGAGTGGCAGATCCGGACCGACTGGACCTCGGTACGCAGCACGGCAGCCCGTTCCAGCCCCCTCTCCAGCTCCCGCCACACTCTCCAACCTCCCCCAACAAGACCTGAGATGGGTAACCCTGAGTTCCACAGGAGGGAACCCATCCCGTGGGGGTCTGGACAGCTGTTTTTGCAAACCATGGGATGTACCGATAGTTCAGTTGAGTTCAGGGTAGTGTGCGCCTCCCACCACCAACTTTATGGGTGAGCCCAGGGGAGTCCTGTAATACCGGCCTCATCTGTTCTGTGCATCATGGCAAAGTGAAGGTTGGCAACTGCTGGTACAGCCAGCTCCTTCCAATCTTCCCCACCCATTTCATAGATGAAAAGACTGAGGCCTGGAAGAATAAAGTGGTGTCAACCAAAATTAAGGCTTGTTAAGGCAGAAATAATTTGATAAAGATTTATTGGAAGCCAATGTAAAGACCAACCCAAAAAGACACACCACCAACGTTGGACGTGGTCCAAAGTCTGTGACAAGTGGAAAGGCTTTTAGAAGAAAGTTTAGAAGAGAGGGGACCCCTTGAATTGGAGTTGTCTTTTTCATTGGAGGGCACAGCACAGAGGTTCTAATCACTGGCTACAGATTAGAATCACTAGCATACAGCGTAAATGTATTACATACAGGGCAGTAACCCGAATCAGAAATAAATCAGCAAAACTTTATGACTCAGAAACAAACCGTTGTCCTCTTCAGTGTCCACAGGTTACATATTAATCAGTATGTCAACAGTTTGAAGAATTCATAAGATCTGAGGAACTCACAAGAATGTTCTTTACTCAGAACAGGATATAAGCCACGATCATAAGACCTTCTTCCCAGGCAACTTAAAACATGGTTGATTCTTCAAGGGCAGAGGTGCACGACTTAACCCTTGCCTGCCATGGCATTGGTCCTGTTTATAATTTGGTATCTTGTTGCCACAGAGAGTCCATTTGGTCAATCTTATGATCTCTCAACGTTAATGCTGGTTAGTTGTGGCTGGAATTCAGAAGGGAGGTGGTATGACAGGCTGTGTCCATCCTCCCATCCTATTGTGGCCAGGAACTCCGTGTTTAAAGTTTCTCTGGGGCCTCCTTGCCTAAGAGGAAGCCTGTTAAGTCAGCTGGAGGGCTTAGGATTTAATTTTTTTTTTTTTTTTTTTTAGTAAAGACGGGGTTTCACCATGTTGGTCAGGCTGGTCTTGAACTCCTGACCTCAGGTGATCCACCCGCCTTGGCCTCCAAAGTGCTTGGAGGCCATCACGCCCAGCCAAGGATTTAATTTTTAGTTTACAGTAGGCGAGACATCTAAGAAGGTCTTGGAGAAAAGGGTTGTACAGTTTTCTAGGGCTCAGATCCCTGCCCCAGGTGGTGACAGGGATGACTAGGCCTCAGCATGGTCTCATGGGGCTGGTAACAAAGGCTGCGGGCGCCATGCTGGCAATTCTCTCCCAGAGCTGAAGCCAGTGTGCTGTGTGTTTCAGTGCTCGGTGCCCTGTGGAGTGGGACAGAGGACCCGTGACGTGAAGTGTGTGAGCAACATTGGGGATGTTGTTGACGATGAGGAATGCAACATGAAGCTCCGGCCAAATGACATTGAGAACTGCGACATGGGACCCTGTGCCAAGAGCTGGTTCCTCACCGAGTGGAGTGAAAGGGTGAGTGTGATGGCAGGCATGGCGCCGGGGACTGAGGTCTGCCAGCTGCCCCCGAAACCATGGGAAGATCAATCACGAGCTCAGAATCCCAAGGCTGATTTCTGGCTCTGGTGCGGGCGGGGAAGCCCAGAGAGGAATTATCGTAGGCTTCTATCCTTACATGAGGACTGAGGGGCTCCAGAGGTGAGGAGTGGGTGAAAACTTGATGGAACTCTCCTTAGCACTCCATGTGGTCACTCAGTCGTGCTAGGTAAAGTGAATAATTACATCACATCTTTCATATATCTCGTGAGTACCTGGCACCTCATACATACTCAGCAATGGCAGGCCCCTCTGCTGCTTCCTGCCAACTCAAAACATTCCATACCCCATTTCCTCCCCAGTAGCCTGACCTCCCATGGGGGGGGTCTCAGGTGTCAAAGAATAACTCAAAGGCATATATAGACAACCATTAGTCCACCAGTTACCTGGACATGAGGGAAAGCAGTCATAGATTAAATCCGTCTACCAAGGGCAAAAGGATGATTTATACAAAAAAGGGATTCTGGAGATGGAGGGGTGGTTACATGACAGCATGAATGTACCCAATGCCACGGAGCTGTGGGCTTAAAGGTGGTTACGATGGTCAATGTTATGTTATGCGTATTCTACCACAATCAGAAATACAGTTCGAGAAAAGACACTAAACAAATTGAAGAACATGCCCAAGGACAGGGAGAAGAAAGGAGGAAGGAGATAAGCAATTGTGCTTCCTTTCGTGGTGGCAGCAGCAGATTGGCAGGCATGAGGGAGGCCAGAGGGTTTGCCCAGGGCAGCTGCACAGCTGTCAGAGGTACCAAGTCCAGGTTCTGGATTCTTCAGGCAATCTAGGGAGTTTACCTGGGATGAGGACATGATTGGCCATCTCTGACCTTGGTTAGCAGCTCTGGGATATACTAGGTCTGCCCCACTACCCTTGCTAGAATCCTGTGCCTACACATTACCCATGAACCACGTTAAAGTGCAGGTCTGAGGCAGTAGGTGTGGGGTGGAGCCAAGGAGTCCACATTGCTTTTCTGTTTCTTTCTTTCTTTCTTTTTTTTTTTTTTTTTTTTTTTTTTGATACAGGGTCTCATTCTGTTTCCCGGGCTGAAGTACAGTGGGACCATCTTAGTTCACTGCAGCTTTCTCCTCCTAGGCTCAAGTGATCCTCCCACCCCAGCCCCCTCCCCATCCCCACCCACGTAGGAGGGACTATAGTTGCCTTGCCACCACCCCTGGCTAATTTTTGTATTTTTGTGTGGTTTCACCATGTTGCCCAGGCTGGTCTTGAACTCCTGGGCTCATGTGATCTGCCCACCTTGGCCTCCCGAAGTGCTGGAATTGTAGGCATGAGCCACCACGCCTGACCACAGTGTACATTTCTTATAGGTTCCCGGGTCCCTGAGGCCACTGGTCCAAGGACCACACTCTGAGTAACAAGGCCATAAAAAAGACAGAGGAGCCCAGCCAAGTTCATGGATCTTAGGGGACCTGATGCAGCCTGTGAGCCCCCACCCTAGTCTCCACCCCCCAGCATCATGAGAACAACAATTGCAGTATCTCAGTCTCAAAGAAGGGCCCTTTCATGCAGTTTGGGGACATCAGCAGACATGCCCCATATGGCCACATTAGCCAACTCCAACTGTTCAGTGTTCATTCTGACCGGTCACTGACCTGTGCACCTGCCGTTGAGTATTTTGAACATCACCCTAGAGGTGTTCACACAGGTTTTCTCTCCCTCCAAGGTGTAAGATGCCCCATAATTTTGTCCCTCTCATCACCATAACGATCCACTTCCATAGGGAGTGTTATCCAGAAAGAGAGGAAGGACAAGCCTGCAAATGCAGCCTTCACTCCACCTCCTGGAGATTCCCTAGCGACTCATCTTGTGGGTTCCCCCACATTTTGTGGCATACAGTCCCTGCCCCTTAACCCCGGGATGGCCCCTGATAGAGAGCCCTTGGTGCAAATACTGAGCTCCCAAGATGAGTATCTGACTGTGCCCTCAGGCCCAGGAGCAGACACTAATTTGGCCATCAGGGAGGCTCTAACCAAAGAGAAACGGATGGAGAGTAAATGCTGACCTGGCCGCTGACTCAAACTTCTGCCAGAAAGCTGAGTCCAGGGCTCATCCTAGTTCTTCTTGTATATCCCCATTTTCCAAGCGTCCCATCCCAAACATTAGCTAGAGTCACTGTGGAAACAGTAGGGAAAGATGTTTCTGAGGTCAGCCTCCTGGCCAGCATGAGGAATCCTCTGTGGTGTCTCTGACATAGGTCACAGCTCTTGTCGAAACTCTTTATCAGAAAGTTACTGTGTGTCCAATTACATCTATTTTCTGTACAGCTCAAGGTGTCACAAGATCTCCTTTTACAATGAACCAAAGTGTTTCTTACTAAGTCCCCCTGTGCTTTAGAAAAGGATGGCCCTACAGCCATTGGGGGACCCGTTCCACTTTCTTCAGGCTAAAAATTCCTGGTTTCTTCAGCTTATCCTTTCGTTCTTTAGTTTCTGAATTTCTAACCAACCCAAAACTCATTTGTGTTCTCAATAAACTGGATGGATTTCCTGTATCAGCAAATGGATGAAAAGAATGATGCTGGGCTTTCATTTTTTTATTGGAAAGATTCTTTTTCAAATAATGTTGATTTTTTCTGGTTATAAAGTAATACAGTATTATTTTAAGAATATGAAACATTTGGAAAACTATGCTCCAAATCTCTTCACTGAAAGAAAATTTGGCCAGGCACGGTGGCTCAAGCCTGTAATCCCAGCACTTTGGGAGGCCGAGGCAGGTGGATCACAAGGTCAAGAGATCAAGACCATCCTGGTCAACATGGTGAAATCCCGTCTCTACTAAAAATACAAAAAATCAGCTGGGCATGGTGGCGCGTGCCTGTAATCCCAGCTACTCAGGAGGCTGAGGCGGGAGAATTGCTTGAACCCAGGAGGCGGAGGTTGCAGTGAGCTGAGATCGCGCCATCATGCCATTGCACTCCAGCCTGGGTAACAAGAGCGAAACTCCATCAAAAAAAAAAAAAAAATTTAAGATTGTTTTAAGCTCTAGTTCAAGCTTTTTTCTTCTCGTACATACTTTACCTACATAGCTTTTTTCCTCATACGTATTTTAAAGATATAAATCGTAATGTATGTATAATTTGGTCACCTGTTCTTTTCACTTAATTATTATAAGAATAAAATCTTTAAAACATTGTTTTTATTATAAGCTATTATAGAACTACATAATTGAAACAATCTCCTATTTTCTAAATCTTTGGGATTTTTTAGTTTTTATGTATTTATTTTTATTTTTTTGAGACGGAGTCTCGTACTACCCCTCAGACTAGAGTGCAGTGGTGCAATCTTGGCTCACTGCAACCTCTACCGCCTGGGTTCAAGTGATTCTGCTGCCTCAGCCTCCTGTCTAGCTGAGATTATAGGCACCCGCCACCACACCCGGATAATTTTTTGTATTTTTAGCAGAGACAGGGTTTCACCATGTTGGCCAGGCTGGTCTTGAACTCCTGACCTCATGATTGGCCCACCTCACCCTCCCAAAGTGCTGGGATTACAGGCATGAGCCACCACACCAGCCTATTTTTATTTTTTAGAGACAGGTCTTGCCCTGTTGCTCCATGTCACCAGGAGCCTTTGGGCTACCAATTGGTCTTAGAGCAGGTTCAGCCCCTGGAATGACCAGCAGATGGCAGTCTTCCACCTGTGAATAGTTGCTTTGTGTAAAAGTCGGCTTTGTTAAGCTTTAGTCTGAGCTATGAAATTTTGTATTACTGGTAATAAACATGTGTTGAGCACCTGTTACATGCCAGTCAGGAATGAGACACAGGCTCTGATTCAACAAGCTGAAGCGAGAGAGACCAAAGAAAATTAAGGTTTGCAAACACTGAAGGGTACAGAGTGTGTCTTATTGCCCAATTTAAAATTAATTATTCTTTCCCTAAACGAATTGAGGTTGTAACCCCAGTGGGAATCTTCTCTTAAACTTCTAGGGACAAGTTCTTCTGGCTTAATGACTCGCCTTACCAACACCTTTCAGCTGCTTTTAATCGAGAGTGGGCCTTATCAGAAGTAAGCATCACTGACTTTTCATTCTGCAAATCAATGATAGGTTTAAGCATGTGTGCCATTTTTAATCACAATAGGAAAAAACGCTTTTAGAAAGTCCACCAGCCTCAGTTTGGTAACACCTAATTTCTAAGAAAGTTTTCCAGGAAAAAAATACTGAGCTACTTAAATTACAAGAAAATGATGCATAAAGCTGAGGTTCAAGAATAGTTATTACAGCCTTATAGTCCCTCAGGGGCCAATTGGGCCAAGTTTAGGATTTAACTGTTGGCTGGAGTGAGAAGGCAGTCCCCACCAGAGGGCTGCTTAGAAATTCCATGTGTTTCTGTGTTTTCTCAGCCTAGGAGTTCAATGACGAGGCACGTATTTTTCTGACTAGCAAAGCAGATTTGGTCCTTCTTTTAGGAACATCCTTTCAGGATTGTGGGTGGGTGGGGTTTGCAGCCTCCCTTGGAAGGTTAGTCCCTGCTCCCTGTTAGGGGCTTCTCCTTCCCCTTGCTTCTGCTGACCAATTTCCCGGGCCAGGTCCTGTGTGGCGAGCTCCTTTCACATTTATGCTTGTTGGGCTTTTCACTGCAGGTGTTGTTATAAAGTGAAACTCCTCTACCGGCCTCATCCGCGTGATGTCCTCCCATTGGGCACTGGCATGGTCCTTAATATTCTTCTTTTAAATTAAGCACATGGGGATGTGGAGACACTTTCCCAGATGCATCTGCATTACTTGGTTTTAAAAGCAGAAAATTGGCGGGGCACGGTGGCTCAAGCCTGTAATCCCAGCACTTTGGGAGGCCGAGGCGGGTGGATCACAAGGTCAAGAGATCGAGACCATCCTGGTCAACATGGTGAAACCCCGTCTCTACTAAAAATACAAAAAATTAGCTGGGCACAGTGGCGTGTGCCTGTAATCCCAGCTACTCGGGAGGCTGAGGCAAGAGAATTGCCTAAGCCCAGGAGGTAGAGGTTGCGGTGAGCCAAGATCGCACCATTGCACTCCAGCCTGGGTAACAAGAGCGAAACTCCGTCTCAAAAAAAAAAGGCAGAAAATTAAGTTAACTAGTCAGATGAAAATTAACTGGAAAGAAAGAATCTAAGCGTTGGTGACATGAAGACAACTGAAATTCTATTTACCTTTTATTACTGTTATTTATTTATTTTTTTTTTATTTTTTAGATGGAGTCTTGCTCTGCCACCCAGGCTGGAGTGTGCAGTGGTGCAATCTCAGCTCACTGCATCACTGCAACCTCCGCCTCCCGGGTTCAAGCGATTCTTCTGCCTCAGCCTCCCAAGTAGCTAGAATTACAGATGTGTGCCACCATGCCCAGTGATTTTTTGTGTTTTTAGTAGAGATGGGGATTTCACCACATTGGCCAGGCTGGTCTCAAACTCCTGACCTCAGGTGATCCTCCCTGCTTGGCCTCCCAAAGTGCTGGGATTGCAGGTGTGAGCCACCACTCCCGGCTTACCTTGTATTGTTTACAAGAGTGTTTAAATATCTTGAGTTTTAAAGTTTGGAAGAAACCCAGATCGTACATAGCTGAAAAAAAACACACAAACAAATCCTTTAGCCTAGAATATTCCAATTATTGTAACAAAGAAATTTTAAGCTAAGGGACTGAGTCATTGTCTCTGATTTCTAATAACAATCTAAATACAGCAAGGAACAGGAAAAATGTCTGCAAACCTGTAGGGGAGGAAACATGTTTGCTCTACATTCTTAGGTTCTCTGGCTGCAGTTTGCGAATTAAACTGACAGAACATTAACAGACAAAAATCTTACCAACTTTATTTGAAGTTAATGTTTTTCTGTGGCATGGACGGCCTCATAGGAAAGAAGTGAGTTAGACTCGAGGGCTTATATATCATTTTAACAAAGGGTGATAAATTATGGATAAGTGATTTGACAAATAAAAGGGGCTGGGGCTTCTAGGGGCAGAGTAAATTGTGAACAATTGACTAAGAAATATATGGGGGAAACAGAAAGAAGATAAGGATTATTTTATTAAAGTTTATTTGTGCAGACTCATCTTAGAGTCAGCTGCCCATCTCCAGTGATAAGAATATTCTCTTATCAGCAGGGAGCAGGGACTAACCTTCCAAGGGAGGCTGCAAACCCCACCCACCCACAGTCCTGAGAGGATATTCCTAAAAGAAGGACCAAATCTCCTTTGCTAGTCAGAAAAGGACGTGCCTCATCATTGAACTCCTAGGCTGATAAGACCCAGAAACCCTTAGAAAAGACTTCAGTCATGTGCTAAAGGGCCACGTCTAGGACTGGAAAGTGCTAATAGGTAAGAGAAATGAACAAGGCAGGGCCCAAGTTTATATGCAACTGATATTCATGGATTTACTCATGAGTAAGGGCACTGACCTGAGAAAGAATTAGAGATCCATTAGTTCCTGCTCTCACTAAGCCTATTTCAGCAAAGACCAAAAAAAAAAAAAAAAGACAGGACACAAATAACCATAATTTAAAGGCAGGAAGCAGCCCATAGAATGCCATGAGAATTCCAAGGCTGGAAAGAACAGCTTAAATTGGGCACTCAAGATAGTTTTCATGGAGGAGATGGTATTTGAGCTGAGCTTTAAAGACTTCTGATCTGTCCAGTGATGGGAAAGAGCATTTTAGGTGCAGGGAATGGCAGGGGCAAGGTCTCTGTGAGCATTTTCTGTGATCAGGGAATAGCAGCAACTCGGGGGCTGTCCAGCAGGAGGTATGTGGAATAGGACAATGGGAAATTAGTCTAGAAGAAGTGGTTCAATTGTGAGCCATATTATCGGAAACCCTTAACGCTAGTTGGGGAAGTCCATATGTGACTTGTGTTAGGAATGGAATGACTTCAGAGGGAATATTTAGCATGGAGTTCTCAACACCTGGAATCCCAATGCATTGAAAAAGCTGATGAGGCTGAGCAAGAAGCTACAACCACAGTACAGGGCAAGAAAGTAAATGGTCCTGGGGACCATGGGTGGAAAGGGACTAGACAGATTAGAGAAATGTGGCAAAACTAGAGTCTGCAAGATCTAATGGTTGTCTAGATGTTGGAAGCAAGAGGGTAGGAGAACCGTCAACTTTCAAATCCAGGTAGAAACTTGAAAGCAAATCAGAAAAACAGAAGGAATGGTAACAGTGGTGACGGTGTACATGCTGAATTCGAAGTATCCGTGGGACACCCAGATAAGAATGCCCAAAAAATGTTTGAAAAAATAAGATGAAGTTAGGGTGTGGTGGCACACACCTGTAATCCCAGCACTTTGGGAGGCCAAGGCAGTTGGATCTCTTGAGCTCAGGAGTCCGAGACAAGCCTGGGCAACATGGCAATATCCTATCTCTACAAAAAATACAAAAATTAGGTGGATGTGGTAGTGCTCACCTGGAGCTACTCAGGAGGCTGAGTTGGGAGGATCGCTTGACCCTAAAATGTTGAGGCTGCAGTGAGCCAAGACTGCACCACCTGGGTGATACAATCCCACCTGGATGACAAAGAGAGACCCTGTCTCAAAAAAAAAAAAAAAAAAAGACAAGATGAGAAGCAAAATAAAGGTACATTCCAAAGTATGTCAAGACAGATGGAAAATGCTCTATGAGCTTTGGCCTATGACTTGGGAATGTTTCCACTGTGCCCAAGGAGAGGACAGTGTGATTGGAGTAGAAAAATTATTAATAGTTATTTGGCTCTAAGCCAAATAATCTTCTAAGCTAAGATTTTATCCCTATGAGGCTTAGTTTTTCCATCTGAGAGTGGGAATGTAGGAGTTGAAGCCCCTTATGCCATGTATTGAGCACCTGCTGTCTGCAAAGCACATTATACATTCTCCTTAGTCCTGCCAGAGATGTGTCTCTATGCCAGTTGTCCAGATGAGCATGCCAAAGGTAGGAAGGTCTGGGTCACCTGCTCCAGGCTGCAGAGCTAGTGAGGATATCAACACTGCTGTACCTAGTTCCAAAGCCAAGCTCTCCCTCTGTACCAAGCTGTCTCCCAATCCTCTCACAGCTGTGGCCTTCAGGGACTGGAGCACTTTACCTTGATATCAGGCAGCAATATTGAGGTGACAGACTTCAGTCCCAGCCCAGACGTGGCTACTGGCAGGTAGACATGTGCCCAGGTTTTCATGCACCCATTCTGCTTCAGCTGAATATATTTTTTTACTTTTTTTATTTTTATTTTTACAGACAGGGTCTTCTCATTCTGTTGCCCAGGCTGGAGTGCAGGGTACAATCATAACTCACTGCAGCCTCAAACTCTTGGGCTCAGGTGATCCTCCCGCCTTAGCCTCTCGACTACAGGTCGAGACTGGGACTACAGGTGCACACCACCACTCCTCGCTAATTTTTTTTAAATTTTTGTAGGGCCAGTCTTGCTATGCTACCCAGGCTGGCCTCAAATTTCTGGCCTCAAGCAATCCTCCCGCTTCAGCCTCCCAAAGCTCTGGTATTACAGGCATAAGCCACCATACCTAGCCAACCTGACTATATTTTTGAAACCAAAAGCTGAGAAAGATAGCCTAACCGGTATAAGTGAATTAATTGCAGTGGTGAGACCGGATATTTGGAATTTAGAATGAAGCCCAACCCAGAAAATCTAAGGCAGGAGTCACCATACTGACATCCCATAATGGAGCAGGCTATGCATGAGAAACTGTCAGATATTTCTAGGGGAAACAGATGGCGGGAAATGAAACATTCCATCCTCCTTTGCATCATTTGAAAACGGCTTCAGCAGCTGCCAGGGCCTCCCCACTAACATGCCCTCCCCCTGTCTCACAGTGCTCAGCGGAGTGTGGGGCCGGAGTGCGGACACGCTCGGTGGTGTGCATGACCAACCATGTCAGCAGCCTACCCCTGGAGGGCTGTGGGAACAACCGGCCAGCAGAGGCCACCCCATGTGACAATGGACCCTGCACGGGCAAGGTGGAGTGGTTCACCGGGAGCTGGAGTCAGGTGAGTGGCCAGAACTGGGTACGTCTGCCTGTGCCAGGCAAGAGGCACCATAGCAGAGGGGTTAGGAACCAGGACTTTGTGTCAGGTGTCCCAACTTTGAATCCCAGTTGTGCCACTGTCTATCTGTGACCCTGGAGAAGCTATTTATACTCCTGGAGCCTCAGTTAGTCAACAGTGTTCATTGAGCACCTACTGTGTGCTCATCTAAGTACTCAGGCTATACCAGTGAGCAACACACAAATATCCCTGCCCTCAAGATTATGGTCTAACATGCTTTCCTCATCTACAAAATGCTGGTAGCCATGGTACCTTATGAGGTTATTTTTAGAAGAAATGAAACCGTGAAATCACACATATAAAGTATGTAGCACAGTGCCTGACACACAGTAAATGGTGGCTGCCATTAATATTCCTGTTAATAAAGCCAGTTCTTTTGGCATTTGACAGTGTCAGAAGCAGAAATTTTAGAAGTTGTAATGCTTCATTATGAAGAATAAATAATACTTAATACTTTAATAATTGATGAATTACATTTTCCATCACTCTTCCAAAACTGAACGTGAACCCCACTAAGAAAATATGGAAATGACTGCCTCGTTTTGATTACCATCAGTATTGGAGTTCTTGGAACACTTAGCATTTGGCTCCCAGGGCTGGCTGGTTCTCCAAGGACTGTTTGGCTTATGATCACAATTTGCACATTATCAAGACCTCTGGCTCCATATAGAATTTTATTTCTTTTAAGTAGCTTTAAAAACTGACCTTGGAAAAAAATGCACTGCCTTGTCCTTGTAAATGGATACAAACCCTTTGGAAAGCAATTTGGCAATAAAAGTCAAGAACCATAAAAATGTTCATTCGCCTTAACCCAGTCACCCCACTCCTGGGGATTCATTTTAAGGAAATAATTAACAAAAGGGGAAAAAAAGGCCTTTTTCAACAGAGATGATCATGACAGCAGGATGGTTGTGGATACTATGGTAGATCATAACTCAGGAAAATTTAAGGTGACAATGACAGCAATCATTAGGAAGATGTCTGAGAAGTGCATATGGCGTAATGGGAAGTGGGAAATAGAATGTGAAATTATTCAAACCCTATCACCTCTACCACTTCAATGTACAGTTTTTTATGCAAAAAGCATAGGGAAATGTTTTTCTTTTCAAATTCTCTTTAATGTTTTTATAATACAACTTGTAAAAGATAAAGAATTCAGAAAGAATTCAAGTACTTCCAGTGCTACTCTGATGAATAGCGAAGTTAGGCACACTTGCTAACTGATCCCAGCTTGACTTCTCATCAGTTTTCTGGCTTTAGGTGAGTGATTTGACCTCTGAACCTGTTTCCTCATAATACCAACCTCCTAATGTTGTTACGAGGTTTTTATGAGATGCTACACATAAAGTTACCCATTGCTTAGGATATGGGAAATACTTAATAAATATTAGTTTCCATCTCTCCACGTTTATTTTTTTCTGCCAGCTATTTCTATCTCATTGCTAGTAGCAAAACACATAAGACTTAAACCCCAAAGGTAATTTAATAGTGACTATTTGTGGGACACCAGTTATGCCAAATTATCCATAGATGTGTGAAGTCATAGCATCTGATCATTATAGTCACACAAGTGAAGATAAGTAATACAATTGAATTCACATGTCTACCATTCTCAGAAGAGAAGGGAGCAGGATTCAGGGCCTTTTTTGCTTGTGGCCTCCTATTGACTTTGGGACTAAGCTCAAAGAACTAAGAATGATATGAACCCTGGCAATGACAACCTTTATTTCTGCCAAGATTAGAAAGAAAGGATTTGTTGCCCTGTTGTCCAAAAGGGTCAGGATACAATTGAATGTGGACAAGGTTTTGGTTCTGGATTTATAAGGATGTCAGGGCCTGCTGGCAGCTCCCTGCCATAGGAATTTGACATTATCCCCAAAGAAATTGAAATGAGAGCATGCTTATTTCTTGAAAGGTAAGTTTTAAACATTAACTGACTTCAGAATATAAAAATAAATGTTTCTTTCAACGATGTGGGTTGAATGAAAGTTGGCATTTCGAATACCCAACCTGGTCATAGTGATTAGTCCAGGGTTAGACACATGACCCAACAGTTGGACGTGTGACCCAAGCTGAGCCAAACAGAGTCCTTCCTGGGGACATTTCATTTGTGTTTTAGGGAAGAGACTCACTAGGAGATTGTGAGCTCAGATGCTGGCAGTGGCCCTATTGAGGCTTGTGCAAAAAGCCAGCCTGAGAGGATGAGACCTAAGTCCATGGAGAGGCAGAGACCAAGGAGTTTCTGGCTTTAGAGTCTTTCTGACTCCACCAGTAAAGAAATTATATTCCTTTTCTGCTGCTTCTCAGATCCCTGGAAACTAGAGTATATCAAGCTTAGGACGTCTCTTTCTACTCTGGAGGCATAGTAGCCCAACTTTTATTCATAAGCATCTGCCAAGTCCATTATTTATGATCAGAATCATTTCCATTATTCTCTATCAATTCTGAGTTTACTACAACCTTAGATTGTCTTCATTCTGGGGAGATCCGTCACCGTCTCTAGTCTTCTGGAGCAGCCATTTTGTTGGCCTGTGGGTGTGGAGCAGTTTATTGATTGCATTTATTGCAATAGATATTTTTATTCTCATCTTTTCATGGATCAGTGATCCACCAAAATGCAACTATAGGAATTCTTTGGTGCAGAAACATGCAAAACTGCCATCACTTCTCATTGAAAGCATTTATCCCTATTAAATATTACTTGGTCATGTATGCTTTTATCTGTGATTATATTTTATCTACTGTTTGAATTACTCCATTATTGATTTTCACCTGATATATCTTCATCAGTTTCTTAATTTTCAAACTTTCTATGTATTTTTAAGATATGTCTTTCATGTGCAGGACTATTTTTTACATTATTTTTACCTAATCTATAAACCTCTGTATTTTAAGAGTTAAATTTTAACCATTTATACTTATTGTAATCCTTATTTTTTGTATTTTGTGTTTTCTATTACCATGCTTTCTTGCTTCTTTCCTCTTTCCTTTCTACATGTTTATTATTAGGCAGGTTTTTAAAATTCCATTTCTTCTCTTCTAACATTTTGAAAGTTATACATCTTCTAGTGGTATGTCTTCTGTGATAACACTCAAATTTTTAGCACAGAATTTTAAACTTTTATGTTTCCATTAGTGTCAAGTTATCAGTAACTACATCCTCTCCTAAAAGAAAATAGAAGCCTTCTCCTTTTATTTACCTCCACCCTCTCAATCTACAATATTTCCAGAAAGATGTTGGTATTATCTGGATCTAGCTCCAGATTAATGTTAATTTTATAGAAAATATGAATTTAAATTTTAAAACAGCTTTCTCCTCTCCCCAAAGGTTATTTTTTATTGAAATATAATTTACATACCATAAAATTCACCCTTTAAAAATATACAATTCATTCGTTTTTAGTAAGTTCACAAAGTTGTACAACCGTCAGCATTATCCAATTCCAACACATTTTGATTATCCAAAAAAGACACCTGGTATTCATTAGTAATAACAGCTTTTATCGGTGTCTTTGCCAGCTCCTTCTTTTATATTCTGTGTCATCTTCCTGGTTTCTTTTTATTTTGCTGAAGGCTATAACCCAGCAAGTCTTTTGATTAGGATTTGTAAGTGGTAAGGTTTCTGAGCCCTTGAATACTTAAAAATGACTTCATTTTGCACTTTGACACGAATGCTTCTGGCAGATGGCTCACTGCTTCCTCTTCCTTGGCATAGTCAGGCCAGCCTGGCTGCTCTTAGCTAGTAACTCAGCTAATCACTCACTGTCCGTCCACCACCAATCTAGCCTGAAGCATGTGAGCTTTGCTAGAGCTCCTCCTCTGTGTGCATTTGGACTCCAGTTTCCTTCTTCACTTTGATCTCGTCTGTTTTTCAGTGTTCAAAGATTCCCCATAATTTCTGGACCACCAAGACTGAGTACCCTTTCTTGTTTTCAAATGCTGCCTCATGCACACATACACACACACACAGAGAGAGAAATACACACACAGAGAGAGAGAGAGAGAGAGAGAGATTGAGAGATGCATACACACACACATTTATTCACTTTCCAGACATACATATTCTGCTATTTCTGATCATTTACAGTAAAAGAAGGCTGAGACGTGCTCATTCTCCCTTAAGAACACAGTCTTTTCAAGGACTTGCCAAAACATAGCAGAAGATAACTTCAGGTTCAGATTGAGGTTTGCAGTCTTCTTTTCTGCCACACACTTAGTACAGAGGTAGGATCTCATAGCAGTGAGGGATCTTGCAGATCATGTTTCCAAACCCCTCATTTTCAATTTTCAGATAAGATCAGAGCGACCTGGGGAAGTGCAGTGTCTTGGCCAAAGGCACCGAGCTATTTACTGATGCTGTCGAGACTAGTTTCCATGTCTCCTGACTTCAGTCCAGCATTCCACCCCTGCTGCCCACCCCCACCTCCCACCCCTGCCCCATCCTCATTCTTTCTGCTGAGAGGCCAGCCTTTGCCTGCTGCAGCCTGTGGCTCTTCTCCTGCCTTCAATTCTTCCATTGGCTGCAGCACTTGAAAGAAAAGGACAAGACACGAATACATTCCAAATCATAAACTAACATGGAGGAAAATAGGAGAAACAGACTAGAAAATTTTGTAGTTTTTTGGCCGGGTGTGGAAGCTCACGCCCATAATCCCAGCACTTTGGGAGGCCAAGGCAGGCAGATCACCTGAGGTCAGGAATTCGAGACCACTCTGTCCAATATGACGAAACCCCATCTCTACTAAAAGTACGAAAATTAGCCAGGCACAGGGGCTCACAGCTGTAGTCCCAACTACTTGGGAGACTGAGGCAGGAGAATCGCTTGACCTGGGAGGCAGAGGTTTCAGTGAGCTGAAATCTCACCACTGCATGCTAGCCTGGGCAACAGAGAGACACTTCATCTCAAAAAAAAGAAATATTGTGGTTTTTTTAATGCTACAAAGATGGCAAAAAGGCATGGACAAAGTAGAAACTTCTGATGGTGTTAACCTCTGCTAATTCATGCCCTGTGTGACTAATTCATCATTTGTTGGTTTGGGGGTTTTATAATTTTTTTTCTGTAGGTAGGTGTTTTTCTTTCTCCCTGTTTTTATTTGATTGTGTGGCTGCTTATGAATAGCAAAGCTAATGTTTAAAGTGTGAACTGCAGACATCGTTACAGGCTTTTTCTAAAGGTAGTAGATTCTTTGAAGTCTATAAAAGTACATAGAACACTGCTTTACAACTTTTAATCCGAAAGTATTAAGAGGCTGGGTACAATGGCTCATGCCTGTAATCCCAGAACGTTGAGAGGCCCAGGCAGGAAGGTTGCTTGAGGCCAGGAGTTCCAGATCAGCCTGGGTAACAGAGTAAGATCCTGTTTCTCAAAACAATTTTTTTTTTTTTTTTTTTTTTTTTGAGACAGAGTCTTGCTCTGTCACCTAGGCTGGAATGCAGTGGCGCCATCTTGGTTCACTGCAATCTCCACCTCCCAGATTCCAGTGATTATGTTGCTTCAGCCTCCCAAGTAGCTGGGATTATAGATTCGTGCCACCACGCCCAACTAACTTTTTATATTTTTAGTAGAGACAGGGTTTCACCATATTGGCCAGGCAGGTCTCAAACTCCTGACCCGAGGTAATTCACCCACCTTGGATTACCCCTGTAATCCTACCTGGGCCGGGATTACAGGAGTGAGCCACTGTGCCCAGCCCCCATCTCTAAAAAAATTTTTTTTAATTAGCAGGCCAACACCTGGTGTGATGGCTCTGCCTATCATCCCAGCACTTTGGGAGATTGAGGCAGGCAGATCATTTGGGCTCAGGAGTTCAAGACCAGCCTGGGTGACATGGCAAAACCCCGGCTCTACAAAAAAATACAAAAATTGTCCAGGCATGGTGACATGTGCCTGTATTCCCTGCTACACTGGAGGCTGAGGTAGGAGGATTACTGAGCCTGAGGGGTGGAGGTCACAGTGAGCCAAGATTGCACCACTACACTTTAGCCTAGGTGACAGAGTGAGATCCTGTCTCAAAAAAATTTAACCAGGCGAGGTTGTGCACACCTGTGGTCCCATGGATGCTTAGGTGGGAGGATCACTTGAGCTCAGGAGGTTGAGGTTGCAGGGAGCCATGATCACACCACTACACTTCAGTCTGGGTGACAGAGTGAGACCTTGTCTGAAAAAAAAAGAAAAAAGATTGAGTAAACCAAACAAAAAAATTTAGCCAAGTGATAGATAACTAAATAGCATAATTTATATGCATTATATGCATTTTATTTCCATGAACTAACAAAATGCATCAACATATGGAATCGCCTAGCTTCTTTGTGGGATCACTACCCCATGGCACAGATTTCGGCACCACATATGGAAACAAGAAGATCGGGCTCTGTAGTCACAGTTCCTGCTGGCTGCCCTGTTGGAAGGGGAGAGTTGACCACAGCGTACATTTTCCCAAGTCTTGGGTCTTCTCAGCTTTAGGTGTTCACAGATGTGCAGAGTCTGGGAGTGCATTCAGTCACAGTACCCACCTCCAAGGAGACTAACGGATAAAACGAGAATGTCAGCTCATTGTCTTACCTCCTGTGAGAGGTGTCAGAGCCTATGGGACAGAAACAACCCAACGACCTGGCTGATGTGATCCTGCAGGAGAGTTTACGGTAAACTATTTCCCTGTCAGCACAGAAGACAGCAAGATCTTAGTGACCAGCATCCTCCAGTTGTGACCATCAGGGTACCACAGAACTGTTAGGGAATTGCAATCCATATGCCACTTCTCTTCCAGAAACATTTCCAGGTTCCCATGCAGTTCTTCCTCCCAGAATTGGTGGTAGAATTGATGGTGCCCATCATAAGCATCCCCTGATGCACAGCAGTTGCCGCCCCTTTCCATCATGTGACACTCAACTTTCTCTGCTTCTTTCTGCAGTGTTCCATCGAGTGCGGGAGTGGGACACAACAGAGGGAGGTGATTTGTGTTAGAAAGAATGCAGATACCTTTGAAGTGCTGGACCCCTCTGAATGTTCTTTCCTGGAAAAACCCCCCAGCCAGCAATCCTGCCACCTCAAGCCTTGTGGAGCCAAATGGTTTAGCACCGAATGGAGCATGGTAAGTCATGGTGCTCTTGATGGAGGTTGCATTGGCACACCATTCCCCAGCTGAACTTCCATAGACCCCTCTGGGCCAGGCACTGGACTCAGCCCTTTAAGAGATTCCGTACAGCAATCTACCTTAGGTGGTGGCTGCTGGGATACCTCATGACGCAGCCTGCTTGGTGGAGGAGGCCTGAAACCTGGATGATCTTGGTTTCTAAATTGTAGCAGCCATAAAACAGTGACTCTCACACTTCAGTGTGCCAAGGAATCATCTGGGGATCTTGTTTGACAAGTCCAACTCTGGGCCAGCCCTGGCCGAGGATTTGCATTTTTAGCAAGTTCCTAAGGTGTGTTGGATGAAGTTGTCTTTGGACTGCATTTTGAGCAATGCTGCCAGAGAGGATTGAGGGTTCAAGGGTGCTGTTAAAAGTACTACATCTGATGTCAGGCCTAGTGGTTCACGCCTGTGATCCCAACACTTTGGGAGGCCAAGTTGGGAAGATCATTTGAGGCTAGCAGTTTGAGACCAGCCTGGGCAACTAGCAAGACCCCATCTCTAAAAAAATTTTTTAATTACTATATCTGTAGTGACCTCTTTATAAAACTCACCAGAGGAATTTCTGTCAGACCTCAGTACTTGTCTGCCTGTCTCCGTGTGTGTGTGTGTGTGTGTGTGTGTGTGTGTGTGTGTGTGTGTGTACACTTTTTAAAAATCCTATAGACATTCTGGATTATGGGTTGTGGGACTGATTCTGTTTTCTCTTTGAACTGGCTACTAGGAAGCTCAAAACCAAAATGATGGCTCACCTCAAAGAGAGAGTACATCAGATGCTGCAAAGTGGATTTTATGCGCCAATATTCCCGTACCTTCTCTTTCTTTTCCCTACCCTTATCGTCCTTTAGTCCTAGTTTTCTCACTTTTTTTTTTAAATCTGTGGCCCTCTAAGTCTTTCTCAAGTCATTTCAAATCCCTTTTATAAAGGAGGGAAGTAGTGTTAAGTGAAGAAAGAGAAGGAGAGATTAATAAATACAGAAATAAGTCATTAAGAAATGAAAGGGGAACGGATGGATGTAGTGATAAGATATATTTTTTTCAAGTTGAAGCATTCATTTTAAAGAAATTTCCTAAAATAGAAAACCTCATCACGAGGTGATCATTCATTCCAGGTGACCAGAAAACCTCCAGAGGGCACCATTCCAGGTGACCATTGGCATAGTCCTGTGGGTCGGGGTGGGACGTGGGGGAAAAGTCATTCTGTTTCTCATCACTGACGGTTTTCAAGCAGAGGCTGTAGTGAGCCCAGAGTAGGGGCCAGAGCCTTTCTCACAATGATTCAAGAGCAGTAAAAGGGAATTTTGCTTAGAAAAAAATATGTATGAATAAAAGTTGAGAGTTCTATTTCCAAAAAGTATCTGTCTGCTCCAGTGGTAACAGCCATTGGCTGTGTAGCAAACCACATCTCAGAGGCAGACGGGAACCAAGGAGGTGGGTCAAAAAGTGTCCTGTCAACTTCTGGGAAGTGGAACTTCATTATTATACTGTTGACCAAGGCTTGAGGATACAAGAACAGATCGCAATTTTCTTTTGTCATCTGGTCCGGGAAGTCTACAAAGAGCCATGCTCACCAGGCCAAGTCAAAGGAGATAATCTCCAAAAACACCTGCTGGAATCAACCCAAATGTCTGTCAACAGGTGAACGGACAAACCCTGGTGCATCCACACGGTGGGACAAAAAACTCAGCAATGAAAAAATGGATGAACTTCCAGTGCGTTTTGCTAAGTTAAAAAAAAAAATCTAGGTTCTGAAAACTACATGTTATACGAGTCCATCTATATAATATTCTGAAGCTACAGAGACAGAGACCAGATCAGTGCATGCCGGAGGATGAGTGAGCACATCTGTGCAATCTGACCACACAGGGGCAGCACAGGGGAATGTTTTTTGTGCACAGTGAAACTATTTCATGTCTTGTTTGCAGTGGGAGTTACACAACTGTATGAATTTGTCAAAACTAATAGATATGTATGCCACAAAAAGGGAAATTTTTAGATGCAAATTTAGAAAAAAATTGAAACAAATATGAAGTCAGTGGTTACTATAATAGCGAAGGACTAATGGAAGCTAGACTTCTTTGAATGTACCTTGTTTTCCAAATTTGAGTTTGGAACTAAGTAAATATTTTAGATAATTATAAAAAGAAAATTAAAGAAAGCAATCCCCCAAAACTGAAAATACAGTGAAACAAATTAATCTAAACGTGTTTCCAGTTGGTGGCACCAGCACTAATGCAAGTGGCTTTAATACCTGGTAATTTGACAGTCTATCCCTAAAAAAAATTACTGCAGAAAAACATTCACACTATTTGAAATAATCCTATTTTTGGTGAGAGTGTTGTATTGGATACAGTGATTGGGCATATCATGTGTGAGAAGGCAGATGAGTAATTAGATGGTAGTATAATTCTGTTAGCCCCAGTATCCTTGAGAAGTAAGATTCTCTGCTTAGGAGAAAGGATATAAAGATACAAGATAGATATCATATAGCTTAAGACCTCAGTAAAAAGCCTGTTGTCCTGAATTCGAATTGGAAGTGTCAGTATGAACTTATAAGTTATCTTTCTAAAAATCTTTCCTAATTTCACCCACTGAAAGGGTCTAGAATCAGTGACCAATCCAGGGATTCAGAGTGGGTGGCTGCTTCCAGATCTGGGGCAGCATATATGTAAGTTAGGCTGGACTATCCTTTCCTGGCAGGCAGCAAGGAAGTTCTTCAACAACAGAGCTCGTGTCCAAAGCATCCCAGAGCCAACTCATAGAGGCTCCTGTGAGCCACTGAGCATCAGTAAGAATAATAATGCAGTAGATTGGATGAAACACATTATATGCGTTTAAATACATCCATTTACAATAAGTTTATAATACTTTAAAAAACTAATAGGTCATCATTATAGGATGTTAGGGAACCAACTTACTATTATGAAAACTGGTACATGAAGGGAAAGATTCAAGTGTTTATGCTCTCTTTCTTAAACAAACCCTGCCACTGGGTAACCAAAGAGGAATGGTGCCGAGGGAAGGATTCTTTATGAAAGATTCCCAGCTAATAGAAGGAGAAATGATAGAATTAGAATTCCAAGCCCCCAATAAACTCACGGATCTGAGCATTGCATGTCAGTGGCCACTAATATCCCCAAAGAGAGACAGCCGCCTGGGAAGTAGTCTCAAAAACACACCCAATAAAAACCCCTGCACCTGTTAAGGCCTGTTCTAGGTCCAACTTGCAGTGTTCAGGAAATAGAGGAACACACACTGCACCATGGGAACACAGTCAGCAAAATCCAGACTATGGGAAACCATGGAACAAATGACTCAGTTCCACCCCCCACTGCAACCAAAAACTTTTTAAGTGCAAGGAGGAAAAAGACAGTGGAAGGGAAACCTATGGATTGAAGGATTCGTGAAAGACATTTTGACCGATTGCAATGTGCAGACCTGATGCAGATACTGATTTTTAAAGGGAAATATAACCTGTATTAAAAAAATCTTGACCAGGCCCAGTGTTTCATGCCTATAATCCCAGCATTTTGGGAGACCATGGTGGGCGGATCACCTGAAGTCAGGAGCTCAAGACCAGCCTGGGCAACATGGTGAAACCCTGTCTCTAACAAAAATACAACAGTTAAGACAGGTGTGGTGATGAATGCCTTGTAATCCCAACTACCGGGGAGGCTGAGGCAGGAGGATCGCTTGAGCCTGGGAGGCAGAGGTTGCAGTGAGCTGAGGTCACACCACTGCACTCCAGCCTGGGCAACAGAGCAAGACTCCATCTCAGAAAAAAAAAAAATCTATAGGAGTCATAAGATAAGTAGGAATACTCAGTCTATATTGAAGAGAATAAATTATTATAATTTCTAGGCAGAATTTATATGTAAAGAACTTATATATAAACTCTAAAAGAGAGAGTTCTTGTCTTTTATAACTACGCCCTAAATTATATGGAAGAAGTGATCAGATGTCTAGATTTGCTTCAACGTAGTGGGAGGAGCAGGAGGGCTGGGAATATGGGTGGGACACACCTGGCATGAGTTGCTAATTGTGGAAGCTGGTTGATAGGTACATGATAGAATTTTCGTATTCTATCTCCTTTTGGAAACGTTTGAGATTTTCCAGTGTCTGTCTTCTCCAGTGTGCTGAGCTACTGGTCTGCCCAAAAATCTGACTTTTTCCCTTTGTTCCCACGCAGTGTTCCAAGAGCTGCCAGGGCGGCTTTCGGGTCCGGGAAGTGCGGTGTCTGTCAGACGACATGGCTCTGAGTAACCTCTGTGACCCTCAGTTGAAACCAGAAGAGAGAGAATCTTGTAACCCTCAGGACTGTGTCCCTGAAGTTGGTAAGTAGAGATTTCAGTCATGGGGGAAAGGTTGGTATTTTTTAAGCTTGTCAGATTCTCTGATGTGACAATAACAAGCCTCTTCCAGGTCTTTCTGTGACCTTGCGCACAGTCATGGAGTTCAGAGGGTCAAAGTGCCTTTGATATTACAAGTTTCATAGTTTAAGATGATCATTCATAGTGTGGATGGCTGTCTAAGCGACCCAGCAAGAGACACGCTTTAGTGTGGATTGATTAAAATGGCAGTGATGGCCAGGTGCGGTGGCTCACATCTGTAATCCCAGCTCTTTGGGAGGCTGAGGCAGGTGGATCACGAAGTCAGGTGTTCGAGACCAGCCTGGGCAGCATGGTAAAACCCCGTCTCTACTGAAAATACACAAAATTAGCCAGGCATGGTGGTGAGTGCCTGTAGTCCCAGCTACTCAGGAGGCTGAGGCAGGAGAATTGCTTGAACCTGGCAGGCGGAGGTTGCAGTGAGCCAAGATCACACCACCACACTCCAGTGTGGACAACAGAGCAAGATTCCATCTCAAAAAAAAGGTAATGCCTTCAAAGATTTGACTCTAGGTCAAAGTAGTAAAGTGTCGACTTTTAATTGTAAATGCAAACCAGTGTAGACTGGACCATGTGGAGAGATTCTGGAACCTTAGTGAGTTAACAGAGAAGGGAGGAAGAGGAGAAGACCACGAACTGGTAGAGACAGTGATGGAGGGTCCGACCGTGTCTCAGAGGGATGCAGTGACTAGACTCAAGGAGAGGGAGTGACAGCAGGAAGATCTAGGCCACACAGTGGTCAGAGTCCTGCAAGGAACAGCAGCCTTGCACTTCAGAAGACTCCAACCTGCACCCTTGAAATAGGGGCCAGTTTCCTGGAGGAAAGCACTGGAGAGCATTAGGGAGGTTATGCCCACTCCTGGGCTGCAGTTCATGAGGAAGTGTCTCATCCCATCAGGGAAACTCAAGTACAGCCAGAAAACTAAAGAAGGCACCTTGCACATAGATTGGGCAGATAGGAAGTGTGAGGTGGGTGGAGATGCACCTCCAGAGGCATACTGAATGCCCCAAAGCCCCACCTAAAATCCACTCAGAATGCACCCCCAGGTGTAGTCAGGATTGGTTCCAGAATAGAGCTGCACCGAGCTCCTTTCAGTAGGCCTTTTCACAGTCTATTTACACAGAACCTATTTACTTTCCTTTCTTCACAGGAAATGTATTAATGTATCAATAAGCTGTCATGGGGTAGATTCCTCCTGCTCTGGACCAAATTGAAGGTTTTAATGGACTGACCTAACATCCTTTCTATCCCAGAGATGTGTCAGTTACAGAATAGATGCTTTATAATTAAGAGGCTCCTACATCCCAGCAATGACCCATGACTAAAGTTATGGGGATGATCATTCCCAGTAGCAACCAAAAAAAATGTAAATTCCATAAGAAGAAAATTATCCAGAAGTATATAAGATCTATATAGAAAAAAATAAAAGTAAGAAAGCCTTACTATAGAACATAAAGGGAAATGTGAATAGACAGAGACATTAACATATTCCTGGATGGGAATGCTCAATACCATAAAGATGATAAAAGAAGGTTCCCGAGGGGAGCTGTATGTGCTGTATATTAGAACATATTACAAAGCTACAGAACTAAAACAATTAGGTTGGTACAAAAGTAATTGCAGTTTTTGCCATTATTTTCAAAGCTGGATTCACTTTTGCACCAACCTAATATATGATTTAGGCATATCATATGTGAATGTCATAATGCAGAATTCTGAAACAGACTCCTTTATAAAGGGAAGTTAAGTTTGTTAAGTGTGGAATGATAAGTGGGGAGAGGAGAGACTTCCATTGTATTGAAACCATACTGAAGATTGCTTTAAAAATATAAAATATGTAAATGTCTAATGGATTAAAGACTCTAACAGAGAAAATGCTTTGTAAAAATGCTAGAAGAAAATATTTTGGGCTGGATGCAATGGCATACGCCTGTAATCCTAGCACTTTGGGAGGCTAAGGTGGGAGTATTGCTTGAAAATAGGAGTTCAAGACCAGCCTGGGAAACATAGTGGGACCCCATGTCGACAAAAAATGTTTAAAAATTATCTGGGCATGGTAGTGCATGTCCCAGCTAATTGGGAAGCTGAGGTAGGAGGATCACTAGAGCCCAGGAGGTTAAGGCCACAGTGAGCTACAATCCCCCCACTGCACTCCAGCCTGGGAGACAGAGTGTGACCATGTCTCAAAAAAAAAAAAAAAAAAAAAGAAAAGAAAAAAAGTTATACACATGAAGTTGCCTGTTTGTCTCAAGCCAGAAAATATAACTAAAGACAGTCAAAATTGCCAGGTCCTTAGAATTGATTGTATAATTCTTAAAGCTAGAATTACTGGCATAAGCAAATCATGCTCTGAAGGGCATCCCTCAGCTGCCTCACTTTGTCAAAGGCTTTTAACTAATGTAATGTGCTACAAAATGAGTCGTCACTGTTTTCGTCTTCTGTGTTTGTCTATGGTGTCTTTTCAAGTGGGGGAAATTGTCTAGCTTCTAATTACATAAAATCCAACTGAAGGAAAAAGGGAAGCTGTGAGATTAACAAAACAGAACTGTAGACACAGCCTTGGTATTCTTCGATATGCCTCAAAATTATACCTGTCAACACCAAAGTTACTAAAAATGTCCAGGCCACAAGCCAGAGTTACGGCACACAGGGTATATCCCAGAGGGCTGCTGATAGCAATAATCTGTGTAGGCTCTGAAGGCAAAGAAGGCTCAGGTGCACATTTCGATCATGATGCTGAAGAAGAAAATAGTACCTGAGTACGTGGGTATGTGTGTGCTGTTGTCAGCTTTTTGAAATCACCCTACAATTGATAGCATCTTTTCCTTTTTTTTTTTTTTTTTTTTTTTTTTTGAGATGGAATCTTGCTCTATCACCAGGCTGGAATGTAGTGTTGTGATCTTGGCTCACCGCAACCTCCGCCTCCTGGGTTCAAGCAAGTCTCCTGCCTCAGCCTCCCAAGTAGCTGGGATTACAGGTGCATGCCACCACGCTCAGCTAACTTTTGTATTCTTAGTAGAGACAGGGTTTCACCATGTTGTTCAGGCTGCTCTCAAACTCCTGACCTCGTGATCCACCTGCCTCGGCCTCCCAAAGTGCTGGAATTACAGGCATGAGCCACCGTGCCCGGCCTGATAGCATCTTAAAAGCAAATAAATGTCACTCAAGTAGACAAAAAATTAAATCCCAATATAGACAGAACTCATTCAATTTAAAAAAAGACAAATGGTCCAATTGTGTAAAGCATAAAGGCAATGAACAAACCCACCAAAAGGCAGGGCATGGTGGCTCACACCTATAGTCCCAGCCCCTTGGGAGGCTGAAATGGGTGGATCACTTGGGTCAGGAGTTTGAGACCAGCCTGGGAAACATGGCGAAACCCTTCTCTACCAAAAACACAAAAATTAGCCAGGTGTGACAGTGCATGCCTGTAGTCCCAGCTACTTGAGAGGCTGAGGTGGGAGAATCACCTGAGTCCAGGAAGTTGAGGCTGCAGTGAGTCACGAACGCACCACTGCACTCCAGCCTAGGTGACAGAGTGAGACCTTTCTCAAAGAAGAAAAAAAAAAAAAATCTACCAAAAGAGGCTGAGGAAATGCTCAAGCTACTAGTAATCAGAAATGCAAATTTTAAAAGTAATTGGAGTCCGTGTTTTTCCATAAGATTGGCAAACTTTTAAAATACTAGACGATGTTCAGTGTTGGCAAACTTGTGGGGGATTGGTCATGTGCCAGCTGGTAAGTTGGTGTAATCTTTTCGGAGAGAATTTTGTCAGTATCTATCAAGATACAAAGCGCCCATTATCTCTGACTTAATCATTTTACTGCTAGGAATATATACTAAAAATAGGAATATATACTCAAAAATGTACAGATACACACACACGCAAAGAACAGGGCTCACCGGGTGTGTCACCTCCTCAGGATGCAGAGGCAGGAGGATCACTTGAGCCCAGGAACTCAAACTGTGATCATCCCTATAAACAGTTACTGCACCTCAGCCTGAGCAACACAGAAAGACCCCATCTCTGAAAAAAATATATAGATAGGGCTTAATGAATTGTGTAAAATTAACAAATGAATGAATCCTACAATTTCTTGTAACTTAGAAAAATTGGAAGCAATTACATTTCTATAAATAGAAAGAAATGGCTTATTTAATTATGTTCCAGCACATAGGACAACATACTCAGATACCCCATAAAAGAAGGTGACAGATATGATGCAAAAAAGTTATCTAACTATATTTATGAGTAATCTTGTAAAAAGCAAATGGCAGAGAAGTATATTGTCAGTTCTTTCCCAGATTAATGTATAAATTCAAGCAATATTAACCAAAATCCAGCAAGGGTTTTCATAGAAAAATCTGCCCACCTGTGTTTAAAGTTTCTATGGTGGCTCAGGCCTGTAATCCCAGCACTTTGGGAGGCTAAGGGGCAGGTGGATCACTTGAGGTCAGGAGTTGGAGACCAGCCTGACCAACATGGTGAAACTCTGTCGCCACTAAAAATGAAAAAAAGTAAAAATAAAAATAAAAAAAGTTAGCCAAGTGTGGCAGCATGCACCTGTAATCCCAGCTACTTGGGAAGCTGAGGGAGGAGAATGGCTTGAACCTGGGAGGCAGAGGTTGCAGTGAGCTGAGATCAAGCCACTGCACTCCAGCCTGGGCAACAGAGCGAGACTGTGTCTCAAAGAAAAAGTTTATAGGGAAGAGCAAAAGCAAAGAACCAAAAAGAGCAAGGCAGTTTTGATGATGAACCATGTCGAGGGACTTTTCCTACCACATATCAAGGCATACTGGCATAAGAATGGATAAAAGCCAGGAGAGCAGAGTAGAGAGCCCAGCAATAAACTCAAACATAAAGGATGCATGATATATCATGGAAGTGTCATCATGAATCTGTGGGGAACAGATGAACAATTCAATAAATGGTCATGAGACAATTGTTCATCCACGTACAAAGAAAAAATCAAGAAAATTGAATTCCCTCCTCTCTTCGTACACACACCACACACCCTAATTCCTGGTGCATTAGTCAAATGAATATGAAAAGAGCATTTTAAAACTTTTAGAAGAGAATGGGGAAATTTATGTTTTATTTCAGAATACAAAAGGGTTTTTTAAATGAAACCAACTATTCCAAAGCACAAAGGAGAAAAAAATTATAATACCAATCACATTAAAATTAAAAACTCTCTGTTTGTCAACACCAGAAGCAAAGTGATCAGAAAAGCTGCGGCTGAAGAAGATGTTTGCACACACGTAACCTAACTCACAAAGGATCAGATCCCTCAGATATAAAGAATTTTCACAAATCATTTTTTAAAGTTAACTAAATCAGAAAATGAGCAAAAGATCAAGAAAAGCAATTCACAGAAAAGGAAGCTTGAATGGCAAATATACATAATATGCTCAGCCTCACGTGGGAATCATTTCACACTCACCAGATCAGCAAAAACTAAAACATATGGCAGAAAGAATTCTTCTGTTCCACTGACTTTGAAGAGCAAACAGACCATATCTAGCAAAGCTGCATAAACATTATGACCCAGCAAGGCCCAGGCAGAGGATGGTAACAAAACTGCTTAAAAGCTGAAGAAGAAAACACTGGATTCGTGTCCAACTTAAATGTCCATCAATAGAAAATGATTAAATTGTGTATTATATTATATAGATAGGAAAACACTATTAAGAAAATGAATTATTTAGAGCATTCATTAAATAGGAATTGCACAAATTCAGTGTTGAGTAAGTTGCCAAGGATAAAAATTATATATATTATATATAATTATAAATCTACAGTATCTTTTTCAATAGAAAATATAAAAATATTTATATACAAATACATATAAATATGTATTTATCTACAAATATAAATATATATTTAAATATATTTAATACAAATATATATAATTATAAATATATGATACTTTTTATGTTTAAATGTCACAGAGTGGTGAGGGATTACATCATATAAAGTTTAAGTGTAAAGGAATGTTTAGGGATAAGAAACACCAAATTTGGGACATCTGATTACCTCTGGAGTGACAAGGATGAAGGAGGAAGTGATCAGAGTCAAGGGGGGCACAGTTCAGTACCTTTTTCTCTATACCTATTTCCCTTATAATGTTTAAGAGAAAGATGGCCGGGTACAGTGGCTCACACCTGTAATCCCAGCACTCTGGGAGGCTAAGGCAGGTAGATCACCTGAGGTCAGGAGTTCAAGACCAGCCTGGCCAATGTGGTGAAACCCCATCTCTACTAAAAATATAAAAATTAGCTGGGCATGCTGGCACGAGGGTGAGGCAGGAGAATCACTTGAACCCAGGAGGTGGAGGTTGCAATAAGCCAAGATGGTGCCACTGCACTCCAGACTGGCAACAGAGCGAGACTCCATCTCAAAAAAGAAAAAAGAAAGAAGAAAAATCTGTGTGCTGTTGGCACACATTCACACCTCACCTAGGTAATAGCAGCACGGGAGTTAAAGCCGCAGCCACGACCCCTTCTCTTCCCGGTAGTCCAGGCTGCCTCTTGTGCTCAGGGAGTCTTTTGTTCAATGTCTTCCACTGCAGATGAAAACTGCAAGGACAAGTACTACAACTGCAACGTGGTGGTCCAAGCCAGACTCTGTGTCTACAACTACTACAAGACGGCCTGCTGCGCCTCCTGCACCCGTGTGGCCAACAGGCAGACGGGCTTCCTGAGGAGCAGATAACACCCCTGCACCCCATCAGTAGGGCAGCATCACTGCCCTCCCAGGGGCTTCTGCAGTGCGCCTGGCTGGCTGCTGCTCCATCATGTGCGTCCTGGCCCAGGCGCTGCCAAGCCACTTAGTCACCACCCCTGCCTCCAGTGAATGCACCCCGTGGTACCCAGGGGCTTTGAACACAGGATGTTTGAAAGCCACAATTGATCCTTTAAGCATCACCATGTACTGATGATCCCCTCCTTGGACCTGGCACCTGCTAATGGTGACCTTTGAAAGCCAAGCAGTGGGAAGTGCATGGAGCTCTCAGCCCTGTTCTCGAGTGGCACCTTTCAAGTCAGCAGATGGGCCGCTGACTGAGCGCTGCCCTGTCCATGGTGCTACTGGCCTTTCTAACATTAGCTCCCTGGAGAGTCCAAGGAGGCAGTGTCCCCAACCCAGAGCCCCTCTAAGCCTTGCCGACATGTGTGCTCCCTCTGTGACCTCAGCCCAGCTGTGCCTGTTTTCATTCTCAAGACATTAGACTGTTTGCTGCCGTATGACACAAATATCTCACATGACTATTGTGCTTTATTTAGCAGGTATACTCACAGAGACTAGCTCCTTAGCAGCTCACAACAACCCAGAATAAGAGGTAGGGGGTGATTCATTATCCGCATTTTAATGACAGAGAAACTGAGGCTCAACGTAGGTAATTGACCTGCCAGGTATATTCGCCTATCCAATGGAAAAGCTGAGTCCCTGCCCCAGTCATCTACCAATACCAGCTTGGGGGCTGTCCTTAGGTGTGAAGGGTGGTGACTTCATTTGTGACCAAGTCTGGGGGTCTGGGGCTGAGAAGTTTCCCAGAATCCAAACAAAGCCCAGGCCCCTGAAATCTTTCTAGTCAAGTCTGTATCCCAGCACTCAGTTGTTTTGGACGTCTGTTCCTACCTTCCCTTCCCTGAAAGTTACAGACCCTAGTTACAGGACTCTGCAGGCTTTGTTAAACTGTCCATGAAACTAGAAAGCCATCGGAGGAACGCAGTCACCTGAATTTCTGACTCCATTCCAAGTGCTGTTCCTCCCAAAGGAATCCGGCCAAGGTCCTTCTGGTCCCTCGGGCCCCACTGCAGAGCTGACTTCTGAAGCACACAGCTCTGCGCCCTGGGCTCTGCCCTGCCTTAGCCACCTCCCCCGTGCCCTTCACCATCCCCAGTGGGTCCAGCCAGACTGTCCCAGCCAGAACACTGCTGTGTTAGAAAAAGTCTACTTCTGGCCTTTCTGGTTTTGTTTATGGATTTCTCTCTGTGGCCACAATTCCTCCCCTCCCCCAGGACTCACAGTGCATACCCCCCACCCCCAGACTTTCACACCAAGATCTGCGTGATTAAAACTGGCCTGGGACAAGGTACTGTGGACCCCTCCCCATCTCTTCCAAGTCATTTCCCCCCACTATCCAGTTCCAGAGGCTGCAGGTCTGCAGGAGGATGCAGTGCTTATTGAAAGGACCCTCTGAAAAACCAGTTAGGAGGAATAGATGTATATTTTACCCATTAAGGAAAAGAGCAAGCTAAGCAAATTTTAAACTTACAGAAAACTTATCTTACGGTCCTGGGGGGCATATTTCCCTTTTAAAGGTAGCCTGGATTCTTAGCAAACTGTTTCCCCTCTTTGCTCTTTCAGCTGACAAATCTGCTCGTGTGATGATGGTTTGTAGCTTTTGGAAGCAATATGGCAGCCTGGCCGGACATGCTCATGAGGCTTCCATTAACCTGGGGCTTTTAGAAATTCTATCTGGCCTTTCCGTGGGCAGCTTTCCAGCTTCTCTTCTGGGGAGCCCCAGGCATCATTTCCCAAAAGCATCCCCATCTCTCCCGATTCTCTTGGAACTCCTGTGGATAAGCAGCCTGGCAGAGGCCCAGGCTCGCAGACTGACAAAGGGAAGGGACGCGAGAGGCCGAGCATGTTGACCGGTGCTGTTCAGGGCCAGCTCTTCCCCACTCGCCACTTGTTTTGCCTCTTGTCACGAGGGGAGGCGTTCCCTTATGTGGCTGCTCTCAGATCTTGCCCAGCAAGCCAATCATTTGAAGAGGTTTTCTTTTCATGCTGGAGGGCAGGGTAAAATCAATGGGTGGAAGAGAGAAAGGCTGATTTTAGCTCAAGTTAAAGGAACACCTTCTAGTGATCAGAGCCACCCACCGGAGGCAAGGGCCATCACATACCAGGGAGCTCTCTGTCCTTAAAGGGAATTTTCTGTTGAGTGGGAGGTCAACACCCTGGTTCTTCCAACTCAGGAATTCTCATGGCTGGGCTGGGTCAGTGATGGCTTTGTCTCTTTGATGTCTAAAGTGTCCTATGGCTCCTGAAGGTGACCTAACCATTATTTAAAAGGAGAATGACCCTCCATGAGAATAGCCAGCCTACCAACTGTGCAGTTGAAGAGGAGCGAATGGATCAACCCCATGTCTCCCCAGGGGAGAAAGTATATACACCAAAGGTCTCTTTTTTCTTTTTTTCCAACAAACCATTGAGCTGTTCTTGGAGTTCATCTCTGGAGAGGTTATAGATGATTAGAACAGGAGTTCGATCCATGTCTTTGTCTTAGAGATCCAGTTTTTACTAATTCCCTGGTTTTTATTTCAGCATCTGAATGTCTTTCTCCCTAGCACAATGCACACAATTAGGGCCTTGGGGATTTCCGGTGATGACTTTCCTTGGGGAGAGGACCTAACAAAAGCCCAGCTTTTGGTAGCCGTCTCCCTCCAAGTATGTCTCTCTCTCCTTTCTTAGTGCCCATTTATTTCCCCTTCTCCTTTGTGCCACTGCTATCTTCTTTTTGGTCTTCCCATGTTCCCTTAACTGGCCATCATGTGGAGCTGAAATTTACATTTCAATACTGGTGTTTTTTTTTTTTTTTGTTTTTTTTTTTTTTTGGCCTGTATACTGGATTACCTCATGTCCTGCTCTGAATTTTAAAATTAGATGAATTAAAACTGTTATATGGTTTCCTCACAAAAATCAACGGAGTCCAAACAAAAATAGTTTGCCGTTTTACTTTCACTCACTGGAAAAGGAAATTGTGCCTCTTGCAGCCTAGGCAACGGACATTAGTACAATCGATCCTCTCCACCCTCACGATGACTTGCTGTTCTCTCCATAGAAAGGGGACGGCCTGAGAAATACTTCAAACAAACAAAAAAAGCCTGTAAAGCCAGCCAGCCACTAGAGGGCGTCAGTTCAGTTCCGTGAAAGCATGTTCAGTGCCTGCTGCCTGCAAGCTGTTGGGGACCGCAGAGGGAGCAAGGCAGCCTGTCCCTGCCCCCAGGGAGCTAGAGCATGACAAGGGTTCTCAGCACTGTCCCCACCTATCCCTTTACCTTCTCTGGCCCAGAGTTCTTGGAAGTTTTTTTCTTTATTTTCTTGATTATCATCTACTTATTCTCAAAGTGGTTAGCATTCAACACTTTTTGCTTTAAAAAGAATGACCTTACAAAGGGATAGAAAAGAGGAGACACGAGCTTGATGTGTTTTCATCAAGTTATGTGGCAGAGAGAGAAATCCAGATATTACCAGGACCTTTCTAAACCAGTGTTGTGTTTTGGGTTTTGTTTCTTCTTTTTTCATTAGGATAGCCACTTTAGAGTTGGAATATCAATTTTCTAATGAGGAGGACACAAATATACGTGGTAAAAAGAGGCATGACTTCCCGTAAAACAGGCTGCGTGATCTCTATCAGCCTGGTGGATGGAGACTGCCATATAAAACATTTTACTGTGGTTTAGATGGGAAAATAGCGTAGATGCCTTCCTCACAGAATGTTATGGACGACATGAAGCTGGGGAGCTAATGGCTTGGGTGACAGATCCTGGTTCCAGAAAGATCAGGGAGACTAGAATAAAACTTGGATCTTAAAAAGTCACCAGAAATCCACATAAAGTCCTATATTTAGAATAAAACAAAAAGTATATAAATACAAGCTGGGAGAGAGGCAAGAATTTCAGTTGACCAAGCTCAGTGTGAGTCAAGAAGGTGGGATGGAACCCTGCAGAGAAAACCCCACAGACAAGCAGGCTACGTGAGAGAACAGTGGTGAGGGTCATACCACATTTTGTTTGCATTTGCCAGAACCACGCTTTAAGAAGAATACTGATCATCTGTAACGTCAGTGTATCAATTCCCTATCCTGATGGAGGGCTCAGATACAGCAGGAAGGACTTCATAAGAACCTTCAGGCTGGAAAAGGGACTTGGGCACAAGAAGAGCTCTCCTAGGACCAGGAGGCAGAAGCTACAGGGAGGTAAGTTTAGCTCCTGCAGAGACCCAGCTTTTCACAAGCTGAAGCCTTCCAGAAAGAGAGGGACTCTGGTAGGTGGTGACCCCACCCATCACTGGAGGTGGCAGTGGAGGCCATTTGTCAGGGATGCTGGAGAGGGGATTCAGGTGTCTGGATGGGCAGCGTGATGCGCAGGGCCCTCCCCACTTGGGGCTTAGGAGCATCTATAAGTAGAAAAGCTTTAGGTGATTCGTCTGGTCTGTGAGGGCAAGTACATAGCTTTTATATTTCTGACTTGTGCCCCCGCTGTCAGCCATGGAGAGCCCATTGTGGGACTGAAACCCTGAGCTGAATGTGGCCTCATGTCTCAGAGAAACACTGGCAAGTTGGTCAGAGCCGCCTTCTGCATAGAGGAGTAACCAAACAGCAGGTTGGCAGGGGGCCTGCCCAGGGTCACTCACTGTAGTGGAATCAGAGCCATGACTGGCCTAGGACCCTGTAGGTACCATCACTCTTTCTCAGCTCTTGGGTTCCTGCACCTTTGCAGGGGCAAGGTAACTCTCTTCACCCTGAACTACCCCCCATTCCTGTTCTTTTCAGCAGATAATGGTGGGGGGTGGGGGTGCCCATCGTGCTGAGGAGAAGTGGCCACAGGATGGTGAAAACTTCCAGCCAACTTTCTCAGCCCTTTGTCTTGCGAGAGGGAAGCCACCTGCTACACAAAACTAACACCCCCTGCCTTGACTCCTCCCTATGACTCAGTTGAGAGAAGGATATACTTTGTTATAACTTATTATTTTGTTCTCTGTAAATACAAGATGTTTATAGGAAATATGTATTCTGAACTCTATCTGCAGAATGAGTCATACACCAAAACAGTTCTATTATTTAGAATGTGTTAATTTTAAAGGGACCTGATAGGTATTTATTTACATATGCGATCCACAGTTGTGTGAAATCATTTGACCGTACTAACCCAGCCTCCTGGAGTGTCGCTGTACAACGATTGATGTCTTTTTCTCAGTCCATAGTTACAACTGTTCAGTATGCAAATCAGTGCAGTTCCCCAGGGTTTAAGATCAAATACCTGCTTTTCGACTCATTCAGGGAGCGTTGTACCTGAACCTGATTGCCACTTTTTCATCTTAAATGTTATATTTCCTCATCTAATCTGCCTTCCCCTCATCCACAGACATTTGGAGAAGGAAATGGGAGGGTGTTACCCCTTTTCTCTTCACTTTGTCCCATTTTTGGACCGGCAGCGTCAATTGCTCGGGAGGCTTGGTTAGAGCTGTGGATGAGGCAGGTGGCTGGCAGGGACAGGGAGTGGCTGAGAGGGAGGTGGCAGCACTTACTGTCCTGATACCTCCACTGTCCCTGCTGGGGACCTGGGCCCAAGGCAGGTGGCTGGCCTGTGAACTGCACAGCCAGGAGCAAGGAACCCACTCAAGACTCCATCACTTCCATGTCCCCTCAAAGTGTTAAATTATTACGTAAGCAGGTGAAGGGTAGAAGCTGAATTATGTGGGTAAATATGGTCTGTTCTCAGCAAAAATGACAACTATTTTTGTGTGTGACTAATTTATTTTTATTATTGTAAAGAAACAATAAACCAGTTGAAATATCTGCTTTGTTGACAAGTTTGTGCTTTCTCTGGCCTCATTCACATTCTGTTCTCCTGCAAATAGTCCCCTCTAAAAAGAAGACTCGGACCCTTTAGAGGTCAGTGGCTTGTAGACATTGGCTTTGGGTGCTTGAGGGGGAGCCGGGCCCGTGAGAGAACAAGATGTGCCTTAGATAGAAAGAACATGAGCCCACCTACTTACCCGGGTCCTGTGTTAGGCTGCATTCCCCGAGAAGCTAAAAGTGAAGTCCTCAGGCGTGCGCACCGCCCCAGGGTGCAATCCCACATGAATTTCCTTAAGTCTCCCCCAGGTACTCATATCGTGCAGAATAGCTTGACACCCACTCTGCTGGTTTGGTGGGGCTCTGTCTTTAACTTTGAAGCTTCCTCCAGCTCCCTCTAGCTGACTTCACTTGGGTCTTGATTTGAGCCAAATACAGTACAAAAGGGGGATGGGGAAAATCTTTCAGGCGATCTTGGTGCGAAATACAGTGTGACTGAGACAGTGACGCCAGCTGAAGTTCACCCTGGCCTAGAGAGCTGTCTCGAGCACAGGCTTGAAGCTCTGTTTGTGACTCTGTCCTGGAAAGCCAATAACTCTGTCCTGTCACCAATAACTCAGAAACCAGCTCTATGCCTAAAATGCTATCGCCCGCCCCTCCCATCCACCTTTTTGCCTGGAAAACTTCCATTCATTCTTTGTGCATGGTAAAAATCCACTTTACATGAAGTTTACTGTTTCTTTTCTTTTCTTTTTTTTTTTTTTTGGCTGAAGAGTGATTTATTTCCAATTATGTGGTCACTTTCAAAATAGGTGTAATGTGATACTGAGAAAAATGTATGTTCTGTGGACCTGAGGTGAAGAATTCTATAAACATTCACTGAGTTTACTTGTTTCATGTCTGAGTTCAAATCATAGATGTCCCTGTTAATTTTCTATCTCATTGATCCATTGAATATTAACAAATGTGGTGTCAAAGTCTCCTGCTATTATTGCGGGAGTCCAAGTCTCTTTATAAGTCATTAAGAACTTGTCTTATGTATCTGGTTGCTCCTATATTGGGTGCATATATATTTATAATCATTGACTACTGTTGTTGCATTGATCCTTTTACCATTATGTAATGTCCTTGTTTCTTTTAGTCTTTGTTACTATTAAAGTCTATTTTGTCAGAGACGAAAGTTACAGCTGTTTTGTTTTTGTTTTTGTTTTTGCTCTCCATTTGATTGATAAGTCTTCCACCAACCCTTTGTTTTGAGTCTTTGTGTGTCCTTGCTTATGAGATGGATCTGGATACTGCATACTGATGGGTTCTGACTTTTTTATTCAATTTTCCTGTCTGTGTCTTTGATTGGGGCATTTAATCCATTTAAATTTAGGGTTAATATTGATATTTGTGAGTTTAATATTGTCATTTAATGCTAGCTGGCTATTTTGCCCATTAGTTGATATAGATTCTTCATTATGGAGATACTCTTTACCTTTTGGTAAGTTTTTGGGATGACTGATACTGCTTGTTCCTTTCTGTGTATAGTGCTTCTTTCAGAAGCTCTTGTAAAGCAGGCCTGGTGGTGATGAAATCTCTGAGTGCTTGCTTGTTCGTGAAAAATTTTTTTCCTTCATTTATGAAGCTTAATTTGGCTGGATATGAGATTCTGGGTTGAAAATTCTTTTCTTTGAGGATACTGAATATTGACCCCCACTCTCTTCTAGTTTGTAGGGTTTCTGCTGAGATATCTGCTGTAAGTCTGATAGGCTTCCCTTTATGGGTAACCTGACCTTTCTCTCTAGGTGCCCTTAGAATTTTCTCCTTTATTTCAACCCTGGTGAATCTAGCAATTATGTGTCTTGGGGTTGCTCTACTTGAGGAATATCTTTGTGGTGTTCTCTGTATTGCCTGGAGTTGAGTATTGTCCTGCCTTACTAGGTTAGGAAAGTTTTCCTGAATAATATCCTGAAGAATATTTTCCAGCTTGGATTCATTCTCTTCATGACATTCAGGTACACCTATCAAACGTAAATTAGGTCTTTTTACATAGTCCAATATTTCTTGGAGACTTTGCTCATTCCTTTTTACTCTTTCTTCTCTAATCTTGTCTTCTCATTTCATTTCATTAAGTTGGTCTTCGACCTCTGATATCCTTTCTTCTGCTTGATCAATTCAACTGTTAAAACCTGTGCATACTTCGTGGCGTTCTCGTATTGTATTCTTCAGTTCCATTAATTCACTTATATTCCTCTCTAGATTGTCTAATCTCGTTAGGATTTCATCAAACATTTTTTCAAGGTTCTTAGTTTCTTTACATTGGGCTAGAATATGTTCTTTTAACTCAAAAAAGTTTCTTATTATTCACTTTCTGAAGCCTAATTCTGTTAGTCAGTAATTACTGACTTTCAAATTAGGTCTCTGAGTGGACATCCAATTTGTTGATTCCCAGTGCCAAAATCTGAGCAACCCACTGCACTGGCTAAAACAGCAGCATTAAGATTCATGGTGCTTTTCTGCCTGGGAATCTCCAGTCTGGCTTCCTTCTTGAGTCCCTTTTTCATTCAGCTGAATACGCAACTCTGCCTTCCCGGAGCTCCAAACGCCGACCAAAAGGGGAGCCAGTCCCATTTACTTTGCACCAAGAACCACCGCGCCAGGGCGCCAGCAAAACTGCCGCACCAGCCACAAGAGTTGCACTGGCAACCCGTGGGGCTCCTCCGCTGGGAATCTCCAGGTCCATGAGCAACAAAAATTCGTCTGAAAGTGTGGTATCCTCTCATTCTCTGCACTTGCACTGGGAGCTACAATCCTGAGCTGCTAGTAATCAGCCATCTTGGATCTCTCCTCTCAAAGTTTACTGTTTTAACTATTTTATTTTCCTTTTTTTTTTTTTTTTTTTGAGGCAGAGTCTCACTCTGTAGCCCAGGCTGGAGTGCAGTGGTGCAATCTCAGCTCACTGCAACCTCTGCCTCTGGGGCTCAAGCAATTCTGGTGCTTCAGCCTCCCCAATAGCTGGGACTATAGGTATGCATCACCACACCTGGCTAATTTTTTGTATTACAGTAGAGATGAGGTTTCACCATGTTGCCCAGGATGGTCTTGAACTCCTGAGCTCAATCTGCGGGCCTCGGCCTCCCAAAGTGCTGAGATTACAGGCATAAGCCACCACTCCCGGCCTCCAGTTTAACCATTTTCAAATGTACAATTCACTGGCATTTAAAGCAACCATAGTGTTGGGCAACCAGCACCCCAAAATTCCACTTACTCTTCAACCCTTCAATACAGGAGTCCACCAGGTGCCAGCCGCTCTGCTGAACACACTTACACACACGAGCTCATTTCATCTTCACAGAAAACCTATGAGGTTCGAATATTGTTACCTTCTACAGATGAGACTACTGAGACTCAGAGAGGTTTGGTGCCCCAGCTAATACCTGGGGGTGCTAGGATTCCACAGTCCACTTCCTCTAGAGGCTGAGGCTTGTCTCTTTGCCACCTCCGTCTCACCAGGGCCTGGCACGTTATATGATTCCAGCCCATACTAGTTCCAACCTCTTTCTCCACATCAATTTCAGTCAGTGGGCACAGATCACGCAAGGACCGGATGAAAAAGTGCAGCACTGTTGATCCCACCCAGGCTCAGTGCGGCCCATATGATCTTAGTCTGCTTCCAGAGGAGTGCACCCCCCACTGGGGGAGGCAGTGAGCCTGCTCTGCACGAGGATCAGACCCAGGCTGGGACCCTCAGCCTCCAGTTCCAGGGACCACACATCGTAAGGATTATTGACCATCCAGGAAAAGCCCAGAAGATGGCAGGATGATGACCAGGATGGAGGGGTTCTGGAGGGAGTACTGTCTTCAACCTTCAATTTCAAGGATCATCAGGGACAGATGACAAGAACCTGGGCTCCTCTAGCAGACCAGGGGAGGGACGTGACCGGGAGTCAGACTTGGTTCAAAATTATATGTTTCCAGTAATCAGAGAAGCTGAACAGTAAGAAAAGATACTTTAAGAGACAGTGAGGGCCAGGAATGGTGATTCACGCCTGTAATTCCAGCACTTTGGGAGACTGAGGCAGGCAGATTGCTCAGCAGTTCGAAACTAACCTTGGCAATGTGGCAAAACTCCATCTCTACAAAAATACAAATTAGCTGGGTTTGGTGGTGCACACCTGTAATCCCAGGTACTCAGCAGGCAAAAGTGGGAGGATCATTTAAGGCTGGGTGGCTGAGGTTACAGTGAGCCAAGTTAGAGCCACTGCTCTCCAGCCTGGGTGACAGAGTGAAATCCTGTCTCAAAAAAAAAAAGAGGGAAAGAAAGACAGAACCCCCCGCCAAAAAAAAATTGATAAGAAACTTTTAGGAAAGGGAAAATTTGAATATAAACTGTATTTAAGATGACATTGTTGGTTGGGCATGGTGGCTCATGCCTGTAATCCCAGCACTTTGGGAGGCTGAGGTGGGTGGACTGCTTGAGCCCAGGACTTCAAGACCAGCCTGGTCAACATGGCAAAACCCCATCTCTATTAAAAACACAAAAATTAGCTGGACATGGTGGCGGGCACCTGTAATCCCAGCTACTCTGAAGGCTGAGGCATGAGAATCGCTTGAACCTGGGAAGCGGAGGTTGCAGTGAGCCGAGATCATGCCACTGCACTCCAGGCTGGGCGACAGAGCAAGACTCGGTCTCAAGAGAAAAAAAAATGACATCGTTGAATCCATGTAAATCTTCTTGGACTGAGGATGGTGTTTGGCCAAACAGGAGTACACACGCCTGCAGTATCTAGGAAAGTCATGAGCTGCTGTTTACCTTCAAATGGGTCACTGAAAGTGAGTATGTGTGTGTGTGCGCGTGTGCACATGTGTGTATGGAGAAAGCACGCACACAGATAAGGTAACATGTATTCTGGACAATATCAGTGAGGGGTATGTGATGCCCATTATACTACTACTCTGAAGTTTGCAATTTCCTACAATAGAAAGTTGTGGGAAGCGGAAATACAGAACAAAAGGGGGATGGGGAGAAAGAACTATTTTTTGGCTGTGTTTTTTAAATTTACCTGATAAGGATCACATGGGTGCTCATTCAACTTCCAGGTACAGGTAAGCAAGGTAAATTACATGCACAAGCACACATATGCACATGCACACTCATATACACAAACGCATGCACTCATACACATACATATGTGCCCATGCACTCATGCACACATGCACTCATACGCACACACATACAGGCATACACATGCACTGAAATGCATGCACACACACACCAACACGCACACGAAAACACACTGTTGCCTCCAGGGAAAAAGCTTCAGAAGCCATCTGTTTCTACATCCTGCTTTTATACGTGGATTCCAAAACTCTGTTCTTCTAAACCCAGGGACAATCCTGTTTAGAGGCTGGCCGAGGAGGTGGGGGACAGAACCGCTGGGACCCAAAGAATCCAATATGCTTGAACTTGATGCCAGTGTCAGCCTTGACGCTCTCACCCAGACAGCAGAAGTGGCGGCTCCTCCACCTGTGCCCCGACAGTGCCACCAGAATAACGTCTGCCACCCTCCCTGCCTGTGGCTCACCTGAACCCAGAACCGTGCCCCCTGCACGCACCTGACACACCCAGGTAATGTCCCCGTTTGTGTTATCTCTTGCTTTATAACAAATAGCCATTGTATTAGTTCTCATGATTCTCTGGGTCAAGAATGTGGCCAGGACACACACACTGGTAACTGCCAGGGCTGGACCCTCCAGGCTGGCTCATTCATTCTCAGGTCTGATGACGCTCAGGCTGAGATGGTTGAAATGGTTTGCCAAGGGAGCCTCAGGTCTCTCTGCCACCCTGTTCCCTGCTTCTCCGTCTCCATGTGGCCTCTTCATGGGTCTCTCTGGATGACGAATAGGCAACAGGAAGGAAGGAAGAGCTGCCAGATCTCTCAGGCCTGGGTGTAAGCACCCCTCCTGCATCTGGAACCCCTGGCACGGTAACCTAGGGAAAGGCTCACACTTCTCACTCACTCCACCACCTGGCCTACCTCAGTGACCTCAGAGGGTCTGCTGAGCCCGGGGATGGGCAGTCATCCCTGTCCCCTGCCTGTCCTGGAGGCACACTGGAAAGCCACCAATGGGCCTCTGTAGCGGCAAGAGGCAGGAGAGAAGCACCACTGCAATGCAGCCGTCACTCTTGGTGACTCCAGCCCTTTCCATCCTCAGCCCATCCATCCAGGTTTGGGTCCTGCAAGCCAATTCTCAAGTTTGGCCCCATTGATAAGAGCCAGAGGCACTGCTGTTTTCATTGTGGCCATTTTAAGGCAAGTCAAGAGTGATTCAGGCTCTTTCTGTTGGTAGAAGATTGTGAGGAAGACGGTGTGGCAGGTGCTGTGAGACGCTGACCTCGTAAGTGTTGTACGAATCATTCAGACGAAACTTCTGTTTTGTTCTATTGGTCAAAGCCAACCATAGGCCTGCCCGGATTCAAGGGAAGGGATATGAGTCTACCTCAGCCTGCTCCTGACTCAGAGTTCTGTTTGCCTCAGAACTCAGCTACTCTCCCTTGGGATTCACTATATCCCAACAGCCTCTATGCCTCCCGACTCGTGGCAATCACCCACTCACTCATTCATTCATTCAACAAATATTAATTGAACATCTACCCGTGCCTGATAGTATGCTAGTCACTGAATATGTAGCAGTAAACCAGGTGGCATAAGACTGTCCCCAGGGAGCCTCCACCCTAAGGAGGGAGACAGAAAATCAAGACATAAATGAGGAAACTCTACATGATGGTCAGGCATGATATGCTGTGATTCCAGCACTTTGGGAGGCTGAGGCGGGAGAATCACTTGAGCCCAGGAGTTTGAGTCTAGCCAGGACAATATAAGAAGACCTTGTCTCTATGAGAAAAGGAAAAGGCTAGCTGGGCATGGTGGCACGTGCCTGTGATCCCAGCTACTCGGGAAGCCGAGGTGGAGGATCACTTGAGACCAGGAGGTGGAGGCTGCAGTGAGCTTGCTACTGCACTGCAGCCGCTCCAGCCCGGATGAGGTAGTGAGACCCTGTCTCAAAAACAAAAGCAAAGCAAAGCAGAAAAGATGGATAAGGAGAGGCAGAGACAGGGTTGGGCCTGCAGTTTGAACTAGGATGGTTAGGGGGTGTGGAACAAGCCAGCCACGTGGATACCTGGGTAGGGGTGTCCCTGGTAGGGCAGGGACATGTCCAAAAGTGGCAGCCAGGGCATGGACAGTGTTCAGGATTGGGGAGGACAAGGGGAAGCAGGGGTGGAGGTGTAGTCAGATGACTTGGGGGCCTAGGGAAAGACTTGGGGTTCACTCTGAGTGAGATTAGCAGCCAGTAAGGGATTTGGGCAGAGGAGCCACAGGATTCGACTAGGGCCAGCAGGCTGATGTCAGCTGTGGATTCGTGCACCTGCTTTGACTGTGTGCAAAACACCTATCTTCCTGGGTTAAACCGTTAGCATTGGAGGCTAGAGCTGTGAAACTGAATGTAGCCTTTCACTTAGTAATCCCATGCCTGGGGAGAGAATTTAATAAAACAGTATTATTCAGGAGTCTCAAGTTTTCCATGAGAATTAAAAAAAAACAAACAAACAGAGTTTCACCCTAGTTACAGCCCAGGCTGGAGTGTAATGGCATGACCTCGGCTCACCGCAACTTCTGCCTCCCAGGTTCAAGCAATTCTCCTGCCTCAGCCTCCCGAGTAGCTGGGATTACAGGCATGCACCACCACACCCAGCTAGTTTTGTATTTTAAGTAGAGATGGGGTTTCTGCATATTGGTTAGGCTGGTCTCGAACTCCCGAGCTCAGGTGATTCACTTGCCTCAGCCTTCTGAAGGGCTGGGATTACAGGCATGAGCCACCGTGCCTGGCCTAATTTTGTGTTTTTAGGAGCGGAACATATATTCCACTCCTTATCTATGTTTTCTGCTTTGCTTTGTTTTTGTTTTTGAGACAGGGTCTCACTACCTCATCCGGGCTGGAGAAGATGCAGCCTCCACCTCCGGGTCTCAAGCGATCCTCCCACCTTGGCTTCCCAAGTAGCTGGGACTACAGGCACATGCCACCATGCCCGGCTAAATTTTTTTTTTTTTTCTCATAGAGACAAGGTCTTCTTATGTTGTCCTGGCTAGTCTCAAACTCCTGGGCTCAAGTGATCCTCCCACCTCAACCTCCCAAAGTGCCTGACACACCATGTAGAGTTTCCTCATATTTGTCTTTATTACCTCCTATCTCAACACCACATTTAATTCCAGCAGCAGACTCAGGTAGTATTGCTTTAAATGCAACGAGCTGCGCTAATATGGGAAGAATTAGCTTAATTTCTTAATTTCGAGTTAATTATTACCCGCCTAGCCCATGAGAACTTGCACCATCAGGTAAGTTCCTACATCTATGCCATAAGGAGCAGTTGGGTTTCAGCAAAGCGTTCTCTTATCTTATCAAACTTGTTGGTTTTAACTCTGTGTTTTGAAGTTGTATTTTGATTTAATTAGCAATATCATTTCGATTATACAGTTATATCATGTGTACCCCTTCTACTTAGTTTTATGACCACAATATTATAATTAAACGTAATTTAATTCAACAGTGAAGGGCAGTGAAATAACTATTTTCCCTTAAAAGTTACCTGAGTGCTACTCAAGTGCGCACAACACTGCAATAACTAACAGCGTGGTGCATGGGGCGATTCACAGCAGCCTTTCCAGTGCGCCACCTGCAGCCACCCACTCAGGAAGGGCAGAGCATTCCTTGGCTGCCACAGGCAATCAAGGTATCAAACAGCTAGTTGTGACCTGCCCAGGCCATTCATGGTGGTCACCAGGGCTCCTCCGTGCACAGGCCCTGGCAGGATGGTCCAGCCAGGATTCAGGAATGTCCAGTTCATTTATGCTGGTGGTGAGCACATCACCGGGAACAGCACGCAGGGTTGTGTCCAAACTAGTTTTCTGGCTCTCAGGCTCAGGGCATACAGTCTCTCTCCTTCCTTCCTTCCTTCCTTCCTTCCCTCCCTCTTTTCTTCCTTTCTTTCTTCTTCCCTTCCTTCCTTCTTTCCTTTCTTCCCTTCCTTCCTTCCTTCCTTCCTCCCTCCCCCCCTCCTTCCCTCTCTCTCTCTCCTTCCTTCCTTCTTTCTTTCCTTTTTCTTTTTCTCTTTCTTTCTTTTATTCCTTTCTTTCCTTCCTTCTTTCATTCATTTTCTTTTTTTTGACACAGCATCCTGCTCTGTTACCCAGGCTGTGGTGCAATCACAGCTCACTGCAGCCTCGATCTCCCAAGATTCAAGCAATCCTCCTGTCTTGGCCTCCCAAGTAGCTGAAACTACAGGTGTGCACCACCACACCCAGCTAACTGTTGTTTTGGGGGGTTTTTGTTATTGTTTTTGTTGTTGTAGAGAAAGGATATCATTTTGCTGCCCAGGATTGTTTCAAACTCCTAGGCTCAAGCGATCCCACCTGCCTCAGCCTCCCAAAGTGCTGGGATTACAGGCATGAACCACCACACCCAGCCATGCACTCTTCTTTTCTTTCATGTTTGTTTGAGATGGAGTTTCTGTCTCGTCACCCAGGCTGGAGTGCAGTGGCATGATCTGGGCTCACTGCAACCTCCACCTCCCAGGTTCAAGTGAATCTCCTTCTTCACCTTTCCATGCAGCTGGGATTACAGGTGCCCACCACCACACCTGGCTAATTTTTGTATTTTTATTAGAGACAGGGTTTTGCCATGTTGGCCAGGATAGTCTCGAACTTCTGACCTCAGGTGATCCTCCTGCCTCGGCCTCCCAAAGTGCTGGGATTACAGGTGTGCACCACCACGCCCGGCCATGCACTCTTGATTATCACTCCCACTCTCTGTCATCAGCTCTCTACCATCTCCTCCAAGTACCTTTACAGCTCCCCTGACTGGCAGGACCACGAGAAGTTAACACCCCGGCTCCTCCACATCACCCTGCCTCCATTCCTAGTGTCTGCTGCTTATGACACAACCTGCCTGCCTGAGCCAGGTCTGCCTAACCCTGTTGCTTTCATTCTTTCTTTTCCTACCAGCCAAGGGTAACGTGACAGGGGTTCCTGACCAAGCAGCTCTGCCCGCAGAATCTCATCTTTCTATGGCGAGACCCTCATCCATAGTAGGTTACCAGGATTCACCTGAGGCTTGCTCCCACGCCTGACTCAGTCAGTGCCCTTCCTGCTCACTGATCCCCAAATCCTGAGAATCTGGGCCTTGAGGCAAACACTTCTAGAATACAGGAAACCAAATTATAAACAAAGCTTCTGTCTCCAGCCTTTGCACTCATCTCAACAGTTCCTGTGGGAACACGGGAATCCCTCTGTAGATGACATGGTCTACTTTAATGCCAACTACATGATTAAGTTCAACAAATCCAACATCCACTCCACTCAACAACTGTTTTCTGGATATTTGCAATATCTCAGGAGCTCTGACACACACGAGCCAGTGTATCAGGACACAATGGAGCGATACTCCCAGAGGGCGGGAATGCCACCTCCGCGTTAGACAATGGTCTCCTGACTGTCGATCAGTTCCTCTGTGGTGCTCCGATAGAATAAAGCAAAGTTGTGCATGAAGCGCTGTAGGGAACGGCTGGGGTTCTTTAGCAAGAGCTTAAATCCTCGGCCTGGAGATGCGAGTGAGTAGTAGTGAAGTGTTTACTTTGGTGCAATTCCAAAGAAGAAATTCCCAAGTCCTTTATGCTAGAAATTGGGGAAATGGAATAACACTTCTATCTTGTGGCCTTTCAGGGTATTACAAGTGAATTCAACTACCTGCTATTTTGTGATTCTGGGTACAATTGATCAGATCTGGGCGAGAACTTGAGAGGTACTTTGATTCCTTCCTCTGCCTTCACCCAGACGTGAAAGTCCCCTATTAGCTCCACGACTTCCTCTTAGTAACTGTCCAGAGAGGTGAAGAGACTTGGCCGAGGCCACCCAGCTAATACGCACAGTCTCATACCTGAGGCTCTTGGAACCCACTTGTCACTCTCTAGGAAGGGAAAAAAAACTTCTTCAAAAACAATCCGACCAATTATGAAAAAGACAAAAGCAGAGGAGACCCGGTAGAGACCGCGGAAGGACCCACCCTTCCCAGCACCTTCACTCAGCACGCGGTGGACACGACTGTCTCATGCCCGGGGCGGCTGCTTCTCTGGGTGATGGGACATCTTTGGGGCACCCAGGAAAGCCCTGGGACCGAGTAGCTCATTGCTTCCACCCGTTTCGGTTCAGGCCAGGTAAATGCCTTTTATTAAAATACATTTTAAACCTCTCATGGCAGAATGAACGGCCGCAGAGGCCAAGGGTGTGCGGGCCCGCGAGTGCTTGGAACCGCTCCCCGGAGGAGGCCGGAGAGATGCCCACAGCGCCTCGGGCAGTGCAGAGAGCAGAAGCCGCAGGCTGCTGGGACTGGGGCAAGCTTCCATCCACTTAGGCGCTCAACAAATAATTATCAGGCTCCTTCTACGTGTCAAATCAAGCCCTTACACAGGGTCGACTAACAGCTTCTGTGCGGATGGGAGGAGACCGGTGATCACAAACAAGGAGTAAGATCGTTTCTGATAGGCCTGGGATGTGGGGAGCGATGATGGAGCGTCTGCTCTCAGGAGAGACCTTGGACCCAGTCTTAAAGTGTGAGGAGTCGGTTGGAGAAGAGGGGAAAGGACATTCCGAGCCGAGCCAGCTCCGGGTGTAGACGGGCGCGAAGCACTGGAGGTGGGAGGAAGCGCAACGTGGCGCCGCCCCGCTCGCTGCGCTTTTCTCCTTCCAGGAGGGGGCGCTGGTGCGCGGGCCTGGCCCGCCTGTTCCCTGGCAGCGCCGGTGGTTTCCTCCCTCCCGAGTCACCCCGTTCAGTTTAGCTTCTCCAAAGCTGCAAGGAAAGGTAAAGATGAGCAGTGCCGGGCGCGGTGGCTCACGCCTGTAATCCCAGCACTTTGGGAGGCCGAGGCGGGTGGATCACGAGGTCAAGATATCGAGACCACCCTAGTCAACATGGTGAAACCCCGTCTCTACTAAAGATACAAAAAATTAGCTGGGCATGGTGGCGCGTGCCTGTAATCCCAGCTACTCAGGGGGCTGAGGCAGGAGAATTGCCTGAACCCAAGAGGCAGAGGTTGCGGTGAGCCGAGATGGCGCCATTGCACTCCAGCCTGGGTAACAAGAGCGAAACTCCGTCTCAAAAAAAAAAAAGATGGGCAGTGAAGACAGAGTAGAATGGGGAGGGTGGAAGCCTAGCAGACTAGAGGTGCGTCCAAAGTCATCACTCACATCTCTTGTTTCATTGTTCACGTAGGAGGCTTGTATGTATATACATATTTTAAACTCTTTATTATGTAAAATTTCAATCTCAAACACAATGAGAGAGAAAAGATCCTTGACACCCATGATCCCCATCACCCACATCAACAACCACCAACTTTAGTTCTCAGTTCTACTCCCTCTTTTCATTCGTTCATTAAAAAACAAACAAAAACTTTCACCAAAGCCTTTAAAAGCAAATCCAAGACATTAACTCGCTTCTCCTGTAAATGCCTCACAGTATATCTCTAGCAGGATTATTTCTTAATTAAACATCCACAAGACCATTGTCATAACAAACTAAATAACAACCTGTTAATATATTCTAGTTCTATATATTGGTTTTTAAACATTTTATCTTCAAAATAATTCCAAACGTCCACAGAAGTCCACAGTGCACAGCTGGTGGTTCCAGCTACCTTGGAGGCTGGGTCGACGATCGCTTGAGTTCAGCAGGTTGAGGCTGCCGTGAGCTATAATGGCATTATGTGTTCCAGCCTGGGTGACAGTGAGACCCTGTCTCAAAAAAATTGTTTTGAAAAAGGACTAACAAATAAACCATTCCTTATGCTAAAGAAACATAAAAGATTGGTAAAATAGGCTGGGCGTGGTGGCTCATGCCTGTAATCCCAGCACTTTGGGATTTCCTGACCTGAGGTCAGGAGTTCGAGACCAGCTTGACCAACATGGCAAAACCCCATCTCTACTGAAAATACAAAAATGAGCTGGGGTGGTGGTGGACACCTGTAACCCCAGATACTCAGAAAACTGAGGCAGGAGAATCGCTTGAACCCGGGAGGCGGAGGTTGCAGTGAGCCAAGATCGTGCCACTGCACTCTAGCCTGAGCAACAAGAGCAAAAATCTGTCTCAAAAAATAAAAAAGAATGCCAGAAAATATAGCTTACTTCAATATCAAAAGCCACAAAGGAAAATACACCAAATGTTACAGTAGAACACTACTCAGCTAAGCAGTTGGATTGGAGAAATTTCTGTAAATCCGTGCAGCTCTTACGATAGTGTCAGATCTCAAGAATAAAGCACAAGAGACATGACACAGGCAGTGACATCTCTGTGGCAACCCGGTCATCTCGGGGGGCTCTCCATTGTCATGTGACATATGCTTTCAGGGATACACGCATGCACACAGCCCCCCACAGCAACTCCCCATCACCCATGCAGTCCCAGAGCTGTGCCTTTAAAAGCAAACATAGTTCTATTTCAGTTTGAGTTTAAGAATCTGCAGCTGGTAGAAAAGCTGGAAACAGAAATGCCAGTTCAAAAGTGACTTTCCATAACCCAGAAAATGTACTTTCTCCTTTAAGTCCAGGTAGAGAGACAAGATGTGTATGGAGAAGAGGATCTTCTTTAGTAAATGCTTGAAAGTTTTTGTATTTTTTAAATGATACTCATTTTTTTTCTCCCTTTCCCTTGAGCAGATAAATTCTCTTAACATGACTAGTTCATCTGCCTGGGTTGGAATCCCAGCTACGTCACTTACAAACTGTCTAACTTCTCTGTAATGTCCGTCTCATTTTTAGGCTAATAATGATAATGCCTGTCTGATTGTGTTGTAAGGATTAAAGGAGTTTGCACATACAAACACTTGGAACTGTGTCTGGCACGTAACAATTTATTTTCTTTCTTTCTTTCTTTTGAGGCACGGTCTCTCTCCATAACCCAGGCTACAGCGCAGCAGCACAACCTTGGCTCGCCATGACCGCCGCCTCCCGGAGGTCATCCCCATCAGTCATCCCAGGTACAAAGGAGGGAGGGGTGACCCAGGGTGGAGCAGCAGATGGTGCAGGTTCCAAAAGGGCTACTTTTTGCCTGCCTGTCCCAGGATGGCCAAGGCCCCTGCCAGCTCTGCTCAGGCCTTCAAGAGTTCAAGGGTAAAAAGACTTTACTAGCCAAAGGGCTGGGGAACCTGTGCAGGGGAATATCTGATCATTTCTAAATGTTATCTTGAAAAGTGAAGAAAGAGGCTTTGTTGAGAAACGTTCCCGCTGGTGTCTGTCTGCCTCCCCGCGCTGGTGTCTGCCTCCCCGCGCTGGTGTCGTCTGCCTCCCCCAGCCCCGCACCTTCCACTCCCTGCTCTAGAAAGAGAAACCATCCATTCACTTAGATCCTGCCAAGGACAAAGGCGTCCCATGATCTTCAGCCAGAAATTCCCCTGGGCCACATGAAATCAAACTATCCACATCTATTTTGTTAGTGGCTTTGAAGTTGAGACGTTGTGGGCATATTTCCACGTAAAGGAATATAGGAACTCCGCCAGTGGCGATGGCTGCCTGGCATTCCACTGTCCGGAGGGGGTATCCCTTATTTAGCCAGTTGTCTACAAAATTGCTGCAAGGCACATCCAGATAATTAAATCTTTGTGAAATTTTCCAAGGGACAGTTTTCTGGAGTGAATGGCTGAGTCCTCAGCTCCAGGGCCTGTGCACTCACCACTAGCTATTCTTCGAAGAAGGTGAAGACATTTAGGGGTGGGGGTTGGGCAGGAATTTGTGGGGGTGGGTGACTGTTTAAGAAATCAATCCTGGGCCAGGCGTAGTGACAGCACTTTGGGAGGCTGAGGCAGGAGGATCACTTAAGCCCAGGAGTTCAAGACCAGCCAGGGTAAGATGGGGAATCCCCGTCTCTATGAAAAATTAAAAAGTTAGCTAGGCATGGTGTGCACCTGTATGCCCAGCAAAGGAGGCCGGGGCGGGAGGACTGCTTGAGCCCAGGAGACAGGTTGCAGTGAGCTGGGATCTCACCACTGAACTCTATCTTATGTACAGTAAGACCCCGTCTCAAAAAGAAAGAGAGAAAGAACAAGACAGGGAAGGAAGGAAGAAAGAAAGGAAGGGAGGGAGGGAACAGAGGGAGGGAGGGAGGGAGGAAAACTCCTAGGGACGGGCACGGTGGCTCACACCTGTAATCCCAGCACTTTGGGAGGCCAAGGTGGGTGGATCACCTGAGGCCAGAAGTTCAATATCAGCCTGACCAAGATGGTGAAACCCTGTCTCTACCAAAAATAGAAAAATTAGCTGGGCACAGTGGCAGGTGCCTGTAATCCCAGCTATTCCGGAGGCTGAGGCAGGAGAATTGCTTTAACCCCGGAGGCAGATGTTGCAGTGAGCTGAGATTGCATCAGTGCACTCCAGCCCAAGCAACAGAGCAAGACTCTGTCTCAAAAAAACAGAAAAAGAAAAACAAAAGAAAAGAAATCCTGGAAGAAACCTGTTCCCGGGACCCAGTATTGCAACTGAGGCTTGCCCCAAACAAGCAGCCCGAAGAGTCGCTGTCCCTAGAGAGGCCAGGGCAGAGGTTTCCTTGCCAGGGCCCTGAGGGTGCAGGGGAAGGTCAGTCCTGCAGCCTCTATCACGCCTTCTCACTCCACCCCCACCCAGCCCAGGCCTCCTGGGAGTCAGAGGAAGTTGCTGACCTGTCCCCTTGGGGAATAATTGTATTAGTGATAAGGTGGCCTCTGGCAGCTTAGTCAGCAGATTCAGGGCTTTGGGCTGAGTAATCCTTTGGCGTCTGCCCCAGCATCTGGTGATCACAGATCAGGGAGACCACCCCCCCGCCAGCCCCCAGGCCCCTCTGGGCTTTGGCTTCCTTTCCCCTGGCATGGTGCATAGGGCACAGCTCTGGCCGGCCTGACCTGCCGAAGAACCCAGGGCCGGGCTCAGAGAGGACTTCAGCTGGCATCCGAGTGATGGAGTGACAGATACAAAGGAAACAGCATGAAAATGGGCAGGTCAAACACGGCAGGGGGGACTTCGATGGGACCGGGTTTCCTGTGTGATTTGTTTTGTTTTGCCATTTTAGGTAACACATTCCCACTATAGAATATAGGAAGATACAGAGAAGTTTGAAAACGGATTCTCTGTCCATGAAGCGCCGTGGGATCCTCATGCCCGGCTAACCCGAAACTCTAAGCCTGTTCCCTGGAATCTTCCATCTGGATGGAGGAGAGAAAGTTGACCTGGAGTGAGGTGCAACATAAGGACGACATGTGCATCCGGACCAGCTCTCCCTCGGAGAGCACAGGCGGCCTGAGGACTCAGGGCGGGCAGCCTGGAGGAGGTGAGTCCGGGACAGGCCTTCAGGGATGGTCAAGGACTGGGCAGATGGACCAGGAGGGGCAAAGCCAGCACTGCTCAGCAGCTCCCCTGCGCCTGCTGCCCCCGAGAGAAGGAAGCGCTGGCCTCCAATAGCTTTGGCCCCACCTGCTCCCTTCCATCTGTCCTTGTCCCTTCCATCTGCCCTCGTCCCTTGAGTTCATCTCCTTTAATCCCATCACAACTGCCCAATGGGACACCATCCTCCCCATTGCAGAGAGCGTGAAACTGAGAGGCAGAGTGACTTGCTCAAGCCCACATAGCCAGGCTCTGAAGGTGGGGTGCTGGACCCAGCCTGCCCTGAAGCCTAGGCTCCCCACAGGCTGCCCCTCCTCTCCTGCTAGCTACCACCCCCTCAGGCCTGCAGGTGTCTCTCCGGAGATGCTGGACATGGGTCGGCAAAGCTGAGCGCGGAACCAGGCGCAGTTCGAAATCCTCATCTCCATCCCCAACCTCCTCCACCACTCAGTAGCTGTGTGGCCTCAAGCAAATGACTTAACCTCTCTGACTTCGTTTCTCCCCACCTGTGAGTTGAGGCTAGTAAGGTCAGCTCCAGTGTGCGTTACAGGGCTGCTGTGAGGTTTGAAGGATCTGTGTAAGAACGCTGCATGCTTGCTTTCTGAATGTCAAGGAACACTTGCATGGTGATGCCACCATTGCTGATTCCTCCTAGTCCCTGGCTCCCACAACAACATAGCGCTGTCCTGTTTCCATCTCAGAGGAACCTCACTTTTTTTTTTTTTTTTTTTTTTGAGACGGAGTTTCGCTCTTGTTACCCAGGCCGGAGTGCAATGGCGTGATCTCTACTCACTGCAACCTCTGCCTCCTGGGTTCAAGCGATTTGCCGGCCTCACTATCCTGAGTAGCTGGGACTACAGGCACGCGCCACCATGCCTGGCTAATTTTATTTGTCTCTGATGTGCCTTTGTCATCAGTTTGTCCTTGGCTCTGGCCACCAGAGTCTGAGATCCTTGGTTTCAGCCTTAGGCATTTTCAAACCTGCACACATTTGCTCCAGGCGGCCCCCCAGATTGCGGGTGGGTCGGTCTGCGGTGGGTGGAGCTGGACTCCACAGCGGAACTCGGGTGGGCCTACTGGGGCAAGCTGCAGCAGTGGTGCAGGCAGGAGCCTGATGTGAAGTGGCCTCGGAGGCCGTGAGTGTGTGAGGCTGTCCAAGGAGAGGGTGGGAAGAGCTGCTGGGACCGGCCTCTGGGTACATGGAGGCCACGACAAGTTCAAGGCAGAGACCCATGCTCCAGAAGAGATGGGAAAGAGCAGCTTCTGGAAGGAGCGAGTGGCCAGTCAAGTTCACAAAGGATGCCCTGGGTTCCGTCTTAGGTGGAGCTGGAGACCTTGTCCTGAGGGGCTTTTTGGCAGAGGAGGCAGGGAGGGGTGAGGAAGGAGGAGAGGAGGACAAGTGAGAGCACCCAGCCCGGTGGCCTCGATCTTCTGAGGCCCCAGAAAGCAGATTACCCGCAAAGCCCCTCGAGCTGACTTCCCAAATCCCCAATAGTGCTTCTCTGTCACAGGGAGGGTTAACCCCACTTACATAAGGGCCAGGCCCCGCCCCTGCCCCCTTAACTGCATGATCCCTCTAGAAGTTTCATGCTTTCCCCCCTTCCCCCCCGGCTCTGAAGCTAGACCCCCCCACCCCCTAGCTCACCCAGAGATGAGCTCAGGTCTGCTGGGGACAAGCGGTCGCCTCCAAGACAACATGGGCTTTCAGCTCTGTCCCGAGCAGGGAGGGGCCTAGCAAGTGGGGTTGGGGGTGGAGGAGCAGGCAGGAAAAGGCTGCTGAGTCTCAATTACCGCAAGGAGAATAGCAATATCAACCGCTCGCATCATTTATTACGTTCTCACTGAGTACCGGGCACTGAAACACGTTTCCAGAACCACGTCTTCGGTTCCCCAAATACCCCACAGGACAGATGCTTTCCGCATCCCGTTTTACAGGCAAGGAACTGAAGTTCAGACAGGTCGAGTCACTTTCTCAGGGACACATGGCTGGCCTGTGATGGAGAAGGGACTTGAACTAGGTTTGTCTCTGTTCTCTCCACTCTCCCAGTGGGGCCCTGGGGCTTGCTCCAAGGATGGGGCCTCTGGCCTCTTGCCTCCAGGCCAGCCTCAGACCCTATGCGACCAGTTCTGGAAGCATACTCTTTGCCATCTGGGGACTGCTAGCCTTCCAGGGGGACTAGATCCTTAAATCGTGAGCCCCAAGCAGTCTCTTTCCAAGGGATTGGAGTGAGAACTTGGGGGGCAGAGCCAGATCTACCTAGAACCCAAAGGGAGCACCTCAGTAGGACCCGAACAGGCATAGGCACACACGGGCCACTCTCTCACATTCGGAGGTGTGCCAAGCAGCTCAAAAAGATTCGAAGTCCAGCCCAGCTCAGTGACTCACACCTGTAATCCAAGCACTTTGGGAGACGGAGGTGGGCAGATCACTTGAGGTCAGGAGTTCCAGACCAGCCTGGCCAACTTGGTGAAACCCTGTCTCTACTAAAAAATTAGCTGGGCTGGTGGCAGGCCCAGCTGCTCAGGAGGGTGAGGCAGAAGAATTACTTGAAGCTGGGAGGCAGAGGTTGCAGTGAATGAGGATCGAACCACTGCACTCCAGCCTGGGCCACAGAGCGAAACTGCGTCTCAAAAAAAAGAGAGAGAGACACTGGGGACAGTGGCTCACACCTGTAATCCCAGCACTTTGGGAGGCTGAGGTGGACAGATCGCCTGCAATTAAGAGATAGAGAACATCCTGGCCAACATGGTGAAACCCCGTCTCTAGCAAAGATACAAAAATTAGCCGGGTATGGTGGTGCACACCTATAGTCCCAGCTACTTGGGAGCCTGAGGCAGGAGAATCGTTTGAACCTGGGAGGCAGAGGCTGCAGTGAGCCGAGATCGTGCCATTGCACACCAGCCTGGGTGACCAAACAAGACTGTCTCAAAAAAAAAAGTCCTTGGGAGAAGTGGAGTTCACACCCCCATTGGAGATGTGGCACAGGATGGCGAAGAGCTGAGCTCACAGGGTAGGAGGGCCCCGGGCACCTTGGGTAGCCCAGGAACCAGCATGGGGTAGCGGGACTGACCGGCTCCCGGGCACCTTGGTAAGGCTGCAGGTGTGGCCGGCTGATCCCCTGTGGAGACAGTAAAGATTAAGAGGATCATAAACTGCGTCCAGCGGCTGCCCCAGGAGAAATCTCCTCAAGCCAGAGCCTTTGCTGTGAGGGGCTTCGGGACCTGGGGCCAGCCCCTGAGTTCAGACAGAGTTCAGGCAGAGAGACAGAGAGGAGAGGTGGAAACCCACAGAGAGACACAGAGACAGGAGAGAGACAAGGGCAGAGGGGGCTGCCAGGGCCAGGGAGAAGGAGGAGCAGAGAGAGAAGAGAGACACAGGCACAGAGAGACAGAGGTTCATGGACTGAGGCAGAGGCTGGGCCGGCTCAGCAACCCAGGTCTCCCGCAGGAAAACCCCGAGACCAGCCGCGCTCCCATGAGCTCCACCGTGGCTGCAGCTGCCCCTGCAGCTGGGGCTGCCTCCAGGAAGGAATCTCCAGGCAGGTGGGGCCTGGGGGAGGATCCAACAGGTATGGCTTCTCCTGGAGGTCGGGGGTCAGGTCTGGGCCCTTGGGGAGCTAGATAAGGGCCAGAGGTTCTCAGGGACCATGCAAAGAGCCAGAGCAAGTCAGACCCAGCCCCTCTGGCAAACCCAGAATCCTAGAAACACAGCGCAACGGGGGCGGGGCTGGGGGCAGACGGGTTGCAGAGCCAGGACAGGACAGGACGGCCCAGCGGATGGGAAAGGAGAGAACAGAGAAGTCTCTTAGGGCTTCATAGCACAGAGGTCCCTAGTGGTGTTGACAAGAATGTTTCTGTGGGATGATGGAGCCTGATGCCACCCACTGAGAAGGAATGGGAGCTGGGGATGTGGAGCCAGGGCTTGGACTCTTGCTGAAAACTGGCCATGGAGGGAGGAGAAAGGGCACGGAATGACGGCGAGGGCTGGGGTGTGGACGCACCATGAAGGAGACAATTCGGACGGAAGAGTCACTGGTGGGTTCAAATGAGGGCGGGCGGGGCCTGAGGACTGGGCAAGGGACCTGTGGCGCCGAGGGGAGCGTGTGACCCTGCCCCGGCCCAGCCCTGCCCCTGCCCCTCAGGTGTGGGCCCCTCGCTCCAGTGTCGTGTGTGCGGGGACAGCAGCAGCGGGAAGCACTATGGCATCTACGCCTGCAATGGCTGCAGCGGCTTCTTCAAGAGGAGCGTGCGGCGGAGGCTCATCTACAGGTGAGGGCGGTGGGCCCTGCTGGGCTTCTGCCCCTGAGGGCTGAGCAAGTGTTCAGAGGAGGAGAGGCTTGGGCAAAAATGTCCAAACCCATGCTTGAGGGCCTGGGAGGGACGCTGACCCCTGGGGTCTCCCCTTTGCCTTCAGGTGCCAGGTGGGGGCAGGGATGTGCCCCGTGGACAAGGCCCATCGCAACCAGTGCCAGGCCTGCCGGCTGAAGAAGTGCCTGCAGGCGGGCATGAACCAGGATGGTGAGGCAGGGGGCTGGCCCGGGGGAACATGACAAGAGATGGGCAGCGGGTCTGGCGTGTCGTCCTGACCCTTCCTGCCTCCCCAGCCGTGCAGAACGAGCGCCAGCCCCGAAGCACAGCCCAGGTCCGCCTGGACAGCATGGAGTCCAACTCTGAGCCCCGGCCGGAGCCCCTGGTGGCTCCCCCGGCCCCAGCAGGGCCCAGCCCACGGGGCCCCACGCCCATGTCTGCAGCCAGAGCCCTGGGCCACCACTTCATGGCCAGCCTTATAACAGCCGAGACCTGTGCTAAGCTGGAGCCAGAGGATGGTAAGTGGGAGAGCAGCTGAGGGTGCAGCAGGGCCGCAGCACCTCAATTTAATCCTCACTCTCCCGGGGCCCCAAGCAGTCCCTGTCACCTCCCAAGAAGCAGGTGCTAAGATCACAACCTCCTCCTCCAACAGCTGATGAGAATATTGATGTCACCAGCAATGACCCTGAGTTCCCCTCCTCTCCATTCTCCTCTTCCTCCCCCTGCGGCCTGGACAGCATTCATGAGACGTCAGCTCGCCTGCTCTTCATGTCCGTCAAGTGGGCCAAGAACCTGCCCGTGTTCTCCAGCCTGCCCTTCCGGGATCAGGTACCATCCGGCCTGCCTGCTGGGGAGCTAGGCTGAGCTGGGGTCAGGCGGTTCACTCGAGTCAACCAGATGGGGCAGGCACATCCCCATGCCAGTATGAATGGAGGCGCACACAGCTTGGATGGCAGTAGCCAGGGACATGTCTGAGTCAGCGATGGCTAGGGGTGCATCTCAGGGATGGTGATGGTGGGGGTGTATGCATCTCCGGGGCAGGGATGGTGGTCGGGGTGCCCACCTAGGAGATGATGATGGCCGGGGACCGACAGGGACCAGGGATTTGAAGGCAGTGCCTGGAAGACCCTGAGGCCCTGACATTCTGTGGGTGACAGGTGACCTGCACACCCTGAACAGCCCGATTGGCTGACTCTAGGCCCCCTTGGAGCCCAAGGGCTTGCATTTTAATCCAATCTCTCCAGTTCTGGGCCACCCCCTCGGCTTCTAATGAGCAATCAGACCTTTGAGAAAAACCAGGAACCAGCCCCTTGGCCAGTCTGTGTGCTGAGACAGAGCAGCTCAGAAGAGTCAGGCCATGTCTGTTGAATACACTTAACTTAGGACACTCATGGGGCATGTCTCTGAGGCTGCCAAGCTTTCCATGGCTCTGGGTGTTTCTGAATGTCCCAGTGGCAGCGCTGGATGGAACCCGGCGAGTCTTGGAGGGTAAGCAACTGAGCCAAATGGTGCCAAATCCCAGAGCTCTGGGCCCCTGGCTGATGTCAGGAGAGCATTCTCGGCTCCCAGGACAGCGCTTTCATTCCTGGGGTGCCTGAGATGGTGGCAGAGGCTCCAGACTGAGCCAGAGAAGCTGTGTATGAGCCATAACAGGCACCCTCTTTCTGAGCACAGGTGATCCTGCTGGAAGAGGCATGGAGTGAACTCTTCCTCCTCGGGGCCATCCAGTGGTCTCTGCCTCTGGACAGCTGTCCTCTGCTGGCACCGCCTGAGGCCTCTGCTGCCGGTGGTGCCCCGGGCCGGCTCACGCTGGCCAGCATGGAGACGCGCGTCCTGCAGGAAACTATCTCTCGCTTCCGGGCATTGGCAGTGGATCCCACGGAGTTCGCCTGCATGAAGGCCCTCGTCCTCTTCAAGCCAGGTAGCTGAGCCTTTGCCCAAGCTTTGAATGGGAATTCTAGTGACTTCCCTCTGCCTCTCACTCTCCCTCCACCACCCACGTGTGCAGACGTGTGTAGGCCTCTATCCTGGGGGACGGGAGGAGAGCAGTAAGGCTGGACTCCCTTCTCCTCGGGTACCCTCCTGGCTGAGTGTGAGGGGACAGGGCAGGCTGGGAGCCCCTGGGGGCCCCTGAGCCCCAGACGGAGCTCCTGGTGGTTTTCCTGGACCTGGCAGGGCCCAGCCCACAGGGCCCCACACCCATGTGTGCAGCCAGAGCCCTGGGCCACCACATCATAGCCAGCCTTGTAACAGCCAAAACCTGTGCTAAGCTCACTGGTGCTGCTTCTCCCCAGAGACACGGGGCCTGAAGGATCCTGAGCACGTGGAGGCCTTGCAGGACCAGTCCCAAGTGATGCTGAGCCAGCACAGCAAGGCCCATCACCCCAGCCAGCCCATGAGGTGACCTGAGCACGTGCCCACCCGCTCGTCTGTCCCTGCCCTCTTTACCCTTCCCCTGCCTCTCCCATGCCCTCCCAGGGCTCACTGGTTAGATAGCACAACGGTCTCAGTTCAACAGCACACAGCCAATATCTACTGTGTCCCAGGCACAGTGCCAGGCCTGGGGAGTGGGGACCAAGATGAGCATAAGACACATCTACTGCCTTCCAGAGACAGCTGGCACGGTGACTGCACTGAAGACAAAAACTGCCCTAGCCAGGCACTGAGGGTTGCATAAATCTTCAGGAGACAGAGACCCCTCAGCATGAGAAGCCTAAAGCAGGATTGGGAGGGACTTTGAGGAGACAGGGCTGGACTTGAAAGGAAAGAGAAGCCTAAAAGAAAATATCATTTGCAAAGGGAGAGAGGGGAAAGCATGATATGTTCTCATCAGGACAGGAGCCCACCTTAAAGGTATAACAGGTTCCTGCCAGTGAGAAATGGGGAGAATAAGCCAGAAAAGTACCCCAGGACCAGCCTGTTCAAGACTTTGAATGCCAGCCAAAGGCCCCATCTGACTTGGGAGGCAGAGGGCAGCTACTGCAGGTTTTGGAGCAGAAGAGTGTCATACATGGGGCTGGCCCTCATGCAGATTGGCATGGCCATGGGTATGGAGGATACCGAGAAAGGGATGGCAGCTACTGCCACCTTCCAGGTGGTTCCATGGAGTTGTGATCTTTGGGTATGGCCAGGGGGAGTGGAAGGGAGACTCTAGGAGTTGGAATGGGTCAGACCGGGTGTTTGTGTGAAGGTAAGGAAGGAGGGAGGAGGAGCTCTTTGGGGGAAGAAGTTACTCAAAAAATGAAAAGGAACGCCAGGAAGAAAGACGGTTTTGAGGGAAGATGATAAGCTGTTTTGGAGGTGCGGTGAGCATCCTGTAGAGAGGCACTCACATATGCCAAGCACGTGGATGGCCCTGGCTAGGTTTGGGGGAGAGTTGCTGCAGGCTGAGCATGGCTGGGCAAGAGTGGGGTGGGAGCCAGTACTCTGGACTACCCTGTCTGGCCCAGCAGCGGCAGATGTCGTGGATCCCGGACAAGGTTGGAACGCTTGGCCTTTAGGCATCTACTGGTTATTTTATACCATGTTATCTGCATTCTTTGGGGTTCCCAGCAGTTCTTTCTGAAGAAGCACGCTAATGTGGGCATCCTTGCATCACCTCTAATCTAAGAAATGATTACAAGGAGAAGAGATAATTTCCTTTTAGGAAAAGCCACAGTAGGCAAGGTGTGGTGGCTCATGCCTGTAATCCCAGCACACTGGGAGGCCGAGGTGGGCAGATCATGAGATCAAGAGATTGAGAGCATCCTGGCCAACATGGTAAAACCCTGGCTCTACTAAAAATACAAAAATTAGCTGGGCGTGGTGGCGTGTGCCTGTAATCCCAGCTACTCAGTAAGGTGAGGCAGGAGAATCGCTTGAACCTGGGAGGTGGAGGCTGCAGTGAGCCAAGATGGTGAAACTGCACTCCAGCCTGGTGACAGAGTGAGACTCCATCTCAAACAACAACGAAAAGAAAAGCAACAAAGTATATGCCATATAGCACAGGAAGTCTTAATAATGAAGACTTGACTTAGCATCTACAGAGTGAGCATCAGAGACATTCAGAAATCGGTGGCCTTTCTTGGCCAATTTTCTGTTGGAACCAGCTCCCCAGAGATGTCCTGGCATATTGATTTAGCATCAAATTTCAAAATGCTGATTAAGGTTTCCTGTGTCCCTTTTATAGCAGTTCATGGCCTACGACAAGCAGAACTGAGTGTGAAAATAATGGTTTGGGGTTCTCTAATCTAGCATATTTCTGTTTTTAAAACTGCCACACAATTACCATCACCACCTGATTCACAGAGACACCGAAGTGGAGTTCCACCAAGTAATTCCTACCCTTACTTTGTACAATTTACCTGATAGTCCTTTTTTATTTTTGTAGAAAAGGCTAATTGTGACCTATGGAATTTAATTTCAGACCCACGAAGTGGGGCAATACCTGCAGTTTGGAAAAACATTCTCTGATTTCATAGTTATTTCTTCTTCCTCCCACTTTTTGATCAGAAAAACAGAAGCAGGGAAGGCAGATAGGAGGGGTATATGGCTTGCTCAGGGCTGCTCACTTGGCACTAGCAAGAGAAAGGAAGGCCTTAGATTGGCAAAGGAAGTCCAGCAGATACTGGGTGGTGGGGAAGTCCTCCCCGAAATTCACGGTGAGTAGAGCATGGGCTGCTGGATGTGGGAGGAGCCTCCTTGCTGCTGGGCCATCAGAACTACCCAGGAAAGGTTTGGTCCCCCCATCTGTCTCTTGGGGCTTCACCATCCATCTTTTGTGTTACAGACTCCTGACTTAGCAAATAGTCCTTATTTAAAACAATAAACATGTTTCTCAATGACTGTCTCAGTCACCAAAATTATCTGTCAACTTCAGGACATTTTCAGTAATGGCTCTCATCATCCTAGGAGGTTTACAGGCAGGAATTTGTATTCTTATAAACATATTCTTACCTATAAAGAATAAATAACACGATTATCATAATACTCATATATATGATTCATAATAATATATTCATATACAGGTGCTCCTTGACTTATGATGGGGATAAGTCCGGATAAACCCATTAAGCTGAAGCTACTGTAAGGTGAAGATGAATTTTCACACATAACCCATCTTAAGGAGCAACTGAATGCTTATCATTTTCACACCCTGATAAAGTCAAACCGTCTGTATAAAGTTAATATAAATTTCACTTTATAATCTTTACCTATAATAAACAATATTTACTCATTATGTTCATTGCACTCCTAAACTAAATGGGGGGTGGTGGCTCACAATGGGTCGAGGTAGGTGAAGGCAACTGCTTTGGTGAATGTAGCTTTTCCTTGAAATTCCTCCTGACCCGCCCTGGAGACCTCATCTCTCCTCTCCTTCCTCCACTGCCTTTCCGGGGAGGGCACCGCCCCAAGGACTAGTGCTCAGCAGCTGGTCATAAAACTGATGGTGTCCTCTCTCCTGTTCAGGTTTGGGAAGTTGCTGCTACTCCTCCCGTCTTTGAGGTTCATCACCGCGGAACGCATCGAGCTGCTCTTTTTTCGCAAGACCATAGGGAATACTCCAATGGAGAAGCTCCTTTGTGATATGTTCAAAAACTAGTGCAAGCAGACGTGAAATGTTTCCAAGCACTCTGGAGAACGATCTACTGAAGTGAAACATTTGCCTACTCTTTGCCCCAGCCATTCTGCTTGTAGGTAGGTGTGTGTACCCAGCAGAGATGCTCACCAAAAGATATTGTAAGAATATTCATAGCAGCTTTATTCATAATAGCCCCAAACTATCCATTGATGGTAGGATGAATTAACACATTGTGGTACATTCATATAATGAAAACTAATTTAAAAAGAATGAATTACGGATACATGTGACAACATGGGTAAACATGGGTCACAGACCTAAAAGTTGAATGAAAGAAGCCAGGCCGAAGTTCCATTTATGCAGAGTTCAAGCACAGGCAAGATTAACTGATGGTGACCCAAGTTGGAATAGTGATTACTTCCAGGTGGTGGGGGATTGATTCTGAAGGGGCCCACGGGAGCCCTCTGGTGGAATAGAAATGTTACTGATTTTGATCTGAGCAGTAGTTTCACAAATGTATTCATATGTACAAATTCAATGAGCTGTGCACTTTATTTTGTTAGACCTCAATAAAAAAGTTTAAAAAAAAAAACAAAAAAAAAAAACAGAAAAAACGAGTGTGGTCAAGGCTTTCCCTTTCAGGACACTGAAGGAATGAGCACTTTGAGTTCCATCTGGGTTCCGCTCCAAGTCAGAGTCCAGGTGCAACGCATTCAAGCCCAGTGGAAAGTCTCCCACAGAATTCAACCACCCAGCTTCTCTCCAGGTGGCATCCCATCATCTGCAGCATCTCTCAACCTTTATCTCCTGTCTCCTTCCTAAGTAAAGGTGAAAATTCCAACTCCACGTAAGGCAGCTCCAGGTACTTTTTGTGAAGGGGACTCTTTGTCACTTCTTAGGTCCTTATGGAAAGATAAAGCTCAGATGAAACTCTTTTTTTTTTTTTTTTGAGATGGAGTTTCACTCTTCTTGCCCAGGCTAGAGTGCAATGGTGTGATCTCAACTCACTGAAACCTCCACCTCCCGGGTTCAGGCGATTCTCCTGCCTCAGTCTCCTGAGTAGCTGGGATTACAGGCATGCCACCAGGCCTGGCTCATTTTGTATTTTTTGTACTTCTCCATGTTGGTCAGGCTGGTCTTAAGCTCCTGACCTCAGGTGCTCCACCCCCTCAGCCTCCCAAAGTGCTGGGATTAGAGGCGTGAGCCACTGTGCCTGGCCAAACCTCATCCTTTTCAAAGATAGACCCAGACGACTGTGAAAATAATATTTTAACACGTTAACATAGCTCAGGCAATGCATACATTAATAGCAGGCAGTGAGCTGGGCACTTTTAAAATTGTCATTTAATCCTCAGATTAACTCTGAGGGAAGAGCTAATTATCTCCATTTATAAATGAAAAAACTGATGCCTGGAGATGACTCAAACCTTGGTGTGACTCTACCTAATGCTATGAACTCTGGCACCACCTCCTTCCCACTTCCCCTTCCCCTTTGGAATGAAAGACTGAACAATTCTGTTGCATTTTCTGCCTTCAAAGGGTAAGTGCTTGAAATCAAGGCAGAAAAGATCATGTGAGAAGTCTGAGAAATCCTAGGGGTTCGCCGTCCTTTGGGTTGTGTTTGAATTCCCTTAGCTGACAGAAATGCCCCGTCTCTTCGGGAACTGAGAACAGCTAGGGCTGGTGCCCAGAGAGGAAAGAGTATGGCAGATGCTGCCCAGATGAAGCCCTTCTTCAGCCCCCAAGCTACTTCAGATTGTCCAACTTTTGAAAGTATCAGAGTGGCCTCAGTTAATCAGGTCATCTAATGTCTATGATGCCATTTACTACCCAATTCCCTATCAAAAGTTTTATCCGTAAGAGCTGAGGCCTGAGCAAAGCCACATTAGGAAGACACATGGTTGAAAGGTGACCAGACCAGCCCTGCATATTTAGCTTACAGTGTGGCTTTGGAGGACATGGTAAGACTGCAAAGGTAGCCTGCTGAAGCCCACAGGCTAGCATCTGGGATGTGTGAGCACAGCACATCCACATTGGGAAGGAGATTTGAGGGCTCTCCAGGAAGAAGTCTTAGACAATTAGAGGTACATAAGCTGGATTGTCTGCCGTCAATCTGGCAACAATACAACTACCCACTCCTCAACTTTTAAGGGCTTTTCTTCATTGTTGGGGTGCCAGGAAGGAACTATATTTCCCAGAAACCCCTTCCCCTAGGGTTTGCTAGGCACTCACAGGAAACTTTTTTTTCCCCCTAATACCAAAGTGATTAAATTTGGCATCAGGAAAAAGAGAAGCCATTTTTCTTTGGAGACACTGCAGCCACATTGTGGGAAAATAGATTTCACAGCTGTCTCTTGGCTAGAATTGTAATAGCTTCCAGGCAAGCTCTTGAGAACTTTGGAACTTTTAGCTGAGATTAACGTTGGCTCTCTTGACCTGTGGGGACATCTCTGACCTTCGTTAGTTCCTCATTTCTGTACTAAGTCCATCTCACCTGGAATACGAAGTGGCCTCCATTCTCCTAAGATGGCACAGCTCTCAGCATATCCCAAGATTTACTCAAGGTTTTGTTGATTGGCTCTACTGAAATTCTGATGAGTAATGGCTCTTTCATTGCATTTAGGGTCCTTGTCAGGAGAGGAGATAATTTGAAAGCTTTTTTTTTTTTTTTTTTTCTCAATGCCAGAAATGTCTTTGGCTATGAAGCACCACAGAGGTAGACCCTGTGGGACTATCTGAGCCTTTCTTTTCAAATAAAGATAGTTTTTAGATTCATGAGACACTTCTCAACCCACAAGGGGGTATTTTAAGGTAGGAAGGGCAGGGAAAAACTCAAGATGCCAAGAAGTGCTCATTTAAATGTAACCTGATGGTCAAACCCAGGTATTGTCTCTATCTGGTGGACATCACTGGTGTTCTCCACTAGAATGCAGGCTCTACGGGGCAGGGACCTTTGTTTTGTTCACTAATGTACCCTAAGCACCTAGGATAATGCCTGTGGGCACTACCTGGAAGTGACACACTCCTCGACTGAGAGTGAGACACCTACAAGATTCAACAGTCAGGTATTACATATACCTTATCTATTTTCATGGTTCTGTCTCTGCTCTAAGACACTGTATTGCCACCCATTCTAGGGCAAAAGCATTTTAAAAACCAAACCACACCGAAGCTCTAGTCTCTTTATAACTTGCATCTCATTATACCTTTCTGTTCTCAGGTCTTCATAATCACAATAGTTAGTTGTAGACTCAGTAATCTCAGGGGCAAGTTTTAAGAATGGATTTCGGCTGGGCAGGGTGGCTCACACCTGCAATCCTAGCACTTTGGGAGGCGAAGGTGGGCAGATCACCAGAGGTCAGGAGTTCGGACCAGCCTGGCCAACATGGTGAAACACTGTCTCTACTAAAAATAGAAAAATTAGCAGGCGTGGTGGCACGTGCCTGTAGTCCCAGCTATTTGGGAGCCTGACCCAGGAGAATTGCTTGAACTTGGGAGGTGGGGGTTGCTGTAAGCGGAGATTGCGCCACTGCACTCCAGCCTGGGTGACACAGCAAGACTCCGTCTCAAAAAAATAAAAGTGGTATTTCTAGGTTTTATTTGGGCAACTAAGGAAATTTTAAACAATTAACACTATTCATATTTCAGTGTAATAGAAATTTAATGCAAAAATGTAAATAAATTTAATGTAAAAAGAAGTGAGGATGACCCCACAATTTTAAAAATAAAATATATTTGGCTAGAAAAAAAAAACTGATTTGGCATTTTGAAACCACTGATCGTAGGTCAAGTCTTTCATCTAGTATCTAAGTGTCCAGCACTCTTATTAGGTGCTGGGAGCAAGACAAGCAAGTGTTTGACGCCGAGAATACTCAAGAGCTGTTGACAACACAGGCCTCCAATCCAATTCACAGGGTTAAAGCAAACCTCCCAGGACAACTGCTTTTTACACTAAAACCTGAGGGTCGGCAGGAGATCTCCAGAGATGGGAATCTGGGAAAGAGAACTGGCTTCCAGATAGGAAAACTAACATCCTTTAGCCATTCCCAGTCATGCAGTAAAGTTGGTGGCAGAACAAAAATGAGAGTTAAAATTTGTTTCTACTGCAATGTGTTGCTCTGCTTTTCAGTGAAAATCCTTGAACCAGCTATTAGCAACTTTACTACTACTTCAGGTCACCAATTTAGGGGACGATCCTAAATGCAGAAGACTGCTTTTCCTGCCCTTTAAGCCTTAAACCAATTTAATGAATTATTGACAGCCAGCAGCCTGCATCTACTACAGACAAATGAAACCTTGAATCACAGCTTCACTTGAATTCAGGTGAGTTCCAGGGACTGCCACTTCTGTGCCTGGTCATTCTGGGGTTGAGTGCTTTCCTGAACACACATTAGTGTAACTAAGAAGTCACTGCTGTTCCTTGGAGTTGGACCGGAGTAAGTTGGAGTGGGAGCTAGGATGGATGGAAGACAAACCACACATATTGCTGCTTCTGGAAGCTTTGTTCTTTAATGAGCCATGGGGTGATTTGTTCATCAAGCTGCTTTTGTGTAGCCATACAGTGCATATTTTGAGTAACACAAACTGCACTTTATACAGATGATGTCTTGTTACCCCTCAACCCCCCACAAAGAAAAAAACAAAAAGGAAATTACAAAGTGCCCGTTGATTGCATCCGGAATGTAATCAGTTCCGTGGGTGAGATAAATCATTCTTCTTATAGAATTATCCTATTAAACAGTAAAATGTTATATTTCACAGGATATGTTCTTTTACAATACATGGTCTTTTAAAAATTTACACTCAGCATATTTATAAATTACTTAAAATCCATTAAAATAATATAATACTAATCTCTAGTCCACACCTTTCCCATAGTAAATACAAATACTTGGTTCAAAAGGTGTAACTTTTATATGACCTCAGAGGGCTGACAGGCATTAAGAATGGATGACTAGCAAGGTGACAGGCCCATTGTTGGGGCTTTTTTCAAAACAGTTTCAACCAAGGGACGAATATGAGACCTAATAGATCCATCTCCACAATCATTTTGCTGTTACCCTTTCAATATCAAATCAAATGTGGTAGTCATTCTAGAGAAAAGTGGTTAAAAGCAGCTTAGGGCATAGAAAAAGATGACTCCCACAGATAACAAGGAGTTTTATTACCAAGGCCAGCATGGTACTGGGGGACAGTGCTGGGGCGTCGTCACAAGAGCATGGGTGGATATTAACACATTTGTCCATACAGAATGATGCATGCCCTGTGTCCAGCTTCCCACCAAGAAGAAAAAAGGAGAATAAGGAAAGCCACGAAGTATGTTTTCTTTTTAAAATGAAAACGCTTTCAGCTCTGAACACATCCTGAGAATACTTTCTTCTTTTTAGTTTACCAAAGTGCTTGCGAAAGGTAAACACTGATTAGTTACAGTTAAAAACACAGCCCACAGGCACTGAGGTGGGACTACAGAACCTTGCTGGACCACATCTTTTCAGCACTCATCTGTGACCTCTGTCTTTGATGGTGAAAACAACTCTACTGTTATGAAACACAGAACGGAAGTCTTCATTAACCTTCCAGCCGGGTAAGCGCTCTGGCAGGTTTCCAAAGCATGAGAAGGTGGGTCTCTAGTACTCCATCCCAGGACCTCTGGCCCTTCTGTCTCTCTCTGCAAGACTCATAGTTGGAGGGCTATATCGCCCTTTGTGTTTTCAGAAACCCAGAGTGGCAAAATAATTTAAACGGCAGAAAGTACAAAGTACATTGTAAAATAAGCATGTCACCTCCCTGAATCCTGCCTGTATTTGCTGTTAATTTGCTTCAATTTGTGATAACAATGAAATCACACTTCTCTACTTGTTACATTTTCCATAGTAATAAGTACTTAATTAGAGGGATACATTCACTTTAATGGGGAGAATTGAAACTTCAGGTTTTCTTTGGGGCTGGGAATGTGTGCTCTGCATCTTGGAGTGTTGGCTCCAAATGGGGAGCTGCCCCACTGCTGCCTTGCAGAGCAAAGCAAACAAGCAAAGGAGAAGGACTGCAGAACCACAGATGTGACGCACAATACGGGCTACATACCTTTGTAAGGGATTGTGCTGTGGCATTTCGTGGTGACCTAACTTTACCACGTAGAGGGCCGGTGAGAACAGATGGATGCAGACACAGCACTCGGTTCTGAAGGTTTTTAAGAGTATGGCTTCATCTCTTGATCAGGCCAACAAAGCCCATTACCCTATGTAAACAACGGCTTTCCCTCAAAGGGAAGGCCTCACACTGCTCTCCACTCTTACCATTTTGTGGCTTTCTCCTCCTCACCCACCCACCTCAATCCTGGCAGATTGTTAAATCACTAGAAATCCACAAATCTAACAACAAAAAAAAACAATTTTTTTTTTAAATTGAATTTTACCCAAATTGGAGTTTCAGGTCCCTGAGAAAAATTATAAAGTCTCTTAACATCCATCACCTAGTTCCTATAAAGTGACCTACGTAAGTAGTTTTTTAACTGCCAAAAAGCTCATTTTGCCAAAAAACGGCACAAAGATTTAGAAGGAAGAACCTGTGCCAACATGTGTTCTCCTGGCCATTGCTCTGGGCCACAGGAAATTATTCAATAAGGGCAATCTTTTTTGATATACAGGATTTAACCAACATTCTGGAGCAAGTGCGGAGTAACAGTTAATGCCCAGCAGCACACTACTCCCTCAAGAACACTGAAACAGACTGTGCAGCCCGGCATGGGGCTAAGGAACCAGCAATCCCACTCTGACAAACCATGCTGAGGGGTTTTCCTCTAGGAGAGTCTCTGAAATTCTGATTTTTAAAAGCTTAATTAACATTTATTACTCCTCAGGACAAGATGAACAAGGTGGCAGATGTCTATGGAATATAAAGCATAACATTTGTTCACTAACAACTGTCATTATTCTGGAGATTTTAAGCGCTTCCTTTCTCTGGCCCAATTCTGAACCCAAAGCAGGGAGAGGTAAGACTCCTGCTGCCTTTTAGCTGCCACTCAGAATTATGCTCCAAGTCTAACTTCTGGGGCTGGTCAATAACCACTGAGGCAGTGGCATGAGGTTCAGTGTTGTGTAACAGGAGAGACGCTGCCTTAACTAAAGACTTAATATTTCCACAACTTCAAAGAAGTATGAAAAGGAAGAATAACCAAAATACAGGTTATAGATGGTAAAGGCTCTTTTTCAGAGCAGTGCATGTAGTAGCAAGACAAGATGCATTTAGTAACTTTAAACATTTCACATACTTATCTCAAGAAAGGCTATGTTTGTTTCACTTTTCATATATTATAAATAGCAAAAACAGATTTCTAATTGAAACTTAAAATGCTATTATAACTCAGGTGTATGAAGACCACCCAGTGGTGAAATGATGTTTTACTATCCCCTCAACCCAGGGATGAATGGCTCTCACCCCCTTGTCCAATGGCCCCTAATCTGTGGGAAGAAATTCCATGGGAAGGAGGAAAGCACAAGGTTAAAAAGAAATATATACCTACTATACATACATATTTACAGTAAACTTCAGTATCCAGAAGCTTAACAAAAATAGCTTCAAGTAGTCCTTGATTTTTTTTTCCATCATATTTAATACTGATGGTCTGAGAAAAGGAAGATAAAAGTTAGATGGGGTATATTAAAAACCTTTTTATTTTTTGGCAGCTTTCTGTAACACTTATTCATGCAATGCTGTATGTGAAAGTTTCTGGAGAACTGACTAGACGGTCACATTATTTGTGTGAGTCTGTGGTGGGAATCCATCAGCAGACGAACAGGCTCATATGTGGTTTTCGATTTAATCTATACAAGGAGAAAAGCCTGAAGGGCTTAGGATGAAACCTTCATAAGTTTAGGGATCACCATGTCTCTGGGAAACTAAAAAAACAAAGTAGAACAATCTGATCCTAGGACTAGGAAACATGAGAACAGTATGGCTACTGACACTTCAGTCCATGCAATGTATTTGGCAGGAACTAAACAGGAGTTAAACCAGCACTGATTGATTATTATGACATTAATCATCAAATTAACAAAACAGGTATTCTCTTCCTCACTGTATAACGAGAGAGCTAAGACACACTCTGATGGCTTCATGGAAACAACCACTTTTTTTTTTTTTTGCTTTCCCCAGAATATAACACGGAGTGTTTTTTTCAGAAATCTTAAAATAGAGGGCTCAGACTTTTTGTTTATAAGTTTTTGGAAAAAAATTATACCCAACCCCAGCTCCTAACTATCCCAAAATAAACCCAAATGCCTTTTGCTTTCATGGTTAAGAAAGATGTATATGTTTTCTTCAAATGCCAGAAATGAGAGGCTCCCTCAGGCCCACAACATCCCCCCCTAGTTCAACACCCACCTTTGGGAAGGGAAAACAGGGTGGGGAGAGGCAACTACAACTGACCAAAATCCCCAGGCCCTAGGTGGCTTTGTTTAGTGAAATCTCAATTCAAATAGAGCAGCCAAGGCACAGCTGGCACCATCCCCAGCAGGCTTCAAAGAGGCCTTTCTGCTTCTGCAGGAGGCCCAGGAATTCAGCATATACAGTCGTAGCCATATGCTTAGAAGAGAGGCAGGACCACAATTAGGATGGACTACTGTGAACGAGGTGATGAAACACAGCCCCAAAGGTGAGATGTGTTTACCACTCTGTAGCCATGGAGGGAAACAACACATCTGCCAGTTCAGACCATAAATTCATTATTTCCAAAGAGTGCTAGCTGTTGGCTGGAGGTGCAGTCTGGGTCCACAGTTTTTCTGCGGCCAGACGTGACTGTCCCCTCTGGGATCTCTTTGGTTTTCTGAGGTGAGTTTTTCACATTCTTTAATTTTTGTTTGCCCTTTTCTGGGTTGAAGGTTCCTCTGCTTATGAACTGAGGCCTGTCTTCCAGGGATTTGGTCTGGCCCAATGGTCCTTCCATTCCCAAGGCCTCGTTAGCTGAGGCAGCTCGGTAGAATGGAGATTTGGAATAAATCTGAAATCGTTTTCTGGTCCCATGAGACAATGCAGTGTTAGACAGACATGAAGAGGAGACCGAAGAGTCCACTACATCGAAATAGTCTTGCTGCTTTTTAAGCTGCTTTTGCAACTTGCTGGAAGGTTCGGACTTGCCAGCCGTCTTCAGGGAGCTAAGGGCTAAGCTTCTCTCTAACACAAAAAAGAGACCAAAGATGTAAATGACAGTTCCCTCTAAAGCAAATCATCATGTAAAGAGTAGGTGTCACTGTTCACACATGAAATTGGGTGGGATAAGATTTGGAGGGTCCAGGCTGACCTACTATGGGCACAGTCATAATCAAAGAGAGCTCACCATCCATTTGCATTTATATCATTTCAGAATCCTCCCCAAGGAAATCTGGCATTTGACTATGCCACCAGCAGAAGCCTAGAACAGTCACTATCATTTAGAAACCAGCCAGGATATGTAGTAAGTTCTATGTCTCTCTGAGATGCCATTCAGTTAAACACCTCTTTTGTATATGTGTACAGTCCCACCTCCCAGTGGGGCAAAATTCCTGCCACCCTCAGAAAATGGTTCATGGGTCAGTAGGACAACATGTATTGTGATTATTGGCTTTTCTCTGTGGTAACTGCAGGATAAAACATTAAATTACAAAAACAATCAAACAAAAAACCCCACAAATGTATTTGAAGCTTTACAAAGACAACAGGAAAAAAAGAACGGAAGTCAGGAATCTAGGTAGCAAAGACAGTTACATTTCTTACCCCCATCCACGTGGTAATAAGGGCCTGTATGCCAAACGATGAAGGCTAAAACTATGTGTACAGAAGGACAGAATTCCTCAGGACTTTGTTACTGTTGATGTATGGTCAGTGCATTCTGAAAAGACTGTCTTAGTTTGGAAATCCTTATTCTTCCTCTGCAAAACAAATCTGGAGTCTTTGGTTTACTATGTTCACTTACCTGATTTCTCGGAGATAGCACCTTCAGACTCCATATTCAAATTTTCTGAGCTATCAGCAGTCCCAATGGAGGCCTCAGACTCAAGGGTTTCATCATCAGAGGCACGGGGTTCCAGTACAAGCATCTCAAACGTTAGCTCTTCCCTGTAAGATACAATCAAGAAACTGTTAGCATTTGATAGGAACTGGAAGGAAGGTAACAGAAAAAAGATCCTCCGTGGAAGTCAGGAATCTAAGAAGCAAAGACAGTCACATTTTTACTATCCCCATCCAGGTGCTGATGAGGACCTGTATGACAAATATGGAGATGGCTAAAACTATATGGACCAAAGGACAAAATGACAGAGAGCCAATCTAGGACCAATAATAGGGCTAAGGGTAGGGTGAAGGAAGATGCTGTAGTGGTGAGATCTTTTGGTAAAACGAACTCTGGACTGATAATCAGGAGATCAGGGCTATAAACTTGTTCATAATTTTTCATAATGTATCAGGAAAGTACCTTTCTCTCTCTGGACCTCAGCTTCCTCAACCACAAAACGAAGAGATTAAACTAGATAATCTCTAAGATTCCTCTGGCTCCTAAACTATTTTCCATGAAGCTTACTAACTGGCTATAGACTATATCCACTCTTCACCACAGAGACCTCTTGATGAAGAAAAACACTGATCTTTTCTGTCCTTTGAAGCTTATGCCATCTTCAGTTATTGTATTCTCTTACCTTCCTTCTTCATCACAGCCACCCAGCTACCTCTCAGTAGTGCCCCACATTCCATGAGGTCTTTGGTACTTGGCTCCTAATCTTGCTTTCTCACTAATGCCTGACATCACCCTGATATATTCAGTTAATATCTTTGTAAAAACTCATTTCAATACCCTAACACTAAAGTTTCTTTATGTCTGGAACTTCTAACAAGACCTTCCTCCACTTTATCTAAGCTACTTTCTCCAATGGGTAGACCCTGGAGCTTGTCATTACCTGGAAATAAACCAACTCTGAATCCAGTACTCTACTCTGTTCACAACCTCCTTATCCTTCAAATTCTTACTCACCTTCTAACCAAGTCTCTTCCCTAACAGACTCCCTTACCTTTACTTCCACTTTACTTAGCTTGAGATCCATGAACAATCATTTAAAAAATAGTCTTACCAGCATTACAGTTGTCCTAAGTCATGTGCATTCTGAGACTCTGTTTGTTCTTTATTTTTATGGAGACTTTCTCCTTTTTTGAAAATTCCTATTTCTCCTTCAAGACTGCCAGTATCATTTGCATCAAAGCTGAATGAGGTCTTCTTTTCAGACCACTCTTATAGCAAATAGCCCCTGGTCAATGTACATCATCTTTGCCTTATCATATTTTTAAAAGCTGAGCTCTGCTGCTGTTTTAGCAGGCCTAAACTCCAGAATCAATCATGAGAGACAAAAAAAGGACTTTAACAGTCTCATATCCCCTTATGAGCCAAACTCAAGACCTGGGATCCTGGAACTCAGGAACAAAGATCTCATTAAGACTGCTTAAGAGTCATCAATGTCGACCAGAACTATTACACAGCACCTGTCAGGAGAACAATGGGATATTCATATTATCCCCAAGGCATAGGGTTCACCCAATCCCTGCAACAGTGATGAATGTAGGTAAAAGAGCTTCTTATTTGTCTCTCTCCTAAATTGCAGCCAATGTCCCTATCCAGAATCCTAGCATCCTCTAGGGCTACAGCCTTACTATGACTAGTTGCTATTCCCATAGCCATATGGATCTTTGGATAATTACCTTCCTTCATGGATTTGTGAATAATGCCCATTCTTGAAAGGGACTTTGGCTTAGCCTAAGAATTCCTACTCTTCTTTGCAAAACAAATCTGTTCTGGAGGCTGATCTGTGACCTGTTAGGACTCCAGTACCTCATCTTGGCTCCCCGCTATTACTTCCAAATGAATCATGACTAACACTGACATGCCCTGTGGATACTGTGTCCTCCTCCCAGTCAGCTTCTCCAGACTATCACTGTAGCAAGCAGCCTCATGGAACTGACTTTCTGGAGGGTACAACTTTCACACTGTTACCTGAGTATAGGCAACACGTCTTTGTCAACTCAACATCTCCTGTATCATCTGACACAGTGTTTGACACACAGGAGATATTTAATATATAAGAAAAAATAAAGAAACAACAGAAGGAAGGAAGGAAATGAAAACAGACAATAACTGTCTTTTCCCTTCCTCCTGGACACTCACTTCTCTTTCTGGAGGTTCTCAATCTGCTCAGTCAGTACTCTTTCCTCCTGCTGCATAGCTGCTTGCTGCTGTTCTGCGATGTCAGTCTCCGTGGTTGCCTCACTAGTCAAGGTCTCTTCTGAGACATCAGACATGGAAGGCAACCGAACTACAACAGGTGAAGATGGACCTGCATAGTTTCCTCGACGCATACGCCCCTTTCCCTGCAGAGAAAAATTCATGTTAGAAAGTAAACTGAGTGACTGCATCAGTTTTACGTTGCTCTTTAAGGATAACAAGTGTACTTCCATCACACCAGGCGAATGGTAAGAATAAACAGAAACACTCTGCGAGGCCTAGGATATTTAGTGAAATATCATTCATCCAACTCATTTAAGTTAAAATATTACTTGCAAGAGTACTGTAAAATAGGTACTTTGGTAAGTGAAAGTGTAAGAACCCATTGTGTACTGAGATGAGAGTCTTCTTTTAATATAAGCTGCATCCATTCCAAACAAAATAGCCACACCTGGATATTTATTTTTAAATTAATTAAAACTGAAGTAACATTTCAGTTCTGCAGTCACACTAGCCATATTTCAAGTGCTCAACAGCCACAGGTAGCTCATGGCCCCCACATTGACTGGTAGTGATAAACATTTCCTATTATCATAGTAAGTTCTGATGGGTAACAGTGCTCTGTGACTTTAGCCTTGGAAGGTACAATCTCTCTAAGAGGGCCACAGAAGTATGTTCTAAAACTCAGATGTGAAAAACAAAAACAAAATGTAGTCATTTACATAACACAGGGTGCTAGTGAGAGATATATTTTCTTAGGAAATAAATATTCTTGAGATCAGAGTGTGAAAATCTTTTTTTTTTTTAAACATTGATTACCTTACATGTGACTTTAGCTTGTGGTGGCAAACTAAACTTTTAGGTTAATCTCCGCTAAGAAACGTAAAAATTCAACATATGCTTTAAGGCGCTGAAGAGCTAACAAGGTAGATGAAGGAGAGGCTACTCCAGCATTTAGTGCTAATCTAAATGTCAGAGGTGGCTGTGAATCTAAACAGAACTTTTGACATACTATAGCAGAGGATGGCAAACTATGGCCCGTGCAAACCTAGCTTTGCAGATGTTTCGTAAATACAGCTTCAATGGAATATATTCATCCTCATTCATTTACTTATTTCTTATGGCTGCCTTTGCAGAACAATGGCAGCGTTGATTGTTGAGACAGAGATTGGCCTATGAAGCCTAAAATATTTATGCTCTGGTCCTTTGCAGAAAAAGTTTGCCATCATCTTGGAGTAGAAAATAAAAGTTGGAGCCAGACCCACTCAATGGTGTGGGTTGCTGCCTGGCAAAATTGGGATCCCCAAAATTTGTTTCTTAGACATAAGAGTAAACTGAAATTATAAAAGTCCTCGCAGATACTGTAGTCTAGTTACAAGTCATCTGAATGGTCCAGAAGTTCTAATCCCTAAAAATGAATTTAGTAATCCCAGATTGCTAATACTTTAGGACCAGGCAGAAAAAAATGAAAGCATTCTGTGGAGGAAAGTAACAGGCCTCAAAATATTTTAATAAATAATTTTTCAAATACTCTGACAAATAATCAAAAGTAACAGGTACAAAAGGAGACAAGGCAATGTAAATGAAAACTAGTAAAAATGACAGAAAACAGAAACCCTAAATGACTCCAGATATTGTGGCTATCAGATTTAAAATAACCATGCTGAAGGAGACAAAAACACATAGTTCAAGTAGTGGACTGGAAATTAGGTCAAAAGAAAAATCCTGAACCAAGCAAAAAGAAAGAATGGAAAAATTCATAAAAGAAAGTAAAAGACTGGCCAGGCACAGTGGCTCATGTCTGTAATCCGAGCACTTTGGGAGGCTGAGGCAGGCAGATCACCTGAGGTCAGGAGTTCAAGACTAGCCTGGCCAACAAAACCCCATCTCTACTGAAAATATAAAAATTAGCTGGGTGTGGTGGCATGTGCCTATAGTCCCAGTATCAGGATGCTGAGGCAAGAGAATTGCTTGAACTCAAGAGACAGAGGTTGCAGTGAGCCAAGATTACGCCACTGCACTCCAGCCTGGGGAAATACCAGGAGAGAGAGATCCTATAGATGAAATACTGACGAGATCATGGCAGAGCATTTTTGTAAAAGCAGTTAAAGATATTAATCTAGGAATTTAAGAAACCTACAACCCCTACGAAAGAGAAATAAAATGAAGTCTATACCTAGACAAACTACTGTTAAAAACTAAAGGCAAAAGGAAGACTTAAAAGCAGTCACAAAAAGCAAATTACTTGAAAAAAGAAAAAAGAACAACTATCAGATTCAAAATTTCTCAACAGAAATAATGAAATGCAGAAATCAATGGAATATTTTCATAGTGATGAAAGGAAAAAGTAACTGCCAAACTCATTTGTTATATACAGAAAACAATTTTCAGGAATGAAGGTGAAATAAAGACATTTCAGACAGACTAAGAGGAGAATCTGACACCAGCAGACCTGAACTAAAGGAAATATCAAAGGGAAGATAGAAAATGTCTCAAGAAGAAAAGCTGTAGGTGTACAAAATAATAAAAGCCAATGAAAAGTGAGTATGACTAAATAGTGACCACATAAAACACAATAATGATGTGTTAGATTTGAAACATACAGATAATTAAGATATACAACAACAACAGCAACAAAACAGTATCATAGTAAGGCATATTAAAGCACCTGTAACACCTAGGAAGAAGTGAAAGCTACTAGTTACCAGACATTGATAGGTCACAGATCTGTTTCACCTTTTGGTTAATGACTAAAATAACAGTAAAAGGGTGGAAAACTTCCCCCGCCCCCAAAAAAGGAAAAAAGTAGTCAAAAGAAAAATGCAAGAAAGAGCAAAATAAGGCCAGGAAGAAAAAGAAACATCTATCAGGTAGGATAAATAAAAAGCACATAAAAAACATTTTAAACCCAAATATATGATCATATTAAATGTAAATAGATTAAATGCTCCTATTAAAGTCTGAGGACTGTCAAGCTGTATAAAAAAAAGAAAACTTAACTATACGATGTTTATAAGAGACATATGAATTCAGAAAGGCTGTGAGTAAAGAAATAGAAAAAAAAAAAACCCCATGCAAACACTAACCAAACTGTAAACAAAGTAAACTTTAAGTAGTATTACCTGTGATAAAGAGGGATAGCTCACAATGACAAAGGTTCATATTATTTATGAAGAAGATATAACATTTCCAAATAAGTATGTACCTAAGAAATTACTTCAAAAATTTAAAGTAACATACTGACAGAAATATTTAAAGAAATAGACTATAATCAGTACTGAGAGAACAAGTGTGCACACACAATCAGAAATGGCATAAAACTGATTGATAGAAGCAATCTAAAGACATACAAATATTTCAGTATCTAACTACAGAATACTCATTATTTAAAGCTCACACAGCAAAATACAAATTTCCAATGGTTGAAATAATTTATCTGACCATCAAAGTAATTTGAAACAAGTTTTCTAATAATGCAATTACAAAGAGAAAATTAAAAATTCTTGTAGGCCCACAAATTAAGAAATAGACTTTAAAACAAACCGTGTGATTTCATTCAAAGTATTTTCTCATTTCCATTGTGATTTCCTCTTTGAAATCACAATGGAAATGAGAAAATACTTTGAATGAAACAATATAAAAACTCATGAAAGCTCTGTTTAAAGTTACAGCCTTAAATACGTACATTAGAAAAAAAGAAAGGATTCATAATTGAGGGTGTAAGAATCTATTTCAGGAAACTAGATAAAGAGCAACATAATAAATTTCCCCTGCAAAAAAAGCAATGAAGAAAAGAGCAAACAAACATTAGAAAAAAAGACTATCAAAGCCAAATGTAGCTCTCTGAAAAGACTAATACAAATTTTAAAACCCTAGCAAGACTGATGAAAAAAAAAGAGAAGTCACAAATAACTAAAAGTGGGAATGAAAAAGAAATGTGAATGATATTAAAGGAATTGAATCCATAGTCAAAATCTTTCCAAAACAAAATTCTAGGCCTAGATTTCTGGCAAACAAGAAATAACAAATTCTGCCCAGAATTAAAAAAGAAACTATTCCCTAACTTGTCTTTAGAGCCTGGCATAACTTTGATAACAAAGCAAAACAAATATATTAAAAAGAAGGGTTATTGCCAGGTGCAGTAGCACAGGCCCATAATCCCAGAACTTTGGGAGGTGGAGGCACATGGCTCACTTGAGCTCAGGAGTTTGAGTCCAGCCTGGGCAACATGGCGAAACCCCTTCCCTACAGAAAAAAAAATACAAAAATTAGCCAGGTGCAGTGGCACGTGCCTGTAGTCCCAGCTACATGGGGGACTGAGATGGGAGGATCACTTGAGCCCAGGAGGTTGAGGCTGCAGTGAGCCAAGATCATGCCACTGCACTGTAGCCTGGTTGATACAGTGAGAGCCTGTCTCAAAACAAACAAAAACAAAAAAGGATTATAGTGGGCTAATTTTACTCATAAACACATGCAAAAATCCCAAACAATACCCTAACTACAATGGAATCAAATAATATAGACAATGCAATATAAAATTTTTAAATATATGAAAAGTTGGACTTATTGTAGTAATATGATGGTTTAACATTAGAAATCGACTCAGTGTTAATGTGTCATATCAATGCAATTCAAAAGTGTGATAAAACCAACACATGGAGTAAAGGTATTTCATAAAATTCAACATTCTATCACAATAACAACTCTTAGAAAATCTGAAATAGAAGGGAGCATGCTTAATCTCATAAAGTACCTACAAAAATTCTATAGCAAACATCACACTTGGTGGTAAAAGATTGAAAGCTTTTCCTTTGGGGCTAGGAACATGCCAATAATAATCATTATCACCACTTCCATTCAACACTGTACTGGAGGTTCTAACTTACATAAGAAAAAGAAAAAGTATAACGATTATAAAGGAACAAGTGAAACTATCATTATTCATGAATGATATGACTGTTCAGGTAGAAAATCCAAAGGAATCCACAGAAAACTTATTACAATAAGTGAATTCAGCAAAGTCACTGAATACAAAATGAAAAATACCAAAATCAATTGTATTTTTTATACAACAAGCAACAAACAGAAAATAAAAATTTTAAAATAATACCTATGGCTGCATTTAAATATATTAAATACGTAGCAGTAATTCAAACTAAAGATGTATAAAATCTCAACATACAAAACTATAAAACACTTTTGAGAGTAGCTAATGATCTACATGAACGAAGAGATATACCCTGTTTATGGATGGGAAAAATCAGTATCATAAAAATGTCAGTTCTCCAGAAGGCAATCTATAGATCCAATGCAATCCCAATAAAAATCCCAAGATAATTTTTTGAATCTGATTCCATAATTTATATTCTTGGCCATATAAAGAGCCAAGAATAGTCAAAACACTATTTAAGAAGGTAGGATGACTTATTCTACTAGATATTTTTAGAAATCTATGGTAAATAAAATAGTGGTCGGGTTGTTGCAAAGATAGTCAAAACCGAGCGCCTAGAAACAGACCCACACATAAAAAGGCTCCTGATTTATAACAAAAGGGAAATTGCAGGGCATCTTGGAAAGGAAACATTTTCTTAAAACATGAACCTGAAAGATACTCATACTAAAGGGAAAGACTGATTAACAACATTAAAATCAAGAACCACTCTGTTCATCAAAAGATACTTTTAAGAAAGGAAAAAAGCAAACCACCATAGAATGGAAGAAAATTTGCAACAAAAGTAACAATAAAGGATTTGTATCTGGAATTCATAAAGAATCCCTACAGAACTTGAGAAAAAGGCAGACAATCCAATTAGAAAAACAGGCAAGCTTTGAACAGATTGCTCACAAAAAAAAAAATTAAACAAAAAAAAAACCAGCTTTGAACAAATTGCTTACAAAAGAGAATACAGAAATGGTCAACATACATATGCACACACACACACACACACACACACACACATACATTAGAGTCACAACAAATAAATATACTTTAAAAAAACACACCCATCAGAATAGCTAAAATTAAGGATTCTGGCAATAGAAGTGCTAGGGAGGAGGTGAAACAACTGGGAATTCCTACACATCGCTAACATAGTAACAACCATTTTGGAAGAAATTTGGCATTATCTACTAAAGTTGAAGATACATATATCCTGTGGCCCTGCAAATCCACTCCTGTATATTTCTCCAATAAAAATACATGAATGAGTCCATTAAAATAATAATTCCCCAAAACACAACTCAAATGTCCATCAACAGTAGATTAAATGGTGGTATATGCATACAGTGATACACTATATAGTAATGAAAATGAGCTAAAACTAAACAAAACATGGATAAGTCTTACACACATAAGGTTGACTGAAATAAATCAGAAACAAAAAATACATGTTATATAACATAATTAGCTCAAAATCAGGCAAAACAAAACTGGTGCTCAGGGATAGTGCTCAGCTATAGTGCTTTGGTAGCAAACAAAAAAGAAAACAAAAGAAGTCATTAATGTAAACATCAGGTTATTGCTTACCTTTGGAGGAGAAAGAGGATTGTGACTAGAAAGAGAAAGAGGAGAGCTTCTGGGGGTGCTAGCAATGTCCTATTTCTTGAGCTGGGGTGGAATGTGGATGTTCATTTATAATAATTCATTAAACTGTATATTTATGTTTCTGTTTTTCAGTATGTGCTGTATTTTGCAATAAAAAAGATATTTAAGAGTTCCTTTTCAAAGTTAGCTGTTTATGGAAATACACGAATATCCTTTGAAAATTATATGACATTAAACTGACAAATTTCTGAGTTGATTTTGGCCAGAAAGAAAGGAAAAGTGCTGTCTCAAAAAACAGAAACTCATGATTTAGTGCAGGTGATAAGGTAAAGGCTGGAGGGTAGTTCTAAGGGCATTCAGGCTAACTCCTCCAAAGCTAAAATATATAATGGAATAAAATCAGGAGGATTACAATATTGCTATTCTACTTTTAGCTCTAAAATCAAGAAGGAAAAAGCATGTCAAGAAAAACATCCTCAAAACAGAAGATCAGTCTGCAAATTTAACAAAAAATGACAAAGCATTCTTTATGTTATAAATTCCAGGATATCATCCAGTTCCATTTGACATTGACTATTTATAGCCAAATGAATAAAAATGCGATTTAAAAGCCTCAAGGAGCTTGAAAATCCGAGTTTATTCCTAGTGTCCACATTCCAGTATTTAATAAAAGAGCTGCCTTTTTTCAGTGTTTATACCATCAGCTGGCCACTGAAGTACTTCATCATGAGTTAGCTACAAATCACTTAATAAAGCTAAAGAAAACCAAACAATCTCAACAGATCTATCTCTTTTAAGAAGCACCAAGCAAAAAGAAGAAAAAACGGAAACTCCTACAGCCTAGAATTCTCTTAGAAAGATTAATTTTTTAAAAGTTGATTACAAGGAGCTTTTAGTAACACGGGAAATACTAATACTGTGTTAAAACAGTACATAAGCTTGTATACCACTGATTTTAAAAATGAGTAATATAAAATTTGCAAATACACTAAATTATTAGTGGTAGTTCCCTTACTACTTTCCTATAATAAGCATGAATTTATTTTTTTCTAAATTGGAATTTTTTCTTTTAGATCGATGTTCACAGTATATTATCTTGCAGCATTTTTTTTTCACAATTGGTTTTCTATCATTAGCGTGTCACAGAGTGAAAAGGGCAAATATTTTCTTGACTGTATGTTAAAAATAAATTTGACCTTATTGTCTTCCCTGAAAAGGATCTGTAGATAACACTAAGAAGTGGTTTATAGCATCCTTTGTCCATTTTTCACTGGTTAGCTAATTTTTCTATTTACTTGTAGGAGCTTCTCCTTATTTATTAAGGAAAATTAGGGAAATTTATTAAGGAAAATTGAAATATGAATTGAAAATATTTTCTTAGGGTACGTAACTTCTGTTTTACTTTGCTTATGGTCTTTTTTGTCACATAATAAAACTTGGTTTTTGTTGCTAAACCTTTCAATTTTTTCCCTTTAATGTTCTTAGATAATAGCAAAGCCCTGTCCAAGATTATATTTTTCTATCATAATTGATTATATTGGTTTTGTATGGGATTGTATTGGTTTTGACTGATCATAGACTACATGAATAATTTGTACCCAACTCTTCATGCAAGTACTGAAAAAAACATAAAGCCATACTGTCATCCTTTTTCTCAGTAACTATTGAAGTGGCTTCCTGGCTTAAACTTTGGAGGCAAACTGTTCCTAAAATAAGAATATCAAATACAATGATCTTCAAACTATTGATAAGTATTAGGTCTCAAGTCCTACTAATATACAATTTAATATTATACATAATACCCATATTTCCAATCCTTCACAGCACATTAACAGGATTATCAGAAAAATCTGGACTGGACCACCACTACCAAAGACATCACAGATAATATTCTTTTGATAGAGAGCCAAGATCAGGAAGCAGTTTAAAACATTATTAGGCCTATGGAGAGATAATTATTCTCAGTTTGTACAGAAAAATAAACTGGCACTTAATACATTCCTTTCAAATGGGAGGAAGTGGAGTTCTGTTCTTAAAAATTGCTGTTTTTAAGCTGCTGTGGTGGCTCATGACTGTAATCCCAGCACTTTGGGAGGTCAAGGCGGGTGGATCACGAGGTCAAGAGATCAAGACCATCCTGGCCAACATAGTGAAACCCTGCCTCTACTAAAAATACAAAAATTAGCTGGACATGGTAGTACACGCCTGCAGTCCTAGTTACTCAGGAGGCTGAGGCAGGAGAATCTCTTGAACCTGGGAGGCAGAGGTTGCAGTGAGCTGAGATCACACCACTGCATTCCAGCTTGGCGACAGAGTGAGACTCCATCAAAAACAAAACCAAACCAAAACTGTGTTCTTAGAGCTCTAAAAAGGTACACTTATAAAATAGTTTATTTTAAAAATTCTTCTGACTTGTACAATGAGATACTGGGACCAATGACTTGATAAGAGATCTTTAATCATGTTTAGCTTATTTCTTACTTGTTTTCAGTTCCTGTTTTCTGAAGATAAATGTTTCTTGGTTAATCTCTTTCCATTTGCTCCCTTTTTCCCCTTTTATTTGCATTTTTTTCCACCATAAAGATATATCCTTTTCAGCCACCTTTTATGGCTTGGTTTCAACTTTTGCATGAAAAGGTTTGGCTGATAACCTTGCTGATTTGGGAAATTCTGGATATTTTGGCAGTATTAAGGTAGAGAGGTAGGGCACTTGAGTGTCTACAGGATGCAGGGCAGTAAGAACCTCTCAAGACAGACTGCCTGAGCTGTACTTCCACCATTATTCTTATGTTTTAGTCTTTGATTTGAATCACTTTTTTTTTTTTTTTTTTTTTAAACATACAGGGTCTCACTCTTGTTCAGACTAGAGTGCAGTGGCACAATCATAGCTCACTGCAGGCTTGGACTCCTGGGCTCAAGGGATCCTCTGGCCTCAGTGTCCAAGTACCTGGGACTATAGGCATGTGCCACCATGCCCAGCTACTTTTTAAATTTTTTGTAGAGATGAGATCCTGCACTGTTGCCCAGGCTGGACAGAAATTCCTGGCTTCAAGCAATCCTCCTGCCTTGGCCTTCCCAAGTGCTGAGATTATAGGCATGAACTACTGTGCCTGACCTGAATTGGCTTTTTAATTTTTTTGTTTCTTTTCTTCCCTACATGGATATTCATTTTCCCCACATCATTTTGTAAATAGCAAACCTCTGAAATGCTACTCACTTTATAATCCTTTTTCTCTTTTAGAATTTTCCTAGTTATTCTGCTTCTTTATTTTCTTATGAATTTTAGTATCAACTTGTAAAGGTCCCAAAAGTATTATTTTGCTATTTATGCTGAGACCACATTTGTAAGTAAAGAGTTATAAAAGTCTTTCCTCATCTAAGAACTGGTCTTTGGTCAATGTTCTAGCTCAGGACCCCTAGAAACCTGATAAAGGTAGGATGCAAATGATGTTATTAGGCAACATCACCTCTGGCAAAAATTAATCTGATTGTTAAATTGCATCTGGAGAATAAGTAAATTGTAAATATCCCATAGGAAACCATATATTTGGAATTCCCTGAATGTGGAGTCTGTGGTAACTGGACATCCTCCTTGCAGGAACCCTGGAAACAATGTTTACAGAATTTTACAGGAGGTCTTAATTCCTGTATAGGCACAAAACTTCTAAGACAGAATAGTTCTGCATCTATTGGATGTGGAGTCCTTTCTCCTTGCCCCTGAATTGTGACTTAGAGGCCAGAAATAACTCCATGATGCAACTGGACTGCTGCAAGGGCTCCCACACGAGGATGATCTTACGCTCTCTGCAGGCATGCTGTACTTCTAGTCCCATATCCTAAGAGGTTCTAATGCCAAATGGAGCCCATGGTAGTCATGAGAGTCTGAAAGTTGAACCTAAGAAAATATCTTCTTTCCCTCCTAGTGGGTATTGAAACAATACACGAATAGATTAATTTAGAAGAACTGACACCGTTACAAAATTTAGCCTTTCTTTCCAAATGTATTTAAGCCTTCTTTTGTAATATTTGAGGTTTTAAGTCTTTCTTTGTACAAATTTTCTACATTTCTTGTTAAGTGCATTCTTTAGTATTTGATGTTTAAAGTGTGTGTGTGTGTCTGTGTGTGTGTGTGTGTGCACAATATACGAATGGGTATTTTTCTTCCATTATATCATCAAGTGGTTGTTTATATAAATACATTAATTATACTCAGATACCCTATTGAATTCTCTTAGCATCTTTAAGTTCTTTAGTTGATTTTCTTGAGTTTTGCATGTATATATAATCATAATGGAAATAGTGAAACTTTTACTTCTTCTTTACAATTTTATATCTCCAATTCCTTTTTTCTTATTTAATTGCATTAGCTAGTACCTTCAGATCAATGTCAAATAACAGTGGGGATAATAGATATCCTTACCTTTCCTGATTTTAATCAGAATGCTTCAAGTGTTCTTCTATTAAGCAGGATATTGGATTTGGGATTCAGATATATTTTTATCATGCTAAGAAATTAAAGATATCCCTGTTTTAATAAGAATGTTTTTTAAAAAGAACGCTGATATATCAAATGCCTTTAAAATATCTATGAGGATAATATGATTTTTCTCCACAGATCAACAAACATAGTGAATTATATTAACAGCTATCCTAATATAGTCATCCTTGCATTCGTAGATTAAATCCTCCTTGGTTAAGGTTTATATTTATAGCCTACTGAATTCTGCTTGCTGATTCATTTTTACTTTTTAATTTTTAATTCTTATTTTTTTTTGAGATAGGGTCTCACTTTGTCACCCAGGCTGGAGCACAGTGGTGTCACCATGGCTCACTGCAGTCTTGACTTCCTAGACTCAGGTGATTCTCTCACCTCAGCCTCCCTAATAGCTGGGACTACAGATCCTCGCCACCAGAACTAATTTTTTGGTTTTTGTTTTTGTAGAGACGAGGTTTAACCATGTTACCCAGGTTGGTCTCAAACTCCTGGGCTCAAGGATCTACCTGTTTTGGCCTCCCGAAGTGGTGGTGATATTTTAATCTAGGGCTTTTGAATTAATATTCATAGATGAGGCAGTCCTATATTTACATATCAAATGCTGTCTTTGTGTGGGGGGGGGAGTGTGTGTAAGAACACTCTATGGAGAAAGATCCATAACAAACATAGTTACTATGGTTTTACAAAAATTAACTCATTTAGGCTGGGCATGGTGGCTCACTCCTGTAATCCCAGCACTTTGGAAGGCTGAGGTGGGTCGATCACCTGAGGTCAGGAGTTCGAGACCAGCTTGGCCAACATGGTGAAACCCCATCTCCACTAAAAATATAAAAATTAGCTGGGCATGGTGGCAGGTACTTATAAACTCAGCTACTTTGGAGGCTGAGGCAGGAGAACTGTTGGAACCCAAAAAGTAGAGGTTGCAGTGAGCTGCCATTGCACTCAGTGCAACAACAGTGAGACTCCATCTCAAAAAAACAAACATGAAAGAAAAATAAGTAAGTCTGTTTAAATTATGTCTTCCAGAGGCAGTTTTAATAAAATATTATAAAACCTCACATTTTCAAATTTATTTTAAAGTTGTCATCCTACATGATGGTTCCTGATCATTATTCTCTCTTGCTATTCACATCCTTGGTAGTCCCTTTCCACATGGTAAAGGGGTGACCTGTGTGATTACATTATGTAGAAATAACATTTTGTGACTTTTAAGGATAAAAGACACTGTGGGCTCCCACCTTGCTCTCTCCCAGATCAGTTGCTTTGGAAAAAGCCAGCTATCATGTCATTAGAGTAGTTAAGTAGACCTATGGAGAAGACTACATAATGAGGAACTAAGGTCTGCTACCAATAGCAAGCACTAATGAGCTGGCAATATTAATAAGCCACTTTGAAAGAAAATCCTACAGCCCTAATCATGTCTTCAGTTAACTGTAGCCCTAACCAACACCTTGACTATAAGCTCATAAGGGACCTTGCCAGAACCACCCAGATAAGCTGCTCCTGAATTCCTGACCCATAAAAACTATGAGAGATAATAAATGTTTATTGTTATTTTGAGATTTTTCATTTTTCTTATGGACTGATTTTTCCCCAGATGTTTTAATTTTTTTATCATGAAATATTTTATACTTAAAGATAATAAAAACTTAGGAGTACAGTTTCAAAAATAATAAAACAAACACCTGTGTAGCCACTACCCAGATTAAGAAATAGAACATCACCAATATCATTGAGGTATTGTGCTTTGAGAATATTCCATGGGCAGCCAAAAAAAATGTACATTTTCCTTTGTGCGTACAGAGTTACACATATATCTACATTAGATCAACCATCAATTCTGCTATTGAAGTAGATTCGCTTTAAACAAACTTTTTCTGGTATCACATGACACCTACTTGAGGTAAATAGGATACCCTATTCAAGGGAATCAGTTGAAACTCACATTTCGTGGATAAAAATAAAATTCCTATTCCATATCAACAGATTGCCCTGTAATCTTAGGATCCTTTTCAGCTACTCTTTTGTTTGTTTGTTTCTGTTTTTAAAGACAGGGTCTCACTCTGTCACTCAGGCTGGAGTGGAGTACTGCTCTCTTGGCTAACTGCAACCTCTCTGCCTCTTGGGCTCAAGTGATCCTCCAATCTCAGCCTTCCAAGTTATCTGGGACCATCGGCATGTACCACTACATCTGGCTAATGTTTATTTTTATTTTTGGTAGAGATGGGACTTCACCATATTGCTTACGCTGGTCTTGAACTCAAGTGATATATCCCCCTCGACCTCCTGAAGTGCTGGGAGCTACCACTCCCAGCCCCTTTTCAGCTACTATTATTGAGAACCTGGAAGACGACCCAGGAGAAAACTGTTATTTCATGGCTAAAAAATAGCAACTAACATTAGTTTCCATTCCCTATCATAAATAAAAGATATAAAGCACCAAAATCTACATTAAGTGCTAAACTCTGAGACCCTGTGAGTCCTGGTTCACTCTTCAAGGCCCCATAGTACTAATAATATCTTAAAAGTTTCTTCAAAACAAAGCCTATTTTGGTTTTAACTTAAGGTTTTCCTTCTGCACAATTATATATACAAGTTTATATGTGAGCTACATAGCTTTTTACAGAATTAAACCTTATAGACTTATACCAACTGGTAGGTCTTTCTCCATCTGATTAATTTAAACTCATCCCTTAAGAGTTGGCTCACACGTCACTTCTATAGCCTTTCCCTGTACCACCAGGCAGAACTAAGTACTTCTTCCTTAGTATTCTCACCATATTTGGCACACAGTACTGTCTGATCCATCTCTTCCTCCTTCCTTTTGGGACATGCTTTCTAATACCCACAAATTCAATCACTTAATAATCATATAGATGTGCCATGCTTTGTCTAAGGAAGTCTATATATGATTCTATTGTCTATTTTTTCTAAGAACGATATTCTGAAACAGACAATCTTAATTATTTAATTTGGATCAGAATTCTGTGAGACCAGTCCATCGCAGGCTTTCCAGACTGTAACAAAAATATTGAGGGTCAAATGTTCTAACGTGATAGCTACTTAAGGTAAATAGGATACTATATTTGAGGGAATCAGCTGAAATTCACTTTTTCATTTTCTCCTAAGACTTAAGAAGATAACAATGAAGACAAATAGAAGATACGCCATAGTGTTAGAATGAATAAGGCCTATGAGGGGAGCTTTGACTACTATAAGGCTCATGATAGAGAAAGAATGCAGGAAAGAGTGGCAAGGCATGATTGATGGGCACAAAGAAATTAAATACTATAAATCAAAGTAAGCTAAGTAGTAAAAGAGACTCATGGTGATAATGAAGGAATGAATTGCACCAGCTTTAATAAACCTCATGACTATTTAGAAAAAGACATATATTACCCTCATGTAAGGAGTCACGATATTTTATGAAGACCCAAAGAAAGCACATGTTACTAGGGTTTGTCTATGGGTTAAATGTGTGAGGAGGAGGAACTCTGCATCACCTAGACAGAACAACATATAACTAGCTAAAACACAAACCTCAGAATCCTAATGAAATTTTACTCAAAAATAGCACTTCAGGGCAAGATGGAAGATCACTGTCGTGTGTCTTTTGGTAAGTCATAAAAATAGGAAGGAACTGAATGATCAGACAACTTCCTGAGGAGTTTGCTTTCCTGGTAAGGAGAGATACTTTATCCAAGACCTTTTTTTGAAAAGACTGGTTGTTTTGCATGGTTTTATAATTAGGTATCCAAGCTTGTTCAAAAATCATATCCCAATGCCTGTAGTTATGGTTCACCAGATAATGAGGGTTAGTAAGCACTTTAAACACAGCTAGTACCTGTTTGTATGTATTTATATATTGCATATGAAAAGGAATTATTCTCATAAAATATTTCCATGAAGTGCAGTGAGATGATAGTATTGTATGTATTACAGTACAGTGGTTCTCAGAGTGTAGCCCACAGATCTCTGGCAAAGATGCTGGGGTGTGATGATGCCCTCAAAACTATTTCAAAGGGTCTACAATGTGAAAATTATTTTCATAATTATACTAAGATGCTATTTGCCATTTTCACTTGTTGACATCTGTGCTAATTACATAAAAGCAATGGTAGGTTCAATTGCTGTTACCTTTATAAGAATCAGGGTAATGGTACCAATGGTTCTAGTAGTCTTCATATTCTTTTGTTACCACGCATTTAGTTTTTAAAAAGTCAGTTTCATTTCATGTCATTGAACAAGAGGTATAAATTAATTTTATTACTTCTTAACTGTCAAATTAACTATTTTCAATTTTCTGTATGATTATAACTGGAAATTACACATACAGCAACTCTGTCACATACTGTTATCTCAAGAAAGAGTATTTGGGCAATTTTGTGAATTGCAAGCTAAATTAGCTGCTTTATTAATGAAACAGCATTTCATTATATAATTGACAAAGTTTGATCATTCTATTTGAGTAAGTGGTACACATTTTCTTTGTATGAAGGGAATCTGTTACTGTAAGTGAAACAAATGGTAATATTTGTTGTCAGTGAGAAAATTTCGATTTTTCAAACAAGTATTAGAATTTTGGAACACTTGTAACTGCTCTGTGAATTTGATAGCTTCCCATATGGTGTGAATGCCAACACCCAGGATTTGGCCAGATGTAACCAAATTTTTCAAGGGACTAGAAGTGCCTACAGAAATGGGATAGGACTGAGTTCATTGTGAACAGGGTAAACTGGAGCTACTACTCATCTTTACTTAGCCCACTGACAATGAGCCAGAACAGCAGTGTTGAACAACCAAGAAAGTGGACTGCCATCTCAATAGAGGGATATTATACAGAATTTTGCCTCTCCTATCACTCCTCCCAGTCTCAACATCAGGGGAGAAAGGGTCAAGAAAGAGGAAGGGCAGAAGTGTCTGACAAACAGAAATTATCCACCTACCCCCAAAGTTTTAAGTTCCAGATAAAGGTCTAGTCTGCCCTGGAAGGAAGTGAGAAGAGTATTGGATTAAAACTGACTAAAGTTTTAATATGAAGAGAACTGACTCTTAAATACTAAAATGAAATGAAGTTTTGAAAAGTATAGAATTAGTTTCCAGATGCTGTTAAGGTAGCTGATACCCAGTGGGAAAGGGAAGTTTGACAGGCTAGAGTTGAGAGGCAGTTATAGACCAAAAGAAAAACTGATTTGTATTAATATCCCAACAAGTTAAGCCTCCTCAATACAATTGTTACACATAGATGGACAGTCTCTGAAATTAGTTTCCACACAGATTGGTGTTCTCAGCCTTCCATCCCTCCATTCCTTTTTTTGTATAATCAGTGGAATTGAAGAGGGGCGCTGGCAATGAGATCCTGGTATGAGTTCTAGCATACCATAATATTTAAGTCTAGAACTAGTTCATCAATTTGGATTAGTTCACTCCTATTTGTAGCTCTGTATGATAAATGCTAAGTGGATAAGAATGATATTTCTACATCTGAGGGGATACCATCAGAGTCAAAAATATGAATGGACAAATAAGCATTACTAATGATAGGAGATGCTGAAAGTAATAAGTATTTCAAATAATAAAATGGAGGAGATTGCTGGGAACACAGCTCATAGAGCAGAAATTAATTTGATATCTCAATGCTTTCAGCTTTCACCTTTTAATGATTCAACCCAAGAAGAAACCCAAAAGGAGGCTTTTCTGACAAAGAGGAAAAACCAGTGTATTTTGAATGGATGCTGTTCAACTGCACAATACAGAGGAAGGAAAATGAAGGATCTAAAGAAAGAGATTAAGAGAAAATCAAGTGAAAGCTCATCAAAAAGTGGAACCTGACTTGGGGCTGAACATGGAGGGTGGACAGGCATGAATGATAGACAGAGTGGAACAATTCCTGGATGAATGAAAGACAATAATGTAGAATGGCTGTGACACATTGCATTATTAATACATACCGAGACTGAATTGCGGGTAATGTTCATGAATCTAACTGCAATTAGTACAGGTTTCTGGATTAGGAAGGACATGAAAAGGAAAGCAGAAGGTTAGAATGTACATGTCATTGCCCCATTAAAAGAGAAGGTTTAATCTTGCAGTGGACTGAATATCCATCTTCTGCAGCATTGGGAAAAAAGCACAGCTTATCTATCTGCTTTGAAAAGTAGCTTTATAGCAAAAGGCTCTTCCCTACCTGCCTGGATAGCCACCACTAAATTGGGCATCTCAAAATGGAGCTCCTAAAAATTCATACTACAGAAATGTTTCATTTTTAAGTGGGATTTGTTTTTAATTTCTCGGGAAAAGATTTAGATAGCATCCTATCATAAGTTTTATTTAATATCTTTACTGCCTGCAAAAAGCCCAAGCTTATGTTTGTTTTTGCAGAAGAACCTTCACTACCTTAACCAATAGACCTTTGTTAAGCACTTATTCTGTGCCAGGCAGATTAAATAATAAAGGAAGAAAAATAATTATTTTAGTGCTAATCTAAATGCAAACTGTGAAGATATGGAGGAAGTATTGCTGGACCCCTGAAAGAGTAAGGGCATGATGAAGCCTGCTTCTCTTTAGAGATTTATTGGGAATCTGAAATGGGTGCTCATTGCCACAATTTTATTTTACAACTGAGAGGAAGGGGACAAAATGGGCAATAACTAAACCTTAATCAGCAGTTTTCCAGTTATCCTGAAAACTGACTTCAGGGTAACAATAACTCCAGTTGCAAAGGAAGATATTAAAAAGTGGGCAAACTGAGGAAATAAATTACCAGTTTTACAAGGGCTGTCTCAAAACATAACCCCCAACCTCGAAGAAATACATTTTGATTACAGTAGACTCATAAATGGAATTCCATTTCCTTAAAAAATCAAATGATTCCATTAAAATTCAGTTACAAATGATTCAGTTCTCTACATCCCAGGAGTCCTGGCAGTACCACCAAAAGTGACACAGTTAAAGGTGGGAACAGACAATGGAAGGAAGTAGAGAAAAAAGTTAGAAAAGGATTACGTTTTCCTAGAAAGAACATGAAAATGAAGCAGGGCAGATTATTAAGACACCAACATTTTATCCAAATACTTGATATGAAAAATTCTACACAATCACATATATTCTGTAACGTAACCAAAGACAGCTAGCAGATTAAGCATGAGTGGTGACTTTTTACTTGTTCCTTGAGAAAAAGATTCTGATAATAATCCTTGCATACACCACAAAGGCACATTTAAATTCCCAAATCAACTCCCATTTTTCCATGATTCCATGTCTTGCATCTTACCATTGATCTACGAATCAGGGACAACCTGGTCTTTGCCTTATTCTCAGCAAATTCCAAGCTACTGATATCTTTGAGACGAGCCTTGTACTTATTCATTTGTTCCACAACGATGAGCTCCACACAGCTGAAAACAGGAGGAAAGAGAAAAAAACTGTTAAAAGTTGAAGTAAATAAAATAAACTATAACACTCACAGACTGTTTTTGTGGTAGACAGTTGAAAAATAAAGGAAAAAAATCAACATCCCTTACTTGATAAACTCAGAGACAAGGTTTAGAATGATGGTTCACAACTTTGGCTGCATTTTAGAAACCATCTAAAGAGCAGTTACGGCTGGGCACAGTGGCTCACACCTATAATCCCAGCACTTTGGGAGGCCAAGGAGGGCAGATCGCCTGAGGTTAGAGTTCAAGACCAACAAGGTCAACACAGTGAAACCCTCTCTCTACTAAAAATACAAAATTAGTGGGGTGTGGTGGCACACGCCTGTAATCCCAGCTACTTGGGAAGCTAAGGCAGGAGAATTGCTTGAATCTGGGAGGTGGAGGTTGCCGTGAGCCAAGGTCGTGCCATTGCACTCCAGCCAGAGCAACAAGAGGAAAACTCCATCTCAAAAAAATAAAAAATAATAAAAAATAAAGAGCAGTTACAAATCCCAATCCCCCAGTTACACCCTAGACCAATTAAATCAGACTCTCTGGAGATGGGATCCAAATATTGATATTTTTTAAAAGTTCCTTTTGCAGTCAAGATTAAGGAGAGCAAAAGAAAACCACTTTAGAAGAAAAGCAAAGACCCAATAAAGAAGACCAAGGTGAAATACAGGAATATACTGAAGTATTAAGACCAAAGGATTCAGTTTGGTCATAAGATCACAGTTAGATTAGATTACAGGAAGAGACTGGGTCCACAATGTGGTAAAATAGAAATTTGAAATCTATTTATAAACTATAAGCCATCCTAAAGAAAAGGCAGATTAAAAAATAAGACGCTTTAAGACAAATGATGCTCAGTTGAATCTAGGAGTTTGCATCCTCAGCGTAAGAAAATCCAGCAGTATCCAACAATCTTCTTAAAAACACCTGAATTTATGAACCCATTCATAAATTTTTGAATGGGTGTTTGATATCTGGATACAGCGACTACACAGTCAGAAGTCCCTGAGGTCTTGCAGAAGTTATGGTAACTGCCTTACGTGGTAGTCTTACTGATGTCCTGTACGCTTTGTAGTGGGTCAGTGGTGTCAGGGCAGCGGAGAATGCAGGGTGCAAACACAATGGCCAAAGCATTAGCAGACATTCGATTAGTATCTTCCTGTAGAGCAATCCTAAGAAATAAAACAAAACAAAAAACAAGTGACTAGGGGATAAAAAGGGAGCACCACAGGGAAACAGGCAGAAGAGATGAGCAGAAGAAGACAGTATGACATGAACTGCATAGTACTAGAAGGATATCCATGTAAGTTTAAGGGTGTGTAGACTTTTCCCAAGTTGTTCTTTTGTTCCTTTGTCTCTGAAAAATGTAATTTCACTCTGTTCTTTCCTTGAAGCAGTCTAGGTCAGCTAATAGCTTCCCAAGGGAAATTTGTGACCTACCTGCTTAAGGCCAAGATCATGAGATGAACGTGTCTAAAGAATGCAGAGTCGGCCAGGTACAGTGGCCCACACCTGTAATTCCAGCACGTTGTGAGGCTGAGGCAGGCAGATCACTTGAAATCAGGAGTTTGAGACAAGCCTGGCCAATATGGCAAAACCCTCTCTCTACTAATAATACAAACATTAGCCAGGTGTAGTGATGCATGCCTGTAATCCCAGCTAATAGGGAGGCTGAGGGATGAGAATCACTTGATCTAGTGAGGCAGTGGTTGTAGTGAGCCAAGATCACACCATTGCACTCCAGCCTGGGTGACAGAGTGAAGCCATCTGTCAATAATGATGATGATGACGACGACGACGATGATGATGATGATGATGATGATGCAGAGTAGAGGCTTTAACCAAATATAAAGATGGCTTTCTTCTCAACTACTGCTGATATTTACGCACAGGGGAAGAGACACTACTCCCAATACCTCTTTGGTCAATTAATTGCTGAGAACGATCTGAACCCCCCATATGAATTAGGTCATTTCAAAAGATATACATCTTATCTAGCTCAGCTGTTAGAAAACAGACTAAGCTACACAGTGCCACCATGAGGCTGAAGCTGCTACATGGTTCAAATACGGGCAGAAAAGCAACTGCCATGCATTCCAGCTCGGCTAAGGATTTCTGCTCCAAGGTATCCTAACCACCTTCTTGAGACACTGACTTTATAAATAGAAGAAAAAATATAAATATTTGTCAGTTTTCCAAATGGAGAAATTATTTATCTATTTAAACTAATCCAAGAGAAACTATTAAAAATCATTTCCTTGCTCCTTAAAGTTACCTGACTAGATGAAAGATGAGGCGTTCCAATGTATTGAGATGAGTTCGGGAGAGTTGATCAATTACAGAGTATACACCACGGATTGTCTCCTTCCTCTCCTGAAGGCCTAAAAACAGTAAGAGTGGAAACTAAGACTGAACATCCCCTCTTATATGCTGTCTTTTCCTCCCAGACACTATGAAGCAAAGGAGGCTGGCTATAGTGTTTTAGGAGTAGCTGTACCTGTAGAGCAGAAGAACAACTCACAGCAACTACTTAACTCCCTTTGCTGGAGTTCTATATTCATATGCGGTCTCCTGAGTTTGAATCTATATTGCAGTAATCCTTAATAATAGCAAGATGTTCTAGTTTTTCAGTCATTGCGTAGCAGACTGATTTCCCATTAAAATCAACATAATTTATGAATCCTCAGGGCCTAAATACCTCTAGGAAGCCCTTATAGCACTGAGAAACGAAACTCTGAAACCTGTTAAGCTTGGCATAAAACAGCCAGCTTTACACATACTACTTGCCTAGATTCCCAACTTAAATGAACATAAGCCTAATCTTGAAACTCTTATTTTTAATATTTTAATCTGTTTTATAAACCCAGCCTTTAATTTCTTTGTAAGAAGCAACCAAGTGGCTCACTCAGAAAATTTTTAGGACACTGACATTTTAATGAGTCTCTAAAAAGTCCACATTTGAATAGGTACCAGTATACTGGCAGTTTTGTATTGACTGTCAAAAGCTTACCTTCGGATCTATAACAATTAAACCACTAACCACTAGAGGATGACTTGATAATTTTTACTGAAGATGGCATTTCTTTTCCAACTACAGGCTTTCTCTCTAACCCAGGAAGCCTATGCTTACCCATAGCTCGAAGAAATTCCTCATAGAGTTCAAAGGTCATGAGAGGATTAGGCAAATCTCGAAGCCATTGTTTGAATACACTTGCAATGACGTGTATGTTATAGTCATCTAGATTTACACTCTCAGCATCTATTTAGAGACAAGAGTTAGATAACAAAGCCAAAACATGCAAAAAGATTCAAATAATTCACTTTAGAAACTATCATTATTAAAGGAAGGCTTCATGTTTCTTAATCAAACAGACTAACCTATTTTCCACAATGTAATTCCATGCTTTGGAACTGTGCTTCTAACTGTGGTGAAAGAATACTTCTTGTTTATTTGTTTTCCAAATCTGTTGTGGACTGAAATGTATAAAATAAAAGATCATGGCCAGGCATGGTAGATCACACTTGTAATCCCAGCACTTTGGGAGGCTGAGATGGGTGGATCACTTGAGGCCAGGATCCTTAGAAAGCAGCCTGGCCAACATGGTAAAACCTGTCTCTTCTAAAAATATAAAAATTAGCTGGTTGTGGTGGCACACGCCTGTAATCCCAGCTACTTGGGGGGCTGAGGCAGAATTGCTTGAACCTGGGAGATGGAGGATGCAGTAAGCCAAGGTCACGCCATTGTACTACAGCCTGGGCAACAGAACAAGACTGTCTAAAAAATATATAAATAAATCGTATGTTTTGATGTTGAAGCATTGTTACACTGCTCTAAATGTCTCTAAATGCTTATTCACAATTTCTGTACTTAACCTGTTACAGAGTTGTCCATAGACCACACTTTGAGTAGCAATGTTTTACATGACAAATGAAAAAAAGCATACAGGACATTTTCGGAAAGTAAGGCTGATTTTAAGTCATTCTTAGAGATAAAAGGACAGTGGTAACTGAGCTTAGAAAATGTAAAGGAAACACTCTTACCCGTTTCACTTATAAACTCTAAGGTTATACAGATTAGATGACTGGGAAGATTCAGGATGAATGATTTTCACTTGTGCTATTTCAAGGTAACAGAGACAAAGTCAGCAACTGCCTGTAAACTAAAGTAGACCAAGTCTCTTGTAGACAGAACCTCCTGCTTGAGTTTTACCATCATTGTCTGTTACTATTTTCATACTCAATTCATTTCTCATGATTTTTTCATAAGAAATAGCATTGTAGGTAGGTTCTTCGCCACACAAGGACACACTTTGTACTCTGCTTCTTTCAGAAAGATCTATTCCTTTACAACAGTGGTAAAGTGTAGAAGTTGATGAAATCAAAGTCAATCCCCTGCATGAATTCTGGTCCTAAAACTATAGCTCTACAAAGATACATGCTCAACTCACTATCAGTTTGAGTAACTGCCATCAATGTAGGCAGGCAAAAAGATGATACACAAGAAAGAGTGCTCCTTGGAGTCAGAATAATAAAGAGAAAGGGGAAATAGCTTAGATTATGAATTCAGAAGATCTGGGGTTAAATCCAATTTGGTCACTTATTGGTGATGAGCCTTTGGGCAAGATACTCTGTAAGCCTCAGTTCCTTTTTCTGTAAATGGGGATAATAATATCCCTCATTCATTGGATTGCTGTGAACATTGTAAAAACATTAGCACAGCACCCGGCATAATCATCAACAGCTCAGTATTTAATTTCCCTGTACTTTAGTTTTCTTCTTTGTAAATCAGAGGTATCACAATTTTATCAAATTATTGCAAAAATTAAGTGAGATCTGTCCCAAGTGCAAATGATATGCTCAATATATGTCTGCTAAATTGACTACATAAAACCAAAGACTCTTTAGAAAGCCAAAAAATGATTTTCTAAAAAACAGCGTCCTAGTCTAGAATGCATTCTTCTGGCTGTTAAGGATCGACATGTAATGAAAACTTTAAGAGCATGAAATTACCTATTTAAATAAAAGTATTTCGTTATGATTTAGAGGCCACTATCTTACCTGCATCTAGACCCTGTCGAAGCTCCTTGATTTTATTAGTTGAACCAGACTTTCGGTAAATGCCTTCTGTATATAGTCCATGCATTTCAATGTAGTTTATGAGCTTTTCCACCACTAAAGGAACAGTTCGGTCTTCACTGGTCAAACGGGACAGTTCAACCCCAAATTGCCGAGATGATAGTTCTGGATCATACTAAATGAAAGGTAATTTTTAGTTTCCAAATGCATTCAAACATCTTGAAACATGTTTAACCAATTCTTTAACAGGAGCTACTTTTTATGTCCTCTGAATTTTTATGAGCATAGTTAGAAGAGTTGGGAGACAGAGAATTTATGTTTAACTAAGTATAAATAAGTGAGATATTAGTAAAAAAAAAAAAAAAGGATTTCTACCAGAATCTCAAAAAAAAAAAAAAATGAAGGCAATGGCAAAGGGCTATGTTCTCCTCCTGTCAAAAAAAGCATTTCAAAAGCAAAGGTAGGATTTGGGTGTGGGGAAAGGGGTTGGATTTTACATGCTAACAGCTTGACCACTTACAAGGTACCACTAGAAAATCTACTGATTTGATAAGAATTATAGTTGTCAGCAATTTCTTAAGCATAAGAATGCTTTAATGTTTATGTAAATTTTATGAAAGTTTAACTGAAAAATGATTTCATAACTAAAGGCAGAGGTACACATAGATCAGCCCATGACTACAGTTACAGCTCTTTTATATTGACTTGAATAGTGTATCTGATATCATACTTTATTTTTGAGATAGTCTCACTCTGTCACCCAGGCTGGAGTGCACTGGCGTGACAGCTTACTACAGCCTCTGCCTCCCACGTTCAAGTGATTCTCGTGCCTCAGCCTCCCAAGTAGCCACCAAGCCCAGCTGATTTTTGTATTTTTAGTAGACACTGGGTTTCACCATGTTGGCCAGGCTGGTCTTGAACTCCTGACCTCAAGTGATCTGCTACAGGCCTGAGCCACTGTATCCGTCTTATATCATACTTTATTAACCTACAGGTTAATTTATATCTTATGTTACTGCAACAGAACAGCTTACCTTTAAGATTATTTGAAGTAATTCATTGAAAAGAAAAATGGCAGGTATTATTCCTGAGACCAAAAACTGTAAATCTTTCTTTCCTTCTCCTGCACTATTGTCCTTCCCTAACTGTATATTCCACTTTCTCCTTTAACCTCCATCCAACCAATTGCCAAGTCAATCAGTCCATCCTCTCTACTTTTTCTTTTCTAAGTGTCATCACCCCAGCTCAAAACTATATCACTAACCAATTAGACTATTTCAACAATTTCTTGGCCAGTTTCTCCATATTAATTTTTCCCTTTTAATATATTCTATAGTATATATAATCTGCTTTATTATCTTTAAAAACTTTCAGTGGCTAATGAGTATATAGCAAACTAAAGGGCAAACAATCTTGAATTTCATACTCAGGACCTTAATTGAACTGATTCTAATTTCTACTTTCCAGTCTTACATTCATACATTTGTCATTTATGTGCTACATACTAAGGAAACAAAATCAAGTCCCTTCTGCTTAAGACTAGTAGTGTTAGGCCAGGGGCAGTGGCTCACACCTGTAATCCCAGCCCTTTGGAAAGCCGAGGTGGGTGGATCACCTAAGGTCAGGAGTTGGAGACCAGCCTGGCCATCAAGGTGAAACTCTATTCCTACTAAAAATACAAAAATTAGTTGGGTGTGGTGGCGGGTGCCTGCAATCCCAGCTACTCAGGAGGATGAGGCAGGAGAATCACTTGAACCTGGGAGGCAGAGGTTGCAGTGAGCCAAGATCGTGCCGCTGTACTCCAGCCTAGGTGACAAGAGCAAAACTCTGTCTCAAAAAAAAAAAAAAAAAAAAGACTAGTAGTGTTAGTGTGTGGAGATAAGTAAAATAATAAATAGATTTATTAAGTATTATGGAACCACAGAAGAGAGATAGGTAGATCAGGAAAGACTAGGCTGGATAACAAACAACTAATGATCTTGAAAAGACTTGATGTTTAACCTTAGTGTTGGAAAGCAAGTAGTATGTAAGTAAAGAAAGCAAGATCTTTTAGGCACAGGAAATACAAAACTACAAAGCTGGGCAAAGCGAAGCAATTAAGGGAAGGAAACCATCAGAAAATTTTAAATAAGGGAAGACATAATCATTGTATTAGTTTGTATCAGTATTATTTTGCATCATTCACGTATCTACATACTCTGCATTCCAGCACTTCAATCTTAGAGTATTAATTTTGTGTCTATTTTGACATATATCTGAAAAGTATTTCCAAGCCTGAGGCAGAATAGAAAGGATACAATCTTGGAATATTTCAAGGATCCATATTAAAATTTTGCCTTGTCACTATGTGAACTTGGCTAGGTTATTTCACATTTGCAACAGAAATACCACCCTTCTAATTCAGAGGGTTGTTATAAAGATTAAGCATACACATACAGAGCATGAACATACACAGCATGACAACCTGATATATGTCAAATACTAAGTTATTATAGAAATAGAATAGAATAAGGTTTGCTATAATGATTGAATTTTAGCCAAATGTTTTCCTAAAGCTGGGACATAGATGTGCAAATATATAACCTGTTTATTTAAATCCCCATGGCACCAGAAATGTTATGACTTGTGTAAGCAAAAAAAAAAAAAACCAGCTACTCGGGAGGCTGAGGGAGGAGAGTCACTTGAACATGGGAGGCGGAGGTTGCAGTGAGCGAAGGTGGTGCCACTGTACTCCAGCTAGGAGACAGAGCAAGACTTCGTCTCAAAAAAAAAAAAAAATTAATTCTGAGTTTTTTTCTAAAAACATACTTTTTATAGTTTTTTAGTTTTATATTTATTTTTCATTTACATTAACTTCAACGTGTATTTTAAATAAAATCTTTATTGAGCTATGACATACATTGTGAATTACAGCTTAACGGATTTTCACAAACACTCAAATTAAGAAAGAGAATATTACCAACAGTTAAAAATTGCCCAAGGTCCCTTCCACCCACTATGCCCTTTACCCTTCACAAATAACCAGTATCTGTACTTCTGTCACTGACATCTAGTTTTACCTGCTTTGGGATGTCATATAAATGGAAAAACCGAGTATGTGCACCATGAGTTAGTTTCATCTATTTTTGAACTTTGTTTAAATGTACTCTTTTGTCTCTAGCTTTCAGTCACCATTATGTTTGTATCAATTGTTTAATCTCACTACTGTGCTTTATTCTACTATATAAAGACACTACATTTTATTTATTCATTCTACTGCTAATAGACACTTAGGTTTCTTCTAAGTTCAGGTATATTTCATATAATGTTCACACTGTCTTTTGGCACAAATATATATGTATATCTACTGGGTATATATCTTGCAGGGGTATTGCTGAGTCATGAGAAATGCTTATGCTTATGCTTAAAAGGTTTGATGTATACTATCAAATAATTTAAAGAGTGTTTAGGCCAACCTACACTCCTACCAGCAATGTATTTAAGTTTTAGTTGTTTTCCATTGTAATCATTCAAATGATTCAAATCATTCAAATGAGTAAATAGTGTATCTCACTGTGCTTTAATTTGCATGTGCTTGATGACTAGTGATGCTGGACACCTTTTCATATGTTATTGGGTATTTAGAAATCCATTTTTGGCCAGGCGCAGTGGCTTATGACTATAACCCCAGCACTTTGGGAGGCCTAGGAAGGCAGATCACTTGAGCCCAGGAGTTCAAGACCAGCCTGGTCAACCTGGTGAAACTCTGTTTCTACTAAGAATACAAAAAAATCAGCTGGGCATGGTGGGGGACACCTGTAGTCTCAGCTACTGAGGAGGCTGAGATGGGAGGATCACTTAAGCCCAGGTAGTCAAGGCTGCAGTGAGCCAAGATTATACCACTATACTCTAGCCTGGACAACAGGCGTAAGACCCTGTAAACTACAACAAGAAAAGAAAAGAAGAGAAAAGAAAAAAGAAAAGAAAAGAAAAGAAATCCATTTTTTTTGTCTATTTTTGAGATTGCATCTCGTTCTGTCACCCAGGCTGGAGTGCAGCGGCACGATCCTGGCTCACTGCAACCTCCGCCTCCCATGTTCAAGCAATTCTCCTGCCTCAGCCTCCAGAGTAGCTGGGACTGGAGGCGCATGCTGCCACATGTGGCTCATTTTTTGTATTTTAATAGAGACGGGGTTTCATCACGTTGCCCAGGCTGGTCGCAAACTCCTGAGTTCAGGCAATCTGCCTACCTCGGCCTCCCAAAGTGCTGTGATTACAGGTGTGAGCCACCGTGCCCAGCCGTCTCTCTTTTATTTTACACTAAAAGATAACAAGTCACTGTTTTCTTGGCTTCCATCACGTCTGTCCAGAAGTCAGCTGTCAATCTTTTCACTGTTCCTTTAGGTAATGCTTTTTTCCCTCTGAATGCTTTTAAGAATTTTCTTTTTCTTTTGTTTGGAGCACTGTACATCTAGGTGTGGTTTTCTCTATATTTGTCCCACTTTAGGTTAAAGGGTTTTATGAACCTGTGATGTGCTGTGTTAGCCATTATTTCTTAAAAAACGTTGCTTCGGCCTTGTTCTCTCTAGTTTCTTCCTGGACTTCAATTCTAATACATTTAAGAACCTTCATCCTTTCCCCTATGTCTCTCACAACTATTTCTGCATTTCTCCATTCTTTTTGCTCTTTATGCTTTGATATTTCTACCAACGAATCTTTCAGTTCACTAAACTTCTCTTTTTTGAGATAGGGTTTCACTCTGTTGCTCAGGCTAAAGCACAATGGCATGCTCATAGTTCACTGCAGCCTTGACCTCTCAGGCTCAAGTGATCCTTCCGCCATGGTCTCCCTAGTAGCTGAGACTACGGGCATGTGCCACCATGTCCAACTAATTTTTGTATTTTTAGTAGAGATGAGTTCACCATGTTGTCCAAGCTGGTGTGAACTCCTGGGTTCAGATAACCCATCTCGGCCTCCCAAAGTGCTGGGATTACAGGCATAAGCCACCACACCTAGCCCAAACTTCTCTTCTGCTATGACCATTAAACCTGTACTTTTGGTTTATCATTTCAACTGAATTTTATATTTCTGGAATTCCCATTTGATTCTTTTAAAATATATATTTAAATATATACAGTTATCCCTTGGAGAATGATTCCAGGATACCCTCCCCACACCCCACAGATACCAAAATTCCATGGATACTCAAGTCCTTTATATAAAATGGTGTAGTATCTGCATATAACCTACATACTTCCTCCTGCATACTTAAAATCATCCCTAGATTACTTAGAATACCTAATATAATGCCTCGAATTACTTTATTCTGTAGCTTCAATGTAGTATTTGGTACACAGAAAACTGAAGTTTTACTTTTTGGAACTGTGTGGAATGTTTTTTCCCAATTACTTTTACTTTTTTTTTGAGTTGGAGTCTTGCTCTGTTGCCCAGACTGGAGTGCAGTGGCACAATGTCAGCTCATTGCAACCTCTGCCTCCCGGGTTCAAGTGATTCTCCTGCCTCAGCTTCCCACGTAGCTGGGATTATAGGTACCCATGACCACACTTGGCTAATTTTTCTTATGTTTAGTAGAGACAGAATTTCCCTATGTTGGCCAGGCTGGTCTTAAACTCCTAATCTCAGGTGATCTGTCCATCTCAGCCTCCCAAAAGTGCTGGGATTACAGGCATGAGCTGCCATGCCCAGCCCCAGTTACTTTTGATTTGTGGTTAACTTTACAGATATGGAACCCATTGATACAGCTATATTTCAGTTCTTTGGCTAACTTCTCTATATTTTTATCTATTATTTAAACATGTTAATGAAAAATTCCTTAACATATATATTTGGTAATTCACTAACTGGGTTATCTATAAGTCTGTTGATACTGGCCATTGGTTTTTCTCTTAGTTTTATTTCTTTATGTCTGAGATTATATATAAAAAAGTTATAAAGGCTCTGAATGATGTTATCTTTCTAGAGAGGCTTCATCCTATTCTTTCTAATGGGTGGCTTATGAGAATAAGGAACAGATCACCTTAATACAATCAAGGAGTGGCTCAAAGTTAGTTTGTAGTTTTTGTTAAGCTCAGTTTATCAATAGTTTACCCCTATTCCTAGAGTGTACTTCTTCAGAGGTGTCACTGAGAGTCTAAGGTATTGCCTAGGGCCCCTCACTTCAATGGCAAATACTAAAATTCTAATTTTTCCTCCCCTTAGCATTGAGAAACTGTAGAAAACTTTAATCTTCTTTTCTAATTAACTTCTTAGACTTTTGCTCCATACAGTTTCAGAATTCAAAAAAGAAAATGAGTAGAAAACCTCTGAGTTTCAGGTTGCCTTCTCAAGATAACTGGATCATGGTCCCTCAAGTCCTGCCAGACCCAAATTTCAACTTTTGTCTCTAATGTCTTACGAGATTGCTAAATGCTCTTCTGGCTCCTCTGACTCTTCAATGTGGCCCTCTGCCCAGAATATTGGTTTCTTGTTTTACAACAAAAATGGAAAAATTCCTACTAGAAGAAAAACATCTCACAGATGTAGATTCACTACTCTGTATTCTCTTCTCTCTAAAATCTAGTTTCTAAGGTCCAGTTTGCCTGGGCAGCTCCCTGATGCTTGCCAGCAAAATTTTTTAGTATTGATCTGACACAAGCTACTCCATCTTAGCTGGAAGCAAATGTCTCACTCATATTCTTTGTATTTTAAGTCCTGAATCAAATTTCTCTCTGTACTTTGCCATGATTAGTCTACTGCAAATAACATGCACACACATTTATATTTCAGATTTGCATACTATCATAACAACTGTCGGTATGTGATTAATGAATAAGAAAATGTTGTGATTATACAACAATAAAAGCCTGAATTTTTTTAAAAAAATGTTTACTTCCTTGAAACGTAAGATATCAAACAGTATGTGTACAGTATCTTTTAGATCTCTGTGTACCCAAGAGAAATATGTGAAAACATCAACCATGATGGTGAATTTTGCTGTTCATGTTTAAATTTGTTCATCTTTAATTATAGCTTACTGCATTAAGGATAATTCCTACGAAGGCTTTCAAGTGTTTAAGAAAGTATGAAACCTTGAAAGCAGTGTTCTTCAAATTGTGGCTTATGAAATTAATTTAGTAGCTCACATATAGTAATGGTAAAATAATCTATGAAAATCAATTCAGTTTGTAACATGTATCACCAAACGTGTGAACTGGATCATGGCATAAAACATATTTCTTACTGTGATTTGTGGTCAAAAAGTTTAACAACTGGCTGGGCATGGTGGCTCAAGCCTGTAATCCCAGCACTTTGGGAGGCTGAGGTGGGCGGATCACGAGGTCGAGAGATTGAGACCAACCTGGCCAACATGGTGAAACCCCGTCTCTACTGAAAATACAAAAAAATTAGCTGGGTGTGGTGGTATGCACCTGTAGTCCCAGCTACCTCAGAGGCTGAGGCAGGAGAATTGCTTGAACTCAGGAGAAAGAGTTTGCAGTGAGCTGAGATCACACCACTGCACTCCAGCCTGGAGCCTGGCAACAGAACGAGACCCTGTCTCAAAAAAAAAAAAGGTTTAAAAACCACTTATCTGTAAAACTATCAAAGAGGCCTCAATTTCTTTCTATAAGGCACAAAAGACCAACAGGTCTATTACTGATAGGTGGTAATTTCTTACCTTTTTAGAGCACTTGGTTGTGGTTTTCTGACAGCACTTCTTATGGCAAGCATACTTGCATACTGAAAAACAGGTGAAGAATGCAGCATTTTTAGCAGTTTGCACATCAATGATAAGAACTCGTCAAGTATACTTTATTTTAGACCTGCTTTTTTTTCTTTAAATCTCAGACTGCTGTAATAAGATATCCATACTTTGTAAAATATTATAATTATAAAGAACTTAAAACCCATTCTATTGAGTATAATGAAGTTGAAAACATGCTTAAAATTTCTAGCCATAGTCAATAAAAAAGCTTTTTGGTCTTTCAAAACTGTTCGTCCTGCCCCTATGCCACACAGTACCACTACACACCAAATTTCGGCAGGATACTTATCTTTGTGGTTTGATTCACAAATTAGTGTTCATGTTCCACCACATATATGCTCTACAACATACTAAAATCTCAGAAATGCCTATTAAAAATCACGCCTATAGATAAGAAAGGCATTACTGTCAAAGATCCTTCTTGAAATGAAAGCAAATTGGGTAGCACAATCGGATATAAGAAAGGTCTTATTTCTCATCTCTAAAGGTTCAGAACAGAGCTCTGAAGATCCAGAACATGAAGAGTATCAGTTGTGACTGGGAAGATGGGATAAAGAAAAGGTTCAGAGTTAAAATAATTTGTTGGAGTAGTAATAACCCAGGGTGGCTGGGCAGTTGGTGAAGAGCAAGAAGCAAATTAAGAGGAGGATACTGAGAACACAGTATCCTTATTTCCTTTTGTTACACCAGCTCCGGCTTCTGTGTACCTGCATATACTTTCTTGAGCTTGTAAAATATAACTTGTGGGCTTCTCAAGGCAAAGATCAAGTAAGGGAGGCCATGTCACAGTACTGGTGAAATCATCAGGGTAATAACAAAGAAGTTAGTTAATTCTATTAAAAAAATCAAATCAGGCTGAGCCAGGCGCAGTGGCTTATGCCTATAATCCCAGCACTTTGGGAGGCTGAGGTGGGGGGGATCACTTGAGGTCAGGAGTTCAAGACCAGCCTAACCAACATAGTGAAACCCTATCTCTACTAAAAGTACAAAAAGTAGCCAGGTGTGGTGGCAGACCCCTGTAATCCCAGTACTCAGGAGGCTGAGGCAGGAGAATCGCTTGAACCCAGGAGGCAGAGGTTGCAGTGAGCCGAGACCACACCACTGCACTCCAGCCTGGGTGACAGAGTGAGACACTGTCTCAAAAAATAAAAATAAAAAAATTCAAAAAATCAAATCAAACCAGCCCACCATAGTCATAAAAAAGCAAATTATTTAAATTTTAACTTTAAGTTACAGAAGAAACTAAACCTACAGGAATCATACTTACACTAAACAGTCAAATACATTTCAAACTACTTCCTATTTTCAGACTCATTATAATATTTTAGACTACAGATAATAAAGGAAAAGGAAAACTGCTATTGAACCATGGAATAAGTGAATATATACTAATAGTGGCAATTTTGCTATGGGAAACTTGTTGTCATACTAGATCCAGTCCTTAGTATTTGCTTCATTCAATTTTAGCCCGCTAATAGAAGCAAAGCTTCAGAAAACTAATGACAGCACCAGAGCAGATGTATAAAATAAGATGAGGGGTGGCTAAAGATCCACCCTGAGCCAGAACCAAGTTGATCTACAAAGAATCTCTACTCACATTATAGGATTTATATTACTCTGTTAAAAGGATTACAGTAGAAAAAGTACCTTTTGGGCTATAATCTAAGAATTCATTCATTTATCCATCCATCCATCCATCCATCCATCCGTCTGTCCATCTATAGGCCTATTTAACCAACAAATATTTATTAAAACTTACTCTGTGCCATAACTGTTTTAGGCACTGATGGCATTAAAAAAAAAAAAAAAAAAAACCACAGGACAGGTGCTGGGGCTCACACCTGTAATCCCAGAACTTTGGGAGGCCAAGGTGGGCGGATCACTAGGTCAGGAATTGGAGACCATTCTGGCTAACAAGTGAAACCCCATCTCTATTAAAAATATAAAAAACCAGCTGGGCGTGGTGGTGCCTGCCTGTAGTCCCAGCTACTTGGGAGGCTGAGGCAGGAGAATCACGGGAACCTGGGAGGCAGAGGTTGCAGTGAGCTGAGATCGGACCACTGCACTTCAGCCTGGGCAACAAGACGGAAACTCCATCTCAAAAAAAAAAAGAAAGAAAGGAGAGAGAGAGAGAGAGAGAGAGAGAGAGAGAGAGAGAGAGAAAGAAAGATAAACTTCCTGACTATAGAGCATATATTTTAGAGGCATAGACTGAAAACAATAAACAAATACTTAATTTGGGGTGGTGATAAGTTCTTTAAAGACTATTAAGTCTCAGTAAAAGAATAAAGAATTTGGGGTGGGGGGTGCTGGATGCAGTAGTTCATGCTCGTAATCCCAGCACTTTGGGAGGCCAAGATGGGCAGAACACCTGAGGTCAGGAGTTCAAGACCAGCCTGGCCAACATAGCAAAACCCTGTCTCTACTAAAAATACAAAACATAGCCAGGTGTGGTGGTGAGAGCCTGTAATCCCAGCTACTCGGGAGGCTGAGGTGGGAGAATCACTTGAACTCGGGAAGCGGAGGTTGCAGTGAGCTGATATCACGCCACTGCACTCCAGCCTAGGGGACAGAGCAAGACTCCATCTCAAAAAAACAAACACACACACACAAAAAGAGAATAGAGAATTCAGGGACAAGGTGGCATTTAAACCGGAGGTAGAAAAGAGCTCTCTGAGAAGGTGAGATGTGAGTGTAGGCATGAAGTAACTGAAATGTGAGGTCATTCTGGGACAAGACTGTTTTAGACAGAGTGAATTACACGTACGAGGCTCTCAGTGACCAAATAACATCAAAATATCTAGTTGAGATACAAACAATAGGTGAAGAGAGTATAGCAAGAGATGAGGCTAAAAATTTAGGTCATGTAAATAACTCTTTTATGTTAAAGGAGATATAAGAAAACTCAAGGAAACAGAAGTATCAGTAGTTAAAATATTCCTCAAAGATCTCTCATACTTACATTTGCAAACAGAGGCTCGGTCCATTATCCATATCAAAGAAGAACAGTATTCACAGTATGTAGGGATGCTATATTGGGTGGCCTTAAAGATGTGACCATTGTGTTCTTCAACCTGAATGAAAAAATTCAGCTATTTATATTAAAGCCAACACAGTAAATGCTGCCCTTAACATGGTGAGCCCCTGGGGAATCCTTCAATTCCTTGCTAAGTCTTCACTAGGCACTAATTCCAGGGGGACAATTATGATCTGTTGAGAAATAATGTAAAAATAAAATATATTTTTCCTGCTTTCCAAAAGCTAACGATCTAGATAAACATGACCAAATTATATGAAAAACAGAAAGCAATGCAACAGACATATAATAGCTGTCTTATATGACTCTAATGTTACATTAAAAGCAGCAGTTGTCAAAGAATGTTTTCTTTTTTTTTTTTTTCTTGAGACATAGTCTTACTCTGTTGCCTAGGCTGGAGTGCAGTGATGTGGTATCATCTCACTGCAGCCTCTGCCTCCCAGGTTCAGGTGATTCTCCTGCTTTTGCCTCCCAAATAGTGGGGATTACAGGCTCCTGCCACTGTGCCTGAATACTTTTTGTATATATTTTTTTAAATTAGAGATGGGGTTTCACCATGTTGGCTGGGCTGATCTTGAACTCTTGATCTCAAGTTATCAGCCTGCCTCCAACTCCCAAAGTGCTGGGATTATAGGCATGAACCACTGTACCTCGCTAAAATATGTATTTTTTGTAACCTCAGGCAACTTTTACAGATGAAAATTACTGATGACCTCAGAGAACTTTTGTTTACATGAATTATACCTGTTGATATTACTATCTTAGCAATTAAAACTGGAAAAAATTTAAAGTATATATTCATTAATTTATTTAAAATTGACAATAAATATACATGAACATAACATTTTAATTAAAAACTGTATCTTTTTTTTTTTTTTTGAGACAGAGTTTCGCTCTTGTTACCCAGGCTGGAGTGCAATGGCGCAATCTCAGCTCACCGCAACCTCTGCCTCCTGGGTTCAGGCAATTCTGCCTCAGCCTCCTGAGTAGCTGGGATTACAGGCATGCGCCCACCATGCCCACCTAATTTTTTGTATTTTTAGTAGAGATGGGGTTTCACCATGTTGACCAGGATGGTCTCGATCTTTTGACCTCGTGATCCACCCACCTTGGCCTCCCAAAGTGCTGGGAACACAGGCGTGAGCCACTGTGCCCGGCCAAAAACTATATCTTTAAAGCAAAAAAAAAATTAGTAGCAAAGGGGTATTGTTTTCCATTTTTGTGTGAATGTTCCCTTGGAGGGAACATCTTTAGAATTCTGCCAAAAATGCATAACCTAAATCAAATCATGAAGAAATATAAGACAAACTCAAATGCAAAAACATGCTATAAAATAACTGACTTAGGTTCTTCAACAATGCTAATGTCATGAAAACTAAAAAGGCTAACGAATTGCTTGATTTAAAAGGCATAACAATTAAGTGTAACAAATTTCTTGTTATAAAGGAACAATACTGGGACAAATGGTGAAATCTAAATAAATGTGGGTTAAGGCATACAGGTTTCTTTGTAATTCTCTTGCAACTTTTCTATAATGTTGCAATTATGTCAAACAGAAAGAAGGGGAGAGGAGGGAAAGGAAGGAAGGGAAATAACAAAATGAAACAAAAAGAACTGATCCAGAACAGTGAGACAATTACTGCTGCTAGAACAAGTTGGTAGAGAGTAGTGAAAAATGAGGCTGGGCAGTAGTATAGGAGGGACCATGAAACCCTTCCAAATCACTCAGCATTTACTCATTAAATTAAACATTTATTGACACTTACTATGTGTCAGGAACTGGCATGAGCACTTCGCTGTGGAAAAGAATGCTAACTGCCTAGTAATACCAATTCTTTCTTCTTTTTTTTTTTTGAGATGGAGTTTCGCTCTTGTTACCCAGGCTGGAGTGCAATGGCGCTATCTCGGCTCACTGCAACCTCTGCCTCCTGGGTTCAGGCAATTCTCCTGCGTCAAGCCTCCCGAGTAGCTGGGATTACAGGCACGCGCCACCATGCCCAGCTATTTTTTTGTATTTTTAGTAGAGATGGGGTTTCACCATGTTGACCAGGATGGTCTCGATCTCTTGACCTCGTGATCCACCCGCCTCGGCCTCGCAAAGTGCTGGGATTACAGGCTTGAGCCACCACGCCTGGCCTCTTTCTTCTTTAAATACAGATTTCCCAAGGTCTATCTGGGAATGTGACAATCTATCTAAACTTTATTTCCCAGCTTCTTTTGCATCTATAAATGGCCACATAAGTAGCTCTGAATAATGAAATGTGAACATGAGTGACATTTCCAAGTCATGCCTAATGTTATGGGCTCTCTTGTACTTTTTTCTGTCCTTCTGGCTAAGATGGAAATCAAGAAACTGAGACCTGAAACAGTAATTTTGAAAGTATATATTAGATGCTTCAGGAAAAAGAAATAAAGGGAAAAAAAAGTATGTATTAGAGATGATGGTAAAAATTCCAAAGCACAGTGGAAGCACAAAGAAAGGAGTAACTAAATGGTACTACAGAAAAAAAAGGTGTCACAGAAGAGGATATGCTTGAGATGAATATATAGAACTGAGCAAAGACATTAAAAAAAGAGTATGTTTAGGAAATAGTATTTCTAGTTAAGCTGGAAAATATGCAACAATAGCCTTTAAGACGTTTTAGAGTGATGTGTATATAGGGGTATACATGTATATATGTATTTGATAAAATAAAAAGTAATTTAAGAAATTTGGTACTGGCATAAGAATAAACATTATCAATGAATAAAAAGAGAAACTAAAAAATTAAATCCAAATACATTAAGATATGAGTATACAGCTGCCTCTCAGTAGCTGTGAGGGATTAGTTCCAGCTACTCCCTGCAGACACCAAACTCCAGAGGCTCAAGTCTCTTACATAAAACAGCATAGGCCGGCACGGTGGCTCAAGCCTGTAATCCCAGCACTTTGGGAGGCCGAGGCGGGTGGATCACGAGGTCAAGAGAACGAGACCATCCTGGTCAACATGGTGAAACCCCGTCTCTACTAAAAATACAAAAAATTAGCTGGGCATAGTGGTGCATGCCTGTAATCCCAGCTACTCAGGAGGCTGAGGCAGGAGAATTGCCTGAACCCAGGAGGCGAAGATTGCGGTGAGCCGAGATGGCGCCATTGCACTCCAGCCTGGGTAACAAGAGCGAAACTCCGTCTCAAAAAAAAAAAAAACAGCAAAGTATTTACATATTATTTAGGCATTTCTGCATATCCTTCCATATACTATACTTTATATCTAGATTACTTATAATATCTAATACAATGCCTATACATCACTTCATTTGCATGGATTCACTCAATGCACAGCAAATTCAAGTTTGTTTTTTGGAACTTTGTGGAATTTCTTTTTCCGAGTATTTTGAATTCATAGTTGGTTGAACCCATGGATGTGCTGGGCCAACTGTACTATAAAAATGGTATTCACCATTTGACTCAGCAATCCCATTACTGGGTATATGCCCAAAGGATTATAAATCGTTCTATTATAAAGACACATGAACACGTATGTTCACTGCGGCACTGTTTACAATAGCAAAGACTTGGAACCATAGACTGGATAAAGCAAATGTGGTGCATATACATCATGGAATACTATGCAGCCATAAAAAAGGATGAGTTCATGTCCTTTGCAGGGACATGGATGAAGTTAGAAACCATCATTCTCAGCAAACTGACACAAGAACAGAAAACCAAACCCTGCATTCTGTTCTCACTCGTAAGTGGATATTAAACAATGAGAACACATGGACACAGGGAGGGGAACATCACACACCAGGGCCTGTTGGACCTGCTATCCCACCTACATTAGGGGAGGGATAGCAGGGGGTGGGGGGATTAGGGAGAGATAACATTAGGAGAAATACCTAATGTAGGTGACGGGAGGATGGATGCAGCAAACCACCATGGCATGTGTATACCTATGTAACAATCCTGCACGATCTGCACATGTACCCAAAATTTAAAGTATAATAAAACAAAAGGGTATTTTAAACCAGTGAAAAAGAAATATTATCATTCAACAGTGGGCAGACAACTGATATACTATTAAAGAAAAAGAGCGTGATCCCTAGTACACTCTTGATGCCTTGGTCCCTAAAACTTGATCTTGAGACTAAAATAAGTTCAAGAATAATTAAATATTTTTCTAAGAAAAAAATGAAATAATAAGCGTACTAGGCCAGGTGTGGTGGCTTATGCCTCTAATCCCAGCACTTAGGGAGGCTGGGGAAGGGGAATCACTTGAGCCCAGGAATCTGAGACCAGATTGGGCAACATGGTGAGACCCCCATCTCTACAAAAACTGAAAAAAACATTTAGCTAGGCATGATGGGTATGTGTGTGGTCCCAGCCACTCAGGAGGCTAAAATGGGAGGACTGCTTGGCCCAAGAGGCTGAGGCTGCAGTTAACTGTCATCATGCCACTGCGCTTAAGGCTGGGTAACAGAGTGAGACCTAGTTGAAAGAAAGGAAGGAAGGAAAGGAAGAAAAGAAAAGAAAGGAAAGAAAGGAGAGAGAGAAGAAGGAAGGAAAGGAGGAAGGGAGGGAGGGAAGGAAGGAGGGAGGGAAAGTGAAAGGAGAGAGATAGAAAGAGAAAGTAAAGAAAGAAGACATGGAAAAAAGTAATAATTATATAAATAATTTATTTAAGAAAGACAAAAACCCTAGTAGTATAAAGAAAAAGAATCTAAAGGAATTAAAATTTGTGTTAATAAATCTACTATAAACAATGTAACAACATAATTCCACTCAGAATATCCTGAAAACATCCATCCTAGTTTCATAATGTGGCCTTGCTCTATGGATCTCAAATATTCCCAGATAATAATGTCTAATCTCACAGTTACCAATTATAAATTACACGAACATTATTTTCCTCTACTAAACTCTAATATTAAAGTTGTTTTCATTTAAAATTTTCATTAAAATTTTAAAAATTACTTTATTCCTTAGGTAGAAGAGAGGTCTTGAAATGTTCCCAACACACAAAAATGATACATACTCAAGGTGATAAATTCCCCAAATATCCTGACTTGATCATTACACATTCTCGACATGTAACAAATACTCAATTGTACCCCTAAAATATGTAAAATATATGTCAATTTAAAAATTACTTTATTCTGAATGGATATAATATAAACTCCTGATCAAAGGTACACAAAGCAAAATAAGTCTTTTTCCTATCTCTGTACCCTAGCTGTCTCTGTCTAGCTCCTCTTTACAGAAATAATCACTATCAGTATACTCTCAAGATATTTTATATGTGTGTATATGTCTATGAGTATAGATATAAAAATATTTTTAAAATTAAAAAAATATATACAAATAGTAGCTTTCTATACAGTGTTTAGCCCTTGTACTTCTTTTCTTCGAGACGGAGTTTCGCTGTTGTTACCCAGACTGGAGTGCAATGGCACAATCTCGGCTCACTGCAACCTCTGCCTTCTGGGTTCAAGCAATTCTCCTGCCTCAGCCTCCCGAGTAGCTGGGACTATAGACGAGCACCACCATGCCCAGCTAATTTTTTTTATTTTTAGTAGAGATGGGGTTTCACCTTGTTGACCAGGATGGTCTTGAGCTCTTGACCTTGTGATCCACCTGCCTCGGCCTCCCCAAGTGCTTGGATTATAGGCGTGAGCCACTGCGCCCGGCCTGGCTTTTTTTCACTTGGGAAAAGTAACTTTAATTTTCCTATCTGAACTGTTATATACAAAGATGATCACTTGCAGAGTAAAATTAAGAATGGCCAGAATAATTTTACACAGCTTTCCAAGAAACAACAGTTAAGTTTATAGAATATGCCTAAAATATAAGAATATTCAAGTGAAGAAATATTAAGCTAGTGCTCTGAATACCAGACTATGGAATGGGGGGAACTGCAGGGCAGAAGCTGTTTTTTGAGATCTTTCTTGCCTTAGTCTCGCTCTGTTGCCCCGGCTGGAGTGCAGAGGTATGATCTTGGCTCACTGCAACCTCCACCTCCCGGTTCAAGCTGCCTCAGCCTCTCGAATAGTTTGGATTAAAGGCACCCTCCACCACACCCAGCTAATTTTTTTTTTTGTATTTTTATTAGAGATGGGGTTTCACAATGTTGGCCAGGCTGGTCTCAAATTCCTAGACCTCAGGTGATCTGCCCATCTCAGCTTCCCAAAGTGCTGGGATTACAAGTGTGAGCCACTGTGCCTGGCCAGCACTTGTACTTTTTACTTAACAAAACATCTTGGTGAATGTCCTTTTTTCCTTTAATGCTAAGCAACATCTTATTATAAAGATACATCTAATTTATTTAATCATTTCCCTATCTATTTAGGTTGTTTTCAGTCTTCTGCTATTACAAACTGTTTTTCAATAAAGAATCTCATACATGTCAGCATGTCAGTGTGAAAAAGTGTGATTGATATGCCTACTGAACAAATTCTTAGATATCGTATTGCTGGGTCAGTTTTTTTTTTCTTTAACATTTTTAAGGTTTTTAATATGTCATTGTTAAAGTACATTCTCCAAGGTTATGCAATTTACACCTCTATTTGTAGTGTTGAAAAATCTGTCTTATGTTTCCAAACTCTAGGTTATTAATTTATTTTGAGCTTTGTTCATTGATGGAAAAAGTAGAAAATCACTGTTATCACTGTTACTTCATTTTAATTTGACTGCTAACAAGATAAACATTTATTTGTGTATTTCTAGACATTTCTTTCTATGAATTGCTCTTGTTACAGTCCCTGAATTATAATAAAATAGATGTTGAATAAATTTATTCAACAACTATTCTTTCTGTTCTTTCCCTTGTTGACATGAATAACTACTCTTTTAAGGCTCAAAGTGTATAAAGTGCCTAAACATACCTGTTAGTAACAGGCTCTCTACCTTCCCTACCTTTTCCTTTGTATACAATCTCATTTAATTTCACAAAAATGTCAGTTGTGGGTGGCATTATTCCTGCTTTATAGATGAGGACATTGAGACTCAGAGCTTAAGTTGTCCAATGTTTCTCAATGAGAAAATCCTCTTGGAGAACCAGAGCAAACCAGGCTGAGTCAGGTACACTACTTTCAAGATTCTGTACTTGTGAAAAGGCAGATACTTTGTAATAGGCAGATAACCTATAAACAGTCAGATCACACTTCTAACACAAACAGTGGAAAAGCTAAAAGAAAGAATTTAAAAGATTTCAGAATTCTGTTTACAAGCACGAGGGGATGATTTATAATCCTGAATGTTAGTAAGGTAGACAAGAAATATTCTACAATTAGAATTTGCAATTGGCAAGGTTGAATCCAGGTTTTGTAGGCCCTAAAGTTTAAAGTTTCCAGGAGAATGTAAAGAAGATAGGAGGAGGGGAAGTGGGAAGTGACAGCAGCAAATGTAGCTGAAACAGAAGGAACCAGGGGAGAGTAGGAGGAAATGAGGCTTAGAGAGGCATTCATGCTAAAGGTCATGTCAAGACTTGTAGGTATGGTAAGAACTTTGGGTTTCATTCTGAGAAACACTGGAAATCACTAAACAGCTCTGAGTAGAGAAAGGATATGATTTGATTTTTATTTTTATAAAAAGTAACTATGGCTATTATGTAGAGAACTACTGGGGGAGAAGAGTATAAGAAAGTAGACCAGTATGAGACTGTTCATAGTTCACTGGACTGTTGTGATAGCAGTGGAGGTGATGTGAAATGGTAAGGTATTCAAAATATTCTGAAAGTAGAGTCTTGATCAGACTCCTAACCTTCTGTTCCAAACACCTCCATATAAACATGCAATACTTGAGTCAATGAAAGCAATTGGTTCAACATACCAGGTTCTTCATTCATACGCATTTGTACGTACTCTTTTTCCCACTGGCCAGACAGGTATTGCCTGTCTAAACCACTACTCATTTGTCAAGAAATAGCAAAAGCATTTTTTCTTCTGTAAAGCATTCCTTCATTCCCCTTTCTGTATCCAACAGCACTTTGTACTATTCCTACTATAATACTTATCATACCTGACAGTAATAATTTAAAAAACTTACTGCCTTCACTTGTTGATTATATATACCTCAAGGGCTTAATTCATCCTTGTAACTGCAGAAATTATCATAAACCATACAATATATATGTGATATATACAGTATATATGTTACCTATTGTATTATATATGGTATATACTGTATATATGATGTATATGATGACATCATATATTGGATATATATCATATAGATGTATCTAATTTATTTAATGATTTCCCTATGTATTTAGGTTGTTTTCAGTCTTTTGCTTTTACAAAGCCCTCTTCAATAAAGAACTTCGTACATCTGTCAGTGTGAAAAAGTGACTATATGTATCATGTGCTTGTATATAAACATGAACAGTAAAATTTGTTCAGATGCCTTCAGAAATGTCTTTTGAATTGAAAGTTATAAAAACTGTAAAATCCTGAATAACCCCTGTTTTCTTTAGAAGGAAGAGAAAACTCCTGAAGAGCTCCTTCCCTACCCCCAGTTCTGAAAAGAAATCATACTTTACCTTTCATGAGTAAACAATTTCAGTTTTCTGCCATTTTAGGAAGCTATCATTGATAACAAGTCCAGTCACATCTGATCATTCTCAATTTTTGCAAAGGTATAAATATGATTATCACCCAGATACCTGATGAACTTATTTCATAAATATATCCACATAAGTAATGTATGATATACCTAAGATCACTGATCTGAAAACATACTTTTTAAATTTAAAAAACAGATTATAACTTACCAAATCAGTTTCCTTTTTCCTTCTTTTCTTTCTTTCTGTTTTTGGCACCTGACAGGGACAGGAAAAATACAGAAATTGTGATGACAAAGACTAATATACTTTCTTACTTCATTGCAAATGTTAAGATACTTGCTCAACAGGTAACAGAATAGGCATCTCTTTATTCTCCAAGAGGAACTGTGTAGTGCTAATAAGCAAATGTGAGAAAAAAGTTTTAAAGTCTGGTAAAACATAATTGCCAACAGCAGCAACAGAATGGAAGAATACATTAGAGATTATTCTTTCTTAAACCTCACTTCTGCCCAGAAGCCACCACCATATTAATTTAAATGATTAATCATTAAGTGATTGTTTGTTTTAAAGATTTGACTTCCCATATTTTAGCTCTAGAAAACTATCATGGAGCTAAATATAAATTATATATAAAAAGGTAACATTTGGAACATGTAAAAGCTCTTTTACATATGACATTTCCTGATAACCACAGTACAGAACAATCTAAACCCAACCTTTTAAACTTATAAAGAAAGGCAGTACAAGCCTATTAAGAATCTTCTTCAGCATAAAATAAAGACCTTAACCTAGATCTAGAACTGAAGAACTTTCCAGAACTTGTTTATATCTGACAACTTCAAAAGCGGGATTGAAGAGGGTTTGCAAATCTAAATACACATAAGGTAGAATAACTAAATGGAACATAATCAATACAAAATATTGATGGTATTCCTGATGTGAATAGGTACCTAATTATTTCATCTGGGGTACTGAAAAAAAAACACATTGATAACTTTGTCTAAGCCCGATGTCTCTTCTGTAATATGGATTTTATAAAAGTTATTTAATAAGGCTGAAGCAAGAATTAAATAAAATATTCAACATCAAGTACAATTCTCAGGCCATAACAGACACTCAAAAAGGTTATCATTATTATACAGATTTCCCAAAACACATATTTCCTAAAACCTAATTCAAGAATAAATATAATTTGTAGGTTCTTTGACTATAATTTTTCAAAAGAAAATTCAGGTACTGATTTCTTTTTTTTTTTTTTTTTTGAGACAGAGTCTTGCTTTGCCACCCGGGTGGAGCACAGTGGCATGATCTTGGTTAACTACAACCTCTGCTTCTTGGGTTTGAGTGATTTTCCTGCTTCAGCCTCCTGAGTAGCTGGAATTACAGGTGCCCACCACCATGACTGGCTAATTTTTGTATATTTAGTGGAGTTGGGGTTTTGCCATGTTGGCCAGGCTGGTCTCAAACTCTTGATCTCAAGTTACCTGCCCACTCTCCCAAAGTGCTGGGATTACAGGCATGGGCCAGCGCCCCTTGTTCCTGATCTCTGTTAAAGCTAAGCATATAATCTGGAGGGCAGAACTCAGTGAAAAATGTATTAATTACAGAAAATATGGTTTAGAAAACATGGTCTGATATAAGATAGAATGACGTTTGGAGGATCTAAAGTAGCACTGAGTTGACATGTTCTCTGTAATGCTTTTCTCAAATACAAGATGTCCCAAACACTCTTAAAAGAATTCATAATTAAATCCTTTTAGTAATTAAAATATATCACATTTACCTTTGTGGCTGTGCAATCCGAAGTCTTGAATTCATTCATATATTCATCTAAAAACACTTTAAAAGTGTTGACCCAAACTCTCACTGGAGATTCACCCAGTGAATCACGCTGCTCAAGCCTCATCGTCTTTTCCAGAATCTGTTCAAATAGTGCATAGAGGTCTTTATACCGTATGCTTTTCCCATCATCCATCTATAAGCAATAAGAGAAAAAATGTATGGTTTTATAAAGAAATTCTTTAAATATAGAGTTTTGTATACACTTGTAATGGGTAGTATTTAGAATAAAGATTAGGATCCTGATATAATTTCTAATGAGCATGCCCATAAGATAATGCGGTATTTGTAAACTCCCATTCTGGTATGTGATGAATGCAGAATAAAATGTGATAAATTTTAGTAAATAATCTAACTGTAATAATTTGATGAAGTCTTGTGGATTTCTCCTCTGAGTGTGGCTTTTAAATTTTATTTAGCTATAAAGGTTATTTGCATCCCTCTTAATTACTTACCTTCCAAGAAATGAACTTTGTTTAGATGGTTCTACTCTAACATTGAAAGAATAAATATTTGAATCTTTACCTAAGGATATATTAAGTAACCAATTTATTTTTGCCAAGAAGAGTGACATGCTCAGAGTAAAATCATATTATTTGCAAGGAAATTAAATAGAATTTCTTTTATTTAAATGAGATCTGGAATTTTTTTAAGAAAGAAAAACATAAGCTTTTTTTTCCCTTCTTTCTTTTTTTGAGACGGAGTCTTGCTCTTCGCTCAGGGTAAAGTGCAATGGCACGATCTTGGCTCACTACAACCTCCACATCCCAGGTTCAAGGGATTCTCCTGCTTCTGCCTACTAAGTAGCTGGGATTACAGGTGTCCACCACCATCCTCAGCTAATTTTTGTATTTTTTTTTTTTTAGTAGAGACGGGGTTTCACCATGTTGGTCAGGCTGGCCTTGAACTCCTGCTTTTGTGATCTACCTGCCTTGGTCTCCCAAAGTGCTGGGATTACAGGCGTGAGCCACTGTGACCTGCCAACATAAGCTTTTAAATGATCAAAAAATATTACATAAAAGGCCAGGTGCAGTAGCTCACCCCAGCACTTTGGGAGGTTGAGGCTGGTGGATCACTTGAGGTCAGGAGTTCAAGACCAGTGTGGCCAACAAGGTGAAACCCGGTCTCTACTAAAAATACAATAATTAGCCAGGCATGGTGGCGCATGCCTGTAGTACCGGCTACTCAGGAGGCTGAGGCAGGAGAATTGCTTGAACCCAGGAGGTGGAGATTGCAGTGAGCTGAGATTGCGCCACTGCACTCCAGCTTGCTGCCCGGCGACAAAGCAAGACTCTGTCTCAAAAAAAAAAAAAAAAAAAAAAAAAAGAAAGAAATCAGTGACCATAAACTAACTGCCCTAATTCTACTGAAAGAAAACATATAATGGAGTCCTCACACAGGAAAAATAGACATTATAGCCTAGCAATAGAGCTAAAAGGATTATGAAGTCGCAGGGTAAAACAGAATCATACCCAGAATATCTGAGGTCAGTATCTTAAAAGATGAAAAAAACAGCTATAAGGTGCGACAAAGCTACTCGAGGAAATTCAAGGGAGCTTTTAATCTGACACCATTCAGTACATTTTTCCTTGTCTATCTCTAAAACAAAAACAATGAACTGGAGAAATCTTTTTTTTGAGATGGGTTTTGTATTATATTCTATAGCACCGTCAAATTTTTCATATGTTGAACTACTAAATATCTCCTAACACAGTCCAACTCACCGCCAATGCAGATGAATAAAAGCTGAAGATATTCTGCCGAAATTCTTTCAGGGCTTTTTTAAATACAACATCCACTAGCGTATCCTTCTTGCTGTCTTCATTATCTAGGTCATTCACCTGGAAACCACAAAACTAGTTTTAGTACATAATCAATGAATTGAAAAGAGGTAAATGCAACAGTAGGCATGTATTGTCTCTTCTACAATGACTGTACTCAAAGTGCAAGCCACAGGCTATTATAAGACCCAGGTAAAAGTTCGACCAGATAGTCAAACTATAATTACTACTTGATGATTTCTGAGGTTCCTTCTAATACTGTATGATTCTATAGTTCTGTCACAAGAAAAACAACTCCGATATGCGACAAGCTGTACTCTCCCACATGAAATACAACAATTTTAGTAAAATTAAGTCACTACTAAAGCCTTAAATCCTACCTTAAATCCTGTTTATCCAGTCTGACTAATGCATATCCTATTATTTGCACCCTTCTGGTAAATAACAGACCATCTAAAGCATGGAAGCATATACAACCTTGATATCTAGAGGGTATATCCTGATATACATAAGCATTCCATAGACAGAGCAGCTGATGGCCTAACTTGGCAAATAAAGCATACCTTTTTCAGAAGAAATTCATCCATGCTTTTTAAATCACTGACACTTGCTATGATCTGGACAGAGTCATTTTGCCAATGCATAGAATCCAAAGGCATGTTGCTAATCTTCACACTTCGCTTGCGCTTAGCCTTTGGAGAAGGTTCTTTGTTCTCTTTGAACTCCTTCCGGCAACTGCCAGGCAGTTCTGGGCTCAAAGGAGGTGTTGGGTGACACTGAGTTAATTCTATAATTCAAGGTAGAAGACCCAAAAAGACACATTTAGTAAATATGTTAACAGTCTTCATATCTTTCTTTTTAATGTTCCTTTAGTAAGTCACTGAAGGAAACATGCAAGTATATGAAAAACAAACACCGATGTTTGAGGTCAGGCAGCTAAGCAGTAGTAAATCCAGATAGCACATTTGTAAAGAAAATGTATTTTAAAAGTACCACTTTTCAAAGGGAAATGATATCATATCTCCCAAGAAGCTAAGGTCTGGTATTAAAAACCTGGATAGAAATGCCTTGCAGGATATCAAGTTAGATCCCAAAGATCTCAGTCCCAAAGAAAAGAAGAGAATACAAAACCATACTAGCATATTAAATGCTCACTGTTAACAAAGTAATAGCTTTGCTACAGGTTTGAAACAACATATATAGCTATATACAAGTCCAATAAACCATTGGAGTTTGATACTTAGTATTCTTCCTTTCCTATGGTCTAAAGTCCTGGAATACTTCAGCGATAGCATTTGGTGATTACTGACAACCTGTTAGGGAGCCAAGTAACTCAACTGACTTACTTCTGCTTGGGTCTCATTAGCATTTAGGATTTTCTTAAACATCCCCCAAATAATTATCTATTTATTTTCTCTATAATTTTTCACTACAAATGTTCACATCAGAGAAATTAGATTCCATGTAGCCCATTACAATTTAGAACTAGACCAGATTTGCCAAAGCCCTATCTGGAGCTCGATAAGAATGTTGGCCTCTGATTTCACATGGGCTTGTCTTCCCAACGTGTATGGTCTTCACCCTCTGTCCAATGGTATATCCTGATTCTATCTAAGCTAACTTTGATAATAAAGGAAAAAAATAGCCCCCTACATGCTAAATACCACCTCAGGCAGGAATTGAGACAAACTCATTCTCAGTTATGACATGAGAGTAGAGTATAAAGACACAGGATACAACTATATTCAAACATATATCAACTAATTTTAATTCTACTATACAGCTTAGTATCTAATTATTTCATTTAGCAAAGTCAGTATCTTTCTTATTAATAAAATAAATAATGTTTACCAAAGAAATTATCCATAATCACATATTAGCATCAAAAACAAGGGCTATAATTTTTGCCAAATATAAAAAAAAAGCTATAATTCTAACATTTATATATGTTGTCACTATGAAACAAACACACAACAAAGTCTGTGTATAATATGAATTTTAAATAAGAGTTTATACTTCTTTCTTGAGAATTAGCAGCAAAGAATATAATTGTGGGAAATGAAAAATTTAGAATGATTACTGTCAACCAGACAAGATACAAGAAATTGGTCACTTTAGCCACTCAACAGTAGGGAATCCCTGTTTCCCAAACCTATAGTATTCACTTAATTTATTATTGGTTTTATCCACATCCATTTGTCAACTGATAGAAGCAAATCAATAAAATACAAAAAAACAGGGGTATAACTACATCTCTACCATTCTTTCCCCTGGCATCCAGAGATCAAATCCATCCATCCCTCTGGGAAGCCTAATGATCTTTCCTCCTTCTCTATTTTATCCTAGATATGAGATTTTGCTTTCTTATTGTAACTTGGTCTGTTCTATCCTTACTTAAGCTTTCTTCCAAGGACCTCTATTTTAGTCATGCTGGTATTTTACCCACATTACCATACACCCCCACCTCTGATGTACATCCCTGTTGAAGATAGTTGGTATCTACATAGTAGCTAAAAACTCTCAGGCATGAGAAAAGGGCTTGACAAGAAGGAGCAATCTTCTAACATTAGGATAACTTGGAGAGTAAGTAATTTTCCCATTTAGAGAGATCAGTTTTCTAAATAGATGAACTATCTGTTGGGTACTTCTCAAATGTGTTATGGTGCATGCCCAGAAAGTTAAAATAAGAGCTATGGTACTGGGCATGGTGGCTCATGGCTATAATCCCAGCATTTTGGGAGGAGGCTGAGGTAGGAGGACAGATTGAGCCCAGAAGTTAGAGGTTACAGTGAGCTATGATCACACCACTCCAGCCTAAGCAACACAGTGAGACCTTGTTTCTAAAACTGAAAAATAAGAGCTATATTATAAAGTGCCAGGTATCTGGTAGGTACTGAAATATAGCAAGTACTTAATATACAACACAGTGATTAAGATTGTGGACTCTGGAGCAGGACTGCCTGGATCCAACTCTTAGCTCTTCTAGTTACTATATGTACGCCAGTAAATGACGTCTTCCTTCCCTCCCTCCCTTCCTCCCTTCCTCCCCCTCTCCCCCTCTCCCCCTCTCCCCCTCTCCCCCCTCCCCCCCAACTCTCTCTCTCTCTCTCTCTCTCTTTCTTTCTTTCTTTGAGACAGTCTCACTCTGTTTCCCAGGCTGAAGTGCAGTGGTATGATCATGGCTCACTGTAGCCTCAACTTCCCAGACTTAAGTGATCCTCCTACCTCAGCCTCCCAAGTAGCTGGGACTACAGGCACAAGCCTCCATGCCTGGCTAATTGTTATATTTTTTGTAGAGATGGGGTTTCACTATGTTGCCCAGGCTGGTCTTGAACTCCTGGACTCAAGTGATCTGCCCACCTCAGCCCCCAAAGTGCTGGGATTACAGGAGTGAGCCATCATGCCTGCCCTAATAAATAACTTCTCTGTGCCTGAGTTTTCTCATCCATAAATTGGGAATAATAATCATACCAACTTTCAAAAAAATTATTGTGATCAACTGAGTTAATAACCATAATATGCTTACCACAATGCCTTGCATGTAGAAGCACTCAGATATTAGCTGCTATTAGTTATAACCAGTAATACATATTTGTTAAATGAATGAATGATGGCCACATTTTTATCGTTTAGAAAACTAAGGCTAACCAACAATACATAATCATTTTTGAGGTGGGTACTGCTTCACTGTTTTGTGACACATTTTATGGAAACTTCTTCTGTAGGAAAAATGTAACTTAATTTTTTTTTTTTTTTTTTTTTTTGAGACAGAGTTTCGCTCTTGTTACCCAGGCTGGAGTGCAATGGTGCGATCTCAGCTCACTGCAACCTCCGCCTCCTGGGTTCAGGCAATTTTCCTGCCTCAGCCTCCTGAGTAGCTGGGATTACAGGCACGTGCCACCATCCCCAGCTAATTTTTTGTATTTTTAGTAGAGACGGGGTTTCACCATGTTGACCAGGATGGTCTCAATCTCTTGACCTCGTGATCCACCCGCCTCAGCCTCCCTTAATTTTTCAGTTAAGGAAGGATTTGACAATGCTGATCCTGTCTCATTAGAACATCCAGGCAACAGGATTGACATTATGAATAATACAGGACTAGCAAACTTTCAGAAAGAGTGAACAGAAATTACGAACACAATTCTGGTCACTTTTGACCAGAATTTATGAACACCCTTTGGTCACTTTTACCATCTGGAAACTGATGAGCTGGAATCACATCTGAGCCTGCAAAGAGTGGCAAAACCTCTGAATGGGTTGTAGGTTTCACTCTAGTAGTCTTCTTCTCCCCTTGCTTCCCTTTGGCCCAAAATCTCATCTTAGTTCTCTGAGGTCTGTTTAAAGAAATAAAGGTAAAAATAGAAATTATAATATCTCAGTGATAATATTTGTATATATCACTTTAAGCTTTACAAACCTATTGGCTCATTTAACTTTCACATTTAAATTAAGTGTATTTATCTTTACTTTTGCATTTAAACTTCACTTGGGAGGTGAAAAATTATTTAACTTCTCTGGGTTTCGTTATTTCTATATTTAAGATGTTTCCTCATCTGAATATAGAAATAACGAAACCCAGAGAAGTTAAATAATTTTCTAAAATGAAACAGCTACAAAGCAAGTGGGGCTAGAATTCTAACTCAAGTTAGATACACAAGGTATCTTTTCTTCTCCCCATCCAGCTTGGATTTAGAATATACACAATTTAACAACAAAGAAAATACTTTTTAAAGAAATCACTAATAATCCTACCACTCAAAAAACATTAGTTTATCTTTTTTGTCATTCCCTTCCAGTTTTTATCCGTAAGTATGGCAAGTTTTACATCACTGTTATCATGATGCACATAGAATTTTAGATCTTTCCACTCACTGTTACATAATAAAAGCTTTAATGTCACTATTTTATATTTATGAGTTATTAGCATTATTAGCAGCAGCCACTACTTATTTGAACTTGTATCTTGCTCCAGGCACAGTGCTTACAAAGGAACACCTTATTTAATTATAAGATCAACTTTGCTTTTTTGTTTTTTTCTTAAAGACCAGATAACAGTAACAACTTTGTTTTTAACAAACTACTATAAATATGTTACAGGTGAAAAAGTGGAGACTTAAATATTAGGTAACTTTCCCAAAGTTTCACAGTGAGTGACAAAATTCAGAACCACATCTATTAAATTGTATTGCCTTAGTGCTTATATGCTCTTTCATCACATACATCAAAGAAGTAACTTACGATAACAATAGCATGTAGTTACTGACTGAATACATATATTGTGTATTCTAACCTCAGAGTTGAAGGTTTATTTGTATATTAATTTATCTGTTCATTCATTCAATTAAACAATTTGGAGTATCTAGTAGGTGACAAGCAATATGCCTGACATACGATATTCCTAATTTTCACAACTACCATGGTAAATAGGTATTATCATCCTTACTTTACACATGAGCAAACTAAGGCTCGGAGGCCTGATGGAGATGAAAGTTAAAATCTGGTCTACCTGGTTTTGAAGCCCTTGCTCTTTCTTCCTTTTTTTTTTTTTTAAGCTTATTACTAAACTTACACATTTATATATTAAAAAGAGAAACTGTTCTACAAGACTTAATAAAAGCAACAGTATCTCTCTGCCATGCTCACCCCATTTTCTGCTCCCTAGAGGCAACACTTTGAATTGCTTTAACTAGTTCTTCTGATATTTAACATGTTCTGTAACTATCAAACTCATGGTCACAGATAGTGATTAGGCATGTTCCACCATTCCAGTCCTAACCTCACCACAAACATGTGCCCCCCCAAAAGACTTATACTGTACTTTTAGTTAGATCAATATTCAGTATTTACTTTTAATGATATCAGTATTTATTTTTATTATGTAAATAATATTCACAGTTGAAGGATGTAACTCCCTAAATGATCTATTTTATTCTAGAGGATTTTTTAAATATGCTCATGAAAACAGCTTTATTTTTCCTTTGCTTACTTTTCTATATACAATTTACCTCCATGAGTTTCCCCATTTGTATCAACTCTCAACATGTTCAAATATATTAGGTACTTTATCAGTTTCAACTTACTGAAAAAAACCTCTTCCAGAGCCTTCTAACTTGCTCCAATTTGGAGTGGTTTCTCTCATTGCTTGCTGTGCAGCTGTCATCTGAAAAGCTACTTTCATCATCATAAAAGAGATTCCTTTTGTCTCTTTTGTTTCATAAAGACATGTCTTTTGTTATGAGTCTCTTTTCATCCATTATATTGGGTACTCAGTGAGTCCTTTGAATCTGGAAATCGTGCCCTTTAGTTCTGTAAAATTTGGCTAAATTACTTTATTAATAATGTATCCTCTGTTTTCTTGGTTCTATTTTTCCAAAGTTCCTACCATTGGGATATTAGATCTCCTGAATGGAGCCTATAATATTCCCATCGTTTCCATTTCTTCTTCTTTTTGCTCAACATTCTGAGACATGTCCTCAACTTTTCTTCTGATTCTTTAGTTGTTCCTGTTATCATATTTTTAATTTTCAAAAGCTTTTTATTATGAAAATGTTTTTCTTTGATGCATTCTTTTGTTTCATGAATGCAATTGTGTTTGTTGTGAAGAAGGTCTGTTGATAGTTGTATTTGTCAGTCTTGAAGTGTTCTATTCTCTGCATAGTTTATTTCTTTCAGGTTGTATTTTATCTGTTAGTTTTAGTTTCTTCAACATAAGGTATTTCCTCAAATGTATGGTGATCAGTGGTTATCTGATTATTATTTAAAGTAGGGTAAAAGAAAAAAAGAGCTTGGAAGCTCTAGTGAGCATTGGTGGGATTGCTAAATTATGGTCTTCCTTATAGGGTTATCTGGTTGGTTGACTTTGCAGGGAGAGACCCTGATAGTAATATATTCAGGTTTTTCGTTGAGGGCTGGACAGAAGTCCCCAAAACTCTTTGAACCATTTGCTTAAAGGGCATGGGAAATGTAGGAACTGAGCAAATGAAGAAGGCTGGGAAATCTTAACATTCTGTATGTAAACAGGCATTAAATCCCCTTGTTCCAAATACGTGCCCCAGCCCTCAATTGTATCTAGTAAACTTCAGGTCTAGAGATACTCTGTTTTACACTTTCCAGAGAATAAATTTCTTGTTCTGCTATAATTGGGGAAGGTCACCAGCTAGCTGTATCTTTCTCAGCTTTACTTAGCTATATTAGGATTTGGCTTTCTCATTTGTATTAACATAATTAAAATTTAAAATTTATTTACATTTCGGATTCCACAGTTTTGTTGCAATTGTTTTCACTTCTGAGTTTTGGTTTTTTTTTTTTTTTTGAGGGAGAGAATAGTCCTTTGTAGATTTTGTCATTTTAGCAATTGTGGGGAAGGATGTGGAAATTAAATATATATAATCTATTATCTCCAGGTACGTGTTCTTCTACTGTGTTATATCGTATTTCTCAATATTTGATTTCTAGTATTACTGCTCTGGATTTGGGTTACCTTAGACTATACTTCTGTAGTCAGTGAGAAAGTGGTCTTTAATATGGTTATGAACCAGAAATATTTCAACATAATCTTGTAAGTTTCATACCTTATATCTGAATCTGAAGCCTTCTGTCTCACTGCCAACTTGGTAATCTCTCCTTGAGACATAGTCTTATGAAGCTTTGCTTGTTCATCAACTGATGAAAATCTCTGTGATGTCTGTAATAATTACATATGTAAAAGATTTTAATGCCAAGTCAATATATGATAGCATTGTAATTAAAACTCAGGTTATGGAATTACTTGAGCTATTAAAAAACACACAAAAACATTCAGCAATTCACTGAAATAACAGAGCCTACTGAAAACTCTATATAAAGTAATCAGAAATAAAGAGGACTTGGTCAATGAAAATAAACAGGATCTATCAGTTCATATTTTCTGACAACTTAAAAAAGAATCTCAAGTGGAAGGGCAAGTTAACCATTTAAATATATAGATAAAAGATGTAGCATCTAATAAATCTAGAACACTAAGTATTGCTTTTCATATCTCCTTTTATTTGTCCTAAAAGGCAGTTATTACTTTTATGGCTTAACTTGCTATTATAGATTCTTCATATATCCAATCAATAATTTAAAACAGATAGAATATACAATGATTTTTAAAAAGCCAAAAGACCAAGAAAGGCTCATTATTATTATTAATGATCTAAATTATATACAATTTATAAGGCTATCAAACTGTGATCTGAATTTCAATTGGCATTTCTTGTTCCATCTGTTTAAAATGTGCCCCTCTAAAGACAATCCTGTTCTGAGGAGAGAATTTCTTATTATCTATTCAAGTTATTTCCTAGTATTTCATTTTTCTGTAGTTATAATATTCTTTAGCCTTTTGGTCTCCTGACTATGGCCTTATTAACAGAAATAGAAAAGACCTTAAGTTGGCAAAGATGAAGTAATAGGGATGTGGCTTACCCTCTTACCTGAAACCAACAAAACAGACAAAATAACATGAAACAGCAATGTTTAAAACAATGAACAGATATCCCTGAGAGATGGGAAAAAAAGGAAATATGTCCTATACTTGCCCCATCTTAACTGCCTTGAGAGTTTCTAGGCTGTGATGCAGAAAGGAGAAACCCAGGAGAAATCTGACACTCTCTGAGTGGAACACGTGAAACTGAAAGTCCAAGGTGAATATGGTGACTAGAAACCAAAAGACAGAGTACTGGAGAGGAGTGAGAAGCACAAAGATAGAACTCTAGAGATCTACAGAAGGTCCACGTTGAGTATTTAGCTTGCGTACTAATCAATACTTTGTATGAGAAAACAACCTAAGACCAGGAAAAAAGATTGCTTGAAAGGATTAAAGGTAATTGCACCTATCACTCACAAAAGGTCAGTAATAGTGTCTATACTCAAGAGCCAGAGTATACAACTTTGTGATTCCCAGGGCGCTGGCAAAAATATACAAAGGATCTCGCTTCAATGGTCAAGAATAATTAGTCCTACACTGAGTACTGTTTGGGTCTAATAAACCTTTTTTTATTTTTTAAGAGACAGGGTCTTGCTCTGTTGCCCAGGCTGGAGTGCAGTGCTTATGATCATAGCTCACTACAGCCCTGCACTCCTGGGCTCCAGTTATCCTCCTGCCTCAGCCTTCTCAGTAGTAGCTGGGACTACAGGCACATGCCCCTATGCCCAGCTCTTACTTTCTAAACCTTTATGCAAATACATCAAAAAGTCAGATGTAACAGATAATTTCATAAGACAAAAGTGTATACAAAAATTGGACCTGTTAGATAAAAGGATTTAAAAAGACCAATTTCCCTGGAACAAACAAAGGAAAACTTATCAAGGAACTACACCACAAAAAAGTATGCGTCTCAGGTGGTGTCGAAGAATTCTGCCAAATCTTCAAAGAACAGATAGTCACAATGCTATAAACCGGTCCTTACTTTTTTTTTAGGGGAATAAAATACACATATAAATACTAAGTGTATATTCAACAGTGTGGCTGCTATCTTAAGGCTGCCAATCCAAACCTCTTATATAATAAACTCTGTTCAATACCAACCAGTTTTCTACCATGCAAGACCGACCTCAAAATCACCAAGCCTGGGCCCTAAAACTTTATGAATAGCCTCTCCTGACTTCTCCCTTGAGAGATATTTATAAGACACAATCAAAGTGGGACTTCTCTTACTGTAATATACTAATAAACAACTTTGTTTGATCAACAGGTTTTTCTGGCAGTCTGTGGACTAGACAGCAGAGAGAAAGAAAATTCAACACAGACAACGATCAGAGAGTATCTAAGAGACTAGGAGAAATAGGAATATAAAAAGTGACAGCAGTTTGGGGTAATGAAAAATTTAGTTTTATCCTGCTGGAGGTAAAGAAGATTGAAATTCTGGAGAGCTATTCAGGAGTCATATCCACAGAGATGATTGCTTTAAATCTGGGGGATGATAAAAGAAAACTGTACAGAGAAAAGTATGTTTCTTATACTAATACTACAAATGAGGAATAGAAATGATTTTATTAAACTGTTTACCATCCAGAAGACTTAAGAAACTAAAAAAATACATAAAAGCTACCTTAAAAATACTGCTTAGCAGAACATGCCATTCTTCTTGAGTAAATGCCAACATGGTGTATATAAAAATGGAGTGAGAGCAGCATACAGAGACTAAACAGTTATTCAAATGGCAGAGTTCGAAGTAAGAGGTTAAAAAACACCAAAGTCAATAAGGAGTGAAACTACTACACTTGTTTCCCCTCCCACAGCAGGTAACAACTGATGAATAATTTAAAAACTCAAGAGGTAATGCTTATGAAATCTCCTTCAATTCATTTGTGAATGTCTTTATCCCATTAAATTACATCACAATTGGAAAGGTCATATGGCAATTTCTTCCAAGATTTAAGAACACAGTTCAGAGTAATAAAATCAATTTGTCCAGAAAAAAAACAAATCCAGTCTTTCAAAAACTCCATGTACCTAGAAAATCAAATCCATTTAAAATCCAGAAAATATCTGGGTTGTGAAATTGCAGTAGATTTTATTTAGACACAATACATCTTCATCTTCACAATATCAGATAATGTTAGAACATGAAATATTCTCAAGACAAATAAAAAGAGAAACACATTTAAAAATTATTCCTACCCACCCCATCCCCAACCCCAGTTAAGAACCTATCCACATATTCTACAAAGCAAAGCTTCTTCATGCAGTGTCCACCAGAAACAAGCACCACCACCTGTTCCTAAAACAGCTAGTGATGAAAGAGAAGGAAAGGAGAAAGCTGGAGACGTGACTAACACACTGTGCAGGGGAAGTGCTCTACAACTACTGGCATGCAGTGACCGTCAAGCAGGTGAACAGAGGCTAGAACACTGAAAGGAGCTGAATGCTCCAAGCAGAAAGCCCAACTTCCTGGTTCATCTCAGTAAAAGTTCCCAGTGTAAAAGAAATCTATCCCCAAAAGTCCTAAGGGTTGTTACAAAGGAAACTCTCAGGAACAAAACAGCAGTCATAAATGCCAAAGATTTTCTGCAAACAATAAAGCTATATATACTTGATAAAGCAGGACTTTTCATTAAAATTAGTTTGTTCCATTACATAATTTTGTATTTAACTGTTAAATCGGATAACACCGTATATTTCATTATTTATAACTCAAATACAGGGCAGCTCCTACAGTTCGGCTCAGGTTAATGATTCATTTCTCTAATCAGGGAACTTGTCTTGCATTTTTCTCTTTTTGTTTTTTGTTTTTGCCTTCATAAAACATCAGTTTTGTCACTTAAAAACTGGGTCTACCTCCAACAAAAGATTCAGACAAGGAGAGTATTCTGGACAATAGGATAAATTTCAATTAACTAGATCTTTGACAATTCAAACAGCTTAAAACAGTTCAAAGACAGAATATTTAATGAGTCAAATAAAGACCATCCTAAAATTTTTCTCCCATAATTAATAGACACTAAAGAATATTAGAGAGCTCACTTCCAGATATGCATGGAAATAAAATGTTACTTCACTCCACTTCATCAGTGATGTTTTGGTTCATATTAGACAGGGCTCCTTACATATGTCTAGGACAATTCCAAAATCAAACTCTTTGCCTTAATATACTCATAAATACACTAATACTTGTCAAACCACATATATACCTGATTTGGGCTGAGAAGATGATAAAGTTATATTCTTAGCTTGAAATGGTGCAGTTTCATTCAAACATAACACCAATGTTATATTGTGTGATTAATACAAATTCACATTACATATGGCCTTCTATTTGGCTAGGTTGGTTCCAGGGAGACACTTTTTGCTCACTGTGTGTTTAAAAATTCATGTTTATTTCTTAATAGTGAAAAGTAAGGTGGAGGAAGCAAGTTTACAGGCAAAAAAAGTAAAAGTACATACCACTGCAGCTAAAAGCTACAGGATTATTTCAGACCAAGGATCAGTAAACTAGACCAAGGATCAGTAAACTATGGCCAAGTCTAAAATAGTTATCTGGACTTTTACAGAAAAAAATGTAAGAACCATTTTTTCATAAAACATCAGTTTTTTTTTTCATTTCTAGTGCTCTACCTAGACCTTTTAGAATACAACATGGAAAATTTCTACATTAGTGCTAAGTCAAATAATCTTAATTTTGCTTAATTTATGGCTTTTTAAAGTGCCCTTTATTTGGGTTCTATTAAATTAAGTTTTAGTTTAGTTGTGTTCACTGAGGTTTCCCATGTACAAACCATTACATGGGAAGAAGCTGTGAAGGTTAGCTTTAGATTAGCAAAGACTATTTCCATCAGATTTGCTTGCTATTTTTCTTATATTGATGTAAAATTACCATTTCGGAGTCACTGTGAGAGGCCTGACCCAGGCTGGGTGCAGGCCCTAGCTCATAGTGAGAAGCTTGGTCAAGGGAGAGAAGGGGCTCAATAATGTCATCGTAATCATCTTCCTCTGTATCCCCCTCCCCATCGGCAAAAGTACCTCTAGTCAAGAAATCGGAGCGCGTCCGCGCCATTCGAGCTTTCTTTTTATGGGCCGGTCTGGCAACCTGCTTGACCAAATGATAAAACAAATAACACAACAATGTTTTGGGTTTTTTTTTCTTTCTGAGATGATGCCAATGAAAGATAACAGAGGGCTCACGAATTTCTTAAAATATCCCTCCACCCCACCATGCCCTTTCCACTAGTAGAAGTGACAGGAATGACCAAAAGGAATCTGTATACATTACTCTGGACAAAGAAATAGAATGGAAGCTAAATCTGCACTGTTCTACATAGCCAAAGAAGTCATCTTTCACTGCCATCATAAGACAACAAAGTCACTTGCACAAACTGTCTTCTTTTTATTAGCAACTGGGTTTTTAGGCACCATTCCCTGCCTGGAGTACACTTTCATAATTAAAACAATCTCAGCTCATGGCTTCTTTCTCTAAAAACACTTGGGAGTAAACGGGTAGATGAGGTGCTCTACCTACAAGAATAATAATTTCCAAAATAATGCATATCTATTTCAAGTAGAAGATAGACAAACAAGACACAATACTTACCTCTCTTTGGCCTGGCCCAGCTAACTTCACAGGTTTCCAGGCTGGTTCATCTTCTTTACAGAGTTGAGGATTTTTACTGTTTAAGGCTTCTTTACTGACACTTTAAATAAAACAATGAAATTACATTTCAGTTCTTAGCAGATATCCCATGGCAGCCAGGTCAAAGAACTCCAGTAAATTCCATAAATATTTTCAGATCTTAGTCAATTCCCAAGACAGAAAGTCGTATTTTTTTCTGCTTAGCTAATTGGTAATAATAATCCTGAAACTACCCATATGACTGAATTACTGGAGGTCTTGTCCTGATGATCAGTGGGTATAGTCCACTATGATGACATACGTTTAAGAATAGTAGCTGCAAAACAAACTCAAGAAATAAAATGGATCTGATGATGAGAAAAGAAAATTACCAAATCCCTGAATCTTTAGAATTCTAGTCTTACAAGTGGTCTTTCCATCTAATCATTATAAAATACCTAAAAAATAGCCATCCAGTGATGAGGATCTCATTATGTTTTATACTGAGATGGTTCCTATTAGTTAGAAAACTGTTTCTGAAATCTCTCGTTGTAGATTTTGTTCACTGTCTGAGTTTTAAAACCTGACACTGAGGCCAGGCTTGGTGGCTCACGCCTGTAATCCCAGCACTTTGGGAGGCTGAGGTGGAAGGATCACCTAAGGTTAGGAGTTTCAGATCAGCCTGGTCAACATGGCAAAACCCCATCTCTATCAAAAGTACAAAAATTAGATGGGCGTGGGGGCAGCACCTGTAATCCCAGCTACTTGGGAGGCTGAGGCAGGAGAATTGCCTGAATCTAGCAGTCAGAGATTGCAGTGAGCTGAGATCATGCCACTGCACTCTAGCCCAGGTGACAAGAGTGAGATGTTGTTTCAAAAAACAAAACAAAAAACCAAAATCTTGACTTTGAATAGAATAAAATCAACACTGGCAGGATAAGAAATTGTTACCAAACTAAAGGGTAAGAAATTGTTACCAAACTAAATGTATGCTCCATATCATGTAGGTATTGTAGCGTTAGCTTATGCAAATTTAATTTTGATTGAATAACTGTATGATGAGACTGCTTTATCACTAAATTCTGGGCAGAAACAGATGTCAAAATCTAATGAAAAAGTGTTTATAATCTGCACTTTCATAGGCCCCGTTACCATATTAATTCAGTACTATGAGTCTTATTAACAATGTATTGCTAATCTCTCCTGCCTGAGCAGGGCTGTAAGCTCCTTGAGAAATCGTATCTTACTTCCTAGCACAGTGTTGGCTAAAATTAGACACTAACTTTTGATACTAGTCGGTAGATTAATTGTTCTTCCCCTCAAATTCCTTCATTTAATGTTTATAAAAGGAAGTCTAGGAGCCATAAGAAAGTTTTGTCCTTTGCCTCGATGCAATAAGCCTGAAACAAATAGTTGGCAATCTTTGCTAGCTAAAGGCTTCTTAGAGATCTCCTTTTTTGAGCAATGCATGTAAGCCTAGCAAACCTAACTTTATCCTAAGGATTCTCTTCTGGCTATCAAAAGCTCTCATCACAGTTGAGCCTACTGGCCCTTTATTTATCCTCCAAAGAGAAACAATAATTAATAGGATCTTGATAGTACTTGACCACTGCAATTAACCTTTTAATTCACAGCATTGTCTTTAGACTTCACCTTGATTTTTCTCATTAAAGGGTTAAAGACTACTCTGCACTCATCACCACTACAATACAAAAGGGACACTAACCTAGTATTACTCTCTAATCATAAAACCCAATGCTGATCCTTAATCATGAAATGCAAGTTCTAGTCCCAGCCATTTCTCTAAATATACAATCTTGAATAAGTCATTTCACCCCTATGGGCCCCAGTGATCTTATCTATAACATGTGGGAACTGGACTAGATAATTCAGAAGCACCAACATTTATGATTCTACAAAACGTTAACATTTCTAGTATTACTTATATAACAGGATGAGATTTAAAGTATGAATTTTATCTGCAGACTTTCATATAATCTCATATACAATACTTTTAAAGATAAGTAGATCATTAATAAAACAATACAGGAAATCAGCTCAAACAGACCTAAAACTATTTATCTTGGAAAAATGCGATAAATAATTCACAAAGATAATTAATATATTTTGGAATCTACAATTCAGTTTTCTACAAAACAGATTCATGAATCCAATAGCTACTTTATATGTGTATACACCTATAATATATACACACACACAAATGTCATAATAGACACTAAAGAAGAATAGTAAAGAGCTCACTTACAGATATGCATGAAATATCATGTATCACTAAACTTAGAACGAAAGGAAATATGTTTTTAACACTCTCTTATGGGTGCATATGCTACACAAAGCCTTTGAACTTCTGGGAAATCTGTAAGCTAACGGGTAGGAATGATATCTCAAGCTGTCACTAAGCTCAACTGCACTTTATAATACTATAGAAACCCTTGGTGGAAAATAAATTATTGATCATCTCTTGCCCACATTAACAAAGGATTTCTCTCAAGTCCACATGAAATTTTAAAGGGTGAAACATTTAAATGTTTGGGTTACATATAATAGGAAAGAGAAGGTTATTTTCATTGTTAATATAAATTTTTTTTAACCCTAAGATACAGCCCTCCTTTCATTTCAAATGATGACATTCTCCTACAAGAACTGAAAGAATCTACCAAATACAAAGACAATACAAGTATCTTAAATTTTGTCAAATTTGTTTTTATGTACCACTTAAAAATGCTTTTCTCGTGACTATCATTAGTTTCAAAAAGTATAAAGAAATTCCACTTATGGCCAGGTGTAGTGGCTCATGCCTGTAATCCCAGCACTTGGGGACCCAAGGGGGTGGATAACTTGAGGTCAGGAGTTCGAGACCAGCCTGGCCAATATGGTGAAACCTTGTCTCTACTAAAACGATGAAAATTAGCTGGGCGTGGTGGCGTGCACCTGTGGTCCCAAATCCTTGGGAGCCTGAGACAAGAAAACTGCTCGAACCTGAGAGGCGGAGATTGCACTGAGCCGAGATCATGCCACTGCACTCCAACCTGGGTGACAGAGTGAGACTTCGTCTCAAAAAAAAAAAAAAAAAAATCCACTTATATTACTTATACTACCACTAGTGTAAAAGATAAATTCCACTCTTAGAAACAGAAAGTAGAATGATGGTTGCCAGTGGCTGGGGAGAAGAAAAAGACTTTTATTTTATAAGAAGAAAAAGTTCTAGACATCTTTTGCACAATAATGTGCATACAGTTAACACTATTGTACTGTATATTTAAGAATGGTTGATGGCAAATTTTATGTTATGTGTTTATCACACACAAGCAAGTATGAAGAACATAATGATGACCATAAATAGGCCAACTGCTGTGACAAAACACATTAACTTCTTTAAAGCCTAAAACTAACAACCTTGTACTACTAAACCTCAGAGCAGTAAAGCAATCAGCATTTGGCGAATGCCTATTACATTTATAGGCACTGTACTGCCCTTCACAAATGCTTCTCACTTAATGGGGAAGAACCCAGTATTTACTCTCCTATTTAAGATTACTCAAGGATTCCTAGGGTATAACTACGTCCAACTTGAGGTGATGGTAGAGTCAACAATTTAGGAATATTTTCAGAAAGAGAAAATGACCAAGTTGAGCAGCTACTTTACACAAATAGTTGGAAGAGAAGGCACCTTAATAAAAATACTCCAAGAAGTTTCCCATTTACACATAAAAATAAATAAACATTTCACTTACAGGGGAGTACTCATATTGTCCTTTGGAGTGAAGAAAATAGGCCTAGTATTTCCCTCTCTGGAAAGGTCATCAGATTTGTGGCTATAAGACTGAGTTGGCCTAAAGTGTTCTCTTTTTGAAATGCGATTATTAGAGAGTTTACAAGCTACATTCAGCTGGGTGGCCATTCTGTCTGTCCTGGATAATTCCTTCACAGTAATAGACTGGCATGGACTTCCTTTTCTTTCAAAGAACATGGTGATAGGTCGGTCCTTTGTGGGTGAGTGAGCAGAGGGACTGTCTTTTTGGGCAAGAACTGCATCTTTTACTGATGGAGACCCCAGTACATTAAGTTCTCCCTTATTTGGGGCATTTAAGCTGAGAAGAGAGGATGGCCTCTCTACTCTTTGTTTTGACTGATAGGAAGACGGTGCCAGCAAAGACTCTCCAATTCTTTGCTTTTCAATTGTCTTGAAGGCTTTGCGTTCCTTCCCTAAAATATCTGTTTGCTGGCGAATCTGTTCCATCATTTCTTTTTCATTCTGTTGCTGCAACTGCTTTTGCCTTTCTTCCTTCTCGATGTTCAGCTTTTCTAATTTCTTCAGCACAGGATTAGAAGACTCTGTATTCAAAGAAGGAACAACCTGATCTTCTCCTGGGCAATGATACTTCCCAGTTTCCCTGTGGATATCCAAAGTAAGAGCTGCCCCTGGTGCGTCTTCATTTTCCAATAGTTTGTTTCTGTGGATACTTGTGTCTAGTTGGGAATTTGTTTTTAGTGGGTCTTGTTGGGGAATATAAAAAAAAGTAGGCAGACTATTTGAAATGAAGGAGTCTTTCAACTGCGGTTTACAGGTAATAGACTCAGAACTGCAAACCATCTTTTCCTTCATAGTTTCATCCTTCAAATGCTCTGCACAGCTAGGCTCAGTTGAGGCACTGAAGGCATTGTCCTGTGAATCAAATTTTGGACTGCTGGATATCGTAGGTGATGGAAACTGCAAGTCTCCTTCATCTGAAATTACAGACTCTAGTTTGCTCTTTTGGCTTTCCTCATAGCTCAGAAGTTCCAAGCTTCCTTGAGAGCTCTCACTATCAGGTGTACCCCGAGGAGACTGAAGGCCTTCAGGCATCAATTCTGTAGACCATCTGCGTTCCTCTGAAGGAGAAACACCACCAAGAGAACGAACTTTCAGCAATTCTAAGCTAAATATAGCTTGCTCTAATTCTCTCATTCTCCTACTTTCTCTTTTAGCACGGCCTACTTTTTTCTGATGGAGATCCTCCAAGGATCTGGGTCTCTCTCTTACAAGCACATCTTCCTGCAAGTCCACACCACTCTGGCTTTGGGCTCTCTCCTGCTGCTTGTTTGGTGACTCCTTCAAGCAGTCCACTGAACTTTCACGGCTAATTCGATTACTTTCTATCACAGATTTACATTCCTCTATGGCTTTTATTCTGTTGTCAAAAGAACAATCCTCCCATTCTGAAGGGTCTGAACCCTGAATTTCCAGAGATCCATATCCCTTGATATTCACCAATCCAAGTTCTAGTTTTGTTTCTCTTAGCCTTTGTTCTTTTAAAGCTTTAAATCTATATAAAAACAGACAAAATGGGTTACAGAAATCTCTTAGTTACCAGTGAAGAAAACATATTTCCTGAGATTTTAAGAAAAAATGCAAAGTTGTAAAATATTTTTATAATACCTAAGTACTTCTTAAACTAACTTGGATGCATGTTTCATAATTTTGCTATTTCCATGAGTCAGATGATATTTCATTAAGTGTGTTTTTCTAGCTGGGCATTTCATTCAAAATGTAAACTAACTCAGAAGTAAAGCTCTCATTTTAATAATACTTTTATTTTAAAGTAAACCTGAAAGAGAAATTTTAATTTAAGTGTGAAATTAAAGTTTCTGCAAGTAAAAACAGTTGAATATTGCCAATTTTATAAGATTTGGCCCAATGTAAAGTTAATTCTTAGCAGTTATGATTACAGACCATGTAGATTTTTGATCCAATTTAATTAAAAAAAAAAAAACTTATTTAACTTCCATTATACGCAATACAATGTGGGTTAAAATCAGTAAAAGTATCACAGTATACTGGAAAAGACAAGTTGTATATAACCAATTCTAATACAAATCAGACAACTGTTAATGCAGAGGTATACACAAAGTACTTCGGGAAAAAAAAACAATTATTATAGTAACAGAGATTACCTTTTTCTTGCTCTGAATCCTCTACATGTTGATTGCAAAAGGATAATTTTGTTTCTTTGTTCTTGGTACCTTTTACTTTCCCTGTAGGCTTTCCATCTTGCTTGTATGCAAATAGCAGCCATGTGCCTGCGCCTGTAGTATTCTCTCCATTTTTGCTGGATAACAATGGCTGCAGCCCGTAGCTCCAAGTACCGCTGCCTCTCTAAGTGAGCACGCCAGGAAGCTTGGAGAAGAACAGCTGCACTAGCCATAACAAAAGCATCCTTCTGCACAGCTGCATCTCTGACAAGCTTCTGATTTAGGTAATTCCTCCAGAATCTCTGTGGGGAAGACAAAATAACAGAAACTGGTTGTCATATCTTACACTGCATTTTCACAGAAAAGAGAGAATAAATTTCTTATGTTATAATTACAGGTTAAGTGGCTATGCAGTTAAATTCTTGATGATTAAAAATAAGTTTTCTGGTTGGGTGTGGTGCCTGATGCCTGTAATCCCAGCACTTTGGGAGGCTGAGGCAGGTGGATCACCTGAGGCCAGGAGTTCAAGATCAGCCTGGCCAAAATGGTGAAACCCTGTCTCTACTAAAAATACAAAAATTAGCATGGTGGCAGGCACCTGTAATCCTAGCTACTCAGGAGATTGAGGAAGGAGAATTGCTTGAACCCGGGAGAAGGAGGTTTCAGTGAGCTGAGAATGTGCCACTGCACTCCAGCCTGGTCGACAAGAGCAAAACTCCATCTCAAAAAAAAAAAAAAAAAAAAAATAGTAAGTTTTCCACAAAAACAGAAAGTACACCTGAAAAAGATAAACAGAAAAAGTTTTCTCTTCCAGATGTTTGGCTAAGACAGCTATTTTAAATAATATAATCTTGATGTAGTTCATTACAGAACTTAATTTAAAATTTTTAGATGCTTTCATGCCCTTCAAATTATTAATAATTTTATTATATTATATTCTCTTGTTACCATTTACCCAAATAACACCAATGGGTTTAAGATAATCCTGACACACATTCCAAAGATGAAGATACTAAAGATTTTCTTGCACAAATGGAAAGAACTTATGGAAATGATATAAATCAATGAGGGAGTTAATAAAACAGATAAATGTAAAATAAGGTACCTATCATCCAAAATGAGTGTCTAAAATCAATGGTGTACATACCTCTCAAACATCACCCCCCAAAACTATTAAATAAAAAGAACTATGTAAACAATAGGTAATTCCTTAGCCCCTACTCAGACCTCACAAGACATTATAACTACAAATTCAATATTTATTAACATTGAATCAATATTTATTAATAGTCAATTATATGCCAGCTAATTTGTTGGGTATTACAAGCACTTCAAAATTGGGTACAACATATCTCATTTCTGAAGTTTATGTTATTATTGAAAATGTTTTACAGTAAAAAGGTTCTGGTTACTAAACAAAGGCCAAATAAACTAGTCAATCTCATGCAAAGAATCCTTTGCTTCTCACCTGGATAATAACAGATGCTTGTCTCAGATGAAGGAAATGCTGCCTACACAGCAAGACCCTGAACCATCGCTGCAACAATATGATTCTGTGTAGCACCTCTTGGTGAAGCAGATCTTGTAAGTGCTGTCGTTCCTGCTCCTTTAGAAAGACCTACCAAAAGGAAGAAAGATGAGGAATGCAGCTTAAAAAGAAATAAGAAATTTATTTCATGAATCATCCTTTCTGTGATTAAGCTTTTAGAGAACACACACAGTGGCAGGCATGTAAATGAAGTACTGATAAATATTCCTACTGATTTATCCAAAGTAGTCATTCTAAAATTGAAATGCAGATAATAAAATATGGAAGGTGAGCTGGGTGTGGTGCTACATGCCTATACTCCCGGCCACTAGGAAGGCTGAAGCAGGAAGATTGCTTGAGCCCAGGAGTTCAAGTTCTCTGACAAAATAGAGACCCAGTCTCCTTAAAAGAAAAAAAAAAAAACAAAGAAAAAAAGGAAGGTAAGGAAGGTTAAGGAAGGTAAGGAAGGTAAGGAAGGGAGGAAGAAAGGGAGAAATGACAAAGTGAGCAGGAGTACCACAATTCCAGTGCCAGAGATTGTGATACATTACTCCATTGGGGAAACCACTGCTATGAGTAAACGTATTACTGGTAATATGTCATATTTTTTTAGGGTGTTGGGGTGGGGAAAAAAGTTGAAAACCATAGATCTTGAAGTTTGAATCATATCATGAATAAACCAATAGCAGTTTTTGAAATCCAGCATGCATTAAAATCTTCTCACTGTCCAAAGTTATTAATAAGTTTATTTTAACTCCTTCATTCCACTATCTTTAGGGTTTAGGAGGCTGCAAAGGTGAAGGGCACATATCCTTTTAGAAACAGAAGTTATAACTTTCATTTGAGAGCAGGCATATATTATATACCCAAAGAGGAAGATGGTAAACTAATAAGGGCCAGAGACAGAAGATCCCACCTAAGTAAAACAAAGGGTTGAAAAATAAAAATAAAAGCATGCACAGGAGACAATGGGACAATCAATCTCCATAAAAATAGATATTAAATAGAGTGAAGCCACAATCTGAAGGTTCTCAAAAAAGAGAAAGGTGTTTGGATTTAATGAGGAGGTTATCGGGGGTTATAATCGAGTAGGAGGCAGACATAAAGAACTAAGTATGTTAAGATAATCACTTTAATATTATGAGTAGACTACATTAAATGGAATGTCAAATACACTAAAATCAGATGAGTAAGCTGTTCACTATATAAGCAATACAGATGAGAAAAGATAAGGAATAAAAATAAAATGGAAGCAGTAGAAATGGAGAAACAGAAAACAGATGTGAAAATCTCTTTGTAAGAGGAAAAAAAAACTAAAACTTTGTGAAAGGATTAAAGTTAAAGTAAACGGTATACCAAAGACAATTATGGTTTCTAGACTGAGAAATTCTGGAAAAGGGGTGACAGAGAAAGAAAGTAGTTGATAAATTTAAGGGCAGATGAATCTAGATAAGGTCACTTTGGGCAAGTTGAGTTGGAGATTACAGCAGAATATCTACAGAGAGATAGTGTTTAGACAGTTAAAATTATAGTCAGAACTAGAGCACTGGCCAGAGTGATATGATTAATACTGACTATATAATTAAATAAAAGCCTGGGCCTAACAAACTGCCTTCTCATGTCTGATTCACTAACTTTTTAATAAACAATCTCATAGGTAAAAATTATTTTTTAAATAAATGCACTCAATTTTGACAAGAGCTATACATATTATATTTACCATGGTTTTTCCAACTTGATAATTATCTGGATTAAGATTTATTTTCCTGAAGAAATCCTGAATGTTACATTTGGATGGAATAATATTTCGGGGAAGTAGTACATGGAAGTGGCTCACAAAATCCTGAAAAATAATTTTAAAAAATTATAAAATCAGAAAGTAGTATATGTAAATAAGACCTTAAATAATTATCATTTTATTAATCTTTTCCTCATTTTTTTAAACAGGGTGAAACCAACAAAGTGCTTGTTAATTTAAGAAATAAAAGGTTAATTCGAAAAACATAGGAGGCAGAGAAAGATACTGAGTTCTACATATCATGTCATCAAAAGGAAATGAGAGAAAAAAAACGCAGAGGCTAATTATCTCTTTTGAGAAAGTTTTATAAAAGATCAAAGAAAAAGTTATTTAACAAGAACCTAAAATTTTTATCAGAAAAAAAAAAAGCAAATGTGGCAGGATGGGGACAAGGTATAACTGAGAATGAGGCTTTCCAGCCTATTAACAGCAAAGACTTGCTCAGTTGCTAAACAGCTTCAATATAAGTTCCATACCCACAGCAGCAGTTGCTGATAAGAGTAGGTGTGAGCCTTGCTGGCAGCCTACTATGAAAGAAAATCCTGCTGAGAAAACTTTAGGGAAAACCAAATGGAATCTTTTGACTAGATAATTCTCGTTGAACTATTTCAGTTACTGAAGAAGTCAGTGCAAAGAATTGTTCTATCAGGAGTAAACTTAGTATTAGCAAACATTCTGATCAAACGAGAATAGCTAAGTACTGGATTCTATTACAATAAGCTTAATGAGATTGCTGCCATTCAATGAAAGTAAATACTGTCTAACCCTTTTCAATTCTGTATAAAAAAGGTAAAATGGAAAGGAAGAATGAAGGGTAATAAACAAGCAAGCCCCAAAGAAATAACAAGCAAGATATGTGAGACTCATTTACTTGATATGTCTAAATATGTAAATATCACTATAAAACCAGAACCTGGAAAGAATATTTGCAGCTGTATCCTGATTGGCGAATTCGAACTGTTTCCAACATCCCGGTGTATCGAAGCTGTCTAAGTACCAAGGCATCATTGAACCTTAAGGGTAGCTAAAGCAAATGGAAAAAAAGATTAACCCAGAACAATTTCCAAGTTAATTATCTGTTTATAAGCATGGCTAACCGTTGAGTATCTAGAAATTGACTGGAGGTTGTCTGGTTGATATATAATAACTAAGCTGATAGGTAGGACAAGCTCACCTCTCAACTGGTAGCTTCAGAAAAGTTCTGACTGCCCAACCCTAGGGAAAAGAGAGAAACCAAGCTTCCAGGTTTCTCTGGTTGTGGACAAAGAGGACCTTAAAGACTCAGAAAGAACGGAGTCATCCATAGAGGCCACAAAGTCCAGTCACTACAAAATCTGTAACAAGATAACCTACAACTGGGTGCGGTGGCTCAAGTCTATAATCCCAGCATTTTGGGATGCCAAGGTGGGCAGATCACCTGAGGTCAGGAGTTCAAGACCAGCCTGGCCAACATGGCTAATCCCTGTCCCTATTAAAAATACAAAAATTAGCCAGGCGTGGTGGTGCACACCTATGGTCCCAGCTACTTGGTGGCCAAGGCAGGAGAATCACTGGAAACCAGGAAGCAGAGATTGCAATGAGCCGAGATAGCGCCACTGCACTCCAGCCTGAGCACGAGAGCAAGACTCTTTCTCAAAAAACAACAGAAAAAGAAAATTCTTTTCTAACAGGACTTCAAGAGATGTTTGCATCTCAAAATTTTTTTTTTGAAGACAGAGTCTCCTTCTGTTGCACAGGCTGGAATGCAGAGGTGCAATCTCGGCTTACAGCAACCTCCACCTCCCGGGTTCAAGAGATTCTCCTGCCTCAGCCTCCTGAGTAGCCGGGAATATAAGCAAGTGCCACCATGCCTAGTTAATTTTTTTGTATTTTTACTAGGGATGATGTTTTACCATTAGCAGGATAGTCTTGATCTCCTGACCTCGTGATCTGCCTGCCCTGGCCTCCCAAAGTGCTAGGATTACAGGTGTAAGCCACTGTCCCGGCTATTTTCCTTATAAATATTATAGTTAGTGCTTCCCCTCCACTTAATTCTCCTTAAAAGTATTTGAAGTAAGCTTAGATATGTGCCTCATTTATATGATATTTTTACCTTTTCAGCATTAGAGCGAATGCATTTTACAAAATATGGTTCTGCCTGACCAAGTGTTTCCATTAGCTTGCTTAATGATGCCTGCAACAGAAAGCAATATAATTATCATACTCTCCCATTCCAAACTATTAATAAATAATTTCTAAATGTAATCAATATGCTAGCAAAACATGCAAAAAGTAGAGACACACACAGAAAGAGGTTTGTCTCTGAAAAAAGCACATTGTGTATATTATCATACTGGTTAAATTACAGATAATTAAGGATAAGGATGGTAGCTTACTATTAAAGCAGATAGCATGAAAATAGTAAATATTGCAGATGTATTTCAGAATATTCAAAATATTGATTTTTCCCCACTTTTCTTCACATTTCATGAAACAACTTTATTCAAACTCATGTATCCTACAACTTTCAAAATGATTCAGGAGGGTATCCTGTAAGGTAGTACTCCCTTGCTTTACTTTAAATGTCTACAGACTATGTAATGCTATCCCTTTTTTTATTCCTGATAATGGTAATTTGTACCTTCTCTCTTTCTTCTTGATTAGTGACTAGAGGTTTAACAACTTTTTAATTTGCTCAGGCCAGGTGCAGTAGCTCATGCCTATAATCCCAGCATACTGGGAGGCCAAGGCAGGAGGATCACCTGAGGTCAGGAGTTTAAGACCAGCTTGGCCAACATGGTGAAAAAACCCATCTCTACTAAAAAATACAGAAATTAGCTGGACTTGGTGGTGTCCGGTGGAGGTTTCAGTGAGCCAAGATGGTGCCACTGCACTCCAGCCTGGGCAACAACGTGAGACACTGTCTCAAAAAGAAAATAAATTTTTTTTCAATCTGCTCAAAGAACCAGTTTTTGGTGTCTTTTTTTTTTTTTTTTGGTCTATTTTTCTGTTTTTCATTTCATTAAATTCTGCTGTTATCTTTATTACTCACTTCTCTCTGCTTGCTTAGGGTTTCATATATTCTTTTTATAGTTTATTAAGGTAGAAATTTAGATTATTGAATTGAGACCTATCTCCTTTTCTGATAAAAGCATTTAGTGCTATAAATTAACCTTGGAGTACTGCTTTAGCTGCACTGCACAAATTTTGGTATTTTATTCTATTTAAAATATTTTTAAAATTTCCTTACTCTACAAAAAGTATTTTTTAGGAGTCTGTTTTATATATTCTAAATATTTGGGGATTGATATTTTTCTTTGATTTGTGGTTTAATTCTATTATAAATACAACATTTTGTATGATTTTAACTCAACTTTGTGAAGATTTTATGGCCTAGTTTATGATCTGTCTTGGCAAGTATTTCATGGGCACTTAAAATGAATGTATATTCTGCAATTGTTGGCTGGGTGGTTCTATAAATTTTAGTTAGGTCAAGGAGGTTAATCATCCTATTCAAGTCTTCCATATCCTTCCTAATTGTCTACTTACCCTATATCAATTACCAAGACATATGCTGAAGTTTCCAAGCATAATTTCAGATTTGTCCATTTTTCTTTTAATTCTATCAGTTTTTGGTTCAGATACTGGGGAGCTCTGCTATTAGATGAATACACATGTAAGACTTTTATGTATTCTTGGTAAATTGTACCTTTTATCATTATGAAATATGTCCCTTTATCCCTGGTAATTTTCTCTATTCTTAAGTCTACTTTGTCTGACTCTATTATAGTCACTATAGCTTTCTTTTGGTTTTTGTTCGCATGATTTTTTTCATTTTTTAACTTTAACCCTTTACTGTCACTGTATTTAAAGAGGTTTCTTCTAGATAACATACAGTTAGGTCTTGTTATTTTATCCAATTAAATAACCATTTTTTAATTGGACCATTTACGGCATTTACACTGTTAATAATTAGCATAGTTGGATTTAAGGCTACCAATTTTATTATTGGTCTTCTGTTTGTCCTCTCTTCATTTGTTCCTGTCTTCCTCCTCTCATCCTCTGCCTCTTTAAAATAAACTTTCAGGGCAGTTTTAGGTTCACAGCAACAATGAGTAGAACATAAAGAGAATTCCCACATGCCCCTTTACCCTCATATGCACAATTTCCCCTATAATTAACATCTTGCATTCGTGTGTTATATGAGATGAACCAATACTGACACATGATTATTAACTACAGTCCATAATATGCATTAGGGTTCACTGTTTATGTTGCACAGTCTATGGATTTAAACATATATACAGACTTTTAGTCACCATTGCAGAATCCTACAGATTAATTTGACTAACCTCAAGTCCTCTGTGCTCTGCCTACATATCCTCCCCCAACTCAATTCTGGCTATCCATTAAGATACTCTGGCTACTCATTAAACTATCCATTAAGAGACGAGTATTTTGTTGTTTCCAGTTCATTATAAAAAAGGTTGCTATCATACTACTGATCTTTTTTATTGTCACTATAGTTTTGACTTTTTTCAGAATGTCATGTATTTGAAATCTTATGGTATTGTAGCCTTTCACATTGCATTCTTTCATTCAGTAATATGCTTTTAAGGTTCCTCTAAGCCTTTTCATGGCTTGAAAGCTCTTTCCTTTTTAGTGTTGAATCATTGCCTAAATGTACCATAGTTTATTTATCCATTCACCTACTGAAGGACATCTTGATTTTTTCCAAGTTGTGGCAATTATGAATAAAGCTGCTATAAATATCTGTGTACAGGTTATCGTGTGGATATAAGTTCATCTCATTTGGGTATATACCAAGAAGTTGTGACTGCTGGATCATATGGTAAAAACACAGCTTATAAGAAACTGTCAAACTGTTTTCCAAGGTAGCTGTATCATTTTGCATTCCCATCACTAATGAATGAGTGAGTGTTCCTGTTGCTCCACATTCTCATCAGCATTTGGTGTTGTCACTCTTTTGGACTTTTGCCATTCCAATAGCTGTGCTGTGGTATCTCATTTTTGTTTTAATTTGCAATTCCCTAATAACATATAATGTGGAACGTCTTTTCATATGCTTATTTGCCATCTGTGTATATTCTTTGATGAGGTGGCCCTCCCCTCTGTTCAATATACTTTAGTATTCCATATTAATTTATCTACTTTTCAGCTGTATCTTTGTACTGTGTTTTAGTAGCTGCTCTAGGGATTACAACATACAAAACTAACTTGACACAGTCTACTTAAGAGTCGACATTTCACAAGTTCAAGTAAAACAAAGAAGTCTTACAACTATTAGATCCATTACTGTTGTGAAATATATTACATCAACATACAAATTTTTAAACGTTTAAGTGTTCATTTTTCCTGCAAATGCTATTGTAGTACGATATACATAGGGCTGGGCACAGTGGCACATGCCTGTAGCCACAGTTACTTGGGAGGTTGAGGAGGGAGGATAGCTTAAACTCAGTAGTTGGAATACAGCCTGGGCAACATTTTATGAGACCCTGCATCAAAATAATGATGATAATAATAATACACATAAAATATTAAAATCATAAGTATAAATTATGACTATTTACAAAAGGAAGAGATTCTTATAACTAGAGCCCAAATTAAATATATATAATCAGAATCTCAGAAGTCTAAGTCTTATTATGACTTCTGAGTCGTAATAGCTATCTACTCTTACCTCCACACTCCAACCAATGGTAACTATTATTTATAACACTTACCAACCAATGGTAACTATTATTCTTACTTCTAAGATGCTAAGTTAGTAAGTTAGTTTTACCTACTACTAAAGTTCATATGAATAGAAAAATACATTATGTACAATTTTGTATTTGTTGCATACAATTGTATTTTGTACATTTTTAGTGCTGTATACTAGTAATCCATTATTTGGCTATACTACCATTAAACTATCCATTAAGAGATGAGTATTTTGTTGTTTCCAGTTTATTATGAAAAAGGTTGCTATCAACATGCTTATAGTTGTCTTTTAACTGTTTTTCAATGTGCTTGTAGCAATTTGCATTTCAACAGTACCATGTAAGAGTTCTGGATGGTCACCCATCTTGTCAACATGTTGTGTAATCAGTTTATTTCAGCCCTTATTGGTTACAACAGGCAGTGAAAGAGAGGAGAGGATAGAACAACTCCATCCCTGAGGAAGTATCTAGAGACTCTGTTATCACCTTCCAAAATAAAAAAATCTATTTTGTTCTCATCATATTTATGTTTTTTTCTTATGTCTTTGGGCATATTTAAAAGATACATAATAGCTAATTTGAAATTCTTACCTACTATTTACATCATTTTCATCATTTTAAAGTCTGTCTCTGATTACTGGTTTTTTTCCCCCTTGTTAGGGGTTTTTTTCCCTCTTTGTCTGTCTAGTGATTTCTGATTGGATGTTAGACACTGTATTTTACATTGCTGGATTTTGTTGTATTTTTTAAAGAGTGATAAACATTTTTCTTAACATGCAGGTAAGTTTCCTAGGATCAGTCTGATTCTTTTAAGACTTGCTTTTTAGCTTTGTGAAGCAGGGTCAGAGAAACCCTTACATTAGGACTATTTTGGTCCCATTGCTAAAACAGTGTCTTTCTGAGGATTATACCTAATACCTCACATAATAAAAGGTCATTTCATTCTGGCTGATGAGAATAGAATTACTCCTCTAATCTTGTATAAATACCAGACATTGTTAAGTCTACAGGATTTAGATGATTCTTTCCCCAGTCTCACGAAATTTTAACCCACATATGCACAGATCAGTAGTTGGCCACAGAGACTCAAGGAAACCCCTCAGATTTCTAGCTCTTTCTCTGTATATAATTACCTTCTTCTCTTTACTCTGCCTTACAAATTCTAGTTGCCTTTACCTTTATAACTCCATCTCTTCAATTACCAAGACCACTGGCATTAGTTTGGGTTTCCTCTTCATGAGCTGTGGCAAATTATCTTTAGGTGTTAATCTGGGGCTTTCCTCATTTATTTCCCCAAGATTGGAGTCCTGTAATGCTTACTGTCTAATATCCGAAAATATTTGACTTCTATCTTTTGTCTAGTTTCTGGTTGTTTATAGCAGAGGGGCAATTCCTATATCAGCTAACCCTTTATGTGTTCTATGATTTCATTTTGATGAAAATAAGCATTCAAGGAAGGACTCAGAGCTAAAGATAGCTGGATGCCATCCATTTCAACCACCTGCAGTGTCCTCATCTGTTACTTGGTTTCCTCACCTTTATAGTACGAATGATAGTATTTATCTTAGAATGATTGGAGGAAAACTTAAACAACACCTATTAGAAAATGCGTATGTGTAAATATTTGGCAAAGGGCCTAAAAAATATACTACACATTGGTCATTATCTATGGATGGTAGATGAATCTCACTTGTTCTTGCTCATCTATATTTTCTAAATAATCAAAAATTAACTCATTACTTTTGTAATAACTTAATGGTCTATTAGAAATATTAAAGAGGACCCTTTTTCTAAAAATTAAATATAATTCATGAATATAGATTGAGAATACATGAATTTGGAAGGATTTTAAAAGACAATAGGATTGTGATTATAACTAAGTTATTATTGTACTAGCTATATGGTATGCTTCAGATTAAAGAATGATTTCAGTATGCAAGGCATCTGTAAAATATCCAAGGTAACAAAACAAAGGACACTTAACAGCTTAATGGTTCTACCTTTCATAATCATGAGATTAATGTTCCCTTTTTTAGACACTGAGCTCACCAAATTACCTTTTGATGAGAATTTGGCTTACCAGGTGGATTTGCTAATCAGAGAGAAATACGCTAAAAAACTAACAATTGTATTAAATCTGCTTATGACTCATGTTGCATATTAATAAATGTACACTCAACATGATTTTTTTCCTATAACCCATTAATTTCTGCATTTCTAATCTACTAAGCGAACATCCAGACTCTGGATTGTAAGGACAGCAGCAAGGTAAAGACAGACTTGCCCAAACCCTGTCTTCTCATTATTCCCAACTAAATGTCATTACCCCATATGACTATTAAGAAGGATTTTTAAAATTCATGGTAGTGATTTCATTATACTCAATTCCCTTTCCTTTAAGCTTATTAGCACATAATGAGTTATTTGGCTCCTTGGTCTTGCTTTTTCTTTTCTTTTCTTTTTCTTTTTAAAGGGGAAAGCAAGTGACCAAATAGCCTTCACAGATTCAAATCTTTCATTAGGCCTATGGTAAGATTTATCTAAAATAAAATAACATTTCTAGCCCACAATTTGAAGAATCATGCTTATAAATCAAACAAGATCATACACAATAATACATTAGTGGACAATTTACGTTCAAACATCCTAGTTGTATAAGAAGCATTTTTTAAAATGTTAACATATACAGATATACCTATCATGAATAAGAAAATTTTTATTCAACAGTGAACTCTGCTTCTGTGATATAAATATGAAACAGTGTAAACTTATGCAAAGCACTGTTACCTACCAGATTATTCCACTTATTTTCATAAATATCTACCATATGAAAAGAGCTTTGGAGATAGATGATTTGAGAAGAATAGAAGAGGTAATTTAAAAAGCAATTTGAAAACAATTATTCTAGGAGAAATTTGGTTAATTATTATATTTATTCTTAAAAGACACCCACACCAAAAAAAAGAACTGGATTTCTATTTATACAAAAGTAAAATAAATACACAGAAAGAAAAAAAAAAAACTTCAGCCTCATTTGGTTAACTACTGATGTAGCAGCATGAGGTTTAAGCAGGGAGAAAAAACATGATCAATACGCTACCAGTGACTTTACTAAGCAGCAGGGTTTAAAGGCAGATTTTGTTTATAACATCAATTTTCTGCTCCTTTCTCCTCACACTGAAAATAACAAATATTGGTATACCCACTATCCAGACATATATAGATGAAAAACAAAGGCATCTGACTTTTCTTTTCATCTCTGATTCTTCTTTCCAAAATGGCCAGTGACATATGGCTTTTTAGAAACATAAATCAAAATCCCATTCAAGTACCCTGCAGATCACGTTAACCTTTCAATGACCACCTGAAAGATACAGATTCTTATTTGTTTTAAGCAAAACAGGAAATAACCTGAAACTGGGCACTGATGCTGGGAGGTTTTTTCTTCTTGTGCAAATGAAGAAGAGACTTGGTGATGCGATCTTGTAGTGTCAGTCTCGTCAGGTGCTTTAAAGAATTTACTTCTAGCAAGTGCTGAAAGAAGAGAACAAATTGCTCACATAAATTAAACTAAGAATAAGATAAAATTCTCAGCCAGTTTTTATTTTTTTCTATTTATATGATCATTTCCTATCTTAAATGACTGCGATGAATATGAAAGACTGATATCCAACATTCAGTCTATTCTCCAGTCTTCCTCTAGAAGCTAGAAAGCTAAAAAGAAAAGTACATTTCTCAAACTCTCTTGCATCTAGAATTCTGGATATGGTTTAAGTTTACCAATAAAAGGCCCATATGTGAAGGTATAACTGAGGCAGAGGCTCTGGCTACTAGATCTGCTTCTGCTAGCAAAAAACCACATACTATACGTACCTTTTTTCCTGTGGTCCCAGCATCCAGGCACTAGTTTTGTGAATGCTCAGAAGCCGAGTGCAAAACATTTGTGTTGTCATCACAACTATACTAAATGCAGCTTAGCCCTGGAGCAACTAGTTGTAGCAGTTTCTTCCGGATGGCTAATTTACACCACAGGCAGTATATACCTTCAAGGAGCAGCTACACTGACAGCTTCCTGATTTCCTAGCTTTCTAATTACATCCAGGGACAGTTCTGCATATGTTATTTTAACATGTGACTTCTAATGACTTTGTAAGTGCCTACTTAAGTCCTTTTATACTTAAAAATATCTACTGTAATTACTGTTATCTCAAACTGTACCCTGACTCATAAAGACAATAATACCAGGGTGATAGTTGGTGTGCCAGAGACATACACACACACAAAAACAAAGCACAGTATCTATTAACCATGATGTACTACACTATAAATTAGGAAAATAGGAGTTAGCCATGAAGCTACTAAAGATGTAAAGATAGTACAAAAGTATCTGGGAGCTTTTTTAGCCAATTATAATTTTTTAAACCACACAATATTTACGGTAGTGAGTTTATAAATGTTAAGAATTTATATAGATGTAAATATATAACGTTATTTTAAAAGTAGTAAAAAGTCTTAATGTATGAGAAACACAAGATTGTGTTAAAAACATGACAAATTTACAAGTCTAAAGGTATTTATTTATTTAGACAATACAAACATTTAAAAAACCATGCATATTGAAAAAAGCGTAACACATATGTAAACAAGTTGAATTAAGGAAATGTTATTTCCTACAAATGAAAAGGCTTATTATCTGTTTATAAAATAACTTTAAAAATTCTTAAAAAGACAGATACCACAGTAAAAAAAAGAGCAGATGATCTGACGAAGCAATTCTCAAAGATAAAATGGCAAGTAACAAAATCACAATCCATTTGATCTCACTTGTATTGAAGGAAAATGCCATTTCTTTTAAGAGAGGTTTTCTGCATCAGATTGGCAAATACAATAAAGACTGACAAGAGCCAGTATTCATGAGGTGATGGGAAACAGGCATATACTGTATACTCACTGTTCTTAGGAATGTAATTTATTATAACTTTCCTGATGAGCAATTTTACATTTAGATATTTATTCTAAGGACTTATCAAAGAAGATCTGTGTTGTTTTTAACAATATACTTCAAAAAAAATGAAAAATTATTAACAGAGATATGCCATTATGTAGAATTATTTAAATAAAGTATGCTTCATTTACACAACTGAATACTCTGCAGCTCATAAAGTTACTGTAAACCTGTATTTCCTGACATGGGAAAATATTTGCCAACACTAGTGGCCAAAAAAAAAAAAACAAAAAACACCTCATGTAAAACAACATACATGTAAAAAGGGCATTTGTGCTAAATTTTAGACAATTTTTGATTTACTTTTATTAGCATTTTTTAACTATCACACGCTTCACTGTATGTATATTCATAAAAATATTTTCATATTATTCAAGAATCAATTAGAATAATATATAGGTTACCCTTAAGTAAAAACAAATTAACAAATTAGCACTGAAGGCTAAAATAATTCCTCCCCTTCCACTTTTAATATATTACTGAGAAAAAGACCTTGGAATTAAAGTTTGAGTTTAAATTGTTTCTCACTGTGAAAATAATGCCAGAGAGACTATAGAAAATAAAATAACTATTAAAAAGTCTTTGCTGTCGGCCGGGCGCGGTGGCTCAAGCCTGTAATCCCAGCACTTTGGGAGGCCAAGGCGGGTGGATCACAAGGTCAACAGATCGAGACCATCCTGGTCAACATGGTGAAACCCCGTCTCTACTAAAAATACAAAAAATTAGCTGGGCATGGTGGGGCATGCCTGTAATCCCAGCTACTCAGGAGGCTGAGGCAGGAGAATTGCCTGAACCCAGGAGGCGGAGGTTGCGGTGAGCCAAGATCGCGCCACTGCACTCCAGCCTGGGTAACAAGAGGGAAACTCCGTCTCAAAAAAAAAAAAGTCTTTGCTGTCATGTATACTGTAAAAGTTTGGAAAACTAAACATGACATTGATTTCTGCCTCAGAGTCATTTCAATTTTTTTCATTTGCTTGGAATACTCTGTAGCCGGGCCTTCACAAGGCTTGGTTTTAAGTGGCACTGAATATGTAGTTTAACTTTCTCAGAAAGTTCTTGCTTAAATACTGAAAACATAGCCCACTTCCATGTTCATTACCTGTCACTTAATTTTCAACACTGCACATAATATCATCTAAATTATCTTTTCATTTATTTGTTAATTTGTATACTGCCTTCTTCTTTAAAAAATAACCTCCTGGAGTGCCAGGTACTGTGGCTCAGGCCTGTAATCCCAGCATGGTTGAGGCAGACAGATCACTTGAGCTCAGGAGTTGGAGACCAGTCTGGGCAACATGGCAAGACCTCGTCCCTACTAAAAATACAAAAATTAGCCAGGCATGGTGGTGAGCCCTGGTGGCCCTAGCTATTCAGGAGGTCAAGACAGGAGGACTGGCTGAACTCAGCGGGCAGAGGCTGCAGTGAACCAGGACTGCACCACTGCACTCCAGCCTTCGTGACTGAGTAAGACTGTGTCCCAAAAATAAAAAATAAGTAAAAGATAATCTCCCATAAGATTCTGACAGTACTGTTCATCCCTGTACCAATAAATTCCGAAAATAGTGTCCGGTTGAGAATAGGATTCAATAAGTATTAGTTTCAATGAATTAAATACCTAGCAACTGGCTGGGCGTGGTGGCTCACACCTGTAATCCCAGCACTTTGGGAGGCTGAGGTAATGGATTACCTGAGGTCAGGAATTTGAGACCAGCCTGGCCAACATGGTGAAACCCCATCTCTACTAAAAAAACAAAAATTAGCCAGGCAAGGTGGTGGGTGCCTATAATCCCAGCTACTTGGGAGGCTGAGGCAGGAGAATTGCTTGAACCTGGGAGGCGGAGGTTTCAGGGAGCTGAGATGGTGCCACTGTGCTCCAGCCAGAGCAAAAGAGGGAGACTGTATCAAAAAAGAAAAAAAAGGAAAAAAAAAAAAAAGCTAGCAACTAGCGAACTTTGAGCAATGCCTTCCCTACCAAGTGGAGATCAGACTTCTTCCCATATACCTAACCATAACTTGGTGAATCAACATATATTCACAGAGTGATTACTAAAGGTCAAGCTCTGTTGTAAGTGCTAGGGATATATTGCATTCAAGTTCAGGCTACTAGGACATTAAAAAATAATTTGATTGCCTATAAGGCTTATGAAAAAAGATAAAATAATACCATAAATCTAGAGGTAAAGGGATACAGAGGTACTTCCTTTCTTAGGGCTTCAGTTCCTTGTCTATTTCAACGCTTTCTTAATTCTATCATCATGGTTGAGTTTATTAAGCTTAGTTAACCAGTTTATTTTTCCAACAATTATCTACTGCTTGCTGTGTAAGGTGCTGTAGACAAAAAGATTAATAAGCTATTGCTTGATATAGTCTGTTTGCATATCCCAAAATTCATATATTGAAACCTAATCCCAGTGTGACAGTATTAAGAGGCGAAGAGGAGGGGCCCTTGGGAAGTAGCTGGGTAGCAGTATTAGTACCTTGATAAAGACCAAAAGAGCTTGTTCACCCCTTCTGCCATGTTAAAACACACAGAAGGTACCATTCCATGAGGAACGCGCCATCGATAGACATCAACTGTGAAAACTTAATTTTGAACTTCCCCGCCTTTTGCACTGTATTTTTTTCTTTGCAAATTAGCCAATCTAAAACATTTTATCATAGTAGCCCAAACAAACTAAGGCATTTCTCATGCTATTAACAAGGACTAAAATGGGTAACAAAATTAACTCCAAGGCTGGACACAGTGGCTCACACCTGTAATCCCAGCACTTTGGGAGGCTGAGGTAAGCAGATCACTCGAGGCCAGGAGTTGGAGACCAGCCTGGCCAATATGGCAAAACCCTGTCTCTAGCAAAAAAAAAAAAAAAAAAAAAATAGCAGGACATGGTGGTGCACACCTGTAATCCCAGCTACTTGGGCAGCTGAGGCATGAGAATTGCTTGAACCCAAGAGGCGGTGGTTGCAGTGGGCCAAGATCGTGCCACTGCACTCCAGCCTAGGTGACAGAGTAAGACTCTTGTCTCAAAAAAGTAATAACTTCAAGATTTGAGCCCAAGTGACTATAAAAATTTACTAGGAGAGCAACACAGTAAAATCGCTTCAGCCATGAATTTTGAGACAAGGAAGATATCCAAGTACAAATGCACACTGAAAGAATGTAACTTAAAAAAATAGGTCATGTTAGAAAAGTAGATCCAATAGAAGTGACAGTTTCAAGTTGAGGGAATAAGTTTTAACAAGAAAAATGGGAAAGTACTACCAAAACAGAGCTATCATCTTGTGGAAGGATGAACTTGAGCTCATGAAAGCTGCCTCTGCATTTCAAGTGGATGCTTGCCTGATGCAAACTAGGCTAATTTGTTATCTAAAAAGGAACAACAGCGGTGTGTCATCTCAGAGACTGTAAGTTGTACAAACTAAGTGCTGACTGTGGCTCCTGTAGAGAGTTTTGATGGAAAGGCTCCCTGTAATAACAAGGATCTCAGATAATTTTGATTTAAACCCAAGCTAGATGTCTTCCCTTTCATCCACTCCTCCTGCACTCCATCTCTTCCTAAGTCATCCATACTTCTTAAATAGAGAACTTAGTTTGGGATTCTGGGATGAAATTAGTGAGCTGAAGATGTTTGGTCTCCTATTATATACTCAAAAAGTTCCTTAGGGGAGGGATATACCTTATCTAGCATAGACTGTGTAAACAGAAGATATTGTAAATAAAAAGTTAAAAAGAATTAAAAGCAGTAATAAGTTTCAAAGATATATATTCAATAAGTAAAAAGGTCAAAAAGTTAGTATGGTCTAAATTCCTTTCCCTCAACGATCTTTTTCTAAAACAAAATAAGCTGAACGTATTTAACACATACAAGTTTTGACACATTTATGTAGCTATGAAGCCATCACCGCAATCAAGATAATCAATTATGGCATCAAGGCCATAACCCCTAATGCTTTCTTTGTTCCTTCTGCCCCTTTGCCACTCCTCCCTCTTCCTTAATCACTGCATGCTGCTTCCTGGCAATCTTTAATCTACTTTAGGTCACTGTACATTTTGGGTTTTTCATCTTTTTTAGAATGACAGATAATAATTGTATATATTTATGAGGCACAATGTGATGTTATGATACATGTATACACTGAGTAGTGATTAAATCAGGCTAAATAAAATATCCATCATCTCACATACTTATTTCTTTGTGGTGAGATCATCTGAAATCTACTTGTACAGCAACTTTGAAATATATAATGCATTATTATGAACTATATTCAACCTGCTATGCAAAAGATCACTAGAATCTGTCTAACTGAAACATTATCCTTTGACCAATGTTGCCGCTTTCCCATCCCAACCCTATACCCCCAACTTTTGGAAACCATGACTCTATTATATACTGCTATGAGTTTGGCTTTTTGTTGTTGTTACGGTTAAAATAAATACTTAAAAACAATATAGGCCGGGCGTGGTGGCTCAAGCCTGTAATCCCAGCACTTTGGGAGGCCGAGGCAGGTGGATCACGAGGTCAAGAGATCGAGACCAGCCTGGTCAACATGGTGAAACCCCGTGTCTACTAAAAATACAAAAAATTAGCTGGGCATGGTGGCGCGTGCCTATAATCCCAGCTACTCAGGAGGCTGAGGCGGGAGAATTGCCTGAACCCAGGAGGCGGAGGTTGCGGTGAGCCGAGATCGCGCCATTGCACTCCAGCCTGGGTAACAAGAGCGAAACTCCGTCTCAAAAAAACAAAACAATATAAACTATTGTTTAATTTTAATTAGCATTCATTAAGTAGCCCATTGTTAGTTCCTAAGAAACAAATATGAATAAATATCAAGCACTATATAATTGGTAATTACTTAATGTACTTAACATTAGATAATTAAGTTATGTCTTTCTCCTTTCCAATTCCTATGCTCTTTATTTCTTTCTCTTGCTTAATTGCTCTGGCTAGGACTTCCAGTACTATGTTAAATAGAGAAAGTGGGGAAAGTGGGTATCCTTGTTTTATTCTAGATCACAGAAGAAAAGCTTTCCATTTTTCCTTGTTTAATATGTTGTCTGTGAGTCTGTCATGTGGCCTTTATTATGTTGAAGTACATCTGTTCTGTCTATAACATGAAAGTTTTATAATGAATGAACGTTGAATTTGGTCAAATGCTTTATCTGTGTCTATTGAAATAATTGTGTAATTTTTCCCTTGATTCTGTTAGTGTAATATATCACATTTACTGATTTACATATGTTAAACAATTCTTGAATTACTGGGATTAATCCCATTTAGTCATGAAAAATTATCTTTTTAATGTGCTACTGAATTTCGTTTCTTAGTAGTTTGTTGAGGATTTATGCATCCGGGTTCAATCAGAGACAGTGCCCTATAATTTTCTTTTTTGTTGTGTTTTTGTCTGGTTTTCCTATCAAGGCCTTAAAAATGAGTTTAGAAGAACTCTCTCTCCATTTGTTTGAAATAGTATGAAAAGGGCTAAGATTTATTCTTCTTCAAATCTTTGGCAGAATTGAACAGTGAAGCCATCCTGTACTGGACTTTTCTTTGATGGGAGACTTTTTATTACTGATTCCAACTCATAGTTGTTACTGGTTTCTTCGTATTTTCTATTTCTTCATGATTCAGTTTTGGTAGTTGTATGTGACCAAGAACTTACCCGTTTCTTTTAGGTTTTCCAAATAGTTGGCTTAGAGTTGTTAGTAATAGGCTCTTATGATCCCTTATATTTCTGCGGTATCAGTCATAGTGTCACCTTTCACATCTCTGAATTTATGTGATTGTGCTCCTTTTAAAATTTTGTCTAGCTAGAAATTTGTCGATTTTTATCTTTTCAAAACACTAACTCTTCATTTCATCAATGTTTTTTATTGTTTAAGTCTCTCACTTATTTCTGATGTGATCTTTACCATTTTTCTTCTATTAATTTGGGGTTTACTTTGTTCTTGTTTTTCCTAGTTCCTTAAGAAATGTTATTGGTGGTTTATTGAAAATCTTTCTCATTTACTGACATAGACAATTATTGCTATAAACTTCCTCATTAGAACTGCTTTTGTTGTAGACTATAGGTTTTGGTATGTTGCATTTGTATTCTCGTTTGTTTAAACTTTTTTTTTTTTTTAGACGAAGTCTCACTTTGTTGCCCAGGCTGGAGTGCAGTGGTGCAGTGGCATGATCTTGGCTCACTGCAAACTCCACCTCCCAGGTTCAGGCAATTCTCCTGCCTCAGCCTCCTGAGTAGCTGGGATTACAGGAGTGTGCCACCATGCCCAGCTAATTTTTTTATTTTAGTAGAGATGAGGTTTCACCACGTTGGTCAGGCTGGTCTCGAACTCCTGACCTCGTGATCCACCTGCCTTGGCCTCTAAAAGTGCTGGGATTACAGGCGTGAGCCACCGCCCCTGGCCTAAATTTTTTAAAATTTCCTTTTTAGTATCGTGACTCATTTGTAGTTCAAAAGTATGCTGTTTTAAAACTGTTTGTACATAGTTTCTAAAGAATCTCTTATTATTGATTTCTAGTTTAATCCCTTGTGATCACAAAAGATACATCCCATTTTGAAATCTTTTTAACTTACTGAGACTTGTTTTATAGCCAACACATGACATATCTTGAAGTTCTGTTGCTAATGAAAAAAATGTGGCTGGGTGTGGTGGTGCACACCTGTAATCTCAACACTTTGAAAGGCCCAGGTGGGTAGATCACCTGAGGTCAGGAGTTCAAGACCAGCCTGACCAACATGGTGAAACCCCGCCCCCACTACCAAATACAAAAAATTAGCCAGACGTGGTGATGCATGCCTGTAATCCCAGCTTAGTGGGAGGATGAGGCAGGAGAATCACTTGAACTCAGGAGGTGGAGATTTCAGTAAGCCAAGATCACGTCATTACACTCCAGTCTGAGCAACAAGAGCAAATGCTGCTGTCTCAAAAAAAAAAAAAAAAAAAAAGGAAAAGGAAATAGAAAAAAAAATAAAAAATGTGTATTCTACAAATGCTGGGTAGAATGTTTTATAAATGTCTGTTGGGTTCATTTATCTAAAGTGCAGTTTAACTTCACTGTTCTTTGCTGATTTTTGCCTTATTGTTCTATCCATTGCTGAAAGTGGAGTGTTGGATGTAGAGGGTAGATCCCATAAGCACCAAGGTAGGAGCAAAAAGCCTCAGCCTATTTCCATACAAATAACAAAGAAGAAAGTAACTAGAAATATAACTGTAGTAGTTATTAGTTATTCATATGTGATCTCAGTTATTCATAGGTGATCTTAATTCTTTTACTAATGCCTCTCAGGTCAGAAGTGTGAACCTGGGGTGACATTGTGAAATGAATGACACTAAGGCAAGATGCTTTAAGCACTCTGTCACGCCCGTATAAGGGCTGCTGGAGGGCTTCTGGGCTGTGTGGCAGCACCAGCGCTATGAAAGTGCCTGCTGTTCAGCCAGCTAGGGAAGGAGATGTCCAAAATGGCCAAGACATCTCCTTCCTGGAGAAGTTTGGAGAAAACTCCACTTCTCCAAGCTCTTGTGATAAGGCCTGATGGCTGTCAGGTAAGCCCGCAGACATCTGGGGGCTTAACTGTCTCTATGTGATGCTGTGCTTCAGTGGTCACATTCCAAGTCTACTCTCATGTTCTGCTTCTGTACCTGGTTCCTTTTGTCTTACAAAAGATAATCAGTAATAGTAATATAAATCTTAATGTTGTAGCTCTTTCTTAAAAAGTATGGAAAAAGTGCTGATGCATTATGTTCCTTACCTTAATTCAGGTGCCAGAAATTCCTGAGCCCCTCCCTGAATGATACGTGATGTACCTCACCCTATCACTGCCATGCCCTATCTACCCTGCCCCCAGTCACCAACTACCAAGGCCATACCCTACCTCCCCTGCCCCCAGTCTCTGCCAGACCCTACGTACCCTGCCCCCAGATTTGCAACTCAATAAAAGTGAGAGAGTCCCGGCATTCAGGGCCACTGCTGGTCTTCGAGATTTGGGTAGCAGTGGACTCCTGGGCCCAAACTCTCTTTTCTCTATCTCTGTGTCTTATGTCTTTTATTTCTACAATTTCTCAGCTGGGAGGGGCTCAGAGAATCCTGCAGGGCTGGACCCTACATTGATGTCCCCTATAATTACTGTATTGCTCTCTCTCTGTCTGTATAGATCTAATAATATTTGCTTCACATATTTCTGGGTGCTCTAGTGTTGGTTGCATATATATTTTTAGTTGTTATATTCTCTTGCTGAATTGATCCCTTTATCATTATATTACGGCCTGCTTGTCTCATTTTACTGTTTTTGACTTGAAGTCTATTTTATCTGACATAACTCTAGCTACTCACGCTCTCTTTTGGTTTCTATTTGTATCATTTCATTTTTATCTGACATAACTATAGCTACTCACGCTCTCTTTTGGTTTCTATTTATATCATTTCCCATTCCTTCACTTTCATTCTGTGAGTCTTTACAGGTAAATTGATTTTCTTGAATGCATCATACAGTTGGGTCTTGTTTTTATTCATTCCATTAGTCTGTATCTTTTAATGGGAGAATTTAATGCATTTTCATTCAAGGTCATTACTGATAGGTGAGGACTTACTCCTGCCATTTTGTTAATTGTATTCTAGTTGTTTTATATGTATTTTTTACCCTTCTTCCTCTTTTACGATTTACCTGTCTGCTTTGGTGGTTTTCTGAAGAGATAAGCTTTAATTCTTTCCTTTTTCTTATTTATGTAACTGCTGTCATTTTGTTCTTTCAGGTTACTATGGGACTTACATTTTAAAATCTTATAATAGACTATTTTAAACAGGTAACAACTTAACTTTGCATATAAATACACTAGACTTTCATCCCTACCTCCCAAAATTTATAACTTGCTACCTTAGTTTACATCTTTTTAAAATTATGTTACTTAACATTTAATTGTAGCTATAGACATCACTGACCATTTTACATTATAACTTTCATACCAGAGATTAAAAGACTATATACCACCATTATATTAATAATATATTCTGAGTTTGAAAGTGAAATTAGCTCTACTGGTTCTAAATTTGATTCTGAACTTACTTCTACCAGTGAGTTTTATTCTTTGGCATATTTTTATCATGGTAGTTATAATATCATATTTCTTCTGTCCCTGTACCGACCTGTGCATTTGGTGAAGCAGCTGCCTCTTCCAATTTTATGGAGTAACTTTCATAAGAAGACATTTTCCACTAGATGGATCCTAGGGTGTAATTGGGTAGGGTGCTTTGGATTTGGTTCTAGGTAAGTGCAGCAGTGTAGTCTCTATGTGATTTCTTTAGCTGTAATCCATATCCACTGTTACTGCCCCAGTGACTTAGGCAGTGGGTGTTTACAAAGTTGGTGTGCTTTTCCAGTACTATGTTGGTGCCACCAAGCAAGCCAGTCCTCTGGTCCTGGAGAGCACATGCAAAGCTTGAGTGATAGTTCCAAGCCGTGCACAGTGGTATATACCTATAATCCCAGCAACTTGGGAGGGTGAGGCTGGAGGATTACTAGAACCGAGGAGTTTACATCCAGTCTGGGCAACATAATGAGACCCTGCATGTTTTTGTTTGTTTGCTTGTTTAAGTGTAGGGGGCCAGACAGTGGTTCATGCCTGTAACTCAGCACTTTGGGAGCCCGAGGCAGGAGGACTGCTTGAGATCAGAAGTTCGAGGCAGCCTAGGCAATACAGTGAGATCCTGTCTCTACCAAAAATAGAAAAATTAGCCAGGCATGGTGGTGCATGCCTGTATTTCCAGCTACTTGGGAGGCTAAGGCAGGAAAACTGATTGAGCCTGGGGGATAGAGGCTGAAGTGAGCCATGATCACACAACTGTATTCCAGCCTGGGTGACAGTGTGGCTGTGGGTAAAGTCATCAAACAAGCTGATCTTGATGCCAAGGGTGTTGTCCGAAGCATGGTTGTTCAAGCAAATGAAATGGCAGTGTCACCAGGAGCAGAGCTACCAGACAGCCTGACCCTCAGGCCCTGCAGCGTACACATACAGAGCATAGTGGTTCGGTAGGTCGCAGAGGTGGCATCACTGGATATACACCAGTCCACTGGCTCTGGAAGGCACACACAAAATGCACCAGTTCAGCCAGTTGTAGGGAGAGCATCATCAGATGCTGGGTGGGCTAGTCCTCAGGACCTGGGGTAAGAGTACACATCTACTCATCATGGGGGTGGTGTTGGCAAGAGGGGGGCCACCAAGTGGGCCCATCCTCAGGCCCTGGGGGAGGGCACAAATCCGACGATCACAGGTGCTACATTGTCAGGGGTGGGGCTGCTGGGCAGGCTGATCCTCAGGCCCTAAGACATTTCTTTGGCAAAATGTCTATTCAAGTCCTCTGCCCATTTTTAAATCAAATTATTTGCTTTTTTGCTAGTAAGTTGTTTGGAGTCCTTATACATTCTGGACATTAACTCACTGACAGATGCATAGTCTACAAATATTTTCTCCCATTCAGTTTGTCTCTTCATTCTGTGGATTAGTTTCTTTGCTGTGCAGAAACTTTTGAGTTTGATGCAATCCCATTTGTCTATTACTGCTTTCGTTACCTGTGCTTTGCGGGGGTCATAGTCAAGGTATCAATGTCATAGAGTTTTCCTCCTATGTTATCTTCTACAGTTGTCCCTCAGTATCCATGGGGATTGGTTCCAGAACCACACTGAGACAAAATTTGTACACACTCAAGTCCCATGGTTGGCCCTGCAGAACCCACAGGTACAAAAAGTTGGTCCTCCATAAGGGTGGATTTTGCATCTCAAAACTACCTTATTTTTGATCCACATTTGGTTGCATATGTAGAACCCACAGATATGGATGACTGTATTTATTTTTTAAAACCCATGTATAATGGACCTGCACAGTTCAAACTTGTGTTCAAGTTTAACAGTTTCAGGTCTTAAGTCTTTAACCCACTTGAGTTGGATTTTTCATGTGGGGTGAGATATGCTTCCAATTTCATTCTTCTACATGTGGATATCCAGTTTTCCCAACATCATTTACTGAAGAGACTGTACTTTACTCATTGTGTGTACTTGGCACCTTTGTTGAAAGTCAGCTGACCATAAGTGTATGGGTTTACTTCTGGGCTTTTAATACTTTTCTATTGGTCAATGTATATTTTCTTCTACCAGTTCCATGCTGTTTTGATAATAGCTTTCTAACATACTTTAAAATCAGGTAGTGTGAGCCTGCAGCTTTGCTCTTTTTGTTCAAGATTGCTTTGGCTATTTGGGGTCTTTTGTGTATTCATATGAATTTCAGGATATTTTTTATTTCTGGTAAAAAATTAAAATGAAATTTTGTAAAGATTGTACTAAATCAGTGAATCACTTTGAGTAATATGGATATTTTAACAATGTTAATTTTTCCAACCCACTAACACAGGGTATCATTGTGTCTTCAATTTCTTTCATCAATGTTTTATGATTTTCTGTATATAGATTGTTAACCTCATTAATTAAATTTACCATAAAATAGCTTATATTTTTTGATGCTATTGTAAATGGGATGATTTCCTTAATTTCTTTTCAGATAGTTAATTTTTCATTTATAAAATGCTACTAATTTTTTGGCTGGGTGCAGTAGCTCATGACTGTAATGTTAGTACTCTGGGAGGCCAAAGCAGGAGAAGCACTTGAGGCAAAGACTTCAAGACTAGACTGGGCAACACAGAGAAGATTCTATCTTTACAAAAAAAAAAATTTAATAGCCAGATTGTGGTAGCATACATACATCCACATTCCTAGCTACTGAGGAGGTTGAGGTGGGAGGATTGCTTGGACCCATGAGTTCAAGGTACACTAAGCTACGATCACGCTATTGCACTTCAGCCTGAGTGGCAGAGTGATACCTTGTCTCTATTTAAAACAAAAATAGAAAGAAACACTACTGATTTTTGTGTGTTGACTCTGTATCCTGAAACATTACTGAAGTATACTATGGAATTCCTTTATCAGTTCTAATGGCTTTTTAGTGGGGTCTTGAAGATTTTCTGTATAACGTTATATTGTTGACAACCATGACATGACTTCTTCCTTTTGAATCTGGATGCCTTTTATTTCTTTTTATTACCTAAATTCTCTAACAATTCCAGTAACACACTGCATAGAAGTGACAGTGGGCATCCTTTTCTTGTTCCTGATCCTAAAAGAAAAGCTTTCAACTTTTCAGAGTGAGTACAACGTCAGCTGGGGGCTTGTCACATATGGCCTAATTATATTGAGGAACAGTCCTTGTATACCAAATTTGTTGAGTTTTTAATCATAAAGATTGACTCTTGTCAAATTCTTTTTCTGCATGTGCTGAGATGATAGTACAGTTTTTGCTATTCATTGTGTTAATATGGTCAATCACATTTATTGATTTGCATATGTTGAACCATTCTTGTATCCCAAGAATAAATCCCAATTGATCATGGTAAATGATCCTTTCAATATTATATTAAAATTGGTGTAATAGCATTTTGATGAGGATATTCACTATTGTGAATAGTGCAGAAATGAACAGAAATAGAACTATTTATTTTCCTCTGGGCATGCACCCAGTCATGAGATTGCTGGGTTGAATGGGAGTTCAACTCTTAGTTCTTTGAGAAATCTCCAAAGTGTTCTCCATGGTACCCGAACTAATTTTCTTGTAGTATTTCCACAGGGTATCAGGATAATGCTGACCTTATAAAATGAGCTTGAGGTATTCTCTCCAGTTTAATTTTTTGAAAGAGTTTGAGAAGGACTGGGATTCATTATTCTTTAAATGTTTGGTAGTACTGCATCATGAAACTATCTGGCACTGGGCTATTCTTTTATGATAAGAATTTTTATTGCTGGCTGGGCACAGTGGCTCATGTCTGTAACCCAAGCACTTTGAGAGGCCAAGGCTGGCAGATTACTTAAGCTCAAGAATTCGTGACTAGCGTGGCCAACATGGTCAAACCCCAACTCTACTGAAAATACAAAAATCAGCCAGGTACGGCAGCACACACCTGTAATCCCAGCTACTTAGGAGGCTGAGGCAGGAGAATTGCTTGAACCCAGGAGACGAAGGTTGCAGAGAGCCAAGACTGAGCCACTGCACTCCAGCCTGGATGACAAAGCAAGACTCCATCTCAAAAAAAAAAAAAAATTTATTGCTGATTCAATTTCCTTATTATTGATCATATTTCTGGTTTCTTCATGACTCAGTCTTGGTGAGTTATTTTTCTAGGAACTTTATCCATTTCTCCTAGGTTATTCAATTTGTTAGCATGTAAGTTCTCATATAACAGTCTCTTACTGTTTTTCATTTCTGTGGTATCTCTCATTTTTTATTTTATTCTCTTTCTTAGTTATTTTGTTTATCCTTAAAAAACCCAACTCTTAGCTTCACTGATCTTTTCTATTGTTTTTATAGCTCTATTTATTTCTGCACTGATCTTTGTTATTTCCTCCCTTCTACTAACTTTGAGTTTATTTTGTACTACTTCTTTTGTTCCTTGAGGTATAGCATTATGTTGTTTATATGAGATTTTTTTCACTTTTCAAATTACACTGATGTATTCTTTTGTGTGTCCACACGCGCGTGCACGCGTGTGTGTGTGTGTATGTGTGTGTAATTGATAGAATCTTACTCTATCACCCAGGCTGGAGTACAGTGAAATGAACATAGCTCATTGCAGTCTCAGACTCCTGGGCTGAAGTGATACTTCCTCCTCAGCCTTCTGTGTAGCTAGGACTACAAGCACCAACACCACATCATCTTCTTTATGTGGGCATATGTTCTTATGAAATCCCTCTAAGAACTGCTTCTGTTGCATTCTGCAAGTTTTGGTATGTTGTGATTCCATTTTCATTTGTCTCAAAATGTTATTTAATTTCCCTTTCAACTTTTTATTTGCTAAAATAAGTACATCAAATTAAGTTGTTCAAGAGAATATTGTTTAAATTTTCACATTCATGAATTTTCCATGCTTTATCCTATTATTCATTCTTAGTTTCATACCACAATTGGTCAGGAAAGATACCTGATATGACTTCAGTGTTAAGAATTATTATATGAACATATGATCTATCCCAAAGAATGTCCCTTTTATGCTTCAGATGAATGTGTATTCTGATGCTGTTGACTGAAATGTTCTGTAGATGTCTATTAAATGCATTTGGTCCACTGTTCTCTTCAAATCCAGTGTTTCCTTATTGATTTTTGGTGTGGATGGTCTGTTTGTTGTTCAAAGTGGGGTGCTGAAATCCTCTAGGATTACTGTATTGTAGTTTATCTCTCTCTTCAGATGTCTCAACATTTGCTTTATACATTTAGATGCTACAATGTTGGGTGCATATAGATTTAAAATTGTTATATCCTTTGGATGACCAGACCCCTTTTTTATCATTATATATTGACCTCCTTTATCTCATCTACAGTTTTTGACTTAAAGTTTATTTTGTTTGTTACCAAGATAACTACTGTTGCTCTCTTTAAGTTTTTATTTGCATGGGATTATCTTTTTTCAGCCCTTAATGTTCAGTTTGTACATCTTTAAAGCTAAAGTGAGTCTCTTGCAGGTAGCATATAGATGAGTCTTTTTTTTTTTTTTTTTTTTTTTTTTGAGACAGAGTCTCACCCTGACACTAGGCTGGAGTACAGTGGCACAATCTCAGCTCACTGCAACCTCCACCTCCCGGTTCAAGTGATTCTTCCACCTCAACCTCCCAAGTAGCTGGGACTACAAGTGGCACACCACCACGCCCAGCTAATTTTTGTATTTTTTAGTAGAGACAGTGTTTCACCATGTTGGCCAGGATGGTCTCAATCTCTTGACCTCGTGATCCACCCACCTTGGCCTCCCAAAGTGCTGTGATTACAGGCGTGAGCCACTGTGCCCGGCCGGGAGTGTGCTTTTTAACTACTTATCTGCATTGACCCAGGGAGTGCAGTCCCTGGAAATGTCTGTGTCATTAAAACCACCTCTTTGTTCTCTGTTACTGTAGTTCATATTTTCTAAGATTTATATACAGTATCTACTATTACATGTAATTATTTTGAGATTCATTCATGTTGTTCCATGTATTTATTACTTTTTATTGCTGAGTTAAGTATTCCATTATATGGATATACCACAGTGTGTTTATCTATTCTTATGTTGATGAAAGTCTGAGTTGCTGCCAGTTTTTGGCTATTACAAATAAAGCTGCTATGAAAGTTAATAAAAAAAACAAAGCAAAACAAAACAACCCTCCCCCCCCCCGCTGCCAAAACACACACACACACAGCACACAAAACCAGAGCTATATTAACATAGAGGTAAGTACTGCTCACCAAATCCTGCCCAGTATTTATATATAGTTTACATGGGTTAAAACAATAATGTTATTATTTTATGGCACTTGAAAAATTATATATAATTCAATTTTCAGTGTGCATTAATAAAGTTTTATTGGAATGCAAATTATAGCTGCATTTGTGCTACAACAGCAAAGCCAACTAGTTACAACAGAAACTGTAAGCCTTAAAAGACAACATCCCTTTACAGAAAAAACCTGGCAAACATTTTACTATAGATAATTGGATTAGGTGAGCACTAATCAGAAATTAGTTTAAAATCAGGTACAATTCACAATTTGACCTTAATTTGGAGAAACAAAAAAACTTTATATAAAGAGACAATAATGAAACAAAAATTTACATTTATATTCAGAAGTTATTAAAATACTAGAAAATGATATATATCACAAATAAATATTTACCTGAATCATTAGGCTTAGCATTTCATAACAGTGATATTTCTAAAATGGATTCAATTAAGAGCATGATCACGTTCAGTTCAAGACTAAATACAAATAAGGTTATTTGTTTTTGATATATAAAGATTGTATGAGTAATAAAAAATAATTGTGTAGCAGAATACCATGCAAAAAAAAAGTTTTCACAGTACTCACCTTTGGAAGGGCAGGCTTGGATTTGAAATTTTTGTTTCTCCTATAGAGATAAATCATGCATTAAAAAAAAGCTACTGTAAAAAAACCCAAAAACAAAAACTACTGTAGAAAACAAAGATTTCAAGGTCTCTTCTAAAACAACCTATTATATACCCATTACTAAGACTGTAGGTCCTGTATATGAAAACACTATCTGATTCAACCAAGCAGGCACCTTGGGAAGGAAGAATAAACAAGTAAAAGATACTTGCCTTGTTATATAAACAGATTTACACCTGACGATTAGTAACACCAAGTTATACATTCTAAGCTACAGGTTCATTTTCTCCAGTTGTTAGTAGCTTCTTGTACCTACAGAGGACTTATTTCTATCATTTCAAGACTAAATGACATGCCTAAGTTTCATACATTTTTTTATAAAATGTACTTATCACCAAAATATAATCTTCCATTTCTGATAATTAAAAATTCTTCTATTCCACTCATTTTTTCCTTATTCAAACCTTAATATCATACTTAAACCAAGTCTTTTTTATTTTTAGCTTTTTTGGTAACACAGACTTTTTTTTTTTTTTTTTTTTTTTTAATGAATGAGAGGTTCTTATGTTGCCCAGTTTGGTTGACCTCGAACACACAGCCTCGCCTCCTCAAGCACCAGGAAAACTGGCATGAGCCACCAAGGCCCCTATTTTTAGCTTTTTTTATAACCTCGGAAAGATGAAATAAAGTCCAACACTTATGAATATGGGCTGGGAAGTTAGAAAGACCTGGACAACAATCTATGGTCTACCACCTACTAAGGTATAATTTTTAACCTCTTTAACTTTTCATTATGTGATAATGTAAAACGAGGATGATAATACTGTCTATAACTTAAAAGTTGTTGTGAGGATTAAATGAGTTAATGTGGATCTCTGGGGTAGAGCAAGACCTACATAAATAGAGCGTATTAACATTAAGCAGTGATTCAGACAAGGATTAAGGAATCCAATTCAGTCATACCTCTAAGCTAGTGATCAAATGATATGCTTGGAAATATCTAAAATATGTTAATGCTACTAACTTTTTTTCCTTTTTTTTCCCCTCAGAGACAGGATCTTAATCAGTCACCCAGGCTGAAGTGCAGTGGCAAGATCATGGCTCATTGGAACCTCAACTTCCTTGGTTTAACTGATCCTCCTTCCTCAGTCTCCTGAATAGCTGGAACTACATGCATGCATACCACACCTGGCTAATTTTTTCTCCCTTTTTTTTTTTTTTGGCAAGATGGGTTCTCTATGAAGCATGGTAGAGCATGGTTATAGTTATGTCATCAAACCAGCTCTATAATCAGTTAACGAGCAATAGAAAGCTTGGATAAGTGTTATACATCACTCAACCATTCACCACTTATAGGAAAATTTCTTGTCTAATTTGTTAGGACTGATAGAATTAAAGGATAATTGTAGTAAAAATTGGGAATTCTAACAAGAGCTAACAGTTTTTTCTTTCTCTGAAGGTAGGGCCTGTTTAGAACAATAAGACCTTTATTATCATCTCCATAATAAATATATTCAGTCATGATTCTCCTGGTAATATGGGGGAGAAAAAAAAATCAACAAAACACAAGCTTTATATCACGTGAGATTCATGGCTGCAAATACTACCTAAATACCTTTGAGTCTTCTTTCAGTCAAAATTCTGCCGATGACAATAACACTTCACTATCTCCCTTCTTCATTTTTTTCTGCCAGAAATTTTAAACCAGACATAAAACAAAAATCATATTACTGAACAGTACTGACGTGAGAATTCCATGGGCTCTCTCCAGGAGTTTGCTGCTAGTTGAATTAGCAAATATTCCATCTTTATCAAGTAAGGAGCTGCTACTTGATAGTCTGCTTTGGCGAATCCCAGTTCTGCCATTCCAGGCAATATCAAATGTATCACTGTAAAAAATATAATTTGCTTTAAGCAAGACATCTCTAATTAACACTATACTGCTTAAATAAGTAAAATAAAATTTTAAACGCTAAAGTTAAACATTTTTTTAAATGCTATACCAACAAAAAATGATTTTATTCAAATGACTATAAATCAACTAGGACTAACCTTTGTCTCATTCAGAACAAATTCCTATGAATTCTGTCATATTCACATACAAATGTGCATGTAGATGACACATCAAGTAGCTGACATGTTTAAAAATATTACCATTCAACAACTAGTAACTAATATAATGGGTTATAGTATCTTCCCTCTTTGTTAGATTTTAGAATTTTCAAATGCTACTGTAGGAATCTGTAATCCTAATAGGCTACCCCATCCTATGGAATATCTAATTTCCTCCTGAAAGTTCTTATTCACACATACATACTCACTACTCACACACCCACTACACTTACTAAGTCCTATGAGATTCTAGACACTGCAGATATAGGAATGAACAAAACAAATAAAATTATCGGTGACTGTAACGTAATAATTAATGGAGGGCTCTCCAGGTAAAGTAGCTATCCAACAACAAATGAATGGATAAAGAAAATGTGGTATATACACAATGGAATACTATTCAGCCATTAAAAAAAAGAATAAAATCCTATCATTTGGACAACATAGACAAACAGAGGACATTATGTTAACTGGAATAAGCCAGACACAGAAAGACAAACACTTCATGATCCCATTCATATGTGGCATCTAAATAAGCTGCACTCGCAGAAATACTGAACAGAGCAGTGATTACCAGAGACTGGAAAGGGTAACGGGGTAGGGGGTGCAGTAACAGAAGAGTTTGGTCAGTGGATATGAAGTTAGGGTAAGACAAGAGGAATAAGTTCTAGTTTTCGATTGCACAATGAAGTGATTGTAGTTAACAACAAGGTATCATATATCTGAAAATCACTAGAAGAGAAATTTTTAAATGTTTCCACCACAAAAAAAGATACATATATGAGATAATGAATATGGTAATTACTTGATTTGATCATTACACAAGTATACAGGTATCAAAACATCACACTGTACCCTATAATACGTATAATTATTATGAGTGAACTAAAATTTTTTAAAAAGAAATAGCAGCAGGAGATACCTACTTACAATAATTTCACATTTGTCCATATTTATAAATCTCAGCTTTCATTTGCTTAGAGAATTTATTCAATATATATAACTGACATGTAATCAATAAACTATTTATAAACTCTTGTATTTTCGTTATTTTGTGCTAAACCATTAAAAAAGTCAGTGAATCATTATCCCTAAGATACAGTGTCTTCCAAAATGGAAGACTAGTATTGTATGTGCATTTATATTTTTCTCATTTAAAAAAATGAGTGGTACCTTGGCTTTAGAAGAAAAGAAAACAGTGAGAGAGAAGAGAGTGAGTAGAAGGAAGGAAGGAAGGAAGGAAGGAAGGAAGGAAGGAAGGAAGGGAGAGAATAGGGAAAGCAGAAAGGAAGGGAGGGACGGAGAGAAAGAGGAAGAGGAAAAAATGCAGTAGGAAAATACATTACTGGTTAAGATGCTGTGAAAATTGTTGAAATGACAACATATTCTGTGATAGGGACTGCTGAGGAAAAAATTCTTTTAAAAAAAGAAAAGACAATAGAGGATTCAAAGCATTACATAAATTGAGTTGATAAAGCAGTGGCAGGGTTTGAGAGGACTGACTCCAGTTCTGGAGTTCCACTGTGGATAAAACACTATCAAACAGCATTGCCTGCTACAGAGAAATCTTTACTGAAAGGAGAGGCAATTGTAGCAAATTTCGTTGTCTTATTTTAAGAAACTGCCATAGCCACTCCAGTTTTCAGCATCTACCACTCTAATCAGTCAGCAGCCATCAACATCAAGGAAAGAGCCTCTACCAGCAAAAATATTATGACTCACTGAAGGCTCAGATGTTTGTTTTTTTTAAGCAACAAAGTATTTTTTAAATTAAGGTGTGCATGTATTTTTTAAACATAATAGTACTGCACAATTGACAGACTACAGTATGGTGTAAACACAACTTTTATATGCACTGGGGAACCAAAACATTTGTGTGATTTGTTTTACTGAGAATTTAGTTTATTGTGGTGGTATGGAACTGAATCCACATTATCTCCAAGGTATGCCTGTACAAATAGCCAATATGTATGTGAAAAGATGCTAATCATCACTATAAAAAACACAAGTTATCACTTCACACTCCATATTAAAATAGCTATAATAAAAAAAATAGATGATAACAAATGTTGGCAAGGCTATGGAGAAACTGGAGCCCATATCTGTTACTAGTGGAATGTGAAAATGTTACAGCCACTTTGGAAAACAGTTTGGTAATTTCTCAAAATGTTGAACACAGAGTTGCCATATGACCCAGCAATTTCATTCCTAGGTATATACCCCCCAAAACAGAAAACATGTCCACAAAAAAAAATTGTATGCAAACATTCACAGCAACATTATCCATAATGGCCAAAATATGGAAACAATCCAAGTGCTGTCAACTAATGAGTGAATAAACAAAATAATCCATATAATAGAATGTTGGCCATAAAAAGAAATAAAATACTGGTACATGCTACAACATGAATGATCCTTGCAAATTTTAAGACTCCATTTACATAAAGTTTTCAGAATAGGCAAATCTATAAAGACAAAAGGAAAAATCATGGTTTCCTACAGCTAGTAAGAGCAGAAGGAATAGAAACTAATGGGCAGAAAGTTTCTTTTTAGAGTGATTTAAATTATCTAAATGAGATCACAGAATGGTTGCATAACTCTGTAAATAGACCAAAACCCCACTGAATTCTTATAGTTGAAATAGGTGAAATTTTGTAGTACGCAAATGACATCTCACTGAAGCCAAATAAAACAAGGGCTGAGGAATCAAGAGAAGCTGGAACTAACATGCAGTGTAACAATGAATTCAATTTTTAAAAAAAATTATTTGCAGTTAAGAGTTCTGTATATAACCAAATTATTAATCTGTATGAGGGCAGAATAAACACATATTAAGATATACAAAGAATCCAAACATTTTCTTCCTATACAGGGTTTCTCATGTAGCTAGTGGAAAATATGTTCTATAAGAATAACCAAGTAGAACTAAAAGAGGAAGAAACACTATAGAAAATAGCTGATGCAAAAGAGAAGAATGATAACAGGCATCCTCAATACAAAAGTAAAGAACAATACCAACATGACAGCTGTGCAGCAGACCTAGAAAAAAAAAACCTTCCAGGTTGGTACAGTCCAAAAAATGCCAGGAGAGATTTCTACAAAAAGATAATATTGATTCAAGATGTGCCTTTATGTCATCAGAGAGACAACTGTGAAGAACAGCCTGAGATGAACTACTGCTTAGCACACAGAAAATGTTATAGGAAAACCTGGATAAATTCATGACTTGGGACCAGAGGAAAATTTCTTAAGTTATAAAGTAGACAAATCACAGCAATAAACTAGTATGTTTAATTATATTAAATGTAGGAATTTATGTTGATCAAAAGTTATCATTAAAATGAAAATATAAGCTATAAATGCAGAGAAAATATTTGTAACACAATTGAAATGAAACTACACAAAATTTATAGAGTATTTTTTAAAAAGAAATATGGGTTCAGTGTGTTTGACAAGACAGCTTGATATTTCTATCAAACAAATGACTTTCATACTGCAACAATCTTTGTAAGAACCACTCAAATAAAAGTCTCTTAAAAAGGCAAAAAAAAAAGAAAAGAAATATGGGAATACAACCCTGGTATAACCACTTTGGAAAATAATTTTGCATCATTTTATAAAACTAACATGCCCACATCCTATTGAACTAGCAATTCCACAACTAAGTGTGTAACCTAGAGATTTAAAAACAGGTGGACTAGAAAATTGTATTCTCATGTTTAAAGCAGCCCCATTTGTCATAGTTGAAAAATCTGGTAACCACATACATAAACCCTGGCAGGAGAATGGACAATTCAATTGTGGTATATTAATGCCAAGTAATTGTTTCTTTATTGTGGTAAAATACACATATAAAATAAAATCTACCACTTAAATAATCTTAAATGTACAATTTAGTGGCATTAAGTGCATTTACACTGTCGTACAAACATTCCCACCATCCATTTCCATAACTTTTCCATTATCTCAGACCGAACCACTATACCCATTAAACAATAAACTCCCTGTTCACCCCAATACCATAAAATTTGCTTTGTACCATCCTTTCTATCTTGGGGCAAAATGTACGTAACATAAAATTATCGTTTCAACAATTTTGAATTGTTTAAATCCGTGGCATTACACACATTTATACTTTTGTGAAACCATCAACACTATCTCTGGAACTTTTTCTCAATTGAACCCCTGTATCCATTAAATAGTAACTTCTCATTCTTCCCTAATATAATCCAATTTTATACAGCAACTACATGCAAAGAACAACTACATGCAACAACATGGATGTATCTTAGATGTATCTTGTTGAAGGAAAACAAAGTCATAGAAGATCACATACTATCTATTAGTATTTCTGTAATGCACAAAAAAAATGCAGGACAATTTGTTGTTCAGAAAAAAACACATATATTGTAAACCAATGTTTTTAAGCAAAGGAATTATAAACATAAAATTCTGGATAGCAGTTACCTGTTGGGACAGAGGAAAGGGAATGATCAGAAGGTAAAATGAATGTGGCTGCAGCAGTAATCTCCTGGTTCTAAACTTGGGTGGAAGGTTCATCCTGTTAGAATACTACCTAATGTACATTTATGTTTTGTATATTCCCTACATTAATGTATCAAAAGCTGAATTAATGTTTAAATAAAAGAGTGAACAAGGGCTTCCCACTAAACATGTATTTTAGACAAAACTGTGCATCATTTCAAATTCTCTTAGTCTCATCTCTTATTCTAACACCTGTTGTTGGCAAACAGTGCTGTGACTACTTTCACCACACTTTGTTCAGTTCTAAACAGATGCTACTAACTGCACCAGTTTTAGGCTCTAGACACTTGTCTCTGTTTAATGCAAGCTTCTACTCCACAATTACACATAACAAAACCATGTGGGGCAGGCGAACCTTGGGGCCATGGATAAATCCTTCCCTGTTTCTTCCCCAAGACAGATAGATGGTCCTTAGACACAAATCATAAGGCTTTTCAGTTGGTCCCACAGGGTAGTACAACTAGTACCCAACTCAATGATGCATTTTTACATGGGTTCTCCAACCTTCCCTTTTTAATTTCCATATCCCTCAACCTGCTCCCTAGGATTACATTCTTAAATAAACTACCTTTTTTCAAATATAATTTCAACTTTTATTTTAGATTCAGGAGGTTCATGTGGAGGTTTGCTACATGGATATATTGCATAACGCTCACATTTGGGCTATGATTGATGCTGTCAAACAGGCAGTAAGCATAATACTCAATGGTAAGTTTTTCAACCCTCTCCTCCTCCCTCCTAGCTCTAGTAGTCCCCATTGTTTATTGCTGCCATCATTAAATCAGCTACATGCTTAAACTAAAACTACTTGGTCTCTGCTTAAAGAAAACCCACATGCCTCCATGGGATATTAAACTCCCAGTATTACTTCCCAATAATACTCAACAGTCTACTTCAGCTTCTAACTGAAATACTCTTAAAATGGCAAGTAAAAAAGTTGTATTAATAAATTTGTAAGACAAAGGGTCGGAAAGAAGACTATGCAAAGGACAGGAACAGTAAATATAAAAGTGAGTGAAGATGTAATAAAAGATTTAGATGAGAAGAGACTGAAGTCTAAGTTTACATATATTTGAAAATCAGAGGTGGGGGGAAATATGTCCATGTGATCCAGAATATTTGTATATTTGTGTGTGTATAGACCAAGGGTATGGGGAGAGGGACTAAAACAAGATACCAGCGGATTCTCATTTAAAACTCTGGAATGGCTCAGATAACTGGTACTACTCGATGGGTGCTGCCTAGTAAGGCTAAATAAATATCTTTTTTTTTGAGGCAGAGTCTCACTTTGTTGCCCAGGATGGAGGGCAGTGGCGTGATACCAGCTCACTGCACCTACACTTCCAGGGTTCAAGTGACTGCCTCAGCCTCCCGAGTAGCTGGGATTACAGCCCACCATGCCTGGCTAATTTTTGTATTTTTAGTGGAGACGAGGTTTCGTCATGTTGGCCAAGCTGGTCTAAACTCCTGGTCTCAAGTGGTCCGCCTGCTTCAGCCTCTCAAAGTGCTAGGATTACATGTGTGAGCCACCACACCCAGTCTAGAAGCCACTTACGAGAAAAATTCCACAGGAAGGTCTCAAAGGATTTACTTGATAGTTATAAACTAATGATTTCATGGTTGATCTGATTTTATAAATACCCATTATTCTACTTTCTCCCTCTTCTCTACCATTTCTCCAAAATATATCTATGATAAATTCGCCAATGCAATAAATGCAATCCAAAGGAAATCTTGTTAAACCTGTTATCTGGCCTTTTCCTGATAACATTCACAAATGTCACAAATCTTTTTTTTATTGTATTCAAAAGAAAAGAGTGAAAGAGTGGGAAAGAAGACTAGCCAAAGGATAGCGGCAGTAAGTTTAAAAGTGAGTGAAGATGTAATAAAAGATTTAGTAGAACAGAACAAGTTGAAGTTTAATGGTTTTAAGTCTCCTCATTTCTAGTTTATGCTTCTTTCTTTATACTTTCAATTCTGAATACCCGAAGTGGTCCAATGGATGGGACCCACTACATCCAACCATTTGGTTCTTCTTTGTATCTTCTATTTCTTTCCTGAGGCTTTCTAACTTTTTTTATTCGTTTAAAGTGTGTTAGCAACTGCTCCCTGAAGCGATTTACAGTAGAGGCACGAGCCACTACATCCAGCTAATTTTCTTTGTTTTTGGTACAGACAAGTTCTCATGTTGCAAAGGCTAGTCCTGACCTCAAGCAACCTGCCTCAGCCTCCCAAAGCACTGAGATTTCAGGCATAGTCACCAAGCCCTGCGTTATATATCTATCTTTACAATATTAGTTTATCATTCAATGAGTGCCTCTATTCAAGTAACTGCTTAGGCAATTACCAGACCAAGTCAATCAATCTTAAACCAATATACTGGACTATCCTCAAATGATGTATAAAAGCAGAAACCCATATAGACCACTTCAGGTATCCAAAATGGAGAGTACAAAGAAATAAGCACAAACTAGAAATAAGGAAACTTAAAACCATGAAGCTGCTTTGTGAAATGAGGCACATCACAATTTCTTTTTTATATAATCAAGAAAATTGAGTACCTATCTGATGACCAAGGTGCGAATAATGCCAAGAGAGAGAACTGAAGGTACACAGGTCAAGATTATCTAATTTGTTTTTGGTTAAAATTTAACATGCAAATATGGTCGTGGATATCATCAATGGCCAAATAGTACTGTTAAGAAAACAAAGGACATATAAAGATAGCAAATAGTTTAATTTGTGGCATTCAAAGTGAATACGTTTGTGGCTAGATACTTGGGCTGTGACAGCTCTTGCGTACGAAGTTAGTGAATCTAGACTTTTAATAAGCAATAAAGACGCATGAAAAAGTTACTGAGCAGAAAAGTGACAATATATATTAGAAAGACATAGTAACTCAATTGGAAAAAATGATCAGTTAAGTTATACCTTAATTTTAATCATAGACTATCCTTATTACCAGAGTACTAGAAAGCTCAATATTTTTGATGATGATTAAACTGTAGAGAACGCATTCTAGAAACAATGTTCTTCTCCTCATATAAATTACAATATTTATTAAATAGTACACATAAAAAAACAAAGACTTTATGAACTCATAAATTATTTATATTTGTTACTGTCATATTGTTCTCAAGAATTCTTCATTGAAAATAGTAAAAGGTAAGCTTTGGTAATCACACTCACCCAAAAAATGTATTGGATGGTTTGATGTAAATCAAACTATTCAATTATTACTTCCCAATAAGATTTCTCCACAGAAAGCAGCAGAATAACCCTTAAATTTTGTAAAAGACATAAAATGCAAGAAGGGTCTCAGCAATTAAAATATATGAGCTCATTTTAAATTATTCTGAAGAAACTTTTTCAAAATTGTAAAGCCATTTTACCAGAAACAATTGTAGACAAATTTTGTTAACTTTAACCTATTAACATGTTACTCTATTACTTATAAAGCATTTACGAAATAAAAAACTAAACAAGCCTAAACTATTTTATACTTTTAAAGTCACAAAAATATCAACAAGAATGCTAGTTATTTCTTCTATGCTTCCTTGAAAACATAAACCAAATACACTTACTGTTGGTTTTTTTCATTTATAGCATTCATGCCCTGGAGATCAGAAAGAGGTGTTCTGGGATTTTTCCGGCTTATACCTAAAATTTAAGAAACAAAAAATTTCAAATCAGTGAGCGTAAACATTTAATTTTAAATAATATCTGTTTCTGCCATTTAATTTCATGTTTTTCATTTATTTCACTCTTTCATTTTTTTCCCTTCTTGGTTTTCACTTTATAAAGGTTTCTTATACTACCTTAAAAGATAAAAATTGTTATATTATGATTGTCCTTAAGGCACAACACGTTCAAGTTATTTACCTACACTGATTTCCTAAACTTGATAAGATTATTTTAATTCAAGAGCAGTAGAGCCCCCTGCTTTCCCTTCAGTTTTCATGCCAATATCTTCTATATTTGTCTCTGCATACCATATGAAAGCAGTAGTCCTGATCATACACAATTTTTTATTTTGGATATTCTTAGTTTCATGAAAAATAATCTCTTCTAGGTATTTATTGTAACTTGTATCAGGCTTCATGACATGTAGTTAAACATTTTTTATTGGAATAAAAATTTCAAACAGCGAAACATATACATGTTAAGTACACAGTTGGGTAAGGTTTGCTAAATGTATTCACCACACTGATAACCACCAAAGAAAGATACAAAACATTTCTACCATCACAAAAGTTGCCTCATGCACCTTCTTGGACAATCCCTCAAACTTACTTACATGGGTCAAGGCAATCACTAACTTGCTTTCCATGTAGATTGGTCTGCACTGTCTAGAATTATATATAAATGAAATAAAACAGTATGCTTTGAGGGTAGGCCTTCCCTTAGCATAATACTTTAGAGACTGATCTATAAAAGTCTCTTGTGAACATATATTTTCATTTCTCAGGTAAATAGCTGAGATTTGAATTCATGAAACATACGGGAAAAATATGCTTATCTTTATAAAACTGACAAACTGTTTTCTAACATGTACCAGTTGACACTGCCAAGAGACAGTATGAGAGCTCCCGTTGCTCCACATCCTTATCATCAGTTGGTATTTCAACTTCTCACATTTTAGCCACTATAGAGGGTATTAGCGTGACCTCACTGTGATTACAATTTGCATTTCCATAATGAATAACAAAACTGAACATCTTTAATGAGAATACATATAAATCTTCTTTTGTGAAAGTGTATATTCAAATCTTTTGCTCACTTGAAAACCGGCCTATTTATCTATTATTGTAAGAGTTTTTACATTTTGTTTTCAAGTCCATTATCAGGTATGAATATTACAAATTGTAACAAATACTGTTTCCGGGGCTGTGGTATGTTTTTTGTTTTCTTAACAGCAGTTAAGAAAATTAGTTTTCAAATTGGCTAACTCCGATTTGTCATTTTCCTTTTATATTCATGCTCTTAAGTCTTATCTAAGAAACTTTTGCCTGTCACAAGATGACAAAGACTTGTTTCTCAGGTTTTCTTCCATTTTAATACAAATTTAATAGTTTTGGTCCTTACAAACAACTGTATGACACATTTCAAAGTTAACTTACCTGTATGAGATAAGGATCAAAGTTCTCTTAGAACATATGGATATCCAGTTGTTCTAGTGCCATTTGTTTAAAAGACTAACTTACCCCCACTAAATTATCATGGTGCCTTAACAGAAAATCAACTGACCGTGTATGTGCAGATCTACTTCTGTACTTTGTATTTGGTTCATTAATCTCTTGATCCTTAACACCAATAGAACAATGCCATGAATATTTTAGTCTTAAAATCATATAAGTTATCCAGCTTTGTTCTATTTCAAAATTGTTTTGAAAAGTCTGGGTATCCTACATTTTTCTATAAATTTTAGATTCAGCTTGCTAATTTCTACCCAAAAAATCTGCTATTATACTTATTGGGTTGAATTCCATCTATAGATCCCTTTGAGAGAGAGCTGATATATCAAAAATACAAACAAAATAAATATATATCTCTCCATTGTATTTTTCAATTTCCCCTAGTAATATTCAAGTCTTACACATATTTGTTAAATTTATTGCCGAATATCTCGTTTATGTTAATTATCCACTGCATATTAAATTACTCTAAAACCTAACAGTTTAAAACAAGTTATCATCTCATAGAGTTTTTAGAGGAAGAAGAATTCAGGAGTGGCTTAGCTGGATGGTTCTGACTCAAGGTCTCTCACTCAACAGGTTGTATTCAAGCTAACAGCCAAGGCTGCAGTCATCGATCGCAACACTGGAATGAAAGATTCACTTCTAAGGTCACTCACATAGTTGGTGACAAGCCTCAGTTCATCGCTGCGTTTTGCCTACTAACAAATAGCATCTTGTTTCTCCAAGAGACAGTGATCTCAGAGAGGGATAGCAAGTGAAGCAGTACCCCAGAAAGAAATTGCAGTCTTTTACAGCAATCTTAAAAGTGACATACCATCACTTTTGCCATGTGCTTTGTTACACAGACCAACTCTTTTAAAATATAGGAGAGGAGTATAAGAGCTTGTGATATCTAGAAGGCTGGTTGCCATAGATGTACTGTAAATGGAATTTATAAATCATTTTCTAAGTCCTCCTGGCTAGGACATTACAATTTAATTTTCTATAATTACTTGGTATCCTGTAAAAATGTTAAACTTACTTTTGAGTTTTAAGAGCATTTTTCCCTATATAGGAAGTGTGACTCCTTCATACTTCCTGTATTAATAAATTTGTTGACTAATTCTTTTCAAGCTATGTACAATTTCTTTTTGTTGCCTTACTGTATTGCCTGTGACCTTTAGTAAATGTCAAATCTTAGTGATAAAAAGAAATGTCCTTGCCTTGCCTGTTCTTAATCCTAGGGAAAAAGTATCCAATCCTTCACTATTAAATATGAAGTTTGCTGTTGGATTTTCATGCATTTTCTTCGTAAAGTAGAGGAGACTGGTCTCTATTCCTCTAGGCTACTGTAAGTTTTAAAATAGACTGAGCATGGTACTATGACCATACTGGCCTACAAAGCCAACCTTTCTCATTCCTGGAATAAATTCCACATGGTCATCACGTATTATCTTTAATATATTGCTGAATTCAGCCAGCTGTTATTATGTTTACACCCACCATCATGAAGTTATGTTGGTCTGTAGTTTTCTTATAATGGTTCTGGTAGCAGAATAACATGAAATGATCTTGAGAGTGTTTCCTGCTCCTCTGTTTTTTGAAAGAGTTGAAGATAACTGGTAGAATACTCATTTCTTAAATAAATGCACTATTGAGCCTATCTGGGCCTGAACTTTGCGTGGGGGAAAACTTTTACTTAACAATTCAATATTGTAAAAAGATATTGCATTATTCATGTTTTCTGTATCTTCTTGAGTTGATTTTAATAACTGTTGACATTCAAGAAATTTTTTCATTTCACGTAAGTTGAATTAATTGCCGTAAATGTTCATAATCTCTTTGTCAAACTTTTGATTTATGTAGCATATGTAATTGTGTCCACTTCACTCTAGGTAATAGAAAAGCTACTGTGGAGAGAAGGCGGGAGTACCGGAAACAAAGAGAAGGAGGAAAAGCCCCAACACCTTTATGTCTTAATATTGAAGGTCATACACTGTTAATTCTGACACATTCCATTTCTTGGAAGCAAGCCACTAAGTACAGCACATGCCTTATGAAGCGGGGATCAATTTGTGGACACAATTTTAAACAACCAAAACAATGTCCGATTTTTTAAAGTCATCTTTTTAATTAAGAGAAGGCAAGAAAATATGTGTAGTCGTTTGTATTTTTATACATATATATAAGTTCTGCCTTCTTTATTCCTTCCAATAATTCATGCATGTATCAGCAAACTACAGTCCACGGCCTAAAACAAACCCACTGCCTGTTTTTGTATAACCTATGACCTATGAATGGCTTATATATTATTTAACTGAGAAGAAAAAAAAACAGTTTTGTACCATGTGAAAATTGTTTGAAATTTAAATATCAGTGTCCATAATAAAGTTTTGTTGGAACACAGCTATACTCATTTATTTATGTGCTGTCTATGGCTCCCTTCACAGACTTGAGTAGCTGCAAGAGATACCATACTGGCCTAAAAAGCCTAAAATATTTACTGTCTGCTTTCTGCAGAAAAAAATTTGCAAAAAAATTGGCCAGCCCCTACTACAGATGCAAGTTATGATTGTGGGATGATTTCCCTTGAGCCTGAAGAATTTCTATTATTATTTCCCATATAATACGTATTACTGACAAATTCTCAGACTCCGATAACCTGAAAATGCCTTTATTTCACCTTCATTTTTGAAAGATACTTTTGCTACATGATAACAGGACATTGTGGGTAACACATCACAGCAACAGTGGATACTGTTAAGTTCTCTTGAAGACTTAATTTTTCTTCTGTTGGTGAGCTTGTCTGGACCCAAACTGCAAATACAGAAAATCTGGCTCAAATTTTTTGAGGGGAGGTCGGTGGGTGGCGTGGGGCGGGGGGGAGCTTGACACATCAAACAGAATTTTTTGACACCTTTTGGCCTCCATTATTTTTACTGAGAAGCCAGGTGTTAATCATCTCATTATTCCTCTGTATTTAATATCTGTATCTTTTTCCAGGATGCTTTCATGGTTTTCTCTTTACCTTTGACATTTAGCAGTTTATCTATAATGTGCCTACGTATAGTTTTCCTTTGTATTTACCCTGCTTTGTGGTCACTGATCTTCCGGATCTGTAAGCTATTATTTGTCTGCTTGTCTGTTTTGAGACTGAGACTCTCTCTGTTGCCTAGGCTGGAGTGCAGTAGAGTGTGGTATCAGCTCACTGCCATCTCCGCCTCCCAGGTTCAAGCGATTCTTGTGCCTCAGCCACAAGAGGAGGCTGGGATTATGGGCATGCACCGCCACGTCTGGCTAAATTTTATATTTTTTAGTAGAAACAGGGTTTCACTATGGTGGGTTTTTTTTTTAACCAAATAAGGAATGTTTTCTGCCACTGTCTTCAAATAATTTTCGACCCCTTTATCTCTCATTTCCTATGGGAATCCAGTTAAGGCAGAAAAACTTCAGTTTTTCCCACGCAAGCTAAACACAGGCAGAAATTTTCCTCAGTTTTTCTAAAAAGCAGCAAACTTGCAAATCTCACCTATTATAGTTATTTCTTTCAAGGATTATCTCTTATTTGGTTTCCACTTTTTTTTTTTAATTCAGTTCCTGGGGTCTTCCCTCCATATTCACAGCAGTCAGCCAGGGATATAGACAGAGTTTATACTTTAATTTGGGTTTTAGCCCTTTAGCAGCTCTCTCAGTCCCTGGATTTTCCTCCTAAACCCAAACTGCTCTGAAAGTCTTCTAACATTATAAGCCATTATGGTCGTGGTGGTTGTAGTTTTCTGTCTCTGAAATAATGAAAGTTAGGGAACCCCTTACATAAAAAGCTACAAATTCACAATTCTTACCTTGAAAGAATAAACTTTTCCCTACTTTCTGCCTACTTCTGGTCTTTTTCCAGTGCCTTCAAAAACTCGGTTATTTAAAATTTTTTTTTCCAGGTTTTATCACTGTTACTTGTGGGAGTATTCATTCACCTCACCAATTCACCACTACCTAAAGCTGGTAGTCCCCTGTTTTTTTAAGAACAATCTTCTGAACTTGAATTAACAATTTTACTTATAATAAAATTTATAATGTGATATCTTTTTATAATTAGCATATTGCTAATACTATAGTAGAAATCAAAATAAATTACATAAAATAATGGAAGAGCTCCAATGTTCTCAAAAGTACAAATTTGTATGTCAGCACACATAAATGCACAATTTCTTCATGCAGCCTATGCTGAAATTGGTGCCCTGCTATTCAAGATCCAGTTGTCAGGCTAAGTCATGTAAAAACAAAGGAAACAAACCATTTGCAAGTATTTAAGATTTAATAGAAATTATTTTAAGCTCCCCAAAATGATTTATAGACTGTTTTAAATAATGTCCTATGTATTAAAGAACAGAATAGGAAGATGAATAACTGGAATGAGGATTTATTACATTCCTCTTAGAAACAAGAGCAATAATTAAGAATAATTTTGAAGGATGTCTTTTTTAAACGAAACACTTACCTTTGTTCTCAAACTGAGAAAATATTTTAAACACTGTTTTTCAAAATACATTACACACCTTTTTTTTAAAAAAAAAAAAAAAACCAAGACAGCAACAGGAACTGAAAAAGAATTCACAGCATCTGCTCTTAGGAATTCTACTTGTATTCTCCTTTCACTGACAACTGGATAGTAAAATTCCATGGAATTTCAACCAGAAAACTGTGAAATTAGCAAACCAAATCAACGGTAATTTACTAAAAGCTCAGAACAGATTACATAAATCCATTATATGCAAATTGCTCCGTTTTCTTTGAGTATTTTGCAAGTTCCCCTATTCTCAGAATAGCAGTGCCTCAATTGTTTTAATTTTACAACTAGCAAAAGAATCAATTTTTATGCAGAATGAGTATTAACAAATAAAAAGCAAGAAAAGAAATGGAGTCCAAGGGCATCTTTTTACACCAATTTTATAAAAAAGCAAACAAAAAAGAACATGTACCATGATTCTGTTATTCTTCCTCAAGCCAAAACATTAATATGGTGGCCTTGCTCTAAACCAGACATAGGAAAGGCTGGTTGAAGTATGGCAATCAAACAGAGTGGATTTACCAATGATACACAAAAATAACATTTGCTAATGTTGAAATCCAAGCATAAGCAAGCACAAAAATCAGCCAGATTTAGAAAGGGATATGAGAAAACTTTTTGGGAGCACCAAATATATTCATTATCTTGATGCTGGAAATAATTTCATTCTGGAGATAATTTCATGGGTGCCTACATACATCAAAACTGATCAAATTGTTCTCTTTGCATTTGGTTTTTTACTTCAATTAGACTTCAATAAAGTTTTGGGTTTTTTGCTGTTGTTTTTAATGAGCAGGGAAAAAAAGCATTGTTCTTTCCTACCCATCACTTGGCTACTTGAAAGACAATGGAAACCAATATAGCGACTGTAACCAAGCATAATTAACAACCCAATGATCACAGGCAAACAGAAAAGTAACCAAGGTTAAAAGAACAAGTATACCAGTATTTTCAAAACAAAGTACCAAAGACTCAATAGAAATATTCAAAGACTGCTGAGAGATTTATGCAGGACATGTTGCCCATGCAATCTGTATCCCACACTGGTGTAGGATGCTCCTGGTTTCCATTTCCAAATGGATACATGATAACAGTTTATTAGGATTTGTAGCCTTACTGTACTTCTCTTCCTTGCATCTCTGCAGAATCTCTAAGCTCCTCTGGTGGACTGGGTGTTGCAGAAAGCTAAAACTATCCATACTTTTCAAAATTGCACATGGCGCTGTATCATCATGTCCTTAGGAAGCAAAAAAAAAAAAAAAAAGAAGAAAACAAAAAAATGGAGAAAAGAAAAAGACATTATATAAGCCCAAACCAACAGAGAATCAAGGACAATGCTGCCAACTATTTAAGGGTATATAAAAATGTATTAAATAATAGAGGTTATATGTGAATGAACTTTCTAATTATTTTGAGAAAACTGCATAAAAATAATAGAAAAAAATAAAAGCCTTTTTCAGATATTCAAAATGTCCTTTTTGGTACTCAAAGTATTCTTAACACCACACTGAAGATTTTAAATACAAGCAAAAATTCAAAAGCAATTTGTATGATTTATTTTTTAAAAAATAGACTCATTTTTATCAGGTCTCAAATATAATCAGCATACAGTTGGCAACATTGATGGAACCCAAAAGAGAAATATACCCAGAACAATTTACTGAAAGTTAAACAATTCTTTTACAAATCCTGCAATTAACCACACTTGTAGGAATTCCAAGTGTGTCAATAATCAAGTATGAAGAAAAGCACCATAGAGCAGGAAAGCCCAGCAGCCCTTCTGTATTTACAAATTTGAAAACAAAGTTGGAGAATCTGTTATCTCATTATTACTTCTTAGGAAGGGGAGATAGGAATCAGCTACCAGTGAAAAAAATAAGAGAGCACATTCAAGTAAAGACCAAAGCCCCAGATTAGTGTTATTTAAAGGGAGTCACTTAAGCAATAAAGTGAGTGGGAGGTGAGTTCCAAAAATATTAGCAATAAAGAGTTTCCAGCTTTAGGGTAGTGGTTGTGTATCATTTATGCAGAGATCACCTCTAGAGTTAGGGCGTAACGTTCAAATTTAAGTAAGTTTGCTTTTAAAAAAACAAAGTGTATAATAATATAGAGGCAAAAAAGTTCCATTACTGCAATTAAAATTGAGATACAAGAGAACAATCTTTGGAAAAATCTCATAGCAGAATCATTTTAAAAGTTAAACAGCCTCAGACTAATTCAAAGAGGTTTGTAGAGCATATTTTAGTCTCATTCTAATTCCCTAAACTAAATACACATATATCCAGAGAATGGGCAGCCACATGTAGCAAACGAGAAGGAATCTAATAATACCATAAATCATATACACAGAACAGGCTTTTAAAAAATAAAATGAATTTGAAATATTTTTCAAAATAAAAAGTAAGCTAATAAAATACTGTATTATTTGTACAATACAAAGAGTCAACAGGTACAAAGGTTGAATGTTTCAAAAAGAGAAGTATAACTAAGCTTAACATCATTTCTTACTCAAAAGATACCTTGATAAAAACATTCTACTATCATTATAAGCAGTAATCAATCCTCCCTTGATGGATTGCTTGGAGAAAGAATTCTTAGGCATTAGACTACACTGCACTTGGTTTGGCAGTCAGCTGAAAGGGACCAGGTGAAGAAAAAACACCCAGTAAGCTCTACTCTGACTCCATTCAAATTCTAAATTTAAGAAGTTATTCCTGGCTCATGCCTGTAATCCCAACACTTTGGGAGGTCGAGGTGGGCACATAATGAGGTCAGGAGATTGAGGCCATCCTGGTTAACATGGTGAAACTCTGTCTCTAGTAAAAAACAAAAATTAGCCAGGCATTGTGGCACACACCAGTACTCCCAGCTACTGGGGAGGCTGAGTCAAGAGAATAACTTGAACCCTGGAGGCAGAGGCTGAAGTGAGTCGAGATCACGTCATTGCACTCCAGCCTGTGTGACAGAGTGAGAATCCGACTCAAAAAAAAAAAGAAGTTTTCACTAAACTATCATGTCTTTCAATAGATAATTTGATAATCTGCTAGTCAAAAATAATTCAAGAATATTATGTATTAAAGTATGCTGTATAAGAGCTCAAGATACTAAAATATACTAAGTTATTGTATAGAGTTTTAAAAAATCATTCAACATTACTACAACCACCAAACTCTATTTTCTATTCCATTGAATAAATGGTGGCATTGCCATTTGGATATGGGTATTTTTGTATCTGCGACTGCTTTGTCTCATCACCACGCCTAGATTAGTTGCTTTACCCTCTCACCTGTTCTTGCATTCTGCTTTCTATATCTTCTTTCTACAACTTTGAACATTATTTTTCAGACTGTGATATAACTTCTAAATCTTAAAGTAATATTCCTCTTGTTTGTTATATGTACCAACCCCCTGCCAAGGTGGTTTGGTTTCCTAGGATGGTTTATATTTTCAGTGGGGGTTATTTTCTATGGAGTCTCATCAACTTTTTTTTTTTTTTGAGATAGAGTCTAGCTCTGTCACCAGGCTGGAGTTTAGTGGCACAATCTTGGCTCACTGCAACCTCTGCCTCCCAGGTTCAAGCAATTCTCCTGCCTCAGCCTACCAAGTAGCTGGGACTACAGGCATGCGCCATCACGCCCTGCTAATTTTTATATTTTTAGTAGAGATGAGGTTTTACTGTTTTGGCCAGGATGGTCTCGATCTCCTGACCTCGTGATCAACCTGCCTTGGCCTCCCAAAGTGCTGGGATTACAGGCATGAACCACCATGTCTGGCTATCATCAACTCTTAAAAGAGATTTATTCAGTATTAGCTTATGCTAGTTGCAGGTCTAGTTTTGATAATCTCTTAGTTTGACATTATATGCCAAACACATAGTATAAATTCAGACCCCATACTCACATATGGTGCAGCAGATGTGGGCGATGATATTTTTTAAAGGTACCTTTCTTGGAAACTACTTCTTTGACATGTCATAATGAAAACAAAGCATGGCAGCTCACACCTGTAATCCAAGATACTTGGGAGGCTGAGCAGGGAGGATTGCTTAAGGCCATAAGTTAAAGACCAGCCTGAGTAACACAGCAAGATCTCATCTCTAAAAACAAATTAAAAAAAAGAAAAGGCCGGAGCAGTGGCTCACGCCTGTAATCCCAGCACTTTGGAAGGCCAACGTGGGCAGATCACGAGGCCAGGAGATTGAGACCATCTTGGCCAACATGGTGAAACCCTGACTCTAACTAAAAATATAAAAATTAGCTGGACATAGTGGTGCACGCCTGTAGTCCCAGCTACTTGGAAGGCTGAGGGAGGAGAACTTGTTGAACCCGGGAGGCAGAGGTTGCAGTGAGCTGAGATCGTGCCACTGCATTCCAGCCTGGCGACAGAGAGAGACTCTGTCTCAAAAGAAAAAAAATGACCAGGTGTGGTATCATGTGCCTCCTGCTGCAGTGTCTTGAAAGGCTGAAGCAGAAAGATCACATGAGCCCAGGAGTTTGAGGCTACAGTGAGCTGTGGTTGCACCACTGCATTCCAACCCAGGCAACACAGTGAAACCCCGGCTCTTTAAAAAGAAAATCTGTATATCTCTCTATATATATATCATATCATATATACATAGCACATATATATGTAGCATACTGGCATATATGCATATATACATACACACACACACACACACACACACACACACACACACATACACCACAGTCTCTGCCTCCCAGGTTCAAGCAATTCTCCTGCCTCAGCCTCCCAAGTAGCTTATATTACAGGTGTGTGCCACCACGTCCGGCTAATTTTTTACATTTAGTAGGGATGGGTTACTCCATGTTGGTCAGACTGGTCTTGAACTCCTGACCTCGGGTGATCCACCTGCCTCGGCCTCCCAAAGTGGTGGGATTACAGGTGTGAGTAACCATACCCGGGCTCTTTTCTTGTGATTTCTTGTCTGCTGGTAATACTGCCTCACAGAATTATAGAAAAAATATTCCCTCATATTATTTTTTTTTAAGAGTTTATGAAGGATTTGTGTTAATTCTTCAAGTATTTAGAAGAACTCATCAGTGAATTCACTTGTCCTTGGCTTTTCTTTGTAGAAAGTTATTACGAATTCTCTTTCTTTGTTACACGTCTATTCAAATTTTCTGTTTCTTTTGGAATAAGTTTTGGTTGTTTATGTCAAAGAATTTGTCCATTTCAACTGGGCTCTAACTTGTTGCCATATAACCATTCATACTGTTGTAATTCTTTTATACTTCCATAAATTCAGTTAACTGCCACCTTCCTTTCATTACTGAAGTTAGCAAATTGAAGTCTTCTCTATTTCTTGGTCAGTATAGCTCAAGGTCGGTCAATTTCATTTATCTTTTTAGAGAACCAACATGGTTTTGTTGTCTCTTCTTGACTTCATTTATTTCAGATCTACTCTTTATTACATCCTTCATTCCGTGTCCTTTGGATTTAGTTAATTTTTTTTTCCAGTTTCTTAAGGTAGAACATTAGCTTACTAATTTGAGATCTTTCTTCTTTTCTAAATATAGGCATTTAAAGCTATAAACTTCCCTCCAAATACTACTTTAGCTGGATCCCGTAAGTTTTGGTGTATTGTTTTTGCCTCTACTCACCTCAAAACATTTTCTAATCTTGTTGTGATTTCTTCTTCAACCCACAGGTTACCTGAAAGTATGCTGTTTAATTTCCACATACTAAGACATTTCTGTTTATTGTTTCGTTACTGCTTTCCTTTGTATTAAATAGATGTTTTCAATCAAGTGTGATGGCTCACACCTGTAATCCCAGCACTCTGGGTGGCTGAGGTGGACAGATCCTTTGAGATCAGGTGTTCAAGACCAGCCTGGCCAGCATAGTGAAACCCCGTCATTACTAAAACTACAAAAATTAGCCAGGCATGGTGGCACATGCCCGTAGTCTCAGCTACTTGGGAGGCTAAAGCAGGAAAATCACTTGAACCTGGGAGGCAGAGGTTGCAGTAAGCCAAGATTACACCACTGTACTCCAGCCTGGGCAATAGAGCAAGACTCCACCTCTAAATCAATAAATAAATAAATAAATAAGATGTTTTCTAGTATACTATTTTAATTTTCTTGTCATTTCTCTTACTATAGCATTTCTTAATTATTTTCTTAATGGGTACCAATGGAATTATAATTAACATCTGAACTTAGAGAATCTAGTCTGGATTTAAAACAACTTAATTTCAATAGTATATAAAAAACTTTCCTCCTACATAGCTCCATTCTCTCCCTACTCCTTCATGCTGTTATTATCATTCAAATTATGTCTTTGAAACTGTATGTCCATCAAGAAAGAATTATAATTATTACCTTATGCAAGTATCTTTTAATTGGAAGAAAAAAAGCATAAAAATATATTTACATACTATCTTCTTGTAATTGCCTATAATGACAGTCTTTATTTCTTCATATGCATAAGTTAGTGTCTAGTGTCCTTTCACTTCAACCACAAGAACTCCCATTAGTATTTATGGTGGGGTAAGATTGCTAGTAATAAATAGCTCAGGATTTATTTAACTGGGAATACTTTAATTTCACCATCATTTTGAAGATAGTTTTGCTGGATACAGAATTCTTGATTGGCAGTGTTTCTTTTCTTTCAGTGCTTCAAATGCCATCCTGCTACCATCTAGTCCCAGTGGTTTCTGCTTTTAAAAAAATTTACATATCAAGTTTGTAATAGGAAACCCAATGGCTTCTGACAATAAATCAGCTGTTAATCTTATTGAAAATCTTTTGTACAAGATGAGTTGCTTTTCTTTTTTTTTGAGACGCAGTTTCGCTCTTGTTACCCAGGCTGGAGTGCAATGGCACAATCTCAGCTCATCGCAACCTCCGCCTCCTGGGTTTAGGCAATTCTCCTGCCTCAGCCTCCCGAGTAGCTGGGATTACAGGCGCGCACCACCATGCCCAGCTAATTTTTTGTACTTTTAGTAGAGACGGGGTTTCACCATGTTGACCAGAATGGTCTCGATCTCTTGACCTCGTGATCCACCGACCTTGGCCTCCCAAAGTGCTGGGATTACAGGCCTGAGCCACCACGCCCGGCCGAGTTGCTTTTCTTTTGTTGCTTTCAATATTCTCTCTTTGTCTTTGGATACTTTTATTATGATGTATCTAAATTTGGATCTCTTTGAATCTACCCTCCTTGCAATTCACTGGGCTTTTTGGAGATATAGATTAATATAGTCTTTCATCAAATTTGAATAGTTTATGGCCATTATCTCTTCAAATATTGTTTCTGCTCCTTTTTCTTCTTACTTTCTGGATTCTCAGAAATTGGTATGCTTGATGATATCCAACAGGTCTCTGAGGCTCTGATCATTTTTCTTCATTCTTTTTCCTTTCTGTTCTTTTAGCTGGATAATCTCAATTATCTGTCTTCAAGTTCACTGATTTTTTCTTCTTCTGTCTGTTCAAATCTGTTTAACTCCTCTAGCCAGTATTTCATTTCAGTGATTGTATTTTTTTCCAAATTATATTGGAGGGAAGAGTTATAAAAGTAAAAAAATACATTTATATGTACTGTCATCTATATTTAACTACATATTAACATAAATATTTACACATATAAAACTTATAACATTTTATTAATATTCCCTATTTTCCCTAAGCTCCTCAGACATTGTTGCCAGCTTTAGCTCTCTGAACATATTTGAAATAGCTTAAATTCTTCATTAAGTTCAATGTCTGGCTTTCCTCAAGGATGGTTTCTACTGATTCTTTCCTTCCTGTGTACAGCTCATACTTTCTATGTTTCATAATTTTGTGTTAAACACTGGATGTTTTAAAAGATATAATGTAATTCTGGAAATTAGGTTTTCCCTCATCCCTAGGGCATGCTGTTTTTGCTGTCTCTTGTAGTTGTTTTTAAGAACAATTTTCCTGAACTAATTCTGTAAAGTTTGTATTCTTTGTCTCATGGGACCATTAAAGTCTCTGTTCAGTTAGCTTAGTGGTTATGCAATGACTGAACAGAGCTATCCCACCTGCCTAAAAACTAGTAAGTCTCCCAGGCTTTGTCAAGAGTCAATGTCTGTGAGTTGAGGCACACCTGTGACACTTGGATAGGAAGCTTATAAACTCTACCTTGGCCTTCACTTCCTGCTTGCTCAGAGCCTCCAAGTTATTCAGTAAGCAATCAGGATATCATCGGTCTTTCTTGAGAATGCACATAGACCTCAGCATGTACACAGCCCCATATATATGCACAGCTATCTAGATTCCCAGGAATATGTTGGAACTTTTCAAGGCCATTATGGAGATCTCATTCCCCAGCTTTCTCTTTTAAATATTTTGGTTAGGCTACTGGTTGTCTCAACTGTTATCTACTGCCACAGGCAGCTGTGATGTTCAACGATTTATTCTGTTTGCTTTGCACAATGCCCCTGGGGGCTAAAGGCTTTTCACCGTAGGCAAACTCCAAGTGAGGCTGAACAAATATAGTCCAGTAAGAAGGGTATTCAGGAAATTACCCAGTAGGTTGAATAATAAAAATTCTCTGGGAATGGGGCACTGAAGGAGCTCAAATCCCTTCTGTCCCCTTCAAGTGGCTGCCACACTGCTGATTGCCACCATGATTCCAGGCTGTTGGTTTTCTAGGCTACCATGGATCTGAAGAGGAAGGGATGTGAACATTACATGTTAAAATGCCACGAAGTACACTGTCTTTACTGATATTCAGTCTTTTTTCTTGTATTAACATTTCTCAGGTTACTGTGGGCCTTTGATTAATTTCCAGAGTTCTGACAAAGCTGTTTTGACAATTTTTGCCAGTTTTCTCTTTGCTGTTATGAAAAACTTTGTAGAGGTCCTTACCCCATCATTTCACTGATGTCAATCCAAAACTCTTAATTGCCATACTATACTGCCCAATGCAGAAGTAATGTATTAAAAATAGGTCCTGTTTTTGTTTTTTTAATAAAAGTCTATTTAAATCTCTTAAGTACTAGGAAGAATTGTGGAAGAGTACAGCACAGAGATTGTAGACTTATGGTAATATCCAAATCAATTTTAGTATCTGGTCATTTTTGGAAATAGATGGTCACCAGCATGCTTCTCCTACTTGCATAAACAGGAGTACATTAGAACCACATAGTCTATTGAGCAGAATGAAGAAGAGAAATAGGTTCTGTTGGAACCCTTAAAGCTCTTTATCTGCAGACACTACATAAATGGTTTCAGCTTCTCTCCTCGTAGATGAAGAAACTGAAAAAGACTTTGGACCCCCTTGTTTATTATCTTTTATCCTGACAGCACACCTAAATTACCCATCTTTGCCTAGCCTTTTTAGACTGGTTTAAATTCCTATTTAGCTATACTTTTATTTATTAATAACTCCAAAAGAACCAAATAAAGCATCATGTATGGCTCAGTTCTACCCACTGTATAATTCCCAATTAGGTTATGATTTCTGCTATATCCTCTTCACGATCTTTAAATAGTATTCTCTACTCTGGGCTTGTTCTTATTCATGAGGAGGAAATCAAAGGCAAGGTTGATGATAAAATGGAACATCTGTTCTCCATTATCCCATTGCTGACCAGACAAATCATTACCACTTCTCATTCTACCTCTCAGGAGGGCCAACATGCAGCTTCACTGAGACTACCTATTGATGTGACTCCACTAAGAACATTTTATGGTTTCCAACAGCCTGATCATCATAATACACATTTTACAATTATAATAAAATGTTCTCAAAAATAGTTGAATTACTTTTGATTTAAAGACCTTAAAATGGCATTGTGTCTCTTAATTTGAAAGTGTGTAAAAAAGAAATAACAAAAGTAAAAATTAGATTTTAATTTGATATTGTAAATTGTGCTCAGTTGGCTTGATGAAAAGAATGTCAAGGAGTTCCCTGAGGAAAGCCAGGGTTTTTCTGGTGAACACACCTGTTCACCATCAGGGTGTTTCTTGACAATTAACTTAGAGGCCACTTAAGTTTTTAATTAAGATATCATCAAAGGAAATGAAAAATTTTCTGTAATTCTGCAGGTCTACATCTTTGTTCTTCTTCAGAAGTGTTATCTTTGCCCTCTTATTCTCATCCAACATCTAGACTTGGTCACCTCACCTTTTCTGCCTTCCATGTTTTCTACTTGATCTTAATCTGTAATTCCTATTTCATCTTACTATGACTGCATAATATTTACAATCATTATAAAAATTCTCAATCTACCATTTAAAGCATTTTCACAATCTGCTAGCTTTTATTTTGCAATGATACAATGTTCCAACTTTATAATACGTTTTTATACTAAACCTACCAAAAGAGAGTAGGTAGGAAGTGGCGTGGAGAAAATAAAATGTTAGGGTGAATGCTGGCATTGACACTCATATATTGTAATATAAACAATTACTTTCAGAAACAAATCCGCTCAGGACTCAAAATGCAAACAAACCAGAGTTTTTCTTTTCCTTTATAAAAAGTAAAAATTTTAAAGTTTTTCCAAGGGGAAATTTTGGGTGGCTGGAATGCTGTGTTTCATAACCTAGGTGGTAATTTCAGGGTTGTGTTTACTTCGTGTTACCTCACCGGACTATACATTTTTGCTTTGTGTACTTCTCAAAATGCATGTTATGTTGAATACAAATTTTCAAAAAGAGTTTACTATATGGAAGCTCTGTATTAGCCAGAAGGGAAAACAAGATTAGAAAATAAGGAATCTAAAGTTTATCAAGGTAGAGAAAATACAGGTTGTTGGTTACTAACATTGCATATCATTGCCCATATTGATAATAACAGATAGGTAACAACTAACTTTCACAAATAATAGATTTTAAATGCCAAAGGAACATACAGACAATGTAAGGTAAATAAGCTTTCATAATAAATACAAGAGAAGTTTCTTCTCTTATTCAATTATGTCTTAGCAGGATACTAATCAATTTTGAGTGGTTTTCTTGATTAGAAGTTTGTCATAATAACAAGAAAGCATCTTAAAGAAAAAATAATTTCCTTCAAGCTTTTTACAAAGATAATCTCTTAGAAATCACTTTGTAAAAGGCAAAGCAGGTCTGAGATAGTCCTTTTATTTCTCTAATAAACTGTAATTATCCCTATATTTCTACGAAGACCAGTTCAAACACTTGAAAATCTAAAAAACGAAAACTAGGTTCTATTTTACATGTATTTTTAGAAATATACTCTCCCAAATATATCTATTCATCTCAAACATTTGAAAGCTAAACTTAAAGTTTTACTACTAGTGCACATCCTAAAAAGCCATGTAAGTCACTTTGAGGGTCCTGAGGACACAGGTGAGCCCTATCACATTTCTACTGAAAGACATGAATTTCAACTGCATATGTATCTTCACTATGCAGCAATGGCCTACCTAAGACTAGAGATACAGCAAACAGTAGGTCAAGAGTGCTTATGAAGTTGCCCTCCCACAGAATGTGAGATGAGAGATTTTATGATTGAAGGGGGAGGCACGCAGAAAAAGTATCCTGCTTTATCCATTTCTGAATTTCAAAGTAAAAATCCATGAACTAAGTTAAGAGTAAAGGAAAAGAAACTGAACATTTTAAGAACAGATGCTCTCATTTTATCCTCATATTAAAGGCAGTATAACTCTCTTTTACAGAAAAGAAAAACTGTTCATATTCACAAATGAGTTAAGAGATGATACCAGATTGACTACGGAAGCAGGATTTGTCCCCGAGAATCTCGGAGCAAGAATTCTACTCCTTTTTGTGGAGAAGTAGAAAGCCAAAAAAAATTAAAAGATGAAGCATGGTAGAATACTAATAACTACCACTTACCAATTTTTCTGTGAATGTGTCTTTTCCCAGCTTCCCTGAAAGCAACCATGGCTCTGAAAAAAGCTCGGAGAATTGCCCATCGGAAAACAGCTACAGGATCAATTCCAATCATCCCAGAAATAAATGCATTCTTGCTGCTTCTCAGAAGAGCTACAATGTCTGGGCGCATATGATCTGTATTTTTTTCCCGGAAATCCTACACGAAAAAAGTACCAGTGTTATTTACAGAAAAAAAAAAAAACTATTAAAAACAAGATGATGGGTGATGACATAGTTTGGATGCTTGTCCCTCCAAGTATCATGTTGAAATGTGATTCCCCCACGGCGGTAGGACCTGGTAGGAGGTGTTTGGGTCATGGAGGCAGATTCCTCATAAACAACTTGGTGCTCTCCTCAAATAATGAGTGAGTTTTCACTGTGATTTCACCAAAATCTGGTTACTTAAAAGTAGCACTCCCATTTCTCCATCTTTTGTTCCCTCTCTCATTTTCTCTTCTCGCCATATGACACATGTGCTTCCACTTCTCCTTCTGCCACAAGTAAAAGCTCTCTGAGGCTTCACCAGAAGTCAGGTAGGTATCAGTGCTCTGCTTCCTGTACAGCCTGAAGAATCATGAGCCAATTAAACCTCTTTTCTTTATAAGTTGCCCAGCCTTAGGTGTTTCTTTATAGCAACATGAGAACAGACTAACACAAGTGACATGTTTTAACAGTAATTGAACGAGACAGAAGAAATGTCTGTTCCAGCTAGCTAACTGGACCAGGTATCTTCTATAAGGTCCCATCCAATCCTAAAACTATTGATTTCTATAATACATGTAAATTAGAAGAAGTATTCTATAATTTTATAGCAGCCTGTTAAACTCTGGTCAGGAACAGCCTCTCCAAAGGTGTACCACATACAATAATAGGAGAGCTGAATAACAAAAAGGAGCCAGAGATTAGACAACTGGGAAGAGCAAGCAAGTGTAACACCTACAATCTACAGGTGATGATAAGCGGGACAAGGTAGGAGAAAAGCAATAAAAACCATGGGCTGGAACACTGGGGACAAGGAGAGAGTAGTTGAAGATTAGATAAATAGGCTACTTAGACTCTGTAAGCTTCAGTTGTTTGTTCAGATTTTATTCAAGTATGAAGGAAAGCCCTGGAAAGGTAATGGCATGAGCTAACTGGTGTCGTATACATTGATTCCTGCATAGGAAATGTATTATCCAAAGAAAGAATAGGAAAAAGGAGCCTCGGTATTAAACCAGATAAGAACTGCTGGTGACTTGGACTTGGTAAGTTCTAATAGCAGAAATGAAAAATAGCTGTATTTGCAACATGTAAAGGCAAAACGCCTGCTGATGAATTAGGGTGTGATGAGAGAATGAGGAAATCAGGTTAACACTTATATTCTGGGGTTGGTACTCAGTGGATGGAGATGCCATAAACTGGCAAGGAGAAGACTAGAGAAAGAAAAGGTTTGAGGATAAGAAATGAAGATCAAGAGATCAGTTTTGTCCAAGTGAAGTTTGTGCCAGTGAGGATAATAATAGTAGGTAACATTTATTGAGAGGTTAGTATGTATCTAGCACTCTTCTAAGCATTTTACATGTATTGTCTCATGTAATCGCATTTAATCCTCCTAATAATCCTTTCAGATAGATATTACTACTCCCATTTTATAGAAGAGAAAACTGAATCAGAGAGAGGTGAAATATCCTGGCCCCTATCACACAGTAATCGAAGAGCAAGGGCTCAAACATATTCACTCAAAACCAAATAGCTGTGTGAATCTGCAGTCCTATGGAGATTTCAGAAAATACCTTTGGTTACTATCAGCATATCGATTTTAACAAGGTCTCAATCTTCAATACAGGTTAGGCTGGAGTGCAGTTGGCACCATCATAACTCACTGCAGCTTCTAACTCCTGGACTCAGGCAATCCTCTGCCTCAGCCTCCCTGGGAGTTGAGGTGTGTACCCCTATGCCCAGCTAGTATTTTTCTTAATTTTTGTAGAGACAGAGTCTTACTATGTTGTCCAGGCTGGTATCAAACTCCTGGCCTCAAGTAATTCCCCCACATCAGCCTCCCAAAGTGCTGGCAGTACAGGTATAAGGAATTGTGCACAGACAGCATATAGATTTTTTAAGCTGAATAAGAAGGAATGTAAATAGGCAGGAACAACCATCTACCAAAGAACAGAGGTTGGAGGAGCTAGAACACAAGAAAATGGGTTAAAATGCACCATAAACAAATGAGGAAAGTAAGCTTTCACTCTGGAAAGAAGGACCTAGAATGATGTTACAGCATAGGCATTGACTACAATCTTACCAAATGGAAGGATTAAAAACTTGGTAAGTAAGTCACTCCAAGCTGGTACAGCGTCATAGAATACCTCTAACTCGGAATTCTGAGAAACATATTTAATATTATGTCATCTATCCTTATATACAGAAGTCAGCTTGGACTCATCCTATTACTTTTAGGGCTTTCCTTTCCTAATTCTTCTTTATTCTGCTGAGAACAAGAAAAAACAGGAAACATACCAGGAATCTTCGTCCTTGGCTTGTCCCTACATACCCTTAGAGCAAACGTTATGTATTTTTTTTTTTAAATCAATAAACTTGAATAAGAGTATTCAAATCCAAATAACCTCTTATTCCATAATCAGCAACTAATAACTACTGATGGCAGACAAGCTGTGAGGCATAAACTTAATGTATTTACCTAACTTATTTTTATCCAGTTCTAGTAACTATTCAATAACAGATTCAGTCATAAACCATAATTTACTGATAAGTAAACAGAAAGGTAAAGCAGTTTACTGAAGGTTAAACAGACAATATGTACCATTGCAGGAACTGAAACACCAGTCTACCTTACTCCTTTTAATAACTACACTCTACAACCTAAAATTCTGGGATTCTTTTCAAGTGTTGAGAGTAACCAGTGGCCTTCATTTTCAAAATGAAATAGTCTGTCTTCATATTTCTAGATTTCTAAGTACATTATCAACTGACCATATCATTCTTCTTAAAATTCTCTCTTCTAGTTTCCATAAGAAAATACTTTGTGGTTTACTACTTACCTCCTGTGCCGCCCTTCTAAGTCCTTAAGTTCATATTGGAAATTCAAAGTGGGTTTAATAGTGTGTACTCACTTCTCTTTTTTTGCTTTTTGTTTGCTTTTGAGACAGGGTCTTGCTCTGCTGCCCAGGCTGGAGTGCAGTGTGGCACGATCTCATTTCACTGCAACCTCTGCCTGCCGGGCTCAACTGAATTCTCCCTCTCTGCCTCCCAAGTAGCTGGGACTACAGGCACACCCCCCAACGCCCAGCTAATTTTTTGTATTTTTTGCAGACAACAGGTCTTGCCATGTTGCCCAGGATGATCTTAAACTCTGGGACTTAAGTGATCCAACCACCTCAGCCTCCCAAAGTGCTGATACTACAGGCGTGAGGCCCCATGCCTGGTTGTGCACTCATTTCTTTACTCAACCCTCTTATATCAAGTGACCAGAACCGTAATTAAGATTTTAAATTAGCACTATCGACATGATGAAGCCCAAATGTGTATTTCCAGATCAGATTTTTCTTATTATTTCTTGAGATCCATTAACACAGCTTAAAGGTTATGTCTAATCTGAAAGAAAACATTTAAGACCAGTAGTACATTTACATGTTTGGAAGCATTCACTAGTAAAACCATGTGGGCCTGGGATTTCCTTTGTGGAAAAGTTCTGAACTACTGATTCCAATTATTTAGCCAATAGAATTTTCAGGTTTTTCTATTTATTCTGGTGTTAGTTTTGGTAAAATGTGTTTTAATGGAATTTATCCTTTTTTTGTTTTCAAATTTACTGACAAAATATATTCATATCTTTTTGGTATCTGCAGTGTATGTAGTAAAGTTCTCTTTTTTCATTCCTGGTATCTGTAATCTATGAATTTTTTTATATCATCCGTTATTTTCCTATTACATTTAATAAAGAACTAACTTTTGGCTTCGTTGATTTCTTTATTCAATGTCTGCTTTATATTACACTGATTTCTGGTCTTTTTACACTCTTTCTCTAATTTCTTTGAGTGTGATTTGCTCTTCTTTTCCTAGTTTCTCACACAGAAGCTTAGATAACCACTTTTCAATCAGGCGTGGTGGCTCATACCTGTAATCCCAGCACTCTCGGAAAGCCGAGGTGGGGAGATCACTTGAGGCCAGAAGTTTGAGACCAGCCTGGCCAACAGGGCAAAACCCCATCTCTACCAAAAATACAAAAATTAGCCAGGCATGGTGGCACAAGCCTGTAATCCCAGCTACTCGGGAGGCTGAGGCACAAGAATTGCTTGAACCTGGGTGTGGTGGTTGCAGTAAGCTGAGATCCCACGACTGCACTCCAGCCTCGGTGACAGAACACGACTGTCTCAAAAAAAGAGAAGAAGCTTAGATAACTACCTTTCAACTTTTCTTCCTTTGCAATATATGCATTTAAAGTTATAAATTTTCCTGTATTCACTTCTTTAACTCTCCTAAGTTTCTGATAATGCTGTATTTCACTGATGTTCAGTATAACATATTATAATTTTAATAATTTATTTTATTTATTTATTCATTTATTTTTAGACAGTGTTTCACTCTTATTGCTCAGGCTAGAGTGCAATGGCGTGATCTCGGATCACAGCAACCTCTGTCCCCTGGGTTCAAGCGATTCTCCTGCCTCAGCCTCCTGAGTAGCTGGCATTATAGGCATGCACCACCACACCTGGATAATTTTGTATTTTTAGTACAGACAGGGTTTCTCCATGTTGTTCAGGCTGATCTCAAACTCCCCACCCAAGGGAGACCTCGGCCTCCCAAAGTGGTGGAATTACAGGCATGAGTCACCACACGTGGCCAACAATTTATTATTATAAGAAGTAATTTATATTGTGATTTCTTTTTCGACTCACAAAGTTATTCAGAAGAGGTTCTGCCTAATTTCTGAATAACCAATGATTTTCTAAGTTATCCTTATGATGTGCTAATTAGATCAGCTGTTTAACAGTGCTGTTTGTATTGATTTTGCATGTGCTTGTTCTGTTAGTTACAAAGAGAGGCATTAAAATCTATAATTTTTCAGTTTTCTTCTTTTTACTCAGAAAAATATTGAAGAAAAAATCTACAGTTATAATGATGAACTTATCTAGGTCTACTTTTCCTTCGCTTTTTTTCCTTACTTTACCTATTTTGAATCAGTCATTAGGTACATACATCATCAAGTGATTTGCTAAGCGAGGTGGCTCATGCCTGTAATCCTAGCACTTTGGGAGGTTGAGGAGGATGGATCAACTGAGGTCAGAAGTTCGAAACCATTCTGGTGAAACTGCATCTCTACTAAAAAATATAACAATTAGTCAGGTATGGTGGCAGGTGTCTGTAATCTCAGCTACTCAGGAGGCTGAGGCAGGAGAATCACTTGAAACTGGAGTGAGGGGGTGGGGGCAGAGGTTGCAGTGAGCCAAGGTCGCACCACTTCACTGCAGCCTGGGTGAAAGAGTAAAGCAAGACTCCGTCTCAACACAAAAAAAGTATTTATTGATTATGTCTTCTTGTTGAACTGGCCCCTTTTATCATTATAAAATGTCCTTTGTATCTCTAATAATATTTCTGGTCTTAAAGTCCATTTTGTCCTATAATAATTTTTTTTTGAGACAATCTCACTTTGTTACCCAGGCTGGAGTGCACTGGCGCTATCTCAGCTCACTGCAACTTTCACCTCCCAGGTTCAAGAGATTCTCCTGTCTCAGCCTCCGCAGTAGCTGGGATTACAGGTGTGCACCACCACACCCAGCTAATTTTTGCATTTTTAGTAGAGATGGAGTCTCACCATGTTGGCCAGGTTAGTCTCAGATTTCTGACCTCAGATAATCCACCTGCCTCAGCCTCCCAAAGTGCTGGGATTATAGATGTGAGCCACCGTGCCCAGCCTATCCTGTAATTACATAATTACACCAGCTCTTATCCTTTTTTCCATCCTTCTACTTTCAACCAGCTGATAACATGGATGTATATATATACACACACTTGCCTGGGATATTCTATATATACATATACACACACATATATATGATTCCATTTATCTAAAATTTAATTAAAAGTAAAATTAAGAATGATAAAAATTAGAGCAATGGTAATCTCTGAGGGGAGCTGATTGAGAAAGGGTATGAAAGAAATCTAAATACTTTATTTGTGCACTTTAGGCACAATATCCTCAAGTTTTTCTACAGCACAAGCTTTTGTTTCGTTTTACATTTTAAACTATATTCACAATTTCTATTCCTTCCAGTATTTTCCATCTTAGGAAACAGTAACTCCAAAGCACCCATCAGCTCTAGCCAGAGGTCACTTACTCATTTAGAGTCCATCAATAAAGTCTACGGATGGTTTACCTCCAAAAATATATCACATAATCATCTGTATCTCCCCATAACCTCTACTGCCACTCCAGTGCTTCAGTTCACTTAACTTAAAACTTACTTCAGTTTCACTTCAACTTAAAAAAAAATGCTACCTAACTGATCTCCTAGATTCCACTCTCACCCTCTGCTCTGTCTTTTCCTCAAGGTAATCAATGCAATCTTTTAAAACTACAAGTCACTATATTTTTAAATACTTTAATTTAAAAATAATATTTTAATACTCTGCTTAAAATATGATCACAGTGGGTCAGGTGCGGTGGCTCACTCCTGTAATCCCAGCACTTTGGGAGGCCGAAGCAGGCAAATCATGAGATCAAGAGATCAAGACCATCCTGGCCAACAGAGTGAAACCCCTAATTTTTTAAAATTATTTTGTAAAAATACAAAAATTAGCTAGGTGTGGTGGCATGTGCCTGTAGTCCCAGCTACTTGGGAAGCTAAGGCAGGAGAACTGCTTGAACCCAGGAGGCGGAGGTTGCAGTGAGCCGAGACTGCACCACTGCACTCCAGGCTGGCACTTGGAGACAAAGCTAGACTCCTGTCTCAGAAAGAAAAAAAAAATTGATCACAGTGCCACATAATTTTTATAAAAACTAAACTCAGCTACAAGTCCTGAAGAATAACCCACTGTCTATTCTCTAAGTTCATTTCATGTTATTCTCCTTAGTTCATTATAATCTATTAGCACTTACCTGTTTTCAATTATTTCAACATATCAAACTCTTTCCTATCTCATGGTCTATAATATTCAGAACTCCTCATCAAGGTAACATTTATTTCAGGTCATCTCTCAAAATTTAAGTTTCCTTTTTTTTTTTTTTTTGAGACGGAGTTTCGCTCTTGTTACCCAGGCTGGGGTGCAATGGTGGAGGATCTCAATGCAACCTCCGCCTCCTGGGTTCAGGCAATTCTCCTGCCTCAGCCTCCTGAGTAGCTGAGATTACAGGCACGTGCCACCATGCCCAGCTAATTTTTTGTATTTTTAGTAGAGACGGGGTTTCACCATGTTGACCAGGATGGTCTCGATCTCTTGACCTCGTGATCCACCCGCCTCAGCCTCCCGAAGTGCTGGGATTACAGGCGTGAGCCACCGTGCCCGGCCCAAAAATTTAAGTTTCTTAGAGAGGTGTTCATGTATTCACACATTCAAAATTCACTATTTTATTGCTTTCTGTCATAGAACCCATTCACTTATTTATACCACAAAGCCCATTTATCTATATGTTACATAAACAGGTATATATATATGCACATATGTATGTATATGTGTATAATCAGGAATATATCTATCATTAGATCATTCCAAACACCAAGCACAGAGTCTGACACATATTCTGTGTTAAATAAATACTTCTTAAATAAATCAATCAATAAATGGATGAATAAATGATCTTAAGACACTCAACTCAAGAACAGGGAGAAAACATTTTACTCCACTATTCTCCGTATCATCACTGCCTTACCTGGGAAGTTAAATGCCTTAAAGAGCAGGCTTAAACATCAAGTAGTTGAAGAATAATAGACTCACAAATTACACAAGAAATGGACAAAATTATGAAGATTCCACTCCACAGATGTTAAGAATGTCAATACACTCATGAAAAGTGCAACTCACAAATGCCTAATGGTAAACAGAGACATGAAAGCCTTATGAGTGTAGAGAAGGAAAAAATTCAACAAATTATGTGGATAAATAAGTGAGTTTGGCCGGGCATGGTGGCTCAAGCCTGTAATCCCAGCACTTTGGGAGGCCGAGGCAGGTGGATCACGAGGTGAAGAGATCGAGACCATCTGGTCAACATGGTGAAACTCAGTCTCTACTAAAAATACAAAAATTAGCTGGGCATGGTGGCGTGCGCCTGTAGTCCCAGCTACTCGGGAGGCTGAGGCAGGAGAATTGCCTGAACCCAGGAGGCAGAGGTTGCGGTGAGCCGAGATCGTGCCACTGCACTCCAGCCTGGGTAACAAGAGTGAAACTCCCGTCTCAAAAAAAAAAAAAAAAAGTGAGTTTGAGACATACAGATGCAATCTAATTCTTTCGGATCTAAAAAGGTTATCAGGATGGACTGACAACATCAGGTTTATCTCTAGGCAGAAACCAACAGAAACCTTACCTTACCTAAGACAGTAAGGTGCTGAAAAGCAGAATCTAAGTTTTAGTAGTATCCTTATAAAATATCTCCAGTTATTACTGATCAAAACTCTTCACAAACAGGGTAGTGTGCCAGGGACAGTGACATAGTTAAGAACACATCTCTGCCCTGTAAGCATATTCAATGAGAAATTTACTAACCTTTACCCCGTATTTTACTTTTCCAGCATAATGTTTTATAATGAAAGCAGGCTCCATCACGGCTGGAAATTCAATGTAAGAATTATCTTCATGTTGATGCTTAAACTTGTCTAGTAATGTTTGATTTGTAGCCTGTGGAAAGCTGAATTAAAAAAAAAAGAAGAAGAAAATAACTCTAAAGAAAGATGAGAAAGATGCAGTAATTAGTACAGTCCATTTTACAGTAATTATAATTACATTGCCATCTTACACATATAGCAGTTTACAAAAGTTTTCGTCCATATTATCTAATCTAATTCTCATAAGCTAAAAAGTAATAATAAATATTGGTGTTACTATTTTATAGATAAGGGATCAAAAGTTTTGATTTGCCTATACTCACACTTTGCAATAGCAGTATCAAGAAATTAACTCATTACATACTTAGCTTCAATTGCATTGTTCTGAACTAGTGTAAAACCCAAGGGAAAATAAAATCCAAATCATATATTCTTTGGGGCCAAGAACTTCCAAATAAGAGAATAATCTCTCAATTCTCATAGGTCTTAAAAATTCATAAAAATTATCTGATTTCCTGTTTCTTCATGCATAAATAAGTAGCCATTTTCTTACTATACCAATTATTATTTGCACTCATTGATTGTACTGATCAATTGAGCACTTAATATCCAGGAATCACACAAACTATTTAACTGCATAATAGGAAATATGGAAATACAAAAGTTCAAAAGAGAAAAAAATAATCAGTGGTGTGAATAATGAAAAGGTTCACACAGGACATAGTAAGCAATTGCGAACCAGATGTTGAAGGTTGGGGAAGAGTTTCAAGTAGAGAAAATGTAATGCCAAAAAAAAAAAAAGAGAAAAAGGAGAGTTTCAGAAAACAGCTTCATTTAATGGTAGCTAAAATAATGAAAAATGTGACATGAGGTTGTAATGTGGCTTAATACAAATCTAATGTGTAAAAATCATTCCAAAATTACAACAAACATAGTTAATTACATAGTATGCACTGCAAACCATATGGAGAATGACCTTTGACATCAGACAATCATAGTTTAGATTACTCATTCTATCAGTTACCTGGGGCAAACTAAGTAACCTTCTTTGAGAAGTGGTCTTCTAATTCACAAGATGAGATAGCAGGTAACACAGTGCCAGCAGAATTAAATAAAACTAGTAAAAACATCTAGCAACAGCAGGCATCCTCTAGGGATTAAACATACCAACTTTATGTTGCCAACACTGCTATTTTCCTGGTCACCTTGGCCTACTTCTGTATTCAAATATCTCTTCCTCAAAATATCACCATCTAGCTTACTCCAAAACTTTAAAGCCATTTTACAATGGATTACTATTTCAAACAGAGCAGCACAACTCCTACAAGAGTCTCATGAATCTTCTTTCAAGTCACCAAAGCATATTATCAAAATAAGTTTTCCTATAATAGTGCTTTAATCATGTGCCCCCTCTGCTCAAAACTTTATAGATCACCAAGGCAAAAAGAATGACACCAAGCTCCTAAGCCTAGGCTAACTCAACCTCTGCAAACGTATGTCTCACTATTTCACAGCAATATGCTTCTCTTAAGGCAGTATGCTCACCTCATTGTCTCTAGGTTAGGGTTTATTTGCCTTCTAATCATCTGAGTAATCAAAAAGCTTATGATATATTTTCTCTTACTTTTAAACGGAAATAGAAATTTTCAAAGGAAGAAGGACAGACATGAAAACAGTCTTTACTTGAAACTAAAAAAGATGGAAAGTTCTTGCATTCAACATACATTTATGGATACTTATTACAAGGCCAAAATATGTAGAACACAAGAAAATCATTCACTATTGCTCATATCAAAGCTCTTAATCTAGTGTTTCCCAAAGGCTATCTGCAAAGGCAGCCTCAGAAGAACCTCTAGAGATCTGAAAACTACCAATGCCGGGACCCCACCTACTGCAATTCTGACTTAACTGATTAGGGGGATGACTTAACGTCAGTGATATTTACAAAGTCCCAAGGTAATTCTTATGAGAGGCAAGATTCACAAAATGCTGCTGTAAATGAATGCTCTAATCCTAACTTCAGTCACTGTTAAAATGTAGATTCTGATTCAACAGATATGGAGTGAAGGCCTGAGATTCTGCATTTCTAAGATTCAAAGTGGTCCACTGCTGCTGACAGAAGACGACACTTTGAATACTACAAGGAAGACTGATAATATTCCTAACATCCTATTCATATGTAACTCTTATACAATATTCCTCCTTTCTAAATGCCACCCTACATCCTACAGAATCTAGCTTAAATAACTTGCCCCATATCACATAGCCATTAAGTAGTAGAGAAAGGCTAAACCAAGACCTCCGACGTTAAAACCCATATACTTGGAGCACTACAAACACACTGCATGAAGTAAAAACACAACTAAGGATATTATATATTCTCTGTAAAAAAAAATATTTTTAGAGGAAAAGATACTCAGTAAAGTCCTGAAATAGTTCTTCCAAATGTGACTTTATTTTCAATCCAGTTTTTTTTACAGGTAAATGGCAGAGAAAAAATATTTCATGCCTTTGCATTTTCTGTAATGTTAAAACATAGAGATTCTTTACAAGGACTGGTAATAACTACAGGACTGACTAATAAAAAGATTATTCAGTCCAGTCTCCACCTACAACAACACGCTGACAGATTATGCAAAGTAATTATAATAATAGGAAATTACATTAATTGTTAAAGCAGCTGCTAATCAGCTCTAATAGTTATACAGTTTTTTTATTTTTATTTTATTTTATTTTGAGACAGAGTTTCGCTCTTTTTACCCAGGCTGGAATGCAATGGCGCGATCTCGGCTCACCACAACCTCTGCCTCCTGGGTTCAAGCAATTCTCCTGCCTCAGCCTCCCGAGTAGCTGGGACTACAGGCGCGCGCCACCATGCCCAGCTAATTTTTTTATTTATTTATTTATTTTTTTTTTTAGTAGAGACGGGTTTTCATCATGTTGACCAGGATGATCTCGATCTTGACCTCGTGATCCACCCGCCTCGGTCTCCCAAAGTGCTGGGATTATAGGTGTGAGCCACCGCACCCGGCTATAAAGTTCTTTATTGAGCCAAAACTTATCTCCCTGAAATTTATGGCAACATGGCTCAACCCCAGTAGCTTTCAGGTAACAGCAAAGAAGTGTCATTCTCATTATTGGGTTAAATCTATGTGAGGTAGCAACTGATCAGGAAATTATAGTCTTTGTATAATAAGATGAGCATGCAATGAAATTTTGCTTAAAGAATGACAAGACAGGACAGGCACAGTGACTCTCATATGTAATCCCAGCACTTTGAGAGGCTAAAGCGGGAGGACAGCTTGAGCCCAGGAGTTTGAGACCAGCCTGGGCAACAAAGTTGAGTCCTTGTCCCTGCAAAAACATTGTTACAATTAGCTAGATCTGATGGTATGTGCCTGTGTAGTCCCAGCTACTCTGGAGGCTGAGGTGAGATCACTGGAGCCCATGAATTCAAGGCTTCACTGAGCCATAACCACGCCACTGCATTCCAGCCTGAGCTACAGAGCAAGACCCAGTCTCCAAAAAAAAAAGTAATTCCACTACCTCACTTTTGATGTTGATTTTATATATAGTTGTAATACTCTAATTTTATATATATGTATATGTAAAAGATATATATACATATATGTGTGTGTGTATATATATATATATAGTTTTTTTCCATGGTTTCTGACTTATAACTCCTATAGCCCTTGGTATAGTCTTTTGTTATAATGTTAACGTGCTTCAGGCCTCAGGAAACAGAATCTCTCTTCTCTAACCTTCTTCTGTCCTCCTTTTACCTGGCCAAGGCAGGCCTCTAATCTGATTGTGGGTTATAAGACCTTCATTCCAGAAAGGCTCTATCCCCACATTCTGAAGGAAAGAATGCTGCACAAGAGGCCAGGAAGAATCTGGACAGACAAGCCTTGCTGGGCTTCCCACTCAGTCTATTTGTATGAGATCATGCTCTTTGGTCCAATCAGATTTCTACACAGTTGTCAAGAATGTCTATGTAATGAAGCCTCCATAAAAAACCCAAAAGGACAGCATTTGGAGAGCTTCCAGATAGCTGAACATGTAGGTGTTCCTGGAAGGCAGTGTGCCCAAGAAGGACATGGATACTCTGTACTCCTTCCCCAATACCTTGCCCTACACATCTCTTCATTATATCCTTTGCAATATCCTTTACAATACACTGGGATAAATGTAAGTAAGGGTTTTCCTGAGTCCTGCAAGCCATTCCGGCAAATTAATTGAACTCAAGGAGAAGCTAATTGGCAGAAGTTCTGGAGGAGTAAACTACTGACTGGTGTCTGAAGGTGGGGTGGGCAGCAGTTTTGGGGACTGAATCCTCTATCTGTGGGATCTGATGCTACCTCCAGGTAGATAGTGTCAAATCTGAATTAGAGGACACCCAGTTGGTGTCCACAGCTTGCTGGTGGGGAAAACTCCACACACATTTGGCCAGAGGTTTTCATGTTGATCGTTATGATGAGAGAGCAGAGAAAAACATGGTTTGAATGTTTTTCCCAAATAATTGGTTTCAGAGAAGTGAGATTTGCTAGAAAGACCCTGGCTCACTGAAACATGTGGTTTGAGAAAAGAAAGGATAAAAGGGTAGAAGATGAGAAACCTTTGTTTTGGTGTGGCCACAGGGTCACCCAAGGTATGAAGCCATAGCTGCTATGCTCAGTTACTAAAGGTAAAAGTTATCAGTGGAACTGAGAGATGGTTCCAACTCCTGGGGAGTTGATTCATCGGCTACATAAGGAAAAGCAAACTAATAAGAAAAAATGAACTATTCAATCCCTTAATTATTGTTATTGGTAATAGCTAAAATGAAATTTAAATAGAGTACTGTGTTGGTCCTTGAAGCTGGATCAAGCTCAGATCTTGATCTGTTTGAGCTCAGGCTGCTAGCCTCAAAGTCTTGGAGGCAAGGACAGAATTGTGCAGGGACAACAAAGTACCTCTGAGACATGTGGTTACCAAGAAGGCAGTCAATGTGGAAGAAGGGCAAAATGAAGTAGCTACTGAACTGGAGGGCATAGTGTGAAGGAATAGTTTCATTTTGTAGATTGGTATCATCAGCTTCCTAAGAACCTTTACTAAAATGGATTGTGAGAGTAACTACATTAGGGGCAGTAGCTTTGCTTTTAAATGCTGCAGTGGACGAGTGTCTGGGTTGATGCAGGATATACAACTCACTACTAAGCAATCTCAGACATCTATACACGATTGAGATACACAAGAGGTTATTCCTGAGGTAAAAGCCAGCCTAGTGGACTGCATAAAAGCCACTGTACAATCTTTTTACTCTGGGAAGGGGGATTGCCTAATTTTCCCTAGAAATGCTAAGCAGAACAACCCAGATGAAGCAGCTGATATACTTCGTATGCAAGCTATGTAAGACTAGCTTTATAATGATAAGGATATTTGCCCAATCAATGTGCCTGTCATCCATTTACCGGATTATAGTAAATGCTATGGTTAAGGGGGTCCCTTCTACATGGGCACCCCAGGTGATATTACCACTGCCAAATCGAACAACCATTAGAGAAGCCTTACCAAATTTGTTGTCTCAGCTTCTCCTCGTAAGTCTTACAGATGCAATAAAAATATTAGGTTAATTAATAAGATAATGGGAAAAGGCAAAAGGGAGGGTTCAAAGGATTTACCCCAGGAAGATAAAAATTTTTAAATGGTTATTAAGAAATAAGGTGAATAGGACAGGCGCAGTGGCTCACACCTATAATCCCAGCACTTTGGGAAGCAGAGGCAGGTATATCACGAGGTTAAGAAATCGAGACCCTCCTGGTCAACATGGTGAAACCCCTAAAATTACAAATATTAGCTGGGCATGATAGCACGCGCCTGTAGTTCCAGCTACTCAGGAGGCTGAGGCAGGAGAATTGCTTGAACCCAGGAGGCGGAGGTTGCAATGAGCCGAGATGGCGCCATTGCACTCCAGCCTGGGTAAAAAGAGCAAAACTCTGTCTCGAAAAAAGAAATAAGGCAAATAAAGAAAACATTAAAGGGGTGAAACTACGAGGAAAAGCGGAAGTCATGAGATTCACCCTAGCTGGGCAGAAATCTTTTATATGGTTTTGAAGAAATGGGATGAATAAAACAGAAATGGATGGGGTTAAAGCAAAATTTGTAATACAACACTACTGAATGTTGGATAAACCAAAGGGAGTGCCTTCTGGTCCCTCAACCAGTTTGCTCTATTTCCCCAATTTTGGAGAAATGTTAAAAGACAGAAGGTAAAGATTACAATGAGAAATCCCACCTGGAATTGCCCGGGGCCATGGTTAGACTGGTTAATCAAGGTAACGATTGACAGGGAGGCCAGAGTCCCTTGGCTCAATGCCTGGCTGGGACCCAAAGACTTTTACACAAGAATGGTAAAATGGTCTAGGTGGAGAACTTTCTGCAACTAGAACATAGATAAATACATCAGAGATCATAGGATTATGAAAATTGGAATACCTAACAGGCTTTAAGAAGCTAAGTCTCCTTTACTTAAATGTTTTGTGACTGGGAAATGTTCCCCCTACCCAGTGCTATAAAACAGAAGGCATGTAAATTTGCCCTTCAAGCAATATTAACTGGACATGCTGAATGGGAACCAGTAAGATTGTTCAAGTCCATGTCCACAGAGCAGACTGAGAAGAAACTAGAGTGCAGACAGAAACAAACTCTACGTTTGATATCTCTTTGTGGAGCATTTCCTGGGGCTTATGGCAAAAACGTGTGGGCACCTCCCAGCAACAACTACTGAGACTTCTGGACTAGAGAATTTCCACTGGAGGGGCACTTACTATCCTGTTATGGGAAATTAACTGAAGCTACCCCTAAAACTGAAGGTCATAAAATGATCTCGACACCTGAAATACCCATGCTGTCCCAGCTGATGGAAGAAAAACTCTCATGAGGATAGCAGTGCACAGAAGAGTTCCATAATAAAATGGAAATGATTTATACAGAATCATGCTGCCTGAGGGATGCAAGAAGGAGACACTCATGAGCAGGGAGTCTCTTTACCCCTAGGACTGACTCTAGAACTGTGTGAGGAGCTGCTGGATCCAACAGTGCTCTCAAGTGACTGGCAAACAACTGCTTGGTTTGTGGATGGCAGTTCCAAGGTTAATGGACAACATCCTGTTTGGAAGGCTACTATGACTGAAGAAGGTGAAAACAAATCTGGTTGGTGGGCTGAATTATATGCTGATTTCCTAAAACTGAGGGAAGAACTGAAGAGTGGTAGAAGCCCTGGTGTTTGGGTTTTTACTGACTCAGGGGCACTGGCCAATGGCCTGGCCAAATGATCAGGCAGAAGGGCAATGGAAACCCAGCCTATTAAAAAAAAGACCATTTGGAACACAGCCCTATGGAAATCTGAGAGGTACCTTAAAGTAGAACATATCAATGCCCACCAAAAAAAGCCCTTTCCAGGTTCAGAAGGTGACTAGAATTGACAAGCAGATATCCCTGTGTACTCCTTTGATGTGGTCACCTGGGTCCAAGAAATGAGCAGATATGGGGGTACTACAGCAGTGCTGAGAAGTGCCAAATCTAGACATTCCTCTTGCATCTTCTCTCAATCACAAAATGCCAGTAAGAACTGTTCTGTTTGTCAGCAAGAGAATGTGAGACTGCCAATGGCTATGTGGCAGTTTCCCTGGTGGGAAGACCCTGAACTGAGATGGTGAGACTGATGCGGGTAGCCCCGGGGGGCTACAAATTGACAGGAATAGTCATTGACTGAAGTGAGCTTTACTTACCCAGTGGAAAATGCAAATGCTCAGGGTGCCATTAAAAAAAAAAAAAAAAGAACAGAAAATATTGCATGGATTTGGATGATCATCATTTTTTCAGAACAAGAAACCCATTGTACAGCCTACAGTGTTCAGCAAAGGAAAAAAATATCCTCCTCAGAGTAACAGTTTGATGGAAAAATAGAATTGGCAATTAAAACACTGGTTGTCTAAAACAGGGGAAGATAAAAAAATGAAGGGCTGGCCTGAATGCCTTCATGAGTATGAATATCTGCTCACACTCAGCATGAATGAGACTAAAGGAGCATCCCCTAGATTTTTCTTGTTTTCCTGGTTCATCTGGGAAAGAGGGGTTGGAGAGGATGCTGGTATGACTATCCAATTCTTGCCAGGGAAGTATACTGGTATAAAAACTATAACTTTTTTTTTCTTTCCCAGAGGATCTCAAAAACAAAAAACATTTTTCTCTCCCCTGTCAGCTGCACTCAACCTACCACCAGGGCTGCAACTACAAGTGCTGGAAGCAAGGATGATTTCTAAGAAAGAAATTGTAATTACGTGTTTAAATCTTAAGTCAAAATTCCTAAGGGCATGATGGGGGTGGGTTGTACCTTCACTCTATGTAGCAAAATTGGGGCTAAGAGTGAATGTAACTATTTTTCCTGGCCATAAAAGCAACTCACTAGTTCTGTACCTATGTAATTCACCCTATCTAAAAGGGAGTGGACTGAGGAGGAGGTACTTGCTAGACTAGAATTGTTCTCTGCAATCTAAACCAGCACAGTGGCAATTCTTCATGTGCCTTCCGTAGGAGGAAAAGTTTGGGAACTAATGGAGAGGAGGAATAGTAGCTGAGGGTAAAGATATGAATAAGTGGATTCTAAAATGAGGGAAATCCAACATTAACACATTTAAAGAAGCTCAGAGCAAGAGATGACACTGTCTTTTAGCTTATAAAAGATGCTCGAAAGGTAAAGGTTGTGTTTGCTGAGATTACTCCTGCTTTTGGAATCTGACAAGACTGAAAGGAAGCCTGCAAACTTGAGTGTTCTCTCCCTGGGGGATATACTCATACAATATGATGATGAACTGGACTAATTACTAATGACTGAATGGGATTCTCGTAATGTAGCAGTATGTTTGAGTTTTATATTCTTTTGATGATGTAAAGGATCCATGTTTGAAAGCCTGTGGCCTGTGACATATTTTATATTTTATATATATATATATAGTGTGTGTGGGTAGGTTCTCATTCTTGGTTCCTGGCTTATAACTACCATAGCCCTTGGTGTCATCTTTTGTTACAATGTTGGGATGCTTTAAGTCTCGGAAGTAGGCCTCAGGAAACAGAATCTCTCTCTCTCTCTCTAACCTTCTCCTGTCTACCTTTTACCTGCCCAAGGCAGGCCTCTAATCTTATTGTGGATCAAAAGACCCTCATTCCAGAAAGAGTCCTACCCCATTACTCTGAAGGAAAGAATGCTGCACAGAAAGACCAAGAAGAATCTGGACAAACAGGCCATACTGGGTTTCCCACTCAGTCCATTAGTATGATATCATACTCTTTTTGTCCAATCACAATAACATCTATGTAATGAAGCCTTCATAAAAACCCCCCAAAGAAAGCATCTGGAGAGCTACCAAATAGCTGAACACGTGGGAGTTTCTTGGAGGGTGGTAGACCAGGGAGGACATAGAGGCTCTGTGCTCCTTACCTCACACCTCATCCTATGCATCTCCTCATTGTTTAGTTTGCAATATCCTTTACCTACACTGGCATAAATCTAAGTGTTTCCCTGAGTTCTGCAAGCCACTCTGGCAAATTAATTGAACTTAAGTAAAAGCTGGTTGGTGAGAAGTTCTGGAGGCATGGACTATTTGGCTGATGTCTGAAGGTGGGGTGGGGTGCAGTTTTGGGAACTAAGCCCTCGATCTGTGAGATCTGATGTTACCTCTAGGTAGACAGTGTCAAATCTGAATTAAAGGATACCCAGCTGGTGTCCACTGCTTGTTAGTGGGGAAAAACACCACACACATTTGGTCACAGAAGTCTTATATGTTGATTATTGTGGTGTGAGAGTAGACAAAAAACATGGTTTGAGAGTTTTTCTATAACAGTAGTTATGAAAATGGGATACAAATCCTGGACTTCTGACTCTAACACCTAAATATTACAGGAAATCAATATAATAATTCAAAGCACAACCTTATTAGTCAGGAAAACCTGACAGGTTTGAATCTTAGGTACCCCATTTCCTACTTATATAATCTTTGTTCTTGGATTGTTTCTTAAATCCTTTTTTTGTTACTATAAAATTCCTCAAACCAAAACAACTGCTTATCATTCCATTATCAACCACAATGGTTCTCAACACTAAGTATCAAAATTGCCTATAAAGCCTTCCTAACTAAAGATATACCACAGGTAAGGTATACAAACAGTGAATTACAAACCTTATAATTTTATGAGATAATAACTATGTTGGGGCATACACAGTAATGTAAGAAACTTTTACAAAATTCTGGACAGATAATTAAGGTACTTTTTACTTGTGTTAACAGCATTTTAATTCCTTTAGATTAACGGAAGTTGACTAGTGATGGAGTAAGTTAGAGTGACTCTAAACTGTTAGCAGTCTTCTTTTTGCTAGTTTTTTATTCTAAAATCTTACACAATCATCTTACCTCTAACAGTAAATTCCCAATACTTTCCATCCTGTTTAATGAGGATTACATTAAACTAGAAATCAGGTAAACAAATTGTTTCTAAATTTTTTACTAAAGAGTCATAAAAAAAACCTCACAATCTCCTCGTCTCACTTTCTTCGATTCTAGATTTCCCATCTCTTAGGATAATCAACTATATTTTATAGATTGTTAAGAATATCCTGAAGAATGCTACCTGAAGCATTATTTCTGAAGCATATATTTAGCTGTTATATTGAACAGTGTTAATGAGGAATCATAAATAATTGGCAGATGTTGCCACTTACAAACATGTTTATGGTAGACATTACTAATCTACCATACCATTCTTTTTTTGTTTTGTTTTGTTTGGAAACAAGAGTCTTGCCCAGGCTGGACTATAGTGCAGTGGTGCTATCTTGGCTCACTGCAACCTCTGTCTTCTGGGTTCAAGTGATTCTCATGTCTCAGTCTCCTGAGTACCTGGGATTACAGGTGTGTGCCACCATGCTCAGCTAATTTTTGTATTTTTAGTACAGATGGGATTTTGCCATGTTGGCCACGCTGGTCTCGAAGTCCACATGCCTCAGCATCCCAAAGTGCTGAGATTACAGGCGTAAGCCACCACATTCAGCCTATCACAATACTCTTTTCTGCTAAACATGAAAACTGAAAACACATCGCATATATAAAACTCAATTTACAAAGAAAGAAACATGTAACCAAAAAAAAAGTCAACAAGTTTAACATCAATGTGTATTGAATAAATCTAGAAGAACTTTAAAAAATGAATTCAATTAATGAAGTCCATCCTAATTACCTAGAAACATACACATACAAAAAAAAATTGTACACACAAAAACACCTTTGGCTCTTTATTTGGTAATGTAAGAAAAAAGTTTAAACTTAAAAAGACATAAAAAGCCAAAACAGCCAATAACAAAATTGAAAATTACACTCACTTGCTTTCTTCATCTAAAAGATGAAGCAGTCCTGTCGGTTTTTTGCTAATAAGATTTATACAGCAGGTATTATCAATATAATCTATGTTGTGCCAGCTGATACCTTCAGTTCTATATTCCTCCTAGAAAAACCAAAAAACAAAATAACAATTTATTCATCTTGCAGAAAATAATAGGGATAGGGTAATACAGATTGAAAAGCTTTTACCATACTTCTGTTTATTTATATCCCTCTCTGTCTGTCTCTCTCTCTCTCTCTCAGATGAATTCTCTGAGGGGTTCATCAATAGTATTAGCCCTCTGAAAGATTTACTTTTGGTTTGGTTGATCCTCTCCCATGATATATTTGTTTTCACTTTTATTAATTTCCTCTTTTATCTGTATTATTTCATTTTTTCTACTTTCCTCTGGTTTAGTTTGCTGACTTTTTTCCCAACTGTTGACAGGGATCACGAATTTTCAACAAAAATCTTCTAAGAGCTATAAAATAAATGTTCCTCTAAGTATGGCTTTAGCCATATCCCACAGTTTTAATATGTAACATGTTCATTAAGTACAATATATTTTCTAACTGTTCAACTTCTGGGCTATTTAAAATAATATGTTAATTTTTAATCACATAGGTAATTTTTATTTACCTTTTACTTATTGGTTTCAGGTATTATTTTATTATAGTATTAAAATCTGTCATTTCAATCCTCAGAAATTTGACTTTTGCTTTATGGTCCAGGATATAAACAAATTTTGTGAATATTCCATTCAAACTTGAAAAAAAAAGTATATTCTGAAGTTGATGCAGTGTTCTATGCATATCAGTTATATATTTGATTTTTAAATATTCTATATCCTTAATTGATTAGATTTCAGGCCTAAGGACAAGAAACTGACATTCTGATCTAAAGGATAGTCAGAGATGGATGCCCACAAACGCACTATCCTCTAGATTTTAAATCTTCTATATCCTTACCAACTTTTTGAACACTTACTCTATCAGCAAGTCAGCAAGATACATTAAAACATTACACTACGATTGCAAATGTATTTTTCTTCAAGTTTTATTCATTTTTGCTTATATATTTCAAGGTTATGCGATCAGATAGTTATAAATTTTGGACTGTACACGTCCCAAGAAACCCTTTAGTATTCTAAAGGATTAAATATTCCTTTTTATCTCTAGTAATGCTTGAAATATGATATTAATATAGCCATAACTACTTTTTTTATAAGGACTGCTAAATCTTCACCCAACCTTTTAATCTTTCTATATACTTATACTTAAAATGTCTCCCATAAGCAACAATCAGTTTAGTTTTGTATTACATCCAGTCTGACAATCTAGCTTCTAGTTTAGTTTTGCATTACATCCAGTCTGACAATCTAGCTTCTAGTAGGAGCAACGAATCAATTATATTTAATGCAATCTCTGTATTTGTGAGAATAAATTAAACATCTTACTACTTGTTCTTTGTCTGACTTTCGTGGCATTTCTTTTATTTCTTGCTTCCTTCTGGACTATTTGAGTGTTTTAACTTTATTACCCTCTATATTACCTTTTCAAAAGTTTTATATTCTTTTACTATTTTTGGCAATGCTAGAAAACATGTATCCTTAACTTACCACTAACAGAAACAGTATCTCTGTAACTTATCATTTAATACAAAGATCTTAGAATATATTATATTCTATTTACTCCTAATTTATATGCTATTATTGTCATGTATTTTAGTTCTAGTTAAACAGTAAATAGTTCTGTTTTTGTTTTTGTTTGTTTTTTATTTTTTGAAGTGGAGACTCGCTCTGTCACCCAGGGTGGAGTACAATAGCACAGTCTTGGCCCATTGCAACTTCTGCCTCCTGGGTTAAAGCGAATTCTCCTGCCTCAGCCTCCTGAGTAACTGAGATTACATACAGGCACCCACCACCATGCTCAGCTGATTTTTGTATTTTTAGTAGAGACAGGGTTTCACCATGTTGGCCAGGCTGGTCTCAAACTCCTGACCTCAGGTGATCCACTTGCCTTGGCCTCCCAAAGTGCTGTGATTACAGGTGTGAGCCACCATACCTGGCCTAAATAGTTCTAGTTACTTTTAACTTTGTCTAATTTAGTTAATATTCATTTAGATTCAATGACATTTTATTTTATTTTTGAGACAGAGTCTTGCTCTGTCACCTAGGCTAGAGTCAGTGGCACGATCCTGGTTCACTGCAACCTCTACCTCCTGGGTTCAAGCAATTCTCCTGCCTGAGTCTCCCAAGTAGCGGGGACTGCAGGTGCCTGCCACCAATACCAGCTAATATTTGTATTTTTAGAGATGGGGTTTCACCATATTGGCCAGGCTGGTCTCGAACTCCTGACCTTGTGATCCACCCGCCTTTGCCTCCCAAATTGCTGGGATTACAGGCGTAAGCCACCATGCCCTGCCCCGACTTTTTTATAAATTTTCATTGCTCTTCATTACTTCCTGCACCTGAGCCACAATCGGGAATAACTTACTGCCTAAACAACATACTTCAGTTTTAAGGGAAATTCCCATTGTCTCCTAGCTTCCCCTATTTCCACTAATAGGCTGACTGACAAGTCTTATTGTTGCATCTTTAAAAATAGAGATGTCCCGACACCGGAGATGGAAGATGGCGCTGTGAGAACAACCCAGGATTGGAGCTGGCGTTGTGTCTGCGGAAAGGTGAGTCTGAGCTGCATTTCCAGACTGATCTTTGTTGCCCACGGAACGGGGAAATTCCCAAGTGAAGAGGAGACGCGGGACGCCAGGCAGAACCTCCGCCTGGCGAAGCCGGCACCCGGGGTGGCGGCGGCCGGTCCTACCCAGCGCTCCCCACAGGGCGCGCTTGTCTGGGTGCCCCGTTGAACCAGCAACCGGAGACGTGAGAGGGCTAGACTTGAGACTGAGCTAGACTTGGACAGTGGGCCAGCCAGGGGATCGCAGGGACAGAGCGTTAGGGTTGGCCCAATGGGACGAACAAAACCGCGATTTCAAACAAGCCCCGGGTAGACGGCCCGAGAGGCTCTGAGGGGGGAGGGGCGTCCACCATTACCGAGGCAACCCGCCCCAACTGAGATACACGCCCACTGCTGACGCACCCTGCCATTGCCGAGGCAACCCGTCCCTACTGAGATACAAGCCCACTGCTGACGCAGCCTGCCGTTGCCGAGGCAACCCGCTACAACAGAGAGACTCCGCAGCAGGGCGTGGCGGAGACCACAGCAGAGCCTGCAGGAACAGGGCGAATCACACAACAGCAGGGCGGAGCCTCGGCAGCCAAACAGTGGCTAGTCTGCGTCCTAGCTGGGCAGGACCTCAACGGACATCCAAAAATAAAGCCCAAACCCCTCAACACAGAGCATTTGAGAAAAAAAAAAAGGGTTTTTTAATGAGCTCTGTTGCTGCAGAATCAAACATAGCAGCCTAACAGCCCGGAATGAACAACAGAGCTCACAGCTCCGCAATTAAGCCCCTATAAAGTACAAACTGTCTCCTCAAGCAGCTCGCTGACCCCTCTATATCCAAAAGACTGACATTAGGCAGGCATCATCCTGGGACAAAGATAGCAGAAAAAGAAACTGGTAGCATCCCTCGCTGTGCCACAGCTGCTAGAGGTGCACCCCAGACAAGCAGGGTCTGGAGCGGACCTCAGCAGTCGTACAGCGAAGGGGCTAGACTGGTAGAAGGAAAACCAAGCAACAGAAATAGTTCATCATCAACATTCTGGGTGTCCACTCAGAGACCCAATCGAAAAGTCAGCAACTACACAGACGACCAGTGGACAAATCCACAAAGATGGGAAGAAACCAGCGCAAAAAGGAGGAAAACACCCGAAACCAGAACACCTCGCCTCCTAGAAAGGACCAAAACTCCTCACCAGCAAGGGAACAAAGCTGGACGGAGAATAACTGTGATGAAATGACGGAATTAGACTTCAGAAGATGGATAATGAGAAACTTTTGTGAGCTAAAAGATCATGTATTAAATCAATGCAAAGAAACTAAGAACCTTGAAAAAAGATTTGAAAAAAGATTCGAGGAAATGATAACAAGAATGGATAACTTAGAGAGGAATATGAATGAATTAAAGGAGCTGAAAAACACAATACAAGAACTTCGCGAAGCAAACACAAGTTTCAATAGCCGAATGGACCAAGCAGAAGAAAGAATATCTGAAGTCGAAGACCAACTCAATGAAATAAAACGAGAAACCAAGATTAGAGAAAAAGGCGCAAAAAAGAATGAACAAAGTCTCCAAGAAATGTGGGACTATGTGAAAAGACCTAACCTACGTTTGATAGGTGTACCAGAAGGGGACGAAGAGAATGAATCCAAGCTGGAAAATACTCTTCAGGACATTATCCAGGAAAATTTCCCCCACCTAGCAAGACAGGCCAACACTCAATTGCAGGAAATACAGAGAACACCACAAAGATATTCCGCAAGAAGAGCAACCCCAAGGCACATAATCGTCAGATTCAACAGGGTTGAAATAAAGGAGAGAATACTAAGGGCAGCCAGAGAGAAAGGTCGGGTCACCCACAAAGGGAAGCCCATCAGACTCACAGCAGATCTCTCGGCAGAAACACTACAAGCCAGAAGAGTGGGGGCCAATATTCAATATTCTTAAAGAAAAGAACTTTCAACCCAGAATTTCATATCCAGCCAAACTGAGCTTCAGAAGTGAAGGAAAAATAAAATCCTTTGCAAACAAGCAAGTACTCAGAGATTTTGTCACCACCAGGCCTGCTTTACAAGAGCTCATAAAAGAGGCACTACACATAGAAAGGATCAACCAGTACCAGCCATTCCAAAATCACACTGAATGCTAAAGAGCATCAACATAATAAAGAATCTACAACAACTAACAGGCAAAACAGCCACTTAGCATCAAAATGGCAGTATCAAATTCACACATAACAATATTAACCCTAAATGTAAATGGACTAAATGCACCAATCAAAAGACACAGACTGGCAAATTGGATAAAAAGCCAAAACCCATCAGTGTGCTGTATACAGGAAACCCATCTCACATGCAAGGATACACAAAGGCTCAAAATAAAGGGATGGAGGAAGATTTACCAAGCTAATGGAGAGCAAAAAAAAGCAGGAGTTGCAATTCTCATCTCTGATAAAATAGACTTTAAAGCAACAAAGATCAAAAGAGACAAAGAAGGCCATTACATAATGGTAAAAGGATCGATACAACAAGAAGAGCTAACAATCCTAAACATATATGGACCCAATGCAGGAGCACCCAGATACATAAGGCAAGTTCTTAATGACTTACAAAAGGACTTAGACTCCCACACAATAATAGTGGGAGACTTTAACACTCCACTGTGAATACTAGACAGATCAACCAGACAGAAAATCAACAAGGATATCCAGGGCTTGAACTCAGACCTGGAGCAAGCAAACCTGATAGACATTTACAGAACTCTCCACCCCAAATCCACAGAATACACATTCTTCTCAGCACCACATCACACCTACTCTAAAATTGACCACATAATTGGAAGTAAAGCACTGCTCAACAAATGCAAAACAACTGAAATCATAACAAGCAGCCTCTCAGACCATAGTGCAATCAAGTTAGAACTCAGAATTCAGAAACCGACCCAGAACCGCACAGCTTCATGGAAACTGAACAACTGGCTCTTGAATGTTGACTGGGTAAACAACGAAATGACGGCAGAAATAAAGAAGTTCTTCGAAACCAATGAGAACGAAGACACAACGTGCCAGAACCTCTGGGACACATTTAAAGCAGTCTCTAGAGGAAAGTATATAGCTATAAGTGCCCATATGAGGAGAATGGAGAGATCCAAAATTGACACCCTATCGTCAAAATTGAAAGAGCTAGAGGAGCAAGATCAAAAAAACTCAAAACCCAGCAGAAGACAAGAAATAACTAAGATCAGAGCTGAGCTGAAGGAGATTGAGACACGAAAAACCCTTCAAAAAATCAATAAATCCAAGAGCTGGTTTTTTGAAAAGATCAACAAAATAGACAGACCACTAGCCAGATTGATTAAAAATAAAAGAGAGAACAACCAAATAGATGCAATAAAAAATGACAAAGGGGAAATCACCACAGATTCCACAGAAATTCAAACCATCATCAGAGAATATTACAAACAACTATATGCGCATAAACTAGTAAACCTGGAAGAAATGGATAAATTCCTGGACTCCTGTGTCCTCCCAAGCCTAAACCAGGAGGAAGCTAAAACTATGAATAGACCAATAACAAGGTCTGAAGTTGAGGCAGCAATTAAGAGCCTACCACACAAAAAAAGCCCAGGTCCAGACGGGTTCACAGCCGAATTCTACCAGACACACAAGGAGGAGCTGGTACCATTCCTTCTAAAACTATTTCAAACAATCCAAAAAGAGGGAATCCTTCCCAAATCATTTTATGAGACCAACATCATCCTGATACCAAAACCCGGCAGAGACCCAACGAGAAAAGAAAACTTCAGGCCAATATCCATGATGAACATAGATGCAAAAATCTTCAATAAAATATTGGCAAGCCGATTGCAACAGCAAATCAAAAAACTTATTCATCATGATCAAGTAGGATTCATCCCGGGGATGCAAGGCTGGTTCAACATATGCAAGTCTATCAACGTAATTCACCACATAAACAGAACCAAAAACAAAAACCACATGATTATCTCAATTGACGCAGAGAAGGCATTTGACAAAATTCAACAGCCCTTTATGCTAAAAACCCTCAATAAACTTGGTATCGATGGAACGTATCTCAAAGTAATAAAAGCTATTTACGACAAACCAACAGCCAATATCATACTGAATGGGCAAAAACTGGAAGCATTCCCTTTGAAATCTGGCACTAGACAAGGATGCCCTCTCTCACCACTCCTATTCAATATAGTACTGGAAGTTCTAGCCAGAGCAACCAGGCAAGAAAAAGAAATAAAGGGTATTCAAATAGGAAAGGTGGAAGCCAAATTGTCTCTATTTGCAGATGACATGATAGTATACCTAGAAGACCCCATTGCCTCAGCCCAAAAACTCCTGAAACTGATAAGCAACTTCAGCAAAGTCTCAGGATATAAAATCAATGTGCAAAAATCACAAGCATTCGTCTACACCAATAACAGACTTAAAGAAAGCCAAATCAAGAGCAAACTGCCATTCGCAATTGCTACAAAAAGAATAAAATACCTTGGAATACAACTCACAAGGAACGTAAGAGACCTCTTCAAGGAGAACTACAAACCACTGCTCAACGAAATCAGAGAGGACACAAACAGATGGAGAAACATTCCATGTTCATGGTTAGGAAGAATTAATATCGTGAAAATGGCTATACTGCCCAAAGTAATTTACAGAATCAACGCTATCCCCATCAAGCTACCATCGACTTTCTTCACAGAACTGGAAAAAACCACCATGAACTTCATATGGAACCAAAAGAGAGCCCGCATAGCCAAGTCAATTCTAAGCAAAAAGAACACAGCGGGGGGCATCACACTACCGGATTTCAAACTATACTAAAAGGCTACAGTAATCAAAACAGCATGGTACTGGTACCAAAACAGAGATAGAGACCAATGGAACAAAACAGAGGCACCGGAGGCAACACAACATACATACAACTATACAATCTTTGATAAACCTGACAAAAACAAGCAATGGGGAAAGGATTCCCTGTTTAACAAATGGTGTTGGGAAAACTGGCTAGCCATGTGCAGAAAGCAGAAACTGGACCCCTTCCTGACACCTTACACTAAAATTAACTCCAGATGGATTAAAGACTTAAACATAAGACCTGGAACCATAAAAACCCTAGAAGGAAATCTAGGCAAAACTATCCAGGACATAGGAGTAGGCAAGGACTTCATGAACAAAACACCAAAAGCATTGGCAACAAAAGCCAAAATAGACAAATGGGACCTAATCAAACTCCACAGCTTCTGCACGGCAAAAGAAACAGTCACTAGAGTGGATCGGCAACCAGCAGAATGGGAAAAAATTTTCGCAGTCTACCCATCTGACAAAGGGCTGATATCCAGAATTTACAAAGAACTCAAACAGATTTACAGGAAAAAAACAAACAAGCCCATTCAAAAGTGGGCAAAGGATATGAACAGATACTTTACGAAAGAAGACATAAATGAGGCCAACAATCATATGAAAAAATGCTCGTCGTCACTGGTCATCAGAGAGATGCAAATCAAAACCACATTGAGATACCATCTCACGCCAGTTAGAATGGCGATCATTAAAAAATCTGGAGACAACAGATGCTGGAGGGGATGTGGAGAAAAAGGAACACTTTTACACTGTTGGTGGCAGTGTAAATTAGTTTAACCGTTGTGGAAGACAGTGTGGCGATTCCTCAAGGCCTTAGAAATAGAAATTCCATTTGACCCAGCAATCCCATTACTGGGTATATATCCAAAAGTCTGTAAATCGTTCTACCATAAGGACACATGTACACGAATGTTCATTGCAGCACTGTTTACAATAGCAAAGACCTGGAATCAACCCAAATGCCCATTGATGATAGACTGGATTGGAAAAATGTGGCACATATGCACCATGGAATATTATGCAGCAATCAGAAATGATGAGTTTGTGTCGTTTGTAGGGACATGGATGAATCTGGAGAACATCATCCTCAGCAAACTGACACAAGAACAGAAAATGAAACACCGCATATTCTCACTCATAGGTGGGTGATGAAAAATGAGAACACATGGACACAGAAAGGGGAGTACTAAACACTGGGGTCTATTGGGGGGAAAAGGGGAGGGCCAGTGGGAGGGGGAGGTGGGGAGGGATAGCCTGGGGAGAAATGCCAAATGTGGGTGAAGGGGAGAAGAAAAGCAAAGCACACTGCCATGTGTGTACCTATGCAACTGTCTTGCATGCTCTGCTCATGTACCCCAAAACCTAAAATCCAATTAAAAAAAAAAAAAAAAAAAAAAATAGAGATGTCTCTGACTTATGATGATGCAACTTTACAATGGTATTAAACTGTCATAATTTCTTCATACTTTGAGCTTTGATCCTTTCCCAGGCTAGTAATATATGGCACATGACATATTCAATAATTTTATTATAAAATAGGTGTGCTAGATGATTTTGCCCAATTGTAGGCTAATACAAATGTTGTGAGCACACTTAAGGTAGGCTATATTAAACTGTGACCCTTAGTAGGTGTATTAAATGCATTTTTTACTTAAAATATTTTCAACTTGGCCAGGCGTGGTGGTTCACACCTGTAATCCCGGCACTTTGAGAGGCCGAGGCGGGTGGATCACGAGGTCAAGAGATCAAGACCATCCTGGCCAACATGGTGAAACCCCGCCTCTACTACAAATACAAAAATTAGCTGGGCGTGGTGGCGTGCACCTACCTGGGAGGCTGAGGCAGGAGAATTGCTTGAACCCAGGAGGTGGAGGTTGCAGTGAGCCAAGATCGTGCCAGTGCACTCCAGCCTGGTGACAGAGCAAGACTCCGTCTCAAAAAAAAGAAAGAAAATTTTCAACTTACCCATCCAAAGAAGCATATGCAGTCTTTTGTTTCCTCTAGGTGCTTTTTAGACTTTTTTCACTGTCTCTGGTTTACTATAATTTTCTAGGTATAATGATCTTTGTATTTAACATGCCTTGGATTCTTAGAGCTTTTCAAATGTATGCTTGTTGGGTTTTTTTTTTTTTTTTGACAGTTTTGGAACATTCTCAACCATTATGTCTTCAAATATGGCTTCTAACTTACTCTATGTCTCTCTCACACACATCTTTCCAAAATTCCTATGGCACATGTTAGATCTTTTCACTATGGTCTTAGAGTGTAAGTCTTTTTTTTATCTTCATTCATTAGAATCAGTATTTTCTTCTGGTCTATCTTCCAATTTACTAATTTTACTAACCTCTATCTTACTATTAAAAACCATCTGTGCCTTCTTAATTTCACTGTACTTTTTAGTTCTAGGTTTTCCCCAATTTGGGATTTTTTAAGAGCAATTTGCAGTTCTTTAATAAAAATATTGCCCCTTATTTTTTAAAAATTTCTTGAAAGCACAGTTACTTTCAAGTCCATGTCTGCTAATATCATTGGCTGGATTCACTGTGGTACTATTATCTCATTTCTCTTGGTTTGGATTTGTTTTTGAGACATAGTCTCATTTTGTCACCAGGCTGGAATGCAGTGGCACGATCTCAGCTCACTGCAACCTCCACCTCCTGAGTTCAAGCAATTCTCCTGCCTCAGTCTCAGGTGTAGCTGGGATTACCAGCATGTGCCACCACGCCAGGATAATTTTTGTAGTTTTAGTAAAGATTGGGTTTCACCATATTGACCAGGCTGGTCTTGAACTCCTGACCTCAAGTGATCCACCCACCTCAGCCTCCCAAAGTGCTGGGATTATAGGCATGAGCCACCACACCTGGCCACATTTCTCTTGGTTTTTATTCAGGTTGGTTTGCCTCCATTATGTCTGTCTCTGTCTCTTTCTCTTTGTTTTAGACTGAGTACTGAATCCTGTATATGAAAAACTGTAAAGGTATTTTTAGCAGTTGGATGACTTCTTCTGCTGTAGACTGTATTTGCTCTTGACAGGAGGCTAAGAATACTACAAATTCTGTATTATTTTAAACCTAATTGGGAACTGAAATGATTTTAAACTGGGCTTCAGTCCCTATGATGACAGATTTACTTCTGGTTTACTTGTATGTCTAAGATGTAACCCTTCAGGGGTCTCAACCTAAAGCCTGTAGGAATTACCAAGGGCTTCCTCCTTACTTTTGAATCAGGAGAAAACTCTGCTCAAGTCCTCATACTCTCAAGCCTGGCCCTTTTAGAATCAGAAACACTACAAAAATAGGGAAATGTCTCTAGGAACAAAGCAGCACCCAAATGCTGGGCTTACTTCCCTAGATTTCTTTCTTATAGTCTAGGCTCTGAAAAACTTATTGGAAGGTACTCCAATGCCTTCAAATGTATGTTGTTGAGTTTTTTTGAGTTCTCCAAGGTAAGGATCATTAAAAGTTTCTAGTCTGACAACAACAGAAGTAGAATGGATGAAACAAAAACTTGCAAGATTATGACCTCCTTAAATAAGATCCCTGCACTCTAAATTTTCTATCTTCTATGCTTAGCACACTGCCTGGCACACAACTGTTGTTCAATTTACTGATGAACCAATAAGATGAAGGATAATTCTCAGCAAGTAAAGAAAAGAAAAAAGAGGGCAGTAATACAAATAATAACAGAAAACATACAATTGGCCCTGCATATCTGCAGGTTCCACATTTGTTGATCCAACCAACCACATATCAAAAATATTTAGAAAAAATAAAAATAATACAATAAAAAATATAAACTTATAAACAGTATAGTAGTTATTTACATAACACTTACAATATATTAAGAAGCTGAGAGATGATCTAAAGAGTACTGGAGAATGTGCATAGGTTATGTGCAATTTTATATGAGGGACTTGAGCATCTGTGGATTTTGGTATTCTTTGCGAGGGGGTGAGGGAAGTCTTGAACTCAATCTTCCATGAATACCCAGGGATGGCTGCACTTTCATATATCAGAAATCTCTTTGGTCCTATCTCTTATTCTACACTATAGTCTCTACGACTACCTTGATTCAGGATTCAGAATCACTCACCTAGTCTATAGTCATGTGCCACACAATGACATTTCGGTCAAGGACTAACTGCAAATACAGCAGTGATCCCATAATCTTATAATGAAGCTAAAAAATTCATAATGTCTACCTATGTCTTGAACCTGACCCTGCATAAGCCTATAAAGAGAAAACATTTTTGTACAGATGTACAATATGTTTGTGTTTTAAACTGCTACTAAAAAAGTCAAAAAGGTAAAAAAGTTTATAAAGTAAAAACATTACAGTAGGTTCAGGTTAATTTAAAGAAAAACTTAAAAAGAAAAGACTTAGCAAATTTAGTGTAACTTAAGTGTACAGTGTTTATAAAGTCTAAGTAGTGTGTGTATAATAATGTCCTAGGCCTTTATCACCAGTCACCCAACGTCTCATCCAGAGTAATTTTCACTCCTGCAAGCTCTAATCACGGTAGGTGCCCTATGTAATCATACCATTTTTTCTTTTATATCATATTTTTACTGTATCTTTTTATGTTTAGATATATTTAGATACATAAAAACTTGCCATTGTGTTACAATTACCTACAATATTCAGTGCAGCACGCTGTACAGGTTGTAGCCTAGGAGCAATAGGCTGTACCGTACAGCCTACGTGTGTAGTAGGCTACACCACCAGATTTGTGTAAATACAGGATGATGTTCATGCAACAGCAAAATCACCCAATGATGCATTTCTCAGAACATATTCTCATCAACTTATGCATGACAGTACTTCAACTAGTTCACAGATTTTTCTTCTTTTTCCAGTTCACTGCTCTTCAGTCCAATTCAAGTCCTCTGCTAAAATATACTTCAAATAGCTTCTCATTGTCTGAAAAATTCTAATTTCTCTGCATGACATGTAAGTCCACAGTTTTACGTACAATGTGTATAATGTTACCTTTGCCTAAAATATCTTTTCCCACCGACAATATAGTGAGCTCCAGCTCACTGTTTGAAATACCATAATCAACCCTGGGAAATTTCTGCCGCTTTCAGGTAGTTCCAATCAACCTCATCCTTTGTGTAACTACTTTACCTTATGTCTGATTATAGCATTTACCATACGGCAATTATTACATCTCTTTCCCATCTTACGTGGATAGGTACTTCTTTTGGACAAAATTTAGAAAGAAACCACACTCATCATATTCAAGATTTTTCCTACAAATGTACCTGTGATACTTTACTTTTTCAAATAATTTTTACCTTAACTGATTTTATACTCAACTGAACTTAACAAATAATCACTGACTACCCATCTCATATCAGTTCGCAATGTTGTACATTAAGACACTTAACAAGATTCTGATCCCTAACTGCACTGCATTGGCCAAAACTTTGACCTTCGAGGTAGCAAGTAAATGAGAATCACCTATCTTCCAAGTAGTTTTGAACATATTTTACATAAACTTTAAGGTTTTTTTATTTTTACATAATATGTTTATGGCCAAGGCATTTCTTCTGGCTTTCTGTCTAATCTAGACTTCTAAAAAAGGTAAGAATAATTTCAGTTTACAATAAAGAATGCCTTTCTTCTTCAAATGCAATTTAACCAATCTTCTGTTCAATGATCCACAGAGCAGCTGATGTTCTGCTCTGTAAAATATAGAACCTAGACAACAAAATGCATTTTGTAAGGGATAAAGAATATTAATTTAGTATGATTTATGTAAGAGCCTTGGACTGAATCAAGAGACTTACCTAGCAATCCCAGCTTAGCTTCTGGTTAAAAGAAAACATTACAGAGCCAGAGTGTTAAGATCTGAATACTGGCTTTAGACATAATCTGAAAAATTGCAATATCAAAACAGTACTGACTGATAAGTAACATTACATAATTCATAAGTGGAAGCTAATATTATAACAATATTATCTTTCCAAAGTTCTAGTGTAGCATCTAGCTAAAGGTTATGTGTTTAAAACTTAAAGCATTCATCAAGTTGCCCAGGACTAATATTGTCATGCTGTTGTTAACCAGCCACTATATCCTTTAAGCAAACTAGAGGCCCTTTTTTTAAAAGCTAAGACAGAGAGCAACAAGATCCAATGATAGGAGACTTAATGATGTAAAGATCTTTTTTCCCCCTTTTCTGTCGACCTGCTAGCTACTGTATTTCTGTTCATTCTCTATTCTTACCATTTCCCTTGAGTTGAGTTTTATGAAACCTGTGTCTGCCTATGTCCTCATACACAAATTCTGGGGTACAATGTAAACCTATTACTGATTTCAACCTTAGTTTAGAGACAAAGCTCACATTTTGTTTGAACCTCATTTTACCCTAATAATTCTCATAGAAACTGAAAGCCCACTCTTTTTATACGAACTTAATCAATCTCAAGATTCTCATAAGAAATATCTAGTTACCCATCTTGGTCTCTCCACACCATTCTGGTTCTTTGTATCTACACTCTGTGTTGGCTTGAGATTATATTAACAAGCTCCTCTATTCCATCTTAGAACTAAGAGACCCAAGCAATCAAACAAGCAGACAGCTGGCCCTCCATATCCTCAAAGGATTGGTTCCAGGACCCCCTGTGGATATCAAATCCTCAGATGTTCAAGTCTCTTATACAAAATGGCTTAGTATAGTCAGCCCTCTGTATCTGCAGCTTTGTAGCAGTAGTTTTCTATCAGCCACGGGGTTGAATGTTTGGATGTAAAACCCAAAGATAAGGAGGACCCATTGACTGTACTTAGCATTATACAGTGACCAAGCCCACAGTAGCAATTAAAAATCAACACCATTATTTCTAAACCCCTGTGTGAAAGAAAAAGAAAAAAGAAGAAAAAAAATCAACACCAGCAATAAAAACAAAACAAATACAAATATCTTTTCATTCAAAGCCAGGCATGGTAGCTCACACCTATAATCCTAGCCCTTTGGGAGGCCAAGGTGGGAGGATCACTTGAGCCTAAGACTTTGAGACCTGCCTGAGCAACAGAGTGACATCTTGTTTCTACCAAAAATAAAAATAAAACTTAGCTGGGTGTGGTGATATGCACCTGTAGTCTCAGCTCTTGGGTGGCTGAGGTGGGAGGACTGTGGGAGATCGACACAGTGATTCAAGATTATGCCATTGTACTTCAGCTTAGGTGACAAAGCAAGAAGACCCATCTCTAAAAAAACACACATTCCAGCAAAAACAACAAAGATGCGGTCAAATAAGCATATATAAGCAAAAAAAAAAAAAAAAATTTTCTGAGGCAGTCTCATTCTGTTGCCCAGTCTGGCAAGCAGTGGCTCAAACACAGCTCACTGCAACCTACAGCTCCCAGGCTCAGGCAATCCTCCCACCTCAGCCTCCTCAGTGGCTGGGACTACAGGCATTCACCACCAAATCTGGCTAATTTTCATATTTTTTGTAGAGACAACATTTTGCCATGCTGTCCAGGTTGGTCTCTAACTCCTGATATCAACAGATTCACCCGCCTCAGCCTTCCAAAGTGCTGGGATTACAGGTATGAGCCACTGCACCTGGCCAGCAAATTATTTGGGGACTATAGAACCTCTGTCATCCGCTTACAATGATATATGGACCACAATATTTGTATTAAAAGACAATTTAAAATGCTTATTATGTGCTCTCCATTCTTTTAACATTACAATTGATATTATGATAAACAATTAAAGCTACCAGACTATTCTGTTGCATCTCTTACATTTCTAACCCCATCAGTTGAGTTTACATACACAAAGAGGCAACAGTGTTTGTTCCCAAGCCAATTTACTTGTTATTCTTGTTTGTAAAGACACATTTCAATATTTAATATAAATACTATATAAAGCAATAAAATGTGTGAAAAAATAAAGTGAATTGTTATGAATATGACTCAAAGATATGTGTCATGGAGGACAAGTGTATATATATTTAGGTACTCACTTGTTCCAATTTAAAGATATGCTGATTAAAGTAGTGCTGTAAACGTTCATTAGCAAAATTAATACAGAACTGTTCAAAGCTGTTATTTTCATAATCTTCAAACCCAAAAATATCAAGAACACCAATGGACAATGTCTGTAAAACAAGAGAAAGTTTTGGTTAAAAGTAATGTTTAAATGTATTTAATGAAAAATATCCACAATATAAGTAACAAATCAATACTCAATTCTTCTAAAGCAGTGCACAGGGGATTGTGTTTGGCCAGTATTCAACCTCAATATATCATGAATTAAAAGTATGTTAGTTCTCTTTATCTTACTTTTATCCTAATTATAAGAATACAATTAAACTGTTAATAAATATAATCTATAGATTACAGAAATGTATGAAGCAAGGTTAATGATTTGTTATCTTAATAAATCTAAGAAATCCCTAAGATCTAAAAGGGAATGGAAAAAAACAGAGTGTGGGGAAATGAAAAGGTTATTTAAATGAAGGATCGGGAGAGGAAAGTTACTCCTGACTATGCCAAGAAGACCATGCAATTTTTCCTATTCTGACTTCTACATCCCCAAAAATGGAATTCTTCTTTAAGAACCAAGCTAGTATATTTTATTTTATTTTATTTATTTATTTATCTATTTATTTTGAGACGGAGTTTCGCTCTTGTTACCCAGGCTGGAGTGCAATGGCGGAGGATCTCACCGCAACCTCCGCCTCCTGGGTTCGGGCTATTCTCCTGCCTCAGCCTCCTGAGTAGCTGGGATTACAGGCACACACCACCATTCCCAGCTAATTTTTTGTATTTTTAGTAGAGATGGGGTTTCACCATCTTGACCAGGATGGTCTCGATCTCTTGACCTCATGATCCACTCACCTTGGCCTCCCAAAGTGCTGGGATTATAGGCGTGAGCCACCGTGCCCGGCCCCAAGCTAGTATATTTTAACAACCTCATGAAGACTGAGTGAAACTAGATATCAGAACATATGGTTTCTTTTTTTTTTTTTTTGGAGACGGAGTCTCACTCTGTCACCCAGGCAGGGGTACAGTGGTGCAATCTCAGCTTACTGTAACCTCTGCCACTGGGGTTCATGAGATTCTCCTGCCTCAGCCTCCCCAGCAGCTGGCATTACAGGTGTGCAGCACCATTCCTGGCTAACTTTTCGTATTTCTGGTAGAGACGGGGTTTCACCAAATTGGCCAGGCTGTTCTCAAATGCCTGAGTGAAGGTGATCCACTCGTCTTGGCCTCCCAAAATGCAGGGATTACAGGCGTGAGCCATTGTATCTGGCTGGAACATAAGGTTCCTTAAAGTTAAAAACATTTACTTAAAAAAAAAAAGTACAAGGTTTAAAATGTTGAATAGTGCTAAAAGGACGATTTTAAAAAGACAGCAATCCCTACATCATCATATATGTTTGCTCCCTAAAGTCAACAACATTCAAATCTTTTAGCTGTTTGGTAGAATACACAACATAAATGCTTAGTTTTCTATTTCACGTCTAAGAATAATCTAACTTCTTACTGTAGATTTGGCTCTAATAGCTGCATATAAACACTTTTCTTACGACCCCAAGCCATTCAGAAATACGGTTGTATGACAACTTCGGTTAAATGAAAATAATTTTTCTCCACTGGTGTGCTAAGAGATGAGCAAACTGATATAATAAATGATAAATAGTAATGTTTTTTTAAAAGGCCTGTATTAAGAGTATTTTGTTTAATTATGCCAAGACTAGGGCCTTAAAAAAATGAAAATATCTTTCAAAAATAAATAAATTTGATAGATTACAATTTAATTTTTATGACTATGAGTTTACCTGAAGCATGAAAAATTAACGTTAAAAGCAATTTTACATTTAAGGCAATAAAATTAAATTAAAAAGATGACATTTTTAATCAGTATGACAAGGTAAACTAGTCCACAAAAGCTGTCCAGAAAATACGACTAGATCTGAAATGATTACATACCTATAATCTGCCATATTAAAAATAAATTCTAGTTTAAAAAAAAGTCTAAACATAAAAAATTTAATTCTAAAAATATGAGAATAAGTATTTTATAATCTTGGGCTAGAAGAGGCCTTCCTCAAATAAAATATATATATACAAAACTAAAATCAAGAAAAATGACAGAATTAACTGCAAAAAAATTACAACATAAAATCACAAACAGTAGTATAAACACATCTTAAAAGTAAATAAATAAGACAGAAAATAATTGCAATATATATCAAACTATGGGTATCCACAAACATCCACATATAAATGCCTTCTAAAAAGGAGTAGGCCAGGCATGTTGGCTCATACCTGTAATTCTAGCACTTTGGGAAGCCAAGGGGGACAAGTCACTTGAGGTCAGGAGTTCAAGACCAGCCTAGCCAACATAGTAAAACCCCGTCTCTACTAAAAATACAAAAATTAGCCAGGTGTAGTGGCGTGTGCCTGTAATCCCAGCTACTTGGGAGGCTGAGGCAGGAAAATCACTTGACTCTAGGAGACAGAGGTTGCAATGAACCAAGATCGCACCATTGCATTTCAGCTTGGGTGAAAAAAGCAAGACACTGTCTCAAAACTAAAACAAAAATAAAAAGCAGTATGAAAAAGACAAAATAAAAAACAAAAATAACACAAGGATATTTTTTAAAACAGAAAGAAGAAAAAAATAGAGAAAACATGAAAAGATGCTGAACTTTTATCTATTATTAAAAATAATACAATAAAATTGAACCATTCCTCTTATCAGATTAAGAGATGTAAATACTGATAAAGTCAATGTAGGCAAAGGTGTAGGGGATCAGGTGCTTTTCACACACTGCTGCCGAAAAGTGTACACTCTTTCTTGGAAAGCCTCAAATTTTTTAAACGTATCTACCCTTAAAATCAGCAATCGGCCGGGCATGGTGGCTCACGCCTATAATCCTAGCACTTTGGGCGACCGCAGCAGGTGCATCGCCTGAGGTCAAGAATTCACGACCAACCAGGCCAACATGGTAAAACACCACCTCTACTAAAAATACAAAAATGAGCCAGGCGTGGTTGTGGGTACCCGTAATTCCAGCTCCTCAGGAGGCTGAGGCAGGAGAATTGCTTGAATCTGGAAGGTGGAGTCTGTAGTGAGCCGAGATCATGCCACTGCACTCCAGCCTGGGTGACAGAGCAAGACTCCATCTATTTTTTTAAAACGACAACAAAAACCCAGCAATCCCACTTTGGGAACTTTATCCTGGATAAATGTACACAAAGATAAGTAAAAGAACATTGGTTACAGCATTGTTTATAACAATAAAACAAAAATAGTATATTTTTAATCGATGGATTTATGGTACACATCATACTATATATAACATTTTATAAAATATTAAGGTTCAGATCTATAATAATACAGAAAATATTTCAAGAGATACTTGGTAAAAAATATGTATATGTTTTGAAAGAGCATGACTCTATTTATATTTTTTTAAGCAACTCTGAATATACACATTTGAAAGGTAAAAACACATAAGAAAAAAGGTCTGAAAAGACACAGAGAACAATTCTTTTGAACAGGGTAGTTACGTAACAAATAAAAGTGATTCCTTACTTATTATTCTATATAATTCTGTGTTTTTAAATTTCATGTATTAATTAATTAAAATAGTTTTCAGGGAAAAACATACTATAATCCATTGTATCATTACCTTGATATTATGCGCTAAATCTTTACTATTCAGGAGTGCATGATTAATTCGAAAAACTATCCAGTCAAACAGGGCACTATATAGAGACTTAGCCATGGAGTTCCGCACTGTTACAGCCTGAAAAACAAAAGGATTACAAGTGCATGTAGAACTGACAATGATATGATTAAGATCCTATAACAAAGTTTTCTGCTCTCATTCAAGAAAGAAACTTACTATTCTGAATTAGAAACTAATTTGTCTCTCAGAGTAAAAAATCTATAATTGATGTTTTCTTTATGTACTCATTCAAATAGTCACACTCAGAGAATCTAGGCTAAAACTGCCATGAAAGATAAGAGAAACAAAATGTAGGTCACTTAGTTAAAACATGTTTACTAAAAATTGGGATATATATTTCCCCCCTAGGAAAGAAGATACATAATTGGAAGTTTACAAACGAATGACCTTGCCAGTTAACGTGGGTAAGAGTATTCTAGGCAGAGGAGTAAATCTATTAGCAAAAAGCCATCAGTTTTTGTGGAATCCTAATCACCATCTTAAAAGATACACTAATACAACCCCAATTACACTGGTAGTTGTCTTCAGCTTGTCACCCATAGTATACCCTCTAGAATTACTCCAGCCTCAAAGAGAGAAACAATTCCTTCATTATGTAATTACAAAATTTATTTCTTCCTCACTCTAAGCTTTCCAAGTTTATAAAAATTCTCTATAGCATCTTCTCAATTCTCCTGTTAAGTCCGAAATTATTCTTAAAAAAAAAAAAAAAAAAAGAATTTAACCATTTAGAAAGCATAAATTTACCCAAAAAGGGGGGAGGGTGGGGCACATGTCTTACAGAATTGAGTCTTGGCACTTAGAAGAATATGAATCCTAGTAATTTAATTAGGGGCTTATTTTGAATCTTGTCTATTCAGGTATATATTTATAACTCTTTTAGAAAGTATAAAGAAAATAGAGAGCAATGATTAAGAACATGACTATCTTCCAATTCCAGTTTTTCTACTTATTCTAGCTGCATAATTGGGACTAAGTTACTTAAACTCTTAGACTACTGCTTACACATCTGTAAAAAGAAGTTAATACTACAAGCTACCACATAGGTGATGAATTAATTTCTGAATATCAAAAAAAAAAAGTTTCAAGTTTCTAGACCAATAAAATAACTGACTACATAGAAAGAAGACTGGTACCAAATTCATATCTCCAACACTAGAAACCTGTATATTTTTCATTGTTGTAGAGTTTTAGAATATTTTTAATATGCAAATGGTTGAATCCTTGGGTGTGAAATCTGAGCATAAGGTGAACTATCAAGAAAAGCAACAATGGCATGAAAATATAATAGAGCTGGGCGCTATGGCTCACGCCTGTAATCCCAGCACTTTGGGAGGCCAAGGCAGTGAATCACAAGGTCAAGAGATCAAGACCATCCTGGCCAACATGATGAAACCCTGTCTCTATTAAAAATACAAAAATTAGCTGGGCATGGTGGCAGGCGCCTGTAATCCCAGCTACTCGGAAGGCTGAGACAGCAGAATCACTCAAACCTGGTAGGCAGAGGTTGCAGTGAGCCAAGATCAAACCACTGCCCTCTGGCCTGGTGACAGAGCAAGACTCTGACTCAAAAAAAAGAAAGAAAGAAAATGTAATAGAGTACCACTGTATTTTTTCCCCAGAAAGAAAAGGAAAATGAAGATAATCTGATAAAATTCAGGAAAAGTACAATATTTTAAAACTAAATCTACAGGTATAAGGCACAGAATAAGCATATAAACATTATTAAATTTTATGAATGGGTTGAATTTTTTAGTTAAAAGAGACCTTCAGACTAAGATAAAAACTAAAGCCTAACGATGGCATTTATGGTTTATATAATGTGCTACTTTTATAAATACCACAGTCATAGAATTCAGACATACACATACAATACGTAAACTCCCAATTTTATACTCAGCCCTTTTCTCTGAAATGCATGTCCACCTTTCATAGCTTAACCTCAATAAACCTAAATACCAAGTAATATTATCTCACCCAAACAAGATCTCATTTAGTGTTTCCTCTTTCACTAAAGGGTACCAACATTCTTACAGCTGTGTAAACCAGAAATGTAGGACTCATACTTGACACCTCCTTTTTCTTGCCTTGCAAAAAATTAATCAAGTCATTACAAGGTCCTGTTGATTTTATCATTTAATCATCAAATTCTTTTCTTTTTAATCTGTTCATTTCTCCCTATCAATATGTCACCACTGTACACAAAGCAAATACCATTCTCACTACTGCAGCCTCTGAACTCATCTCTCTACATCCACTCCTACAGGTTTGTTATATAAGTAAGCTTATGACCAAAACCTAAGATAGCCCTCAAGATTCCCATACCCTGGGGGTACAAGTTCTATATAATTCCCTCCTCATAAGTGTAGGCAGAACTATAAATACGATGGCTTTCACTGCCATATCAAGCGGATGTTACATGATAAAAATGAAGGGATTTTAAAGATATAAAAACCCAAACCAGTTGATTTTTTAATCAAAGGGAGATCATCCTGGATAGGACTGACATAATCAGAAAAAGTTCCTCAAAAGGGATTTGAGTTCAGCTATCAATAGAGATTCTCCTGCTGGCCCGGAAGAAGCAAACCATCATGCTGTAGGCAGGGCCACATGGCAAAAAAGTAACATCAGCCTCTAATTGCTAAGAAAGGTCCCTGACAGACATCCAACAGCAACTGAAAACTAGGTGCCTCAGTCCTACAATCACAAGAAACTGAATCCTGGCAACAACCTGTGACCTTGGAAGAGAACCGTAAGCCTGAGATGATACATTATACCCCGATGGACGTCTTAATTTTAGCCTGGTGAGACCCTGGGCAGAGGACTCAACTAACCTGTACCCAGACTCATGACCCATGGAAACTGTCAGGATATTAAGTCTGTGCTATATTAAGTTGCTAAGTTGCTTACACAGCTACAAAAATGAATACATTCCTCCAAATGATTCTAAATACTGCTTCCACAGTGCTCCTTAAAATTAAAAAAAAAAAATCTTAAATTTTTAAAAGATTTTTTTTTAAACACTTTAAGAGCTTTGCATTACCCTTCAGATGAAATACTTAAACTCTTTTTAAGTACTGCTCCCCGTAACACTCCTCAAGCTCTGCACATTTCTGGGCACAAAAAGAGGGTTTTTATATATTTATCAAAGTTATAAATACACCAAAAAATATAAACAAAAACAAAGCAGGGAATAAAAAATAATCTCAGAAGGTTAAATTCAAAGTAAAAAATGAAAATAAACACTAAAAACATTTTGTAATGAAAAAGTTGGTATGGTCATTAGATAAATGCAAATCAAAACCACAATGAGATACAATCTCAAGCAATTCACATGGCTATTGTTAAAAACTCAAAAACCAACAGATGCTGGTGAGGTTGTGGAGAAAAAGGAATGTTTATACACTATTGGAGGGAGTGTAAATTAGTTCAACCATCGGGAAAGAGTGTGGCAATTCCTCAAAGACATAAAAGCAAAACTACCATTCAATCCAGTAATCCGATTACTGGGCATATATCCAAAGGAATAGAAATCATTCTGTCATAAAGACATATGCATGCATATATTCACTGCAGCACTATTCACATAGCAAAGAGATGGAATCAACCTAAATGCCCATGAATGACAGACTCCATAAAGAAATGTGGTACTTATACACCATGGAGTACAATGCAGCCATAAATAAGAACAAAACCATGTCCTTTGCAGGAAAATGGATGAAGCTGGAGACCATTATCCATCTCAAATAAACGCAGGAACAGACCACCAAACACAGCATGTTCTCACTTATAAGTGGAAGCCAAATGATGAGAACACATGGAGACATACAGGGGAAGGTGGAGAGTGGGAGGAAGGAAAGGATCAGGAAAAATAACTAATGGGTACTAGGTTTAATATCTGGGTGACAAAATAATCTCTGCAACAAACCCCCATAACAAATCTATATAACAAACCTGCACATATATCCCTGAACTTAAAAGTTAAATTTTTTAAAAAAGAAAAAGGTAGTGAAAGAAAATGTAAAAAGAATTGAATTTTTATTTTATATAAAAGAAATATAAAACTCTTAAGATTTGGCTTTCTTACTGTTTAGAAAGAAGCTCTCACAGAAGACTATAATATGACATAAGAAAAAATGTGGACTTTAAGACACGGGAGGTGAGATAAATGGATCAAGGTAAAGCTTAAAAAACATTCTCAAGAATTCAATCACACTTTCCTCACCTCTGTCTTCTAATCTTCTAAGCTCATATTCCTGTCCCATTTTTATATTATCATACTTTGATTTATCATCACTTTGATAAAATTACTCCATAAAATAGTGGCTTTTCAATAATTTTCCTACCCCTATAGAGCTGAGCAGTATAACAGTAGCAACAAAACTCGTCTAGGAGCCTCAGTATACAGATGATATTTAAAGTAATAGGACTGGAAAAGATAACCTCAATAAAGAATATAGAGAAGTAGAAAGAAAGACTGTGTCTTAGGGGACTCTACCTTTTAGAGATAAAGAAAAAAGAAAAGACAACCAGAAAGAATTGCAGACAAGAAGCCAACAAATGAAAAAGTTAACCACAAAAGTATAATGTGCTAGAAGAAACTGTCTCAAGAAAAATAATTAATTGGATAATATAATGCTCATTTATAATGCTACCTGCCATCTATCTACCCCATATTAAAACATGAAAGCTGGAAATGATGAAGAGATTAAGATACTTGGAGAAAAATGCAAGTCTATTGCTCACAATCACATTTAAATTTAAGTTTCTAAATCAATGAAAAATTCACAATCAAATTTCAAAGGCCTAGAAAACATTTTAATCAACACCTTTTGCCATGTCATTTTTATGCTGTTAAGAGAAAACCCAAACTTCTAACAATGTCCGGAATGCTTTCATCTAAAATAAAATCCGTCATACCTCTGCCAGCTTGTATGGTAAAATAAGCTTTTCTCCCACTGTCACTGTCTTCCTTGTAACTAATGCTTCAAACAGCATCTCTTCTTTAACCTATAAAACAGAAACGTAAACTCAATATGTAAGATTTATGACAATGGGTTGAATTATCTTTTGAAAAAGCCAAATAGAGCAGGGAAAGCTTAATGAGATTAGCAAATATACAACAGAGAAAAAAGAATATACAATGGGCAATTTTAATACTGGCCAAAATGGAATTTAAGTGTCCCACTCAAAAGACAAATGGGTCTATCAAATTAAAGTTTGCTTTCTGATCATAATAGAGAAACATGTTTCATTGTGCAGAATATAGAAAATACAGAACAGAACAAAAAAACATTTTAGATGATGAACTATAATCCCACAAACTACAGGCAAGGACTAAAAAGTGATAGCAGTTCTTGAATTCCAGAAATATTCCAAAATATACTTATTTATGTTTCAGATATTTCTTCTTCATGAATCTTGAATTCTAAGAATATTCCAAAAAATACTCAAGTTTCAGATATTTCTTATTCATAAATGATAAACTTTAAGATAAAATTGACACTTCCTTTGTTCTCACTCTCTCAACTGAGGCAAATACTATCATGAATTTCACATATCACTTCAGCTCACATTTCTATACTTTTTATATGTATTAAACATATTCATAAGCACTACGCTATATTGTCAAATGAATTTAATGTTTACCTATATATTATCATATTGCCCATATGTTTTCCAGATATAACTATATGAACACTTTTTTAATTATCATTATTTTTTGAGACAGAGTCTCACTCTGTCACCTAGGCTCCAGTGCAGTGGTGCAATCTCGATTCATTGCAGCCTCGACCTCCCAGGCTTGAGCAATCCTCCTGCTTCAGCCTCCCAAGTAGCTGGAACTACAGGTACACACCATGTTGATAATTTATATTAACCTTACTCATTTTAACTGCTATATAGCACTGCAGCATATAAATATACCAGAGTGTGTAATCCGTTCTCCTCTTTGTAGTCATTTACACTATTTACAATTTTGCATGATTAGAAAATAAACCACAATGAATATTCTTGCACATGAGTTCAAAGTTTCTGTGAAGAACAAACCTTAAAGTATAAGGTTAGAGCATGCATATTTTCAGCTGTAGAGAATACTGCCAAACTCCTATAGATAATTTTTACCAATATGCTCTCTCAGCAGTAGCACTGAGAGCTCCTGTTTTCTTCCAAACTTTGACTATATTTAATGTTATTAAACCTCAGAATTTTGTCGTGATAATGGGCATGAAGAGGTAAAACAAGGACATTTTATAAAAGTATCCATACATAATAAAAACATAACATTCAGAAAATTTTATAGAGACAATATAAAAATTTATCAGGTAAAAAATATTAGATTATAACAGCTAGGAGTGGTAGCTCACGGCGTAATCCCAGCACTGGTAATCCCAGCACTTTAGGAGGCTAAGGTGGGCAAATCACTTGAGGTCAGGAATTCAAGAACAGCCTGGCCAACATAGGAAACCTTTCTTCACCAAAAACACAAAAGTTAGCCAGGCATGGTGGTGCACACCTCTAATCATAGCTACTCAAGTGGTTGAAGCAGGAGAATCGCTTGAACCTGAGAGGCAGAGGTTGCAGTGTGCCAAGATCATGCCACTGCACTCCAGCCTGGTTGACAAAGCCAGACTCCATCTCAAAAAAAAAAAGATTATAAGGAGGAGATTGGGTTATAAAATGATAGGAAGAGGCATTACCCTGCCATCAACAATGTATGATAGATCAATAATCTTTTAAAGAACAACTTTCAACCACACTGAATGGATAAATATTATCTAGCAAATATAACACCTTTCAGAGCCTTCACTGATCAACTCTCAAATTCCAAAAACTGAAAATAATTGTGAGGCATTATTAACTTCACAAAATGCAGTAAAGCCAAAAAACAACCAACCAAATTTAAATAAAAAGTCTCAACCTTTTAGATTTATTTAAAATACATTAAGGAACAAAAGTAATACCAGATTACACTAAAATGACAAAACTAACAAAGAAAAAAAATGTGATAAAATCGAAAGCTATATTGTGAGGTATATTTCTGCAATTATCAAAAATATATATTAGCTGGGTGCAGTGGCTCACACCTATAATCCTAACATTTTAGGAGGCCAAGGCATGAGTTCTCATTAACTAGCACGAAAACCTGACTAAGATTGTACATAGATCTATGCATACCCACACAACCCCAAAACATACTGATCTTGTTTATCACATTTGGTAAGCATCCTAAAGAAAATATTACCCAATTCATTATTTTTTAATCAGTTGCCTCTAATTTTCTAAAAATTCTTAAATATACTACTTTTAGAATATTCAAAAACAATCTATTAATACAGAGCAAGTAACAATGGGTTCAATATCCATTCTACAAAGTGTCTCCTATTTACCTAATTAAAAACCTGATATATAATCAAAAACCTATTCTTGGCCAGGCGCAGTCTCACACCTGTAATCCCAACACGCTGGGAGGCTGAGGTGGGTGGATCACCTGAGGTCAGGAGTTCAAGACCAGCCAGACCAACATGGTGAAACCCCGTCTCTACTAAAAATACAAAATTAACTGGGCATGGTGGCACACGCCTGTAATCTCGGCTACTTGGGAGGTTGAGGCAGGAGAATCACTTGAACTCAGGAAGCGGAGGTTGTATTGAGTTGAGATTGTGCCGCCGCACTCCAGCCCGGGCAAAAAGAGCGAAAATCCATCTCAAAAAAACAAAAACCAAAAGACTATTCTTTATATTGTTTCAACAGACGTTAAAATATACTCAAAATACATAAACCTGATAAAAACTGAACAGTTTTTGGTAATGATGACAGTTCTAGTATCTCACAACAAAAAACATCCTCCACAATTACCCACGATTTATCTGTTAGAGTTTGTTCATCTTTCAGTAATTTTCACAACTATCTATGCCAAATAGGCATTAGTAAAGACTCAAAACTTTCACTATTGCCTCAGGTAACTAAAAAAACATAACTGAAAAGTAAATAAATAAAACAAACCACTAATTTGAAAACATTTGTTCTTCTATACTTATCACTGAATTAAATCACTATGGGAAGGAGAGGAATTAAATTAAATCTCAACTAAAGAGTTTAAATGTTAAACCAGTCAATGTGTTTATCTTTGTACCCTATTTCAACCAAAGCCTTAAGATTGCAATTATTATCAGTCTTAACCAACTAGAGGCAATCATTTTCTAAAATAATTTCTAAGTACTAACTAAAGATGGGACACTATGGTAGGTATTTTCTTCAGCTCCTGAACTCTGAAGCCATTTTCTTTCTACTTAATACTATACCTCAGCCCTAGAACCACTCCAAACTATACACAAGAAGAAATTTAAGAAGCTGGAGTTCAAAAGTCAGATTTACTGTCAAATAACATTTGCCATTGCCATTGTCTTTAATACTGGTTAGCCCAATTCTCAGAATTAGATTTATTTTTTCTTTTAAACCCATACCTGAGTTCCTCTTTGAGTTGCCTAAATTGTTATCGGTCTCTCACCAAAGAAGAAATGAAGCACTGGACACAGAAGCCTTGGTTTCTGCTGAATTGCCTAGACTTATAAGTAAGACCATTAGCCACAATGCCCTGTCACAGTACCAAATGCTTCACTAAATATCACCTGAAATACCTGACTAAAATGCCATCTGTTCTCTGACCTTTATGATCTTCAAAATTACAACCTCAGGTACCACACTCCATCTCCTGGTAGAACTTCTTTCGAGTAAGTCTAGTTCCAATTCAAGATACTCCCTTCTCCTGCCTCTTCTTCTGCCAGGCTATCATTCCACTGAAGTTAGTAAGCAATGCCCAATCATGTACAGAAAAAATAAACACTGTGTGGTTAGATAAATAAGAGAGGTATCCATTGCTGTCAAAGAGCACTGCAGCCTTACAACAAACACAAACTAATAAACAATTAACTTTATACTACAAAGCTAAATTATGCTAAGTAGAAACAAATGCTCTGTACTTAGGGAATCAGTTTAGACCACTTAAGGTTAAACCATACGAAGTAACCTATGAACCAAGATTTGGAAAAGAATCATATTTTAATTTAAAAAAAGGAAGCTATTCATAATTGCCAAAAACTGCAAACAACCGAAGTGTCCTTCAACAGGTAAATAAACTATAGTACACCTATATAATGGAATATTACCCCATGATAAAAAGAAATGAGCTATCAAGCCAATGAAAGACATGAATGAATCTTTTTTTGTTGTTTCTGGAGACAGGATCTCACTCAGTCATCCAGGCTACAGTGTAGTGGCGTGATCTAAGCTCACTGTAACCTCTGCCTCGTGGGTTCAAGCCTCCCACCTCAGCCTAAAAAGCAGCTGGGACTACAGGCAAATGTCACCATGCCCAGCTAGTTTTTGTGTTTTGGGGTTTTTTTTGTTTTGTTTTTAGTAGAGATGTAGTCTCCCTATGTTGCCCAGGCTGGTCTTGAACTCCTAGGGCTCAAGCAACTCACCTGCCTCAGTCTCTCAATGTGCTGGGATTGCAGGCATGAGCCACCACACCCAGCCAGACATGAGTAAATCTTAAGTGCATATTACTAAGTAAGACAAGTCAGTCTGAAAAATCTACATATTATATGATTCAATTATATTACATGCTGTAAAGAACAAATCTATACATCTAGTAAAAAAGTGGTTGACAGCAGTTTAGGGGGAGGAGTTGAACAGGTAAAGCACAGGGAATTTTTAAAGCAGTGAAACTATTCTGTATGATACTATAACAGTGGACACATCACTTCTCACATCTGTCACAAATTAAATGGCATGAAGAGTAAAACTTAATGTATGCAAATATTAAAAATTACTTAAGAGACTGGGGGATTCCAGGAAGGAATGTAGACCATGATGAGAAAACTGCATGAATGATAAATATATGAAACCTCAACAAAAATGGGGTGGAAGGAAAAGGTGCTGTTCTAAGTCATTCTGAAAATGAGTGAAGTCTGTAGGATTAAGGGCAAAAGCAACTGCACATAAGCACTGCGTTCTAGTTGAAAAAGTCATTTCCCAGAGGGGTACAGGTTAACAATTTTGATACCATTATACATGCATACTGGAATTAAACAAATAAATGGATGGCAGAGGATAGGAGACATCCTTCTCATTGTTGAAGTGAGAGTTGACAGACAATCAAGGGAAGAAGGCTAGAATGATCCATTTGGGAATGAATTAAAGTTGAACACATCATCATGAACTCATTTTTAGCTTTATATACAGATGGTTACATATTAAAATATGTATAGATATGTGTATTTATACACAGGTTAGTATACATACCTATAATTCCTTGCTATGCCAGACAATAGGGCCAATTAAGAAATGACACCCCATCTGATGGGTTAAATCTGGCAAGATGAGAAGCTAGTGGGCAAGAGAGACGTTACCTAATAAGATGTGAGAAATCATCACTCCAGGAAGACAGAATCAGGTAATAAAGGCCTTGATATAAGAAGCAGCATGGTAGGAGATGAAAACCTTTAGGTCCTACTAAATCCATGAAGAAAAAAAAGTAGTATCTTTTTTTCTCCACCCACCCAGATACCCCATCTTGAAATTAAATCATCGAATCAAAATCTTAGCATGAGAAGAAATCTCAAGTATTAAAAGAAAAATTAGTATATTCCCAGGACATTATACAGTCTAGAGTGGAAATATTCATCCTAACCAGCAAATTGAGGGACTATGGATGTCCGGAGCAAGGGGAGGCAGAGGAGAAAACACCAATTTTCTAAAGAGTCTGCCACACTCAATAGCAAACTCAGGCAGGTATCAGGAAAAATTCCATCTTTAGGAAATGCTATTTTAAAATAGTGCCTAATAAAAACATTAATAGAAAGCATTAACCCATTACACCTACAAAAATAATAAATAAAAAATAAAAAGTTACAAAGTATTTGAAATGACAACTGAGAATGTAATCACTCACTTCTAATAATTCTGAGACAATAGGCAGAACTTCAGGGTTACAGATATCAATGGAGTCATCCCGATATGTCTTCTTTTTGTAACAGATATTACCCAAATGAAGTATGGCTGAGAGAAGAGAGAAAATCCTGGGAAAATAAAATCACAAATTATAGCTTAGTTGTGTCCACTCCCAAAGCTCATTTCATTCTAAAATTCTAGTTAAACAACCTAACCAGTACAAATATGAAGTATTTAGTCTTTGGAAAATAAGTAATATGGGAATACTTACTAAAATTTACAGAGGGTTTACTATATGTCAGACTCACAGGAAATACTGTTCAAAATGCTTTTCATGACCTTAATATAAGTGTTATACGATTTCTTATATAGTCATTTCAAAGGGACTTCTGCTATTGCCTGAATTTGTCATAGTGTTTTTAAAAGGCCATGTCTTCTAAATGTTATTCGTCCTGCCTGGAATGCTTTTTTCCTATATACTGTTTCAGATAAACTGTATGAGAATCTCTAAAGGAAAGGCCTTGAATCTGTATTTTTTATCAAGTATTTTAGCTGATTTTTATTATGTTTTTAAAATGCTTTCCTATATCATATTATGGTGTTTTTTTTTCTTAAAGTATGAAGCCAGGTGGGTTATATTAACCTCTTCTGTGAAACACTTTCATATGGATCCTCCGTTCTAAAGTTCCCTCCTGAGTCAGAGGAGTATGTGCCCTCCAATCAACAACAAATCTCTCCACTTATGCCATATATCCCATCAACTCCTGCTAACTCTGGAATCTTAGGTTACCAAGGACCTCTATGTAGCTAAGAAGAGTATATTATGTTCTTAACTTACCTGACATCTCAGAGGCATTTAACACAGCTGAACACTCCAGTGAAAAGCTCTTCCTCAATCTCCATACACACACACACACACACATAATTTTGTGTCACATGCAATTATTTTCTTAGGATAAATACGTCTTACAAATTTTGGCTTATTAAAATTTAACACTACATTTTCCTACAATTAGGAAGTATTCCAACTAAAACAAAGACATTGCTTTAGAAACCTGAGATATTACCTTAGGAATAATATTTGAGAGGTACTAAAAATCACTATCTAACTTATAAATCTAATTTTTCAAATAATTTAAAGTTTATAAATGTTTGAATCATTCACATGACTCACAGAAAATACAAGTCTATTATAAAAATAATTCATAACGTTATTCTGGAATAAAGAATAAACTATCGACTGAAACAAAAACTAATCAAACTCAAAAGACAAAAACATATTCATGAGCCACTTTTAAAAATGATTTTTGATAGACATTTATGTGGTTACTAATTATACTGTTTCAATATTTTGGACTTGACAATCATCATATTAATATTCTCATGCGCAAACAGGTGATAGTCTCCAGCAATAATAAACATCAAATCATCTAATGTACTATATAAATCAACATTAAAAATATTAAAATGTGAACGAGAATCTCTGTTCTCAAAAAGTATATAATCTTACATTAGAAGGTAACAATAAATAAGTATACTAAAGGGCAAGATATCTTAAAATGCAGAAGGCAGCAACAAAGCACAGTTAAGGTATAAGTTCATTAAAAAGGCAGAACATAAACTGTGCTCTAAAGAAAACAGGTTTCAATTCACATACGAAATTTAAGGCTGCCTACCAGGTTATGTTAAAAGGAATTCTGGGGCAGATCTATGCTCAGTAGAAAAGAATATTGTGATTTTTTTTAGCAGAGTTTATCATAGTTACAGGACTGAAGAGTGGCAGTATACATAATGCGTTCTCTATCCAAACAACTGAAAATACTTGAATTAGTGGAAAAAGAGATAAAGATCATTCCAAACAGGGAAAACAGTGAGTGTTCAGAATATAACATAATGTTTTAGAGAACAAGACAAGTCTAGTTAAAGTGTAAAACTTGTGTTAGGGAATATGTGAAGATAAAATTTTAGTGAGAGAGAAGGGTCTAACTGAAGGTCAGCCTACTAGAAACGTATTATTTCCAGTGGTTTCCAATACAGGATTCAGTCATGTAAGAAAGTGCAGAAGACAATTTCTTGGTGCATGAAATGTAAACATTATATTCCCAACATACAATATCTAAAAAAATTTAAGTTGCACTATTATTTCATATATAAATTCTGTCTCTATGTCAACCAGCCAGATATCACATACAGTGAATTAGGTATCCTGAGGGTAAGGTGGAAGTAATACAGCATACAGAAATTGACAGAGGTACTCTATATTTCACTGATTTTCAGTAAACTGTAGTTTATGTCACTAATTGAGTTGGTATGCAAACTTACATATTATATTATTTGGTTTTAATTGACTTCTCACAAAAAGATTCTAGCAAATAGCCTGCTAATTAAAGAGTCATACCAATGATGTAAACACAAGCAAACAAGAAAACAGCAGAGGTAATTTTCTCCTATTCTCATTATAGGTTCATCAATCATGAGGTTAAAAATTAACAGAGGTTGGGCGCAGTGGCTTATAATGATAATCCTAGCACTTGAGAGACTGAGGCCAGTGCATTACTTGAGCCCAAGAATTCAAGACCAGCCTGGGCAATGTGCCAAAAATTACAAAAATTAGCTGGGTGTGATGGCACAAGCCTATAGTCCCAACTACTTGGGAAGTTGAGATGAGAGGATCATTTAAGCCTAGGGAGGTTGAGGCTGCAATAAGCACTCCAGCCTGAGTGACAGAGTGAGACACTGTCTCAAAAAAGAAAAAAAAAATTAACAATATAGTCGGATCTGGCATATTCATTAACACTACTCCCCTGCCTCAAAAAAGTTCTAAGTAACTATTTTTTTCTGGTGACAGCCAAGGTTGAGTCTTTAATTTTAAATAATTTGTTTCAAATGTAATTTATTTCATCCTTATCTCAACCTTTTTATATTTTTAATTTGTTTAGATTTACAATTTAAAACATTTGATAGAATAGTACGGATGTAAACTATACAGAAGAAATACACTGAAAATTAAATACCATGCATCTGATAAGTATGAATAATTTAATAAGATTAGAGATCACAGATAAATAAAAAATGAAGAGCTACAAAAATAGTGTTATAAAGCAAAAGTTTTGAGTAAGGTCCATGGATAGACTTCAGGGGCACCATAAATTCCTACATTTATATGCAAATTGTTAAGAATGTACATTTTACAACAAAAACAGTGTCAGCTTTCATCAGATTCGCAATGAATTTATGACAAAAAAAGGAATTCAAAATAATGCTTGAGATGGATGAGGTAGTAGATGAGGAATACCACTTAGAAAACTGTTTACAAGGATCAAGGGAGAGAAATCTTTCAAAGACATATCATGTGTTCTCTATTAGAGGTATAAAAATACAACAAGTAAACTCACTGTCTTCGTGTCTTGGGAAGAAATCCTACCATTTCCATGGCAAGTTGTAGGCGCTCAAAGTCATGTTTCAAATCTTCTCCTTCCACCGTGAAGCAATCCTGCTTATTTAAAATAAAAGTTTAAAAATCAAGATTATACATCTAAAAATAATGTGGGCCATTGAGAAATATGGTAATTTATGATACATACCTATATGTATAAATGCAAATTAGAGCTGGTGGAATAGTTAGACATCATCAAATTCATTAGAACTCTTATCTTACTATAGGTACACAAACTAGACACATACCTACCAAAATACCAATAGGTTACTTTTTTTCCTCCCCTTCACAATCACCAAATTGGAATCTCAAAAGTAACTTAAGATAAAGAGCTAGTTATACTTATAAAATGGGTTGACACCAACTTTGATTCTGAGTGGTTCTAAAGAGTTTCAGAATTTCAAAGCATGTAAGGGTGCTCCATTCTACCAGCAAACATTATTTATTCAACAAATATTTAACAAGTGCTTACCCAACTTAAGGCACTGAACTAGATACTAGTGATATAAAAATAAATTTTAGAAGAGGCAGTAATTTAGTTGAATAGTGGAGCCTAGATTTATTTAATATAAAGAGGTTTATGTTACATCTGTAGATCTATATGCATATGTATAGATATATATATATAGATATGGTTTTTTTTCTTACTTTGAGACAGGGCCTCATTATTGTTCCTCAGGCTGGAATACAGTGGCACAATCTTGGCTCACTGCAGCTTCAACCTCCAGGGCTCATGTGATTCTCCCACCTCAGCCTCCCAAGTAACGAGACTACCCAGCTAGTCCTACCATGACCAGCTAGTTTTTTTGTATTTTTAATAGAGACAGGGTTTCACTATGTTGCCCAGGCTAGCCTTGAACTCCTGGACTCAAGCAATCCACCCACCTAGGCCTCTCAAAGTGCTGGAATTACAGGTGTAAACCACTGCGCCCAGCCATTACATCTACAGTAGATATACAGATGAAATATCTATGTATTTATATGCATAATTATTTATATATTTTATACATATATAATTATTTCCTAATGAAATAATAGACAACATGGTAATCAAACAAGGAAAAAAAGAAGTATATGTGAAAGTATAAAAACCCTCAGAAAACACATCATATGAGTCAGTAAATATAGTTGTGGATAGTCAGGTGGTGGCACGTGCCTGTAATTCCAGCTACTTGGAAGACTGAGGTAGGAGAATTGCTTAACCTCAGGAGTTTGAGACCAGCCTGGGCAACACAGCATAACAACATTTCAAGACAGAAAAAAAGAATTGCTGTGGAATACCAGATTAAAGTACCAGGTTTTTAAGCATACCCCTTGCATTTCAGGTCCTAAAATAGTCCAACAGTGGTAGACATACTCTAAATCTTCAAAACAGTAAGTGAGTGGTTAAATCCCTTTACTGTATGTTCTCACAGTCCCTTGCACTTTCAAAAACCTCCTCACATTTGTATTTACATTTTTAATGCCTATCTTCCTAGGGAATGTTCTATCAAGTACTCAGTGAACTACATGAACTATTAATTGTCTTATTCACTGCAGATACCCAGTGCGAAGTCAGTGCCAAAAACAAGTCATTATTTAGGTAAGGACAAAGTCACTGAATTATTGAATAATATATAAATATTGAATGAACATTCCTTTTTCAGAAATAAGGTGCTCATTTATTTTATAAGAAGTATTTATCAAGTATTTACCATGTACAAGAAAATCTGTTTTAGGCACCATAAGTACTAGTTAATGAATATCTAAAGTTTAAAATTAAGTTTTGAAATGCTATGAACAATATTTTTATTCTCTGCATGGAGAGCTGCATATGCATAGTTTAAAAATTTAAATTCGCCACAAGGAAAGTTTTTTCTGAGAACCCATGCACTTAATTTTCTGACTACGAAATTCTTGGTAAGCAATTTTTTTTTTTTTTTTTTTGAGACAGAGTTTCGCTCTTGTTACCCAGGCTGGAGTGCAATGGCGCGATCTCGGCTCACCGCAACCTCCGCCTCCTGGGCTCAGGCAATTCTCTTGCCTCAGCCTCCCAAGTAGCTGGGATTACAGGCACGCACCACCGTGCCCAGCTAATTTTTTGTATTTTAAGTAGAGACGGGGTTTCACCATGTTGACCAGGATGGTCTCGATCTCTTGACCTTGTGATCCACCCACGTCGGCCTCCCAAAGTGCTGGGATTACAGGCGTGAGCCACCGCGCCAGGCCTCTTGGTAAGCAATTTTAAGACATTCTACTTATGCCAATGTCCTACTCATTAAAATAATAATTTTTTTTTTAACACAGAGTCTTACACTTGTTGCCCAGCTGGAATGCAATGGTGTGAGGTCGCTCAGTGCAACCTCTGCCTCCCAGATTCAAGCGATTCCCCTGTCTCAGCCTCCCAAGTAGCTGGAATTACAGGCGCGCACCATCACACCTGACTAATTTTCTTGTATTTTTAGTAGAGACAAGAGTGTCACAACGTTGGCCAGGCTGGTCTTGAACTCCTAACCTCAGGTGATCCACCCACCTTAGCCTCCCAAAGTGCTGGGATAGTACGCATGAGCCACCGCGCCTGGCCCTAAAATAAATTTTTTAATGCATTCTTCTTTTACCAATAGTAAGCAAACCTTTTGCAAAAAGCTCTCTTGCTTCTCTTCCCCCTACTCTCAAACCACAAACAGTTCATTCATTTTATGATTTAACAAATATTTTCCTATCACAAGTGCCAGGGCAGGGAGAGTCTATGCTTCCACATGTGTAGATAATGATTCTTCTAACACTGTTCTAATCTGCCTCAAAAGTGAATGGAACAATTAATGTATATAAAATATTGAGAAATGCTGGGTGAGGTGGCTCACGTCTATAATCCCAGTACTTTGGGAGGCCAAGGTGGGTGGATCATGAGGTCAGGAGACCAAGACCATCCTGGCCAACATGGTGAAATCCAATCTATACTAAAAAATACAAAAAATTAGCCAGGTGTGGTGGCACACACCTGTAGTCCCAGCTACTCAGGAGGCTGAGGCAAGGGAATCACTTGAACCCAGGAAGTGGAGGCTGCAAAGAGGCAAGATTGTGCTACTGTACTCCAGCCTGGCAACAGAGCAAGATTCCATCTCAAAAACAAAACAAAACAAAAAACCCAAAACAGTGGGGAAGTACACTGAAAGAGGCACTAAAATATATTTGTATTTGCTGTTATCCTTAATCAAATGTTCTTCAGAAACCCAAAGTGGTCTCAGTAAATATCATGGCTTTTTAAAAAGTATATTAATTCCTTTCTATTTCTCTGATGACAACTATAAAAGAAAAAAACTAAGGATAAATTACATCTCCCAGAACAGAAACACCTTTATCTTAATTTGGGCTCCCTGGGAGGCAGATCTTGAGACAGACCAAGAGTCAAATACAAGTCACACAGAAAGTGAGAAAGTGAAAGAGAAGACAACTACACAGGACACACAATGAAAGTAGTTACCACAGGGCGTAAACAGAATTTAATCCCAAGGTTATCTTTGGGAAACAATATAAAACCTAAAGAGGTAAGGGCACTACTGTACTTATATATATCATCTCATCTCTCATCAGTCAGTGTTTGAGGACTTCTGGAGAGAGAGCAGGGAGCTGTTAATTCCCAAGTCACTTCTAGAGAGCCCTACCAGGGTTCTGGAAAAAGCCTTCAGGTGCCAGGATTAAAATACCAGTCAGCCAGAGATCAAAGAAATGGTAAAGTTCAAAAGATAAGGCAGGGAACTAACCAACAACTGTTAAGACCCCTTCCACTGAAAAACCATAGACAATCCTTCTGTCAGCTCAGTATGAAGTTCTTGTTTTCACTTGATAACATGCCACTACATTCCCCCTATAAACATATCCAAATGTTCTTTCATGCTATCAGATCTTGCTCTTTGTATGGGATGACACACTTCTCATTTATAAATGCCTAGGATAAACCCAGCATGTAGTAGGCAATTAGTGTAGATGTGAGGGAAAGAAAGAGAACAGAGTCAAATTAGATATTTTCTTCTATCTTGTCACTATTTCTTAAAATGGTACTTAAGAGATCATACTTTTTTATAACGACCAGTGTAAAGTACAGAACACAAACTGGAACAATTGACTTTGAAGGTCAGTAAAGACCCTGGAGATAACCTAAGAAAAAAAGGAGAGGCGGGATGTGGTGGCTCACGCCTGTACACTGAAGCAGGTAGATCACCTAAGGTCAGGAGGTCGAGACCAGCCTGACCAACATGGAAAAATCCCGTCTCTACAAAAAATACAAAATTAGCCAGGTGTGGTGGTGCATGCTTGTAATCCCAGCTACTCAGGAGGCTGAAGCAGGAGAATCGCTTGAACCTGGGAGGCAGATGTTGTGGTGAGCCAAGATTGCACCATTGAGCTCCAACCTGGGCAACGGCAACGAAACTCCATCTCAAAATAAAGAAAAAAGGAGATAAAACATAGGCTTGGTTGGAATCCCTGCTACACTATTAACAAGCTTTATACCATATGAACAATTGGCTTAAATTCTGAGCCAATGCTGCTTCTTGCAGGAAAGGTAATCATGCCTACCACCAGAGGTTTTATAAGAATCAAATAGAACATGGAACAGGACACAGTATCTCATGTCTGTAATCCCAGCACTTTGGGAGGCTGAGACAGGCAGATCGCTTGAGCCCAAGAGTTCAAAACCAGTCTGGGCAACATGGCCAAAACCCTATATTTACAAAAAAACATAAAAATCAGACAGATGCTGTGGTGTACGCCTGTAGTCCCCGCTACTCCTCAGGAGGGTGAGGTGGACCACTTGAGTCCAGGAGGCTGAGGCTGCAGTGGGTAAGCTGTGATTGAGCCACTGCACTCCAGCTTGGACAACAAAGTGAGACCCCATCTCAAAAAACAGAAAGACAGAATCTGAATGTTAAGCGCTTTTTTAAAATTTAATTTTTTTGAGACCGGGGGGGGGCGTCTCACTCTGTCACCCAGGCTGGAGTGCAGTGGTGCAGTCTTGGCTCACTGCAACCTCTGCCTCCCAGGAACAAGTGATTCTCTCACCTCAGCCTCCTGGGTAGCTGGGAACTACAGGCGCGTACCACCACACCCCGCTAATTTTTGTGGGGTTTTTTGGTAGAGACGGTGTTTTATGATGTTGGCCAGGCTGGTATCGAACTCCTGACCTCAAGTGATCCACCTGCCTAGGCCTCACAAAGTGCTGGGATTACAGGCATGACCCACTGCACCTGGCCAGATGTTAAGTGCTTTTCAAATGGAAAAATATATGCAGAAAAACTTGTGCAGTATGCAGAGACCTTATACTAGACTGGCAGAGGGTGAGGAATAAAGCCAGAAAGACAACGTTTAAAGGTATGACCACAAACTTACAAACTTTGGGTATGGGTATGGCAGTAGGAATCTTTATGCTATGAAAATACTTAAAATAGATGAAAACATTATGATTTCAAGGCATCTTGTCCAAGTTGCATCATGATCCCTGAAAGCACTATAGCAAGCCTACATCACAGGAAATAAGCTTCCAGGTATTATAGACGTTTAGTTTCCTGCAAAGGTAGTAGTGACCAAGGCTGGAGCTTTGTCTCCCAGAACAGTACCAGTCAAATCCCTCTGCAGTATGGTAGACACAATAGTGTCCTGAAACTATCACTTACAGTAATTATCATTAAAACTCTACCTAATAGTTGGACACTAAAATTCAAGGCTCAGATAAATAAAAGAATAAGGCAAGACTGACTGACACTTTACACTGAAGTTATTTAGATCAGCTTTAAGGTACAATGGCAGACATCAGCAAACATATTGCCAGTATTTAATTCATTCTCAATATTTTATACTTGAGGAAAAAAGGCTGAGATGTTAATAATAATAAACATTTTAATAAATTATTGCCATTTGGGGAAATTAGCACTTATTAAATATCTTCTACTTATCAGTCACGAGAGGTACTAAAACCTCAAAACACAAGGAGATAGTTATATATACATTTACAAATGAGAAAATAGCCTCATAGGTTAAATAACTTTCCAAAAGTTAAAAAAAAATCTTATAAATAACAGGGTTGGCAAAACCAAAAGCTATGTAGTTCCAAATCCTCTGCTCACTCCCATGCAACACAGCTGTTTGTGCTTATTTAATAGGATAACCCTTAAATGGAATTAAATCACCATACAAAGACAACAACAGGTCCCTTGTAAAAAGCTATTTTCTAACTACAGGTCTCCTTGGGACCATTTTTACAATTCCACAAAATATGTAAGTAATGCAGTACAACCTAACAGTCCTCAAACAATCCTCTCTACCTATAATACTAGTCACATAAGTTCTAATAACTCACAGGGAAACAAAGTTGTTTTTCCCCAATAATATTATGAGGAGGAGCTAACAGAAAAGAATAAAAGATCCTCAGACTGCTTACTTTTACTAATTAACATAAGAAAAACAATCAGAAATTAATCACATTTCAAACCATAAACTTTAAAATATAATAAATGGATAACGGAGATCAAAGTATTATTAATGGAGGAGATTAGGACTACGAAGTTCTTCTAAAGGGAAAGATGAGTAATGATTATTTCAATGATGGAAGCAACGGTGGCAACAACATTCGCTATGCACTTACTAAGGATTATGCACTCTATCAAGTTCTTTACATGCACGACTTTAAGACTCATAAAACTTAAAGACCATTACTAACCCCTAAAATAAATGATGAGAACAAAACAATTAAGTGACCTGCTGCAGGTCTCGAAACTGGAAAGTAAACCAGCCAGTACTCATGTCAGGTCAATCTGCTTCAGAGCCCAAATCCATTTTTTTTTTAAATACAGTGTTGCTGTGTCACCCAGGCTGGAGTGTAATGGTATGATCTTGTCTCGCTGTGGCCTCAACTTCCTAGGCTCAAGCAATCTGCCTGCCTCAGCCTCCTGAATAGCTGGAACTACAGGTGTGCATCACTACGCCTGGCTAATTTTTAACTTTTTGTAGAGACAGGGTATTGCTTTGTTGCTCAGGCTAGTCTCAAACTCCTGGTCTCAAGAAATTCTCCCACCTCAGCTTCTGAAAGTGTTGAGTTACAGGCATAAGCCACTACTCTTGGCCCCAAAATTCTTAAGTATGACTTAGAACGTCTTTGAATAGTAGCAGATCAGTTCACAACTTCACTGTAAGCTCAGATAATCAAGTCTTCTAACTGCAGTGTATGTTTGCAGTCCCCCACCTGCTTTCCAAGGAGGCATGGTCACTTGGCATAGTACATGAAAAAGGTAAAGAGGAAGCTTCTTAAGAATAGCATAACTACTTAAATTTTTTCAGTTAAAATGTATCAGAGTCTATAAATTTAAATGTCATATTTTCCCCTAAAATGTTAAATCTAAACTCCAAAATTACTCGATAATGAAATAGTAATAAAATTTGTCTAAAGGAAAAATCATTATCCATGTATACTGATCCTTCTCACCTGTGAAATAGGCTAGTTCTGCAATTAGTAAAGTTTATAAACATGCAGTGAGAACCAAAGTTGTGATTCTTTAGAGCAAGGACTAAGATACGTTTTCAAAAAGAATATTTAATAAATTAATTCATTAGTTAATTAATGGATATAGAAAGGTTAGTGTGTGTTTTCAGCCTGTTACAACCGACTTAATTGAAAACTTAAGAAAAAAAATTTGTGTGTTTTTTTTATGATTACAAACTTGTCATAAAATATAACACATAAAGCTAAATTTAGCTGGGTATGGTGGCTCATGCCTATAATCCCAGCACTTTGACAGGCCAAGGCAGGAGAATCACTTGAGGCCAGAGGTTCAAGACCACCATGGGCAACATAGTGAGACTCTGTCTCTAATTTAAAAATATATTTATTAAAATATAATAATACAATTTTTTTAAGTTAAAGCAAAATTTACCTATTCATTTTACATTACATCATACATCCCCTTAAATCACTCAGTTTAAAACGTAAAACAGGTTGGGCATGGTGGCTCATGCCTGTAATCCCAGCACTTTGGAAGGCCGAGGTGGGCAGATCACTTGAGGCTAGGAGTTCAAAACCAGCCTGGCCAACATGGAGAAACCCCATCTCCACTAAAAACAGAAAAATTACCCAGGCATGGTGGCGCATGCCTGTAATCCCAGCTACCTGGGAGGCTGAGGCATGAGAATCACTTGAATTCAGGAGATGGCGATCACAGGGGGCCAAGATCATGTCACTGTACTCCCCCAAAACAGCGAGACTCTGTCTCAAAAATTAAAATTAAAAAAAAAAAAAAAAAACATTTATAGGAATTTCAATACTTATTTTTGGATAATTTTATTAAGTTTACAGACTCTTGCTATTGGGAAAAAAAATCAAAGAAAAATATACATGCATTCATTATATGAAAAGACTCCTGGACATATAAAATATAAAGAATATAATTTTTTAAAATAAATAATAATTACTACTCATGTAGGTGATGAAACTACTAAAAAATACTTTTAAAAATAAAAGGGAAAAAACTATAGTTCATACAAATCCACATCAATGCTGAAGAATCAGGAATATAATCAATTTAATGTCTGTCAAAAGAAATACTGAATGTGAACTAAGTCTTAACAACCAGAAAATATCCCAAAAAAGTAAATTAACTGATTTTTAATCAACCAACTATACACATATAAATCAATCATTCCAAAGAAATTAAACATTGATTTATTTTCCTTCCTAGGATTCTTTATGTATTTCAGCTGTTTTACATTCTAAATCTTCAGATGGATGCAAATGAGCAATGTGAGGACCCTTTGACAGGAACACAAAATATTTAGATACTTGTACTGACCGGCTCAGAGTCATAGCAATAATCATCCCAGCTCTGTCTGAGGGGTTTCTTTGTTATCTGAAAGTAAGGCAGATTAGTTAGGTAGAAGTAATGGTTATTATACTTTTCTAATGATCTCTTAGATGTGGTGTACAGGTAGCACTGCTGCTAACCACTGAAAAGATTTTTGCGTAGCAGCATAGAACAAGAAATAACAAAGTAAGTACTCAGATTCTGGGAGAATGTATACTATTCTACCCAACTCATAAATACTATGGGCTCTAGTGACTGTTATTTATATAAACTTAGTCCCATATCCTATGAAAACTGACATTATGACAGGAATATATTACGGCCATTCATTAGAAAAAGATCTAAAAGAATAGCAAAATTCCGGACTTCTCTAATACTAACAACTATCAGCTTATTTATGAGAGATTATTACTTTGTAAAAAAAGAAAATCTTTAATCACCCAAATAATATGCAAATAGTTTAAACTGGGGAGGAAAAAAACTGAAAAGGTGAATTAGCAAATATTTTTTGAAAAGCTAGTTAATTCTACCTAGTAAAAATGTTTAATATTATATCAGAAAGTAATATTTTAAATAGAATTCTCAATGTATTAATACAAAGTCAAGTTAGATTATACTAATATGTGTAGCTTCAAAATTAAGAAATAACAGTTAATACAACACACTGTATATCTTGGGAAAAGTTAAGCATATAACTTTTTTTTTTTTTTTTTATGAGACAGAGTCTTGCTCTGTTACCCAGTCTGGAGTGCAGTGGCACAATCTTGGCTCACAGCAACCATTGCTTCCCAGGTTCAAGTCATTCTCGTGCCTAAGCCTCCCAAGTAGCTGGAATTACAGGTGTGCGCCACCACACCCAGCTAATTATTTTGTATTTTGAGTAGAGACAAGGTTTCACCACATCGGCCAGGTCAGTCTCAAACTCCTGACCTCAGGTGATCCATCCACCTCAGCCTCCCAAAGTGCTGGGATTACAGGTGTGAGCCACTTGTCCAGCCAAAGATATAACTTTCATAACCCTAAATATACACTGCAATCTTTGAACCATCTGATGTCAATTTGTTTACAAAACCTTCATAAGGATTTCTTTAACTGTCATAAAAGAATTTCTTTCCACAGACATGACATCTTGCCCCCAAAAAAAGAAAAATAAGGGAAGACAATCTATATTTAAATGACCTACTATTTGTTCTACCAATTCCATTAATGCTGGTTATAAAATTTGTGTTATTATGAGAAATAAAATTAGTAAAGTCAATGTAATGAAAAGTGAGAATTACTCCTTAATGTGGAAGTTTAGGGATAAATTTTGAGTTCTGAGGGGAGATCCAAATTCTCTAAATCATTTGCCTTTGATGACTTTCATACTGAATGTCTTAAGAGGACTGTTCATTAAATTATAAAAATAGTCATACGCTAAGTCAGTATCATAGGATCATGGAAAGAAGTATGTGTATTAGACTTCAAAACATGTAAATTAGGTTTCAAGCAATCCCTTGCAAAGGACAAGAATTAATCATTAGTAACATTTAATATTCTGGAGTTTGTAAAAGGTAAATCACTTTAGTAAAAGTTTTCTAATGTAGAAGTATCAATATACAGCTTATTTTTTTAAAGAATCTCAGAGAAAACAAAAAACACATATATATGAGTTTTCAAAATACTTATAGAGTAGTAATCATCTTAAAATTTGAGAACTGCATCTCATAGATCTGTAGAGTACATGTATGAAAATGCTAGCTAATATCCATTCCCAAGTTTGGTAAAGAAAGTACTAGAAAAAAGACTTCTTTGAAGCATTAAATTTAATAATGCCCTATACTTCAAAATGCTTTTTATGAACTCTCACCTGATTGAGATAATGATATTCCTCTGGTTGCTTAAGATGGAATGCTGATCTCTCTTCTTCACTTGCTCCTGCCAGGAGGTAATAGAATACATGATAGTTCCTGTGGGAAACAAAGAAGTATAAGTTTATAATGTGTGATTTATGGTTATCATTTAACGGGGGAGGGAGAAGCAAACAGTAATTAGTAAAATGTATCAGCTTTGCTTCATTTTTTAAAATAAATGTGATAAATTCAGTATTTAAATACTCCTAAAAATGCAATGATGTTTTGGACGTGGAATACAAAAGAGAGGGATGAAGGCAGCAAAATAACAAAGTTAGGACCTCTGAAAATTCTCTCCTCCACAAAACCAATGAGAAATCTGGCAAATCTGTCATTATTAACTTTTTCAGAACTGTGGAAACTAACCAAAAGCTTGCAGCAACCCAAAGAGTGTTTACTCAACAAAAATAGCTAAATTTTGGTAAAAATGGCTTTGTAGTGTTTTAAAGTTGCCCTATTCCATCCCCTTGAAAACGAACATCCTGCAAGCTTGGAGGACATCAGAAGACTGGCAGCCACCAGAAAGGTCAGAACAGCGTCTGTGCTTGTTCAAAGCCTCATTCCCTAGGAAATACCATTATTTGAACTGTCTGGTGGCTCCCTGTAAGCATCCATATTCAAGGCTGACTCTACAAGACTTGATTCAGACTTCACATAGAGCAAAGATCTCTTCCCCAGAGGCATTCAAAGAAAGAAACCGAGGCAATCGTTGGACAGCCTATTTCCTAAAGCAGTGGATCAAAGTTAGGCAAATGAAGAAAATTAAAAGGAAAAGCTGGTGAATGTCATCTCCATACTGGCTTTGAAAAGCTCCAACAAATTTCCTAAGAATCTAGAAGGCCATATGCATGCATAACGCTGTGGGCATGCCCAGGGTTGTATGTGCTCTCAGAAAAAACCAGATGAAATATAAACTCTCACCTCTGGTTATCTTTGAAGGTCTGCACAAGCAGAAAATAAAGGCTAAGGTAGGTTTGTAAAATACCTAGCTAAGTGTTGAAGTCATGACAGAATATACATAGAAAGCCCTGTGGCAAAGACTGAGAGACTTACTTACTGTTTACAAGCATTTAAATAAATCTCTGTCCAGTTATTACCTGACAACTAAGTTAGACGAGCAGGTACTTCGATAACCACACAAAAAAGACTATCCACTTTCTAAAATTAGTTCAAAAAAGCCACAAAACAATCAAACCCTGGGAAGATTGTCACATTAAATTATTTTTAAAATCCAATTTCGTTTTTCTTGTTTTTTTTTAAAGACAGGATATTTGTCACCCAGGCTGGAATGCAGAGGCATGCTCATGACTCACTGAAGCCTCGACCTCGTAGGCCCAAATGATTCTCCCACTTTAGCCTCCCTAATAGCTGGGACCACAGATGTGCACCACCACACCTGGCTAATTTTTGTAGAGACAGTTTCCCTGTGTTGCCTAGGCTGGTCTCGAATTTGGGGGGGCTCAGGTGATCTACCCATTTTGAGCTCCCAAAGTGCTGGCTTACAGGCATGAGTCACCACATCCAGCCAAAAAAATCCAGTCTTCAACATCAAAAACAATAAAAAATTATGAGGCATGCAAAGAAAGAAGACAGTACAGCCAATACAAAGTAGAAAAAATATTCATTAGTAACTGTCCCTGAAAAAAATCCAGACATTAGACTTACCAAAATTTTAATAATGAAGTAAAGAAAGTCACATTTAATGAATTTCAGTATGAGAACACTGTCTCAACAAATAGAGACCATCAAATATAAAGGACTTATAAGAAATTAATTTAAAAAATTCTAGAGTTGAAGAATGTAACTGAAATGAAGAAGTATCTAGAGGAGCTCAACAGCAAATGAGTAGGCAGAAGAAAGAAGAGTGAACTTGAAGAAACAACAAACATGAAGACAGGTCAACTGAATCTCGTCTGAGGAACAGAAGGAAAAAAATAGACAATATTAAACAAGGTCTCAGAGACCTGTGGGACACCAGTAGAAAGACTCCCATACATACTGGGAGTTCTAAAATAAGAAAAAAGAAAGGGACATAAAGAATATTTGAAAAAACTATTGCCAAAATATCTCTCCAAATTTGATGGAAAACATTAATCTGCACATCCAGGAAAGTCAATGAAATCTAGAGAGTATAAACTCAAAGAAATCCACATTTTGACAAACCAAAATTCTTGAAAAGCAAAGGCAAAGACAGAATTTTGAAAGCACCAAGAGAGAAATTCCTCATCAAGAAATCCTAACATAAGATTTAACAGCTGATTTCTCATCAGGAACCATGATAGACATATAATGTATTCAAAACGTTGAAAGGAAAAAATAATTGTCAATCAAGAAGTGTGTATCTGGCCAGGCATGGTGGCTCCTACCTATAATCCTAGCACTTTGGGAGGCCAAGGCGGGCAGGTCACATGAGGTCAGGAGTTTGAGACCAGCCTGGCCTACATGGTGAAACCCCATCTCTACTAAAAATATAAAACTTAGCCAGGCATGGTACCAGGAGCCTGTAATCCCAGCTACCTGGGAAGCTGAAGCAGGAGAATAGCTTGCACCTGGGAGGTGGAGGTTGCAGTGAGCTGAGATTGCACCATTGCACTCCAGCCTGGGCAATGGTACTCCAGACTTTGTCTCAAAAAAAAAAAAAGTGTATATCCAGGAAAAATAAAGAAGAAATTAGGACACTGCCAGGTAAACAAAAACTAAGAGACTTCATAGCTACAGATGGGCCTTACAAGAAATACTAAAGGGAGTTCATTTTTCTGACTGAAATGAAAGGACACTAGACAAGATTTGAGTAAACATAAAAAAATAGAAAACACTGGTACAAGTAACTACATAGGTAAATATAAAAGATAGTATATATTAATTAATCATTGATTGATTGGTTGACAGGATCTCATTCTGTTGTCCAGGCTGGAGTGCAGTGGCATGATCTCGGCTCACTGCAACCTCCACCTTGTTTCAAGGGACCCTCTCACCTCAGCCTCCCGAGCAGCTGGGACTACAGGTGTGCACCACCACGTCCAGCTAATTTTTGTAGAGATAAGGTTTTGCCATGTTGTCTAGACTGGTCTTGAATTCCTGGCCTCAAGTGATCCACCCACTCTGGCTTCTCAAGGTGCCGAAATTACAGGCATGAGACACTGCACCAGACCAATTTTTTATTTATAGCACTTTTTCCTATTAAACTTGAAAAATTACATAAAGCAGTAATTATAAATTTGTTTTGATGGATATACAACGATAAAGAAATAATCTGCATGACAACTACAGCACAAAGCAGCAAGAAAGGAATAGAGCTACATACAAGCAAAGTTTGCTGTATACTATCAAAATTAAGTTGTCATTATTCCAAACTACACTGTTACAAGTTAAGATTTTAACTATAATACCCAGGGTAACCAATAAGAAAATAAAAAATAATATAAAGAAATGCCAATGAAATTAAAATGGTACACTAGAAAACATTTATTTAATGCAGAAGGTAGGAAGAGAAGAGCAAAAAAACCGACACACACACACACACACTGTTAACACATGGAAAACAAACAGCAAAATGGTATTCATCTTTGGGAGGCCGAGGCGGGTGGATCACGAGGTCAACAGATCGAGGCCATCCTGGTCAACATGGTGAAACCCCGTCTCTACTGAAAATACAGAAAATTAGCTGGGCATGGTGGCGTATGCCTGTAATCCCAGCTACTCGGCAAGCTGAGGCGGGAGAATTGCCTGAACCCAGGAGGCGGAGTTTGCGGTGAGCCGAGATTGTGCCATTGCACTCCAGCCTGGGTAACAAGAGCGAAACTCCATCTCAAAAAAAAAAAAAAAAAAGGTATTCGTAATCCTACCTTATCAATAATTACATTAAGTATAAATAGATTAAAAATACTCTAATCTAAAGGTAGATAAATGGTAGAATGGATAAAAATAAAATGTATGGTCCACCTACATGCTTTATATGTAAACCCATATAAAAAAGATCTCAAATCTATAACCTAACCATCCATCTTAAGAAACTAGGGAGAAAAAGGCAAACTAAATCCAAAGCAAGTAGGACGAAGGAAATAATAAGCATCAGAGCAGAAATTTTTAAAATAGGGAATAAAAAAAGAACACAGAGAACATCAATGAAACTAAAGATTGGTTCTTTGAAAATGTCTTCAAAATTAACAAACTTTTATCTAAACTGATGAGACAGACACAGAGAGACTCAAATTCAGGAATGAATGAAAGAGGAACATTACTACCCATCTTACATAAAAAAGATTGTAAGAGATACTACAAGTTTTTGACAACAAATTAGATAACCTATATGAAATGGACAAATTCCTAGAAAGATAAAAACTACCAAATCTGACTACAAATGAAACATAAAGTCTGAAAAGATCTATAATAACTAAAGTGTTTAAATTAGTAATCAAAATTTCACACAAATAAAAGCCAAAACCAGATGGCTTTGCTGGTAAATTCTATCAAGTGTTTAAAGAATTAACCCAATCCTTCACAAACTCTTTTAGAGAATCCGTTTCTGAAAACTGGATCTTCACCTCTCATTCATTCTCTAAAACCAAGAAAGTAAGAGTTATATCCCTTTATTTCATTATCATTAAAATGTGTTAGAAAAAGTTACTAACAGTTTTCCATCTCTAAAATGGTAATAAATAACCAAGAAGCAGAGAAGTTAAGTGAGATGCCCAAGGCATATCCAAGATTTGAATGTAGGTCAAACTCTCTCTTAACTATTTTATCTCACTGTAGATGAAACAAATCATTAATTTACTTCTCTATTTTATTTCTCCATCTGAAGGCTACCACATATATCATCTCTAAAGACCTATATACCTCAAGTATTACAATGGAATTAAGAGCTTTATTGAAATCTTTTTTCTCAAATTAGAGAAAAAACACTAAGAAATGGGAGAAAAGTCCCAAGGCACATTGCTCACCAAGAGCAATGAGGAACAACTGAGAAACTGCTTACTTGTTCTGACAGTTTGCCTAGAACTTAGAAAGGGCAATAGTTGTATATACCAAATAAAGATCTCCTCCTAGCAGTCTCTGAAAAACCGCAAAGTTCTACCCATGACAGAAATAGCAATTACGCATAAAGCTATGCATGATGTAAACTGAATTAAGGGTCATAATACACAAAGACCTTAAAAGTCAATCTGCATGATACAAATGTTAACTTCATCTAATTACACAAATAAAAATACATACCGTTCATTATGCTCTTGATAAACAAGTCTGGACTTCTCCAATAGATATTTTTCAACATAGGCACTACAAGAAAAATAAAATTGGTTGATATAAATAATAAAGTTTCATATAAGGTAGACAAATATTTGGAGACAGTGTAAAATACTATCCAGACCATTTCAAAATATTTACCATTGGCCAGGTGCTGTGGCTCACACCTGTAATCCCAGCATTTTGGGAGACAGAAGCGGGAGGATCACCTGAGGTCAGGAGTTCAAGACCAGCCTGGCCAACATAGTGAAACCCCGTCTCCACTAAAATACAAAAATTAGCCAGGCATGGTGGCAGGCACCTGCAATCCCAGCTACTCGGAGGGCTAGGCAGGAGAACTGTTTGAGCTTGGGATGCAGAGGTTGCAGTGAGCCGAGATCATGCCACTGCACTCCAGCCTGGGTGACAGAGTAAGAATCTGTCTCAAAAAAAAAAAAAAATCATTATGATTGTGTTATGGGCACTGTTAGTGTTATCCATGTTAAATTCACATGGTCACAAGTCTTTTCTTTTTTCTTTCAGTAAAGCAAAATAAAATAAAAAGTTTAAAACATGGTATACAAGATCCACCAAGACAGACTCTACATTATGTCTAGGCTACTATACCACTACAAGGAATATAGAAATAAGTCATCTGTTCTCAAATGACTTACAAGGTAGTAAGAAAGTAGGTAATCTAGCAACCATCATACTGACTTGCTAGGGCTTATTGTTAGAGCAAAGACCATGATATTATGCATACTCAAAGAGAGACACCTGAGATTCAATCCAAGAAGGAAAAAGGATGTAAAGAGGAATTTCCATGGACAGTGAAGTGAGTACACAGCACAGAGTAAGCATTCATTACATATGTCTGGTGAAAGAGTGACTGAGAAAATGAATTCAAAATCTGAAGGATTAACCAGAAGGCAAGGAGAACTGCCTTTATGTAAAGTTAAAAAGGAAGGAGGGTATACATATCATATTCAGGGAAAACAATTAGTCATGTATCACTTAATTACAGAGGTACATTCTAAGAAATGCACCATTAGACAATTTTTTTGTGTGTCAACATCACAGAGTGCACTTATACAAACCTGATAGTACAGCCTACTACACACCTAGGCCTTATGTTATTGCTCCTAGGTTACATACCTATACAGCATGTTACTGCACTGAATACTACAGGCAACTGTAACACAATGTAAGTATTCGTGTATTTTAACATAGAAAAGGTACAGTAAAAATATGATATTAAAATCTCATGGGACTACCATAGTATATGTGATCCATCATCTACTAAAACATCACTGTGTGGTGCATGACCTAAGTTAAGTATGACTAGAGAATGAGACAGGCAGGCGGACTAGGATCAAGAGCTAATATACTATGTGCCGAAGAATTAACTTTATCTTGAAAGTAATGAGAAATTAAACATCAACTGTATGTCTGATATTTTTTTCTGTTTATCCAGACTGTACCCTTAAAGTCTTTAAAACTTCTTACCCAAATGGGTGCAATCAGCTAAGATCTCACTGGAAAGGGAGTTCTAGAATCTGAAATGTAAAAGCTTTAGATTACTGAATCCAAATTATTAGGACAAACCACTTGGGGGCCAGAATCTGACTCTCAAATTGTATTTATCCCAGTTGCCTCCCACCACATGCTATATACTTCAGTCACTCACAGACAGACTATTCCCTCAAAGATTCCAGTCACTCCTGACTGCACTTCTCACTTTCTTCCTCCCACTTCCAATTCCCTAGTCCATTCCCAGTCTCTATCCAGTAAATTGCATTTCTTCATTAAAATAAAGCTCAAATGTAGCTTCTTTGAAAATCCATTGCCACTATACCACCAATAATTAAAATTTATTTCTTTTTCTGAATTACCATTACCACTTCTAAATTACTGAAACGGGCTCTTTCCTATCTAAAATGGGAGAAAGGAAATCAACATGAACTAATATGTTAAATCCTCACAACCATGTCACAGGCAGATATTACTGCCTCTATTTTACAAGTATAGAAACTGATACTGAAAGATATTAAGATCATACAGCTAGTAAAAAGTATAACTTTTAATCCAGATGTGTTTTAACTATAAAGGCTCTCTCTTTCAACTATAGTAGCCCCCTTCCACTTTATCCATGGGTGATACATTCCAAGATGCCAACTGCAAATAATGGAGTGCAGTGGTGCAATCTTGGCTCACTGCAACCTCTGTGTCCCAGGTTCAGGTGATTCTCCTTCCTCAGCCTCCTGAGTAGCTGCGATTACAGGCATGTACCACCATGCCTGGCTAATTTTTGTATTTTTTGGTAGAGACAGAGTTTCACTGTGTTGGCCAGGCTAATCTTGAACTTTAGGCATGAGCCACTGCATCCAGCCTAATCATTCTATTTTATTATTAGTTATTATAATAACTAATAATACCAAATAATACCAAAGTTTCTATATATATGTTGTTTCCCTTGATTTCTTTTTTTTGAAAAGGAGTGCTGCTCTATTGCCCAGGCAATCACAGCTCACTGCAAACTCTGTCTCCTGGGTTCAAGTGATTCTCCCACCTCAGCCTCACGAGCAGCTGGGACCACAGGCATGCACCACCACACCCAGCTAATTTTTGTATTTTTAGTAGAGATGGGGTTTTACCATATTGACCAAGCTAGTCTCAAACTCCTAACCTCAAATAACTTGCCTGCCATAGCCTCCCAAGTGCTAGAATTATAGGGGTACCTGGCCTACTTTTTTTTCCCCCATATGTACATACCTATGACAAAGGTTAATCTATAAATTAGGCACAGAAAACAGGGGTCCCCAACCCCAAGGGCAGGACTCATAGCAGTCCATGGCCTATTAGGAACTGGGCTACACAGCAGGAGGCGAGCTGCCAGTGACAGAGCAAGGTTGAGCTTCCCTTCCCATCAGATCAGTGGTGGCATTAGATTCTCACAGGAGTGTGAACCCTATTGTGAACTACACATGTGAGGGATCTAGGCTGCACACTCCTTATGAGAATTTAATAATAAAGGTAATGCGCTTGAATCATTCCAAAATCATTCCCCTATCATCCCCCAGTCCGTGGAAAAACTGTCTTTGATGAAACCAGTCCCTGGCACCAAAACAGTTGGGGACCACTGCAGTAAGGGATTAACAATAACTAATAATAAAATAGAACAATTAGGCTAGACACAGTGGCTCATGCCTAAAGTTCAAGATTAGCCTGGCCAACACAGTGAAACTCCGTCTCTACCAAAAAATACAAAAATTAGCCAGGCATGGTGCTACATGCCTGTAATACCAGCTACTCAGGAGGCTGAGGCAGGAGAATCACCCGAACTTGGAACACAGAGGTTGCAGTGAGCCAAGATTGCACCACTGCACTCCAGTCTCGGTGACAGAGTGAGACCCTTCTCAAAAAATAACAGAACCATTATAACAATATACTGTAATAAAATGTATGTGCATGTGGTCTGTCTGAAAACATTTTATTGTACTATACTCAACTATCTTTGAGTAACTTCAACTGCATAAAGTGAAACCACAAATAAAGGTGATAGTAAGGGGAGTTTAAAGGGATATATGAGAATTTGCTGTACTTTTCCACTTATTTTTGCTGTGAAGCTACCACTGCTATAAAAAATAAAGTTCATTTTAAAAAAACTATAAAGAATATTGCTCACACAACCCGAGAACTCTGAACATAGACTATATAATAAGAAACAATATTTTAACAAAATTAAATTTCTTGAATGATATGGTTATATAGAATAATGTAGATTAGAAAATACTGTAATTGGGGAGTCAAGTTACATGTCCAACTTACTTGAAAACAATTATATATTTATTTATTTATTTATGAGAGACAGAGTGTGGGTCTGTTGCCCAGGCTGAAATAGAGTGGTGCGATCTCAGCTTACTGCAACCTCCACCTCCTGGTTCAAGAGTTTCTCCTGCCTCAGTTTCCTAAGTAGCTGGGAGTACAGGCTTGCACCACCAAGCCTGGCTTATTTTTGTATTTTTTAGCAGAGATGGGGTTTCACTATATGTTCGCCAAGCTGGTCTTGAACTCTTGACCTCAGGTGGTCCGTCCACCTCAGCCTCCAAAAGTGCTGGGATTACAGGCGTGAGCCAATGAGCCCAGCCTTGAATACAATTTTTTAAAAGAGCAAATGTAAGCATAATATACAGAAAAGCTAATGCACTAAATTGTCAACACTTAACCAATCTAGGTTAAGGGTATGAGTGAGTGTTACACTAGTCTCAGAATTTATCTGAGGTTTGAACTTTTCCAAAAGAAAAAAAAGTTGACAGGGAAGAAGTTTAATGCTGACACCAATGTCTGGGAATGAACAATCCATAGTTTATAGAAAGGTAAAGACAAAAATTAAAACATGCTCAAAGGCTACTCCTGCTCAGTAGCAGTACTTACCCAAGTACAGTGCCTGTTTCCTGGTAGTTTACTTGAATAAACTTCCCAAAACGACTTGAATTGTTATTATGAGCTGTCTTTGCATTTCCAAAGGCCTGTCAAAATAAATAATTCTCATTAGTTTCACTTTAAAAAACTTTTTTTTGGAAGGGGAAGTAGGTCAGCTGCTTAGGTCAGCTCAGAGACAAAATGCTAAAGAGACAGTAAAAACTCTTTAAATGAATATGAACATATTCAAAAAAATGAATCTGAACATATAAGCGAATTGCTTATATGTTCAGGCAAAATTTAAAAAAAACAATTAACAACTGAAAAAAGACCAAACAGATTTTATTTTCTGTTATTCAGTAAAAGAAACTGTAATTTTATTTTATTTTACCTATCTATTTAATTATTTTTTTTTTTTTGGAGATGAAGTCTCGCTGTCACCCAGGCGGGAGTACAATGGCATGATCTCGGGTCACTGCAACCTCTGCCTTCCAGGTTCAAACAATTCTGCCTCAGCCTCCCGAGTAGCTAGGACTATAGGTAAACGCTGCCACGCTTAGCTAATTTTTTGTATTTTAGTAGAGACGGGGTTTCACTATGTTGCCCTGGCTGGTCTTGAACCCCTGAGCTGAGGCAATCTGCCCTCCTCAGCCTCTCGAAGTCCTAGGATCACAGGTGTGAACCACTGTGCCCAGTCAAAATAAATCATAATTTTAAAAACTTAATGCTCATTAAAGCTCAGATTTCTCTTTCATATTCCAGAACCCCCCAACAAAAAATTCTCAATATATTTATACTTTTACTTTTTAAAAAATTTGCTAAACTGAAGTAACAAGGAGAAAAATATTACATCAAAATAATTACAATTTTGGAAAAGAATGAACTTCCAGTATATAGTGTATTATACTTTATTATGCTTATTAAAACAAAGCTAGTACCCATTACAAAAGAAAGGAACTATAAGCTTCCTAAATTGTCACCCAATGTATGTACCTTGCAATGAAATACTGCCCAGGAATTAATGATATCAACACCAACATTGATGAATATCAAACACTATGCTAAAAAACAGACACAAAGTACATATCATATTATCCATTTATATGAAACTGTAGATAAGACAAAAGAGTAACAGGAAGCAGATCAGAGGTTACCTGGGAATCTGGATGGAATTGAGAAATACCTACAAAGGGACACAAGGGGTGATAAAGATAATCTATAACTCAATTCTATGATGATGGTTACATGAAAATATATATTTATCAAAATTCACTGAGCTGTACACTTTAAATGTGTACATTTTATTGAAAGTTATAGCTCAATGAAATTTAAGATTTAAATGTTTTTAAAAAATAAAGCCACTGCCCTCGCCTGAGCATTCACATTATACTTGAAGAAACAAAACTAGAAGAGACACAGATATGATTCATTGCAGAGCTTTCTTCTTCTCCTATAATAATCTCATAGGAATGGCATGCCCTCTAAATCCAAAAACCTAAACTAGCCATTTACTGAACACCTCCTCAAAGCTGTTTGTGCTAAACTGTAACTGTGCAGAGCATGTATACACAGGCACACACACAAGACACGGTGAGGAGGTCAACCAACCTGATGCCTCAGTAACTACATCTGTACTCAATTAGTTGTCAAATCATGAAACATCGGCATCTCCTGAAAATCTGTTAGAAATTCAAATTCTTAGGTCCTTCACAAAACTATTGAATGAGAAATTCTGAGGATAAGATCCAGCAATCGGTGCTTATAAAACCCCTTCCAGTAGTTCAGACGTAAGCCAAAGTTTGACAACCATCGCTCTACTTATTATGCATGCATTTACATTTCTGTGAAGTTACATTTTACTGTGTCTTAAGAAATTATTCTATAATGATACCAGCAAAAGCAAAGATTCATAAAAATCTCCAGATAAGTCCCTCGTGAAGGTTTAGATTATACTGTACCTTAGAAAGTCATTGAAAAGAGCCCAGGCTCTCAACCTTCACCAAACCATCTGCAAACTACATACAGAAAAAAACCTGACATCGTTGAGTTGTGACTGCCTAGGATAGTTTCTCCATTCTGCCTTTTCCCTTTCCACCACAGGAAGTTTTTTTTTACAAGGTAATTAGAAAAAGCACATAGCACAGATTAATAAAATATAGAAATAGAAACATAGATTTCATCAAAGAAATACTAATTTAAATGTCTATGCTTTACATTTTGATAAAACTTTAAAAAAAAAAGATGCCGGGCGTGGTGGCTCATGCCTGTAATCCCAGCACTTTGGGAGTCCAAGATGGGCAGATCACGAAGTCAGGAGCTCAAGAACAGACTGACCAACATGGTGAAAGCCTGTCTTTACTAAAAAATACAAAAATTAGCTGGACATGGTGGCTCATGCCTGTAATCCCAGCTACTTGGGAAGCTGAGGTAGGAGAATTACTTGAACTGGGACCTGGGAGGCAGAGGTTGCAGTGAGCCAAGACCGCACCACTGCACTCCAGCCGGGGCTACATAGTGAAACTCCATCTTAAAAAAAAAAAAACTTCGTCGGGCGCAGTGGCTTAAACCTGTAATCCCAGCACTATGGGAAGCCAAGGCAGGTGGATCATGAGGTCAAGAGATCGAGACCATCCTGGTCAACATGGTGAAACACCATCTCTACTAAAAATACAAAAAATTAGCTGGGCATGGTGGCACGTGCCTGTAATCCCAGCTACTCGGGAGGCTGAGGCAGGAGAATTGCCTGAACCCAGGAGGCGGAGGTTGTGGTGAGCCGAGATCGCACCATTGCACTCCAGTCTGGGTAATAAGAGCAAAGCACCGTCTCAAAAAAATATACTTGGAGATACAAAATACGGACGTGTGATGTACTACTCCTATGTACCACTTTTGTTTCCGCCCAATGCTACAGTGTCAACAGCCAATCAGAAGCTTTACCTGTTATTTAACTTATGATTACCATACAACTTTTATCACTACATACAGTCATTTAGGGCCATTTTGAGAGGTAGGCTTGCAATAGATACTTCACCAAATAAGTTATATGGATGGCAAATAAGCATGAGAAAGCATTCAACATCACCAGCTATTACAAAAATTCAGTCAAGATCACAATAAGATACTACTATGCACCTATTAGAATGCCCAAAATAATCAACAAAAATTGACAATGCCAAGTACTGCTCAGGATGAGGAGGACCGTGAACATTCATACAGTGCTGGTGGAAATGCAAAATGGTAGCGCAACTCTGGAAGACAATCTTAACAAAAAGTAAAGCATTCAAAAATGTTAAACACACTCTTACAATATGACCCAGCAATACCATTCCTGGGTGTTTACTACTGAGAAATACAAATTTATGTATATATACACATCAAGGCACAAACATTATCATCAGCTTTGTGATAGTCAAAGCTTGAAAATAACCAAATGTCCATCAACAAATGAAGGCTTTAACAAATTGTGATTCATCCACATAATGGAATACTACTCAGAAGTAAAATAAACAACTGTCATATTTTAACAACCAGGATAATTTCAAAGCTATAACAGAGAGAATGAGAGAATACGAGAAATCGGTCTGAAAACTTTACATACTATGGTCAGCCGTGGTGTTCACATATGTAATCCCAGCAATTTGGGAGGCCAAGTGGGGAGAACTGCTTGAGGCCCAGAGTTTGAGGCCATCATGGGCAACATAGGGAGACCTCATCCCTACAAAAAGTTTTTAAAAATTAGACAGACATGGTGGCACATGCCTGTAATCTCAGCTCCTCTGGAGACTGAGGTGGGAAGATCACTTGAGCCTAGGAGGTCAGGCAGCAGTGAGCTGTGACTGTTCCACTGCACTCTAGCGATGGTGACAGACTGAAACCTGGGTCTCAAAAAAATTAAAAACTTTACATACTATAGGACTCTATTTATATGACATTCTCAAAAACGAAAACAGCAGCAATGGAGAGCAGAAGAGGGTTCCCACAAGTTATGAAAGTATGGCAGGGCAGAGGATAGGGTAAGAAGATAAGGAGTATATTAAGAGAGTTTTATGGAGTAATGAAACTATTCTATACAGAATTGTACACAGATGGCTACAAAAATTAATGTTATAAAATTCATAGAATTTTAATATAAGATTATTTATTTCAAAAAACTGAACTCAAAATAGTCATTTAAAATGGCATAAAAAAGACAATTTCAAATATACAAAGTTGAAAATATTCATCACAAGCTAACCTGCACTAAAAGAAACATTAAAGAAGTCCTTTAAGCAAAGGAAAATTGTATCATATTAAAATATGGATCTATATAAGGAATGAAGAGCAGCGTAAATGGCTGCCCCATGAGTAAATACATAAAATATTTTTCAGTACTTAAATCTTTTGAAAAGATTATTGAGAGTGAGATCAGCAAAGATGGCAGAGTAAGGACTTCTAAACATCCTCTCCTTCATAAAAGGCAAAAGAATGCTGACAAAATCTGTCAAACTCAGTTTTTTAAGAACTCTGGAAATTGACCAAAGGATTGCAAGAATCCTTGGCAAAGAGGCATTTAATCAAGAAAAAACAGCTGAGTCTTGGTTAGGAAAATCAAGCATTTTAACTTGTGCTACTACTACTCCTTGCTCCATACTGAAGAGAAAAATGAACATCCTACAATGACAGGGTATTTTTTTTCCTTCATTTTGTTTTGTTTTTAAAAGATACCCAAGAAGCCACTGGAAGAATCAGAACAAGGATGGAACTCTTCCAAAGTCTAGTTCCCCAAGAAAAATCATCACAATTTGATTCACCTGGCATTTTCCTGGAAAAACTTACAAAAAGGGCTCTCTGTGTGTACATATGTTTGTTCGCTTGTTTGTTTTGAGATAAGATCTCATGTTGCCCAGGCTGGAGTGCAGTGGTGCTGTAACGCCTCACTACAGCCTCCACCTCCAGGACTTAAACAATCCTCTCACCTCAGCTTCCTGAGTGGCTGGACTACACACAGCTGTGCACCACCACGCACAGTTAATTTTTTATTTTTCTGTAGAGACTGGGGGGAGGGGATCTCCCTATGTTGTCCAGGCTTGTCTTGAACTCCTGGGCTCAAGTGATCCGACTACCTCAGCCTCCCAAAGTGCTGGGATCACAGGCATGAGCCACAGTGCCCACCCTCACTACCCACCACCCTACCTTTTTTCTTTTTTTTTTTTGCAACAGGGTCTCACTCTGTGAGTCAACCCAGGCTGGAGTGCAGTGGTGCCATCAAGGCTTTCTTGACCTTACTTGAAAATCACTTGCTGAAAACGGCCTCTTCACACTCCCCACTGCACCCACCCATCATCACTAAGTGTGTTTGTCAAAAACAATCAGAGGCAACTGTTTAAACATTATAACTGCTTAAGGTGGCAATAACCAAGTAAGGCAAAAAAAAAAAAAAAAAAGCTAACCAAACAACTTAAAAGGAAAAGCTGGTGAATAATATGTAGAATGAGGACTTTAAAAACATCTGATATATACTTGGGCATATGGAAGGACATGAGCATGCACAGCACTGTACATACCCAGGATATGTCCATGCTCAGAAAACACAGGGGACCTGTATTTTGAACTTGAGGTTCTTTGTAAGCAGGAAGTAAAAGGTAAGGCAGAGTTGACAACTGCTTGGCTGAATACTGAAAGGGAAAACCAACAAGTACACAGAACCTTGTAGTAGATTAGAAGCCTTAACTTCAAGGCATTTAAGAAAATCCAAGTCTAGTCATAACTAACCACTATGACAACCGAGTACAGTTTTTGATGACCTCATGCACAATAATACAGACTTTACAAGAGAAAGTTCTATTAGTTCAGAGAAGTCATCAAACAACCAAACAACGGTAACAAAAACAACCACAAACCTTGGGAAACTCTCATTTCCAGAGATGTCATATTGTTATTATTATTAAAAATGTCTATTTTTCACCAAAAAATTAAGAGAAATGAAAAAAAGTACAAAAATATGGGCATAGAAAAATTAAAAACAGCAATAAACAGAAAATGTTCCTGATAAAGCCCAGATATTGGACTTACGAGGCAAGGACTATCAGCATTTTTTTTTTCTTTTTTTTTTTTTCCCCCTGAGACAGAGTCTCACTCGATCACTCAGGCTGGAGTGCAATGACACCATTACAGCTCACTGGAGCCTCGGTCTCCAAAGCTCAAGCAATCCTCCTATCTCAGCCTCCCAACTCAGCCTCCTCAGTACCTGGAACTACAAGTGGACACCAACACATCCAGCTAATGTTTTTTTTATTTTTTGTAGAGAGAGGGTTTCACCCATGCTGCCTAGGCTGGTCCTGAACTCCTGGGCTCAAGTGATACACTCACCCTCCTTGGCCTCTTGAAGTGCTGGGATTACAGGTATGAGCCACCACACCTGGCCAAAATACACAACTCTTAGATGCACAAAAAAATATCCACCAAGAAAGACCATGTTCTGGGCCATAAGTTTCAATAAATTTAAAAGAGTTCAAATTATATAACATAGTGTTATCTAACCACAAAAAAATTGAAATACAAATCAAGAACAGGGGATAGGATCTGAGAGAACAGTATTGGGACATAGCAAGTTTGTAGAATAGATCCACAGATTCACTGACAGTTTCTCCACACACAAAAAGATGACAACAACTAACTATACACACAAAAACCACCTTCATGAGAACCAAAAATCAGTGGGATAAATGGAAACAGCCATCTTGGACTAAGACGGAAGCCATGTACTGAGAATGGCAGAGCCACAAAGAAGGGGCCCATGTCCATCACTGCACAGTCAACCAGATCAGACCAAGATTGCTACCATGTGTATTATGATGTGAGAGAAATAAGAGTCTCTCTTCTTTAATCCTTTATTGTTTTGACCTTTGTTATAGCAACCTAATGTTTGTACAAGAGGGCTTTCATTTCTTATTTCATTCGTTTCTGCATTGTTTTATAGCATGTATAATTAGTTTAAGAATTTAAATATATACATTATATGTGTTTATCTTTAAGCAAAGACAGAGATGTAAGTAGATATATATAAATATCTATATACAGAGACGGCGAAATCTTTATCTATCTATAATCTGTACAGAGGTGATACAATGTGCAGTGGACCAAAGACTTTAGATTTTCATTTTCTGATATATCAAAATATTTCAAATTATTTATACCTTTCTATAAATTAAATTCACAAACCTTTATTGAGAATTAGTCATGTGAAAGAAACTAAAGTGACAAAAATAAATATGTAATTTTTTTTAGAAAGTACTATATTCACTCATGAGTAGCAAATTAATTTCAACAAAACAGTATCATCCACACTTTTCAAGTAATATTGTTAATCTAAAGACCATTGATTTGAAGTTTTGTTTGTACTTAATTTGGCAAAATCTGTTTTGTTTTATAGGTGTATACAAGCTCTAAGGAAAATAAATTTAAATAAAGTTTAATATTTGAACATTTTTCAGTATCTTTAAAATTTTTTTATATATTTATAATAAAATAATTAGGTCTCCCAAAATTTATTTATTTATAAACTAAACACACATCTAACCAACCCATGGTTCAAAGAAGAAATGAAGCCAGGTGCAGTGGCTAACACCTATAATCCCAGCACTTTGGGAAGACAAGGTGGGCAGATCACCTGAAGTCAGGAGTTCAAGACCAGCTTGGCCAACATGGAGAAACGGTCTCTACTAAAAATATACAAATTAGCCAGGTGTGCTAGCACACACCTGTATTCCCAGCTACTCAGGAGGCTGAAACAGGAGAATCACTTGTTTCCGGGAAGTGGAGGTTGCAGTGAGCTGAGATTGTCCCACTGTACTCCAACCTGGGTGACAGAGCAAGACTCTCAAAAAAAAAAAAAAAAAAAAAAAAGGAGGAGGAGGAAATCAAAAGGGAAATTATCAAATATTTTGAACTAACTAAAAATGAAAACACAATATATCAGAATCTGTAGGATAGCACTACAAGCAATACTTAGGAAAGAATTTAGAGCACTAAATAACTATATTAGAAAAAAAGAATTATCTAAAATCAATGACCTCAGAGATCACACTAAAAACTTTATTGAAACACCACATATTCTCACTCATAGGCGGGTGATGAAAAATGAGAACACATGGACACAGAAAGGGGAGTACTAAACACTGGGGTCTATGGGGGGGAAAAGGGGAGGGCCAGTGGGAGGGGGAGGTGGGGAGGGATAGCCTGGGGAGAAATGTCAAACGTGGGTGAAGGGGAAAAGGAAAGCAAAGCACACTGCCATGTGTGTACCTACGCAACTGTCTTGCATGCTCTGCTATGTACCCCAAAACCTAAAATCCAATAAAAAATTAAAAAATTAAAAAAATTTAAAAAATTAAAAAATAAAAATAAAAAAAAAACCTTAAAATCCTGTAATTCCAGCACTTTAGGAGGCCAAATCAGGTGGATTGTGTGAGTCTGGGACCTCAAGACCAGCCTGGGCAACATGGTAAAACCCTGTCTCTAAAACAAATACAAAATTTAGCCAGGCGTGGAGGTAAATGTCTGTAATCCCTGTTAGCCTACTTGGGAGTCTAACGGTGGAGAATTGCTTATGCTGGGAAAGTCGAGGTTGCAGTAAACCATGACTGCTGCCACTATACTCCAGCCTGATCAACAGAGACCCTGTCTCAAAAAAATAAAAAAATTTAAAAAAGCAAATTAAATGTAATATAAACCAAAAGCAAAAAAGACAATCAAAGCTGAAATTAATTAATTAAATAGGAAAAAAAAATCAATGAAACCAAAAGCTGGAACTTGGAATAATAAGGGATTATTATTTTTGTGGTTGTTTAATAAATAATATCAAAAATCTACTTAAAAATGGTTGGAGGCCAGGTACAGTGACTCACACCTGTAATCCCAGCACTTTGGGAAGCTGAGGCAAGTGGATCACAAGGTCAGGAGTTAAGCCCAGCCTGGCCAAGATGGTGAAACCCTATCTCTATCAAAAATACAAAAATTAGCTGGGCGTGGTGGTGGATATCTGTAATTCCAGCTACTTGGAGGCTGAGGAAGGAGATTCACTTGAACCTAGGATGTGCAGGTTGCAGTGAGCCCAGATCACGCCATTGTATTCCAGCCTGGTGACAGAGCAAGATTGTCTCAAAAATAAAAATTAAAAAAAAAAGGTTGGAAAGGAGTATTTACTGATAAATACTACGTTTATTCAACATGGTTAGAAAAAAAAGCATTGCATAGTATCCTGTAAAGCAGACCACTCCTTTAAATGCTGGGGACAACGTTAAAAGAAAAAACACAACTGAAAAGCAACTTTTTTTTTTTTTTTTTTTTGGAGAGAGTCTTGCTCTGTGGCCCAGGCTACAGTGCAGTGGCGCAATTTCAGCTCATTGCAACCTCCACCTCCCGGGTTCAAGTGATTCTTGAATGTAATAGCCAAAAACTGAAAACAGGCCATATATTCATCAACAAGGAATGGATTTAAAAAATTGTGGAATCCAATGGAATACTATTGCCTCAACAATAAAAAGGAACGTATTATTAACACATGCAACAACATGGATAAATCTCAAAATAATTATACCAAGTGGGAGAAACCAAATATAAAAGGATATATACTATACAGTTCTATTTATATAAAACTGTAAAAAATGCAAACTAATCTACAGTGACAAAGTACTGAACTGGTTTCCTGTATATGATATGGATAGGCTGAGAGGAGTGTGAAAGAGGAATTACAAAGAGATATGAGGAAACTCTGGGGATAATGAATATGTTCAGTATCTTGACTGTGGTGGTGGTTTCATGGGTATATGCATGTCAAAACTCATCACGCTGTACACTTTAAATATGTGCAGTTTACTGTATTTCAATTATATCTACAAAATATCTTTTAAAAAGACATCAGTAATATTACCTTTTCCTTTCAGGTCTAAAACAAACACTATCTTCCCTTTCTTTATTTTTAATTGGCAAGCAAAACTGCATATATTTATGGCATATAACATGATGTTTCCATATATGTCTGCATTGTAGAATGACTAAATCAAGCTATTTAATATATGCATTATCTCACGATACTCTTGTTTTGTAATGAGCCTAATTAAAATCTACTCTTAGAAACTGTCAAGTATACAATGTATTGTTACTTACTATAGTCATCATGATGTAAACAGATCTCCTGACCTCATTCCTCCTATAGAACTATAAATTTATGTTCTTTGACCAACATCTCGCCAATCCCCCCAGGCTTTAGTAATCCCACTTTCCTCTTTGTTAATATGCATTCAACGTTTTCAGATTCCACATATAAGGGAGACTGTAGAGTATTTGTCTTTCTGTATTCTCTTTCATTTTGGCATCGGATAATATTATTTCTGAAACATCCCACAACTAAACATTTTTTTTCCCATATTCTCTGCATTTTTACAAGTTTCGATGCGAGGCACAGCTGTTAAGCTTGCAGAAATACAAATACATCAGCAAAAAACATTTTCACCAACCACCACAATGCAGTTACAGACAGGACCTGCCTCTGCTTTCTCCCCTTATAAGGGGATATAAAATGACTCCAGTCATCTTTTTCTTTGCATCATTAATGACCCAAAGGCACTCTCTAAAAAATAAAAATAAAAAAATTACCACCGTCACACTCTTCAATCTTTCACACCACCTTTTTTTGCTTTCCCATCTTCCAACTCCTCTTGGTCACTAAAAATAATGTCTACACTTCTATTTAGTTTTACTTCACCTTCTCATATCAATCAATTATTTTTTAAAGATGTTTACGAATAAAAACAGTATTTCTTTCCTTTCCTTTTTTTTTAAATTACTGTCCCTTGTGGAGCAGTAATTTGTGGAGCAAAAGTCTGCAGGCAGTGTGCCCAGAGTACCAAGAACAGCATCTCTATAGCTTCTCAGACTTTTGGCTAAGATTTAGTGATCTGTTTTTATCAGTTTAATATCTGGAATGTCTTCTATCTGAAGACAATATATTAAATGGGTTTTTGAAGCAGGGAGATGGAATAGGAGCTTGCTTGATCCACTCCACACATCAACCTAGTATTGCAGTACCTCCAGGAATGGTGAACCCCCCACCTCAAGGGATAAAAATCAAAAATCAAAAATAAGATTTCTATATACTTACCTCAAGTACTGGTCCAGCACCAAGAATAATCTGTTCTACTCCACTGGCAAATCCTTTCTGACTGAGAGCAGTAAGGTGGTGAATAAGAAAGTTTGTGCTTTGAGTCTTCCCAGAACCACTCTCTCCCGAAATCACGATGCACTGATTCTTTTTGCGCTGAAGCATGGCATGATAAGCTACATCAGCCACAGCATAAATGTGGGGCTCAAGTTTTCCCAGTTGGTGGTTATCATACATTTTGACGTATTTGGGGTTATAAATAGGAAGAAACTTGAATGGGTTAATAACTATTAGAATACTGCCAACATAGGTATAAATTTTTTCATGCTTAAAGCGATTTCGTAGGTTTTCTAAAAGAGTTTTCTCATTCAAATCAGGCAAACTACATAAATCATCAAAGTCTTTCTGTTGAGGCTGTGGAAGAAAACCCCGTTCCATCATCCTGCGACGTTCTTCTGTTACCCGTAGCCATGACTGCAGGCTACCATAATGGATTGATCCATCAAGGTTTTTTTCTCTCAGAAGAAAGCGGTAGTCCTCTCCACTTAAGCGATTTTCCAGAGCCATTCGGGGCCACAACATCATTCGCTGAACTGGACAGTCTGTTGGATTGAGTATCCATTCTTCTCCACCAAATTCCTTTACCTCTGCTAGAACGTAACATTTTGCTTTGTCCAGATGAAGTCTGTTTATAAGGGCCTCAATCACCTCAGCAGCTGTGGAGTTTTTTCTGGCAGGAATAGGACAGTAGATTGTCCCTTCTGAAATAGTCCCAGGATATATCCGTAATGTATGTTCATTATCTTCAAAGCGTCGTCTTCCTCCATCATTTATATTCATATTGGATCCTGTCCCATCAGCATGGATAGTACATGTTCAAAGTCGTGCAAACCATTTTCTTGGTAAAATAACTGTAACATAAAAGATGTAAAATATTTAGAAGTAAATATACATTGCTTTCTGATGCTTAAGAAAGAAAAGCTTAACAAGTCCATTGATTATATCTTCTAAAACACAAATACTACCTCTTCTCTTATCACAGGGACAGCTTCATGAGACCACATAATATGAAGTTTCACTGTCCAAATCTGGGCACTTTCTAAAACAGTAACTTGCCAAAAAACATATATTTTATTATTTTTTTGTTTTTTGAGACAAAGTCTTGCTCTTATCACCCAGGCTGGAGTGTAATGGCATGACCTCAGCTCACTGCAACCTCCCCCTCCCAGGTTCAAGCAATTCTCCTGCCTCAGCCTCCTGAGTAGCTGGGATTACAGATGCCCACCACCGCGCCTGCCACCACACCTGACTAATTTTTGTATTTTTAGTAGAGACAAGGTTTCAGCAAGGGCTGGTCTCGAAACTCCTGACCTTGTGCTCTGCCCACCTCAGCCTCCCAAAGTGCTGGGATTACAGATGTGACCCATCGTGTCTGGCCTCAATGTATTATTATATTAAAAATTCAAAATCCAAAGAGTACAAAGAAAAATTATTTTTCTCCTGCTCTCTCAAATGTTGGAAGGTACTTGGAATTAGAACCAAGTTATTTCTTTATACTTAACAAAGACTGGATTAAGACAGAATAATCATGCAAATCTAATTGCCCTATACCAAAAACTCCTTAAGGATAAAGCAAAAACAAGAAAGAATGCCATCAATGGAGCAAAAATTTTACAAAATTTGTTAAAAACTGTAAGAGGATGAGATAGAGAAATTACATAAAACCAAGAAAATGATGAGAGAGACCAACTAAAGAGATAGACATATTTTCAAAGAATTCTAGGCTCTGACTCACTCCCTCCCACAAGGTGGGAAGAAGGGAATTTGGCAAGAGCAACAACAGACTCCTGCTCCTAACTTGCTGGGCAAATTTAACAAAATTATGTAACTAGGCACCACTACAAATTTTATTAAGCTTTCCTTTGTCCTTCAATGCTACCATTATATCTTTTTATCTAAACTTATTTATTGCATTCTTTACAAGTATTCTGCATATTCATTCTTCCCATCTTCTCAAACCTTATATATAGTATATCACACTTCTAGAAGAATGATATCAGCTTTCATAACTCACTGAGAAAATAGTGATATTCCTTCAAATGGCTTCTGCAACTCAAAATTTATTCCTATCTTCACCTCATCTATTTCTTCCATTCCTGTCTTAAACTGAGAAAATATGCCCCACACACTTTCCAAGGCTAATAAAACCTATTTCTTATCTTAATTAGTTCTACGCCCCCCAAAAAAACTACTCTCATGTGTCATCAATATTTCCCTTTTAATTTCATTCCTTTAACATATAAAGATGATGTGCTATTAAAAAAAAACAATAAATACTTTCAATTACCTTTTTTTTTTTTTTTTTGACATAAGGTCTCTGTCAGAGACCAGGTTAGAGTGCAGCAGGGTGATCTCGGCTCAGTGCAACCTCCAACTCCCGGGCCTAGGTGATCCTCCCACCTCAACCTGGCTGGGGACTACAAGTACGCACCACCTTGCCTGGCTAACTTTTGTATTTGTAGTAGAGATGTGGTTTCACCATGTTGCACAGGGTACTATCTATCCTCTCATACTACTACATATTTGTCAAAGTCTTCTAATCAAGAAACTATTTTTTCCCTTTTGCCTGGATGGTGTTTCAAACAGAGAATAATATAGAGCATATTAAAAAAAACAGCTATATAGGCCGGGCCTGGTGGCTCATGCCTGTAATCTCAGCACTTTGGGAGGCCAAGGTGGGCAGATAATCTGATGTTAGGAGTTCGAGACCAGCCTGGCCAACATGATGAAATCCTGTCTCTACTAAAAATACAAAATTAGCCAGGTATGGTGGCACATGCCTCTAATCCCAGTTATCCAGGAGGCTGAGGCAGAAGAATCACTTGAACCCAGGAGGCTGAGGCAGAAGAATCACTTGAACCCAGGAGGCAGAGGTTGCAGTGAGCCAAGTTCACACCACTGCATTCCATCCTGGGCAAAAAGAGTGAAACACTATCTCAAAAAAAAAAAAAACAGCCATATAGCTACTACCCAAATTCAACAAGTTTGCAAACTGCTATAACTTGCTCTAGACCACTTTATAAACAAATTATTAGAGATACAGTTAAAGTTCCTTCCTTTGCACTTCATAGATAAGCACTATCCTGAGGTTTGTATTATTCTCATACATAACTTTATATTTTTATTACCTGTGTGGTCTCCATAAATTATATAAAGCATTAATTTTAAGAGACAGAGTCTCACTATGTTCCCCAGTCTGGCCTCCAACTCCTGGGCTCAAGCGATCCTCCTCTCCTGCCTTATTCTCTGGAGCTGGGACTACAGGTAGATGGCACCATGTCCAGCTCTCATTTTTTCTTAAGCTTTAAAAAGATGATGTATTTAACAGTCTGCTTCTCACTTTAATATTCTTTTTTATTTGTAAGTGTTGACACATACAATATTCGTTAATTGCCAAACAGTATCCCACCATAAATTCAAGTTTTGAATCAATCCACTATCCTAGTGAACACTAGAAGTTTCCGGTATTACACTATTAAAACAATGCTGCAATTCCCATGTTTCCTTACACGTCTTTGCTAGAATTTCTCTGGGCTTCCTGTCAGAGTGAAACTGCTAGGTTTTAGATCATCTTCAACTTCACTGAATATTAACTGTAGTTAACTATTAATATATGCTTATTTTACCAGCCATTTTTCTAAGCATTTCGGATGGATTATTTCATTTTATCTTCACAATTCCTCTTCACAATTCCAACCCCTAGGGTTGTTTTTAATTACCCTCCTCATTAAAAAATGCAGAAACATTACACAACTTGCCCAAAGTCATAGTCGGAATGTAATAAACGTGAGATTTGAAGCATACAGCCTCTAAAACCTGTATACTATTATTTCCTAATATAGATTTTTAAAAAAATCTTTCTGTATCCTTAGAACATAAAGTTATTATCCTATATTTTCTTCTAATAGGCCTAAGTTTTGCTTTTCTCATTTAGCTCTTTAATCCATATGGAATCTATTTTCAGTATGCTATGAGATAGGACTCTTAATTTTCTTGACTTCAACTCAGATTAGCAACTGAACCAGTACCAAATAGTTTATCCTTTCCGCATTAGTTTCTGCTTTTTTTGTTTTGTTTTGTTTTGAGACAGAATGTCACTCTGTCACCCATACTGGAGTACAGGAGTGTGACCTCAGCTCACTACAACTCCTGTCTCCTGGGTTCAAATGATTCTCCCACCTCAGCCTCCCAAGTAGCTAGGATTACAGGTGCCCACCATCACGCCAGGCTAATTTTTGTATTTTTAGAAGAGACAGGGTTTCACCATGTTAGCCAGGCTAGTCTCGAACTCAGGTGATCTGCCTGCCTCAGCCTCCTAAAGTGCTGGGATTATAGGCATAAGCTACCACGCCCAGCCTCCTCACTGATTTATAATGCCATCTTTGTCATGTGGCAAATTTCACATACCTATCAATCTGTTCTGGGCTCTGTATTCTGTTCCATAGGTCTATTTGTCCACCCCTGAACCTCTGTTAATTACTACAGTCCTATAATTTTGGTATCTGAAAGGCACATTACTTTAACGTGTTGTTCTTTACAAATTTTACCTTGGCTATTTACCATAAAACTTTTAAGTTAGCTCCCAGCACTTTGGGAGGCTGAGGCGGGTGGATCATGAGGTCAAGAGATCGAGACCATCCTAGTCAACATGGTAAAACCCTGTCTCTACTAAAAATGCAAAAAATTAGCTGGGCATGGTGGGACATGCCTGTAATCCCAGCTACTCAGGAGGCCAAGGCAGGAGAATTGCCTGAACCCAGGAGGCGGAGGTTGAGGTGAGCCGAGATCGCGCCATTGCATTCCAGCCTGGGTAACAAGAGCAAAACTCCGTCTCAAAAAAAAAAAAAATTTTTTTAAGTTAGCATGTTTACTATCATAAAAAAAAACCTTTTAAGATTTTAATACTGCATCGATTTTACAGATTAATACTGAACAGAACTGACAGCTTTTTGACTCTTCCCATTCATAAACACCATGCTGTTGGCTTTTAAAAATTACAACTATATTTTTCACTTCTAAAGTTTTTGTCATTTTCAAATCTACCTGATCTTTTTTCTACCTATTTACATTTCAAAATTATTTAAACTTAAGGGCTATTACTACTTCACTTTTCTTTTTGAAAACCCTGAATATATAATTTAATATTTTTCAGACTAACACTGAAATGTCATCCAAACTGAACAGCTCTTCTGATTATTTTATATTCTCCTTAGCTGAGATGACTTCATATGTTTGAGAATTTAGCTTCAAAAGTGTACCTTTGGTGGAACTTTTTTTTGTTTTTCACACAAACACTTACTGAGAACCTACTGTTTACTACATTTTTACGACAACCACAGTATCATATATTTTTAAAAATTAAAAATGTCTGATATTAAATGATCAATTGATGTTCAGATTTCCTCAGTTATCTCATAAGTATTTTTCTTACAGATATTCTTGCTGGAGATTCTTTTCTGCAATAAAAGTGAGGATGTACTCTGAGCTACCAGGTTCCTATGTACAGCTATGTTTGCTTTCATAGAAGCTATAGCCTCTGGCAGCAGTCAGCAACAAATCTCCTTCTTACAGCCAGGGAGGCTAAGACGTGTACCACTCCAGGAGATGCACTAAGTCAAGGGGTCCCCAACCTCTGGGCCGCAGACCAGTCCAGGGCCTGTCAGGAACTGGGCCACACAGCAGAACATGAGCAGCACGTGAGTGAGCATTACTGCCTGAGGTCTGCCTCCTGTCAGATCATCAGCAGCATTAGATTGTCATAGAAGCATGAGCACTACTGCACATGCAACGGATCTAAGTTGCATGCCCCTCATGAGAATCTAATGCTTGATTATCTGAGGTGGAACAGTTTCATGCCGAATCCATCCCCTACCACCCTATCCATGGAAAAATTGTCATCTATGAAACCGGTCCCTGGTGCCAAAAAGGTTGAAGACCACTGTACTGAGCAATTACAATCTGATCCCTCAAGTTGTATAAGATGGCAGCCCTAAGTAAACTCAAAAATATCTTTTTCAACAGAGGAGTCCTATCTTGGTCCACTGTTTCCAACAATAAGCCCAACTCAGACAAAACCTCACCTGTTCCTTTCTGAAACATGGAAATGTTTATCTTTTTGGGCACCAGTTTTGTCAATTTGGTTTTATCTTTTTGTTATTTTATCAATCACTGCTGTCTGTGATTTTTTTTAAAAAAAAAAAAGGGGTGTCTCAAAACACTGCTCAGAAATGCATCTTGATCACAACCCAGTCCTTGCTAAACAGCTTGAAAAATCTTTATTTGCAAATCAGAGACATGAGCTTTCACTCAAATCATCTGGGGAACTTTTTAAAAATGCACATTACCAGGCTCAACAATAGTTATGAGTTGAAGAAATTGTACATAATTCTATTATTGCTGGTCCAGAAAATAGTATTTGAGAATCACTGTATTCCCAAGTATTTGGGAACTCACTTTCTACTCCCTTACCACTCCTCCTGCATAGCAAGCTACTTGACAATGCTCTGGAAAAGTCATGAAATTCCACGGAGTTGGTAATCCAAAGGTCTTTCCTCATTCTTCATCTTAACACACCACACTGTGGCATAACTAAAGCAGCCAATTTCTAGTTCTTGAAAGTGTCCTCACATAGTTACTTTTCTTGTAGTCTCCATAACAGTCTTGCTCTGTTTCTGATTCACTCTTACAGTTCCTTTTCCATTAACTCATTTTGTTCTGTTGTTGTTTTTTGTTTTGTTTTGTTTTATAAAGCCAGGATCTGTCTCTGTCATGCAGGCTCGAGTGCAGGGGCACAATCACGGCTCACTGCAGCCTCAACCTTCTGGGCTCAAGTGATCCTCCTGCCTCAGTCTCCTGAGAGGCCAGGACTATAAGTGCATGTCACTGATGGCAGCAGCGGCCCATCTACAGTGGCCACTGCCACAACACCAGCTGCAGTGGCAGAGGCACAACCAGGACTGTGTGCTCCATGGAGGCAGCAGAAGCCAGGAACAGATGAGAGCCCCGCCACCTTCTGAGTTGGCAGGGCAGGAGTATCGTATTCCCTGGGCACAGCTGTGGCCACCCACCCAGGTGGGCTGCAGACCTGGGCATCCCTGTGCTCTTGGGGGCCGGGAGCAGGCAGGAGCCCCCACCAAAGGTGCAGCTGTAGCCACAGAAGCTGCAGCTGCAGACCCAGCATATCTGCATTCTCAGGGGCCCAGGAAGCGCCCCCATCGCCATCCACTGCAGGCTCAGAGGTGTCTGCTCCCACTGCCTGGCCTCTCCTCACTCCCAGCACCCACTCCAATCTCAGAGCAAGACTGGGTCCAAGCCCAGGCACTGTCACAGTCTGGCCAGGTGTGGCACACCCTAGGTAGCCCTAGGGAGCTGGCACAACAGCTCCCTGCCACCTCGGCCCCCTCCAGACTTTGGGTGCCTACAAACACTAGAGGGAGGCCAAAGGGGTACTGAGGGCAGCTCAGTGCTGGCCATCTTGATATGTTGTCCAGGCTGGTCCACAAAGCCAAAAAAAAAAAAAAAGCTGGGCACGGTGGTGGCATGGGATTCTTGGGATGATGCTTTTCCAGCTGGAAACCTCTGTGGCCAGTGGTATATCTGCCGGAGTTTTTCTCGGGCCTGGTGGACTTGTTATGCTCACTTGGCGTGGCAGTCTGTGCTTGGCTGGTACTACTAGCCTGGATCCCACACCTACCAAAGGTGAACCGGACATGGAGTAGCTACGGCTGTGTTAGTGAGTGAGGGGTCTGGCCACTGTGCACAACCAGGCATGCTGGCTGCAGTGGGCAGGCAGCTCAAGGTGCCAGCATAGGTGCTGGCTCTCTGCAAGGCTGTGGCTGGACCAGATGTACTGCAAACGGCTTCCATGGTTGGCACTGGGGAACACAGTGGTGCTCGGAAGCTTGGAGATGCCAGGAACCGCAGAGCCCCAAAGAAGGTGTCACAGCCCTGGGTTGGGGAGCTCCTAGGTCTGGGCTCCACAAGGGGCCTCAGCTCTTTTCTCCTTCTCTCTTCTCTCCTTCTGTTGCCTACAAGGCAGTGAGCAAGGGGCGTATTTCAGCTCTGTTTGTGTTATAGCTCTTTTAGCCCTGGCACTTGGCAGATCCTGAGTTCTTGTTTTGTACCCAGGAAGAATCAGGTACACAGACAAGTGGAAGGTGAGCAAGGCAATGAGGAGCTTTATTAAATGATAGGACAACTCAGAGGATACTTGCAGTCAGTAACTCCTCTCCGCAGCCAGGAATTTTTGGCTGTCACAAACAGTCTGGGCACCATGAAGAGCAGCAGGAGGCAGACAGGCTCCTGGGCAGCAGGGAACAGGTCCTTGGTGAAGCCCCACTTTCAAGCCAGGGACTGAAGCCTGGGGCCAGGTTTCCAATGACCGGAGTAGCAACTTGCGGTGCTTTCTACAGGCCAGCCCATGGCTTCCCATGGACCAATCAGTACATACTTCCTCCCCACTGAGACCTATAAAAACCCTGAACTCAGCCAGAGCCAGACTTGGGGAGACAACCACCTGCCAGCTGTAGAGAAAAGCTGCCCACCCAAGGTCTCCTCTCTGACAAGAGCTGAGAAGATGACGGGACAACCAGCTGCAGAGAGAAGCTACCCACCCAGGGTTTCTTCTGCTGAGAGCTAAAGAGATAACTGATAAACAACTGCAGAGAGGAGCTACCCACTCCACGATCTCCTCTCTGCTGAGAGCTGAACACTCATCAGGACACCCTGGCTGCGGAGAGGAGTTACCTACTGCAAGTAACCTCTGAGCTGTTCTATCATTTAATAAAGTTCCTCATTGCCTTGCTCACCTTCCACTTATCTGTGTACCTGATTCTTCCTGGGTACAAAACAAGAACTCGGGATCTGCCAAGTGCCAGGGCTAAAAGAGCTATAACACAAACAGAGCTGAAATACGCCCCTTGCTCACTGCCTTGTAGGCAACAGAAGGAGAGAAGAGAGAAGGAGAAAAGAGCTGAGGCCCCTTGTGGAGCCCAGACCTAGGAGCTCCCCAACCCAGGGCTGTGACACCTTCTTTGGGGCTCTGCGGTTCCTGGCATCTCCAAGCTTCCGAGCACCACTGTGTTCCCCAGTGCCAACCATGGAAGCTGTTTGCGGTACATCTGGTCCAGCCACAGCCTTGCAGAGAGCCAGCACCTATGCTGGCACCTTGAGCTGCCTGCCCACTGCAGCCAGCATGTCTGGCTGTGCACAGTGGCCAGACCCCTCACTCACTCACACAGCCCTCGCTACTCCATGTCCGGTTCACCTTTGGTAGGTGTGGGATCCAGGCCAGTAGTACCAGCCAAGCACAGACTGCCACGCCAAGTGAGCATAACAAGTCCACCAGGCCCAAGAAAAACTCCGGCAGATATACCACTGGCCACAGAGATTTCCAGCTGGAAAAGCATCATCCCAAGAATCCCATGCCACCACCATGACTAGCTTTTTTTTTTTTTTTTTTTTTTTGGTTTTGTGGACCAGCCTGGACAACATTGGAAGATGGAATGTTGCCCAGGCTGGTCCACAAAGCCAAAAATTTTTAATATATGGTCCTTTACAGGAAAATTTTGCTGATGCTTGTTCTAAGGTAGCCACTAAAAAAGATTTTTTAGGCCAGGCGTGGTGGCTTATGCCTGTAATCCCAACACTTTGGGAGGCTGATGCAGGTGGATCACTTGAGGTCAGGAGTTCAAAACTAGCCTGGCCAACATGATAAAACCCTGTCCCTACTAAAAATACAAAAAAAATAGTCAGGCATAGTGGTGTATGTGCACCTGTAATTCCAGCTACTTGGCAGGCTGAGGCAGGAGAATCACCTAAACTTGGGAGGCGGAAGTTCAAGTGAGCCAAGATCGCACTACTGCACTCTAGCCTGGGCAACAGAGTGAGACTCTATCTCAAAAAAAAAAAGATTTTTTAGGTATAATTTCACATGTTGCACATGTACACCATGGAATACTATGCAGACATAAAAAAACAATGAGACAATGACCTTTGTAGCAACGGAGGCCATTATCCTAAGTAAACTAATGCAAGAACAGAAAACCGAACACTGCACTTATAAGTGGAAGCTAAAAACTGAGTACACATGGACACAAAGAGGGGAGCAACAGACACCAGAGCCTTCTTGAGGGTAAAGGGCAGGAGGAAGGTGAGGATCAAAAAACTTCCTATCGGGTACTGTGCTTATTACCTAGGTAACAAAATAATCTGTATACCAAACCCCTGCAACACGCAATGTATCTAAAGAACCAACCTGTACAAGTACTCCTAAACTAAAAGTTAAAAATACATAAGTATAACTTTCCAACTAGAATAGTGAAAAAATAAAATGATGAGTTCAAAAGAAAGCAAGAGAAGAGAAGGGGAAAAAGTCAGAATAGGTGGAACAAATAGAAAACAAATTTTAAGTTTTAAAGCTAAATATAAGTTATTATACTACATGTAAATATTCCAGTTAAAAGACAAAGATGGGCAGACCAAATTTTTCAATTCACCTATCTGTTGTTTTCAGTAGATACATATCTACAACATGAGGACAGAGTCTTAAAGTTTTTCTTTAAAGGAGAAGCAATACCATGCCAACACTAGCCAAAAGAAAGCTGGTATAATCAAAATAACATCAAGCAAAACAGGAAAAGAAAATTGAATTAAATATCTCTTAAGGGTTTTTTTTAGCCCTTCCATACTATTATTTTAGGCTTAGGCCTGAGACAAATGGCTCTAGATATCACTGGTTTCCTAAAAAGAAGTAGGAAACAGAAAAAGATTACAAGAAGTTAAGGAGGTAGGCAAAGAGTGGCAAGTAAGTAGCTAGCAGGTGTTGATCAAATCTGCTATAAAGAAAGCAGGACTATTGTGAATGAAATATTTATTAGTTAGGGGACTTGGGAACACAATTATATGATTAAAACAGCAGCTAAAAACTGAAGAAAAAGGCAGTCTAACTGGTAAGGCAAAGCTCCTTGGTAAGCAAGACTAAATGAGACTAAGGTCAAAGGTGGACAGATGAGTCTCTCAGAAAGGAAAAAAAAAAAGATACTTTTTTACTGAAAGAATTAAAAAAAAAAAAAGGATGGACAGAGAAACAGAATTTGAGAAAAGATGTGACAAGAGTACATGTCAGCTAATCATTACTAGATAGAATACAGAAGCCCAAGTTTCACCTACAGCAGATCAATGTCAAGTAAAAGCAAAACTGGGTGCTGAAAGAAAACATATTTTGTAGTATTTCAGTGAAAGAAAATATAAAGAGAGAAATAAATTATCAGGCTGGGCACAGTGGTGCACACCTGTAGTCATAGCTATTTGGGAGGCTAAGGTGGGAGGATCACTTGAGTACAGGAGTTCAAGACCAGCCTGGGCAAAATAGCAAGATCCCATCTCTTAATAAATAAAATTTTAATAATTGGCAGGCCACACGCAGAAGAATGAAACTGGATCCTCATCTCTAACCTTATACAAAAAATCAACTAAAGATGGACGAAGGACTTAAATCTAAGATGTGAATAAAAATTCTACAAGATATTGTCAGAAAAACCCTTTCAGACTTCATGACCAGGAACCCAAAAGCAAATGCAACAAAAAGAAAGATAAATCGATGGGACTTAATTAAACTTAATTTAAAAAGCCTCTGCACAGAAAAAGAAACAATCAGCAAACAGATATCCCAAAGAGTGGAAGAAAATCTTCACAATATATACATCCAACAATGGACTGATATCCAGAATCTACAAGGAACTCAAAACAAATTAGCAAGAAAAAAAATCCCATCAAAAAAGTAGGCCAAGGACATGAATAGACAATTGTATGTCAAAGGAAGATATACAAAAGGTCAACAAACATGAAAAAATGCTCAATATCATTAATGATGAGGGAAATCCAAATGTGACCCCACCTTACTACTGCAAGAATGGCCATAATAAAAAAAATCAAAAAATAAAAATAGATGTTGGTGGAAATGTGGGGAAAAGAGAACACACTTTTACACTGCTGGTGGGAATCAAAATAGTACAACCACTATGAAAAACAGCATGGAGATTGCTTAAAGAACTGAAAGTAGGCCAGGCGCAGTGGCTAACGCTTATAATCCCAGCACTTTGGAAGGCCAAGGCGAGTGGATCACTTGAAATCAGGAGTTCGAGACTAGCCTGGAGAACATGGCGAAACCCCGTCCCTATTAAAAATACAAATACTAGCTGGGCACAGTGGCACGTGCCTGTACCCCTAACTACTCAGGAGGCTGAGGAACAAGAATCACTTGAACCTAGGAGCCAGAGGCTGCAGTGAGCCCAAATCATGCCGCTGCACTCCAACCAGGGCAACAGGGTATCGCCCAGTCACCACTACTGAGTATCTACCCAGAGAAAAAAAAGTCATTTATACAAAAAAAGATACTTGCACATGCATGTTTATAGCAGCACAATTCACAACTACAAAAGTATAGAACCAGCCCAAATGTCGACTAGTCAATGAGTGGATAAAGAAATTGTGGTAAATATATTCCATGGAATACTACTCAGCCATAAAAAGAAACAAAATAATGGTATTGGCAATAACCTGGAGGGAACTAGAGACCATTATTCTAAGTTAAGTAACTCAGAAATGGAAAACCAAACATCATATGTTCTAACTCATAAGTAGGAGCTAAGCTATGAGGATTCAAAGGCATAAGAATTACACAATGGACTTTAGGGACTTAGGGGAAAGGATGGGAGGCACGTGAGGAATAAAAGACTACAAACTGGGTATAGTGTATACTGCTCAGGCAATGGGTGCACCAAAATCTCAGAAATCACCACTAAAGAACTTACTCAGCCAGGCACAGTGGCTCCTGCCTATAATCCCAGTACTTTGGGAGATGGAGGCAAGTGGCTCACTTGAGGACAGGAGTTCAAGACCAGCCTGGCCAACACGTCGAAACCCCATCTCTACTAAAAATACAAAAATGGCTAGGCACAGTGGCTCACACATGTAATCCCGGGACTTTGGGAGGCCAAAGCAAGCAGATTATCTGAGGCCAGGAGATCGAGACCAGCCTGGCCAACATGGCGAAACCCCATCTCTACTAAAAGTACAAAAATTAGCCAAGCATGGTTGGGGTAATCTCAGCTATTCAGGAGGCTGAGGCAAAAGAATCGCTTGAACCCGGGAGGCAGAGGTTGCAGTGAGCAGAGATCATGCCACTGAACTCCAGCCCTGACAACATAATGAGACTCAAAAATTAAAATTAACATTAAAAATTAAAAATTAACTTACACCACCAAACATCACCGTTCCCCAAAAACCTATGAAAATAAAAAATAAAACAAAAAGTGAATTACTATATGACATACTAGTATATGTATATGAACTTAGCTTGACCAGTAAGTACTCTGTACCTTCTTCTGGTGAAATTACTGTTTTACTTTGAAAAACTATTTCTCCTCCTTGTCATCATCGAACACAGTTTGAGTGGACTGATCTCATTCCCCAGACAGGGGAGAAGAGAGACATTTGCTGTGACACAGGCCCAGTCAATCAATTTATTTCATTACCCTTAGCCACAGTGGCTGATTAGTGGAATTCTGTACCGGAATTCTTGTTGCATCTATTGGTAAAGAAGTTTTTTCCCCCCACCAGAACTGCTAAGCTAGAAAGATCTAAACCTAGAGCTGATGGCAGTCATCTTCCCTGAATGCATAAAAGAAGCTTCTGCAATAAAAGAAAATGAAACTAACACACACACCAAAATCTTAACATATTTGGGCCACTGAATCCAGTTGTGCCTCAAATAAGCTCGACCACTGAATCTCCTTGTTAAGTGTACCAATCAATTCCCTTTTATTCCCTGAGCCATTTTAAGGTAGGTTTCTATTCTCTACAATCAAAAGAACCCATTATAATGGGGAGTATTTCAGTGCAATACCCTTTGAGAATACAGGCATCCCCTGTTATCCAAATTCCTGATTTCCAAAAATCTCACAACCTAAACTCAACAACCAAATACAGTTGAGTAAACTTGTAGAATTTCCTTCATTATCTTGCTATTTGCTATCCAAACTTGAGGAAACAAATAAGGTAGTACCCCCTGACATTCAAATTCACTATCCAAACTAAAGAATTAAGAAAACATGAATAGTGGGAGATATCTGTAAAGTCAACCATGCAGAAATATGGAAAAGAATTTATAACATAAAATTTTAAAATCTACTAGAAAATCGCACATAAAGGTATACATATTTTTTAATGGGTTAAAACATTGGGCTTTGGGGAACGCTTCACATTATCCATCTATAGTTATAATAAAAAATAAGTTTGATATACATTACCTAATTTGAGTTGAACAGCATACATTGAGATAGAGAATAAAAAGAATATTAACAATTATCTGTAAATGTAGACATTTTAAAAGTATATGCCAACAGAGGGAAACAATGTGGAGAGAAAGTTGCTGTGGTTCAGCAGGGTGTGGTTCAGAATAGGCCAGCTTATGATGTTACTGACTGGACTGAGTTAGAAGGGACTAATTACAGGGGAAAAAAGAAAACAGGGAATACAGAGTTTCCTTTAAACTAGAAGTTCAGTTAAAGAGGTGAAAAAGAAGTACCTAAAGATTTTTAATGCAGTGTTCTGTGCAGTGTTCTTCTGCAGTGTGTTAATGAAATTTACTTTTCAAAATATATAAATTAATGTTGTTTTTGCTTTTTTATCAAATTCCCAAGGTTATTTTCTTATTTTAAAAAAAGTGTCATTTCGCTTGCCTTATCATAGGGATCTACTGATGAATGTCAGTAAGAAAGATCATAAACTGTCGGACAGGCACGGTGACTCATGCCTGGAATCCCAGCACTTTGGGAAGCCATGGTGGGTGGGTGGATTGGTTGAGATCAGGAGTTTGAGACCAGCCTGGCCAACATGATGAAACCTCATCTCTACTAAAAAAAAGGGTATGAAAATTAGCCAGGCATGATGGCACATGCCTATAGTTGCAGCTACTCAGGAGATTGAAGCACGAGAATTGCTTGAACCTGAAAGGCAGAGGTTGCAGTGAGCCAAGATCCAGTCACTGCACTCCGCCCTGGGTAACAGAGCAAGTTTCAAAAAAAAGATCATACATTGTCATTCAGTAGCAAGTAAAGAAGGACTAAATCAAGCCAATGCATTATACATTTAAAAAGTAAAAAAGAAAAAAATTTTTGAACTTTAATACTGAAAAAATAACTCAAAGCAAAAGCCTGTATATACAGAAAACACTGTACTATCAAGCTCCATTTGAGAAAATGATACTTATTTGCTTACAGCTATAAATATCACGGAGAAGAGCTACAAAACATTTTGAATTTATTTTAGATAAATAACTATGGAGAATTTGTGTTCATGACCTAATATTCGTTTCTTCATTCTTTAGTGCTTACAATTAGAATGTTCCACAAATAAATATAGTAACTACCATACAAATGCATAACCACATATATAAACATATATGTAACTTATTTAGGTATGTAAACATTTAGATATGTAAATTTTGCAAACTATGTATTTAGAAGTGAATTTTCTTTTTAAAAGCCCCCAAATACACTTTTTACAAACCCATTTCCTCCTCTTCCTAGGCACACAACTAGACTTTATTTCCCAATCTTCCCTAGGGTTACATGTGGACATATTATCAAGTCCTAGGCAAATGGTAATGGGGCAGAGATTATGTACATCCTCTCCAGGCTGAACCAATAAAAACCTCTCAAAGGATCTGCCTTTCCTAGTCTGCTGGAAGAATAGAGATGACCTGGGAGAAAGTTCTAAGGCCCTAAGGGACACAGAGCCACTAGAGGGAAGGAGTCTAGGGCCCAAATGACCACATAGAGAAGAGTACCTACTACCATCATCCCACCTCCATCCACCTAAATTGGACTGGGATATAAATGAGAAAAAATAAACTTTACTTGCATAGAGCTGCTGCTATTTGGAGGTTGTTTAGGCATAGTAGTTGGACTATTTTGACTAATGGACTACTGTAAAAATTTTCCAAACCCTCTTCTGTAAGGAATCCTGTCAGGAAATTCCTTTCATATTCAATCCATCTATAAGCACTATAGGTCTGCCTTTAAAATATATCCTGAACCTGACTAGTTTTTTATCTTTCCTATCTCTACCACCTACTTCAAGCCCTATCGTTCTCTCACCTGAATTAGTGAAAAAGCATGGTATCCTTCCCTCCATCATTGCTCTACTATAGGCTATTTTTCCACACAGCAGGCAGTCACCCTTTCTAAGGAAAATTAAATCATGCCACTCTACTTCAATGGCTGTCCTTAACACTGAAATAAAACTGAAAGCTCTTACTGTGGTCTAAAAGGGCCTATATCATTTCACCCCCTCAAATTTCATCTTTCTCTCACTCCACTGAAGTCTCAGTATCTTTTTTTTTTTTCTGTTTTTAAGTTTATTCCTAATTCAGAATCTTTATACTTCCTTCCTGGTCCCTCTACTTGGATCTTGTTTCACATCACTGAGGTCTCTGTTCAAATTTCAAATCCTTGGGTGGGTGCAGTCGCTCACACCTGTAATCTCAGCACTTTGGGAGGTCAAGACGGGCGGATCACAAGGTCAGGAGTTCAAGACCAGCCTGACCAAGATGGTGAAACCTCATCTCTATTAAAAATCCAAAAAAATTAGCCAGGCATGGTGGCGCACACCTGTGGTCCCAGCTAGTCGGGAGGCTAAGGTAGAAGAATTGCCCAAACCCAGGAGGCGAAGGTTGCAGTGAGCTGAGATTGCACTACTGCTCTCCAGCCTGGGCACCAGAGTGAGACTTCATCTCAAAAAAAGAAAGAAAGAAAGAAAGAAAGAAAAGTCAAATCCTCAGCGAAGGTTTTCCTTAGTATACTATCTAAACTAATCCTCTATCCCCCATCTTCCATTACTCTATTCCCCTTATACTGATTTACTTTTATCAGAGAACTTGATGCACTACCAAAAGTTGTATTTTTATTTGGATTTTTTTTTGGTTCACTGTCTTACTTCTCCATTAAAAGGCAAGTGGCTTCATCCTTCCTGTCATCATGGGTATCCACACTCAAAAATTCATTTGTTGAAGAAATAAATTCACATACACATTAATCTATTTTAGCAATCATTTTTCTTGCTTAGTCATTTTATTAAAATTCACTACATAGCATTTTTCCCTTTTCTTTTCTCATCTATTTTCATGCATTATGTATATACACTGCTTTATTTGACTTCCTTTAAGAGCTCTTTTCAATATTAATTTGATAATGCCTAACTTTAAAAATGAGCAGGTAATCAAAGTCCTTTCCTAAGGAGGTAATCAGTCAATGAAGCCGATTTAATAAGCATGCCTAGCAATATGGATGGAAGAAGAGTGGCCATTTCGTGCAGCTACCTTTAACCTCAAGAATACTGCTAAATGATAGAGTTTCCATCACCCTAGTAACAGAGCAAGAAATAAGAAAATGAGGCCTGGTGCGGTGGCTCACACCTGTAACCCCAAGACTTTGGGAGGCCGAGGTGGGTGGATCACCAGAAGTCAAGAGTTCAAGATCAGCCTGGCCAACACAGCGAAACCCCGTCTCTACTAAAAATACAAAAATTATTAGGCCTGGTGGTAGGCGCCTATAGTCCCAGCTATTCTGGAGGCTGAGGCAGAAAAATTACTTGAACCTGGGAGGCAGAGGTTGCTGTTAGCTGAGATTGTGCCACTGCATAGAGTGAAAACTTTGTCTCAAACAAACAAAAAAATTTTTAAAAATTAAACCTCGAATAATGGATAAGCAGTTATATTCACATATTAATATCCACATAATAAAATATTACTCAACAACAAAAAAGAATGAACTACTGATGTCACGACAGCTAAAATGCTATGTTAAACAAAAGAAGTCAGACACAAAAAGCACATAGGTATGATTACCCCATGAACAGACAAAACTAACCCACAATGACAGAAATCAAAACTTACAGGTGGAGGAAAGAGGGAAGAGGCAAGATGGCCAAACAGAACCCTCCAGCAATCACCCCAACCCCCGACAGGAACACCAACTTGCACAACTATCCACACAAGAAAGTACCTTCATAAAAATAAAAAATCATGTAAGTAATTACAGAATCTGATTTTAACATCATATTAAGTACAGAGCCACTGATGAAGATAGGAAAGACAGTCTTGAACTGCCAACACCACCCCTGTCCTATCCTCTAGCTGCAGCCATGTTGTGCAGAGAGAAAATCTGTGTACTTGTAGGAGAGATAATACAGAGATTGTGGAACCTTGCATTGAAACTCAGTGCTACCCTGTCACAGTGGAAAGAAACACAGGGCAAAATTCAGCCAGCACCTAGGGAGGGAACATTTAGACCAGCCCTAACCAGAAGGGAATTCTCCAACCCAGTAGTTGGAACCTGAGTTCTGACTAGCCCTACCATGGCAACCTAAAGTACTCTGGGGTCATAAAAAAAACTTGGAAGGCAGTCTAGGCCACTAGGACTTCGATTCCTGGGCAAGTCTTGGTGTTGTGTACGCTTGGAACCAGTGGAGGTGTACATGACACATGAGGTGTCCATGACCCAGTAAGGCACTAGCTAGGGTGGCCAAAAGAGTGCTTGTATCACCCCTCGCCCAACACCAAGCAGCACAGCTCGCAGCTCCAGGAGAAACTCCTTCTGCTTAAGAAGAGGAAAGAGTCGGCCAGGTGTGGTGGCTCACACCTGTAATCCCAGCACTTTGGGAGGCCGAGGGGGGTAGGAATCACAAGGTCAGGAGTTTGAGACCATCCTGGCCAACAGGGTGAAACCCTGTCTCTCCAAAAATACAAAAAAAAAAAAATGTAGCCAAGCATGGTGGCACACACCTGTAGTCCCAGCTACTCGAGAGGCTGAGGCAGGAGAATCCCCTGAACCTGGGAGGGGGATGTTGCAGTGAGCCAAGATCATGCCACTGCACTCCAGCCTGGCGACAGAGCGAGACTCCGTCTCAAAAAGAAAAAAAGAAGAAAGAAGAGTCACATTGTCTTGCAACTTGGATACCAGCTCAGCCACAGAACAGTAAAGCACTAAGCAGAGTCCTGATGCCCCATTCCAGGCCCTACAACCCAGATGACATTCCTAGACACACCCTGAACCAGAAAGGAACCAACTGCCACGAAAGGAAAGACCCAGTCCTAGCAGGATTTATCACCTGCTGCCTAAAGAGTCCTTGGGCCTTGAATAAACTTCAGTAGCCAGGAGTGGCCAGGGAGTACTCGCCATGGGCCACCCAGTACTATGCTAGCTTCAGATGTAACCCAGTGCATTCCCAGCTGTGGAGCCACCATGAGAGACTCATTCCACTTAAGGAAAAGAGAGAGAAGAACAAAAAGGACTTTGTCTTGCAACTTGGGTATCAACTCAGCTACAATAAAATAAATCACCAAGCAGACTCTTAAAGTCCCTGATTTCAAGCCTTAGCTCATGGACAGATCCACTCAAGGCTAGAAGGGAACCCCATTGCTCTAAAGAGAGACCCAAGGCTGGCAGGATTCACCGCAAGCTGACTAAAGGGCCTTTGGTCCTTGAAAAAAACATCAGTGGTAACCAGCCTGGTGGTTACCACCATGGGCCTGGGGAGGTGGTAGCCACAGGGAGAGACTCCTTCTACCTAAAGAAAGAAGAGGGAAGAGTAAAAAGGACTCTGTCCTACAACTTAGGCACCAGCTCAGCCACAGGAAAATAAAGCACCAAGGAGATTCCTCAAGTTTCCAACTCTAGGCCCTAGCTCCCAGACAGCATTTCCAGACTCACCCTAGGACCAGAAGAGTACCTACCTCCATGAAGAGACGCACAAGAGCCTGTCTGGATTCACTACCTGCTGACTAAAGCAGCAGGGCACTGAATAACATCCCTAGGGCACTGAATAAACATAAGGAGTAGCCAGGCAATTGTCAACACAGGCTTTTGGCAAGACCTCCTCCTACTGTACCGACTTCAGGTCTGACCCAGCACAGTCCCAGAGGTGGTGGTCACAGTGGTGCTTGGGTCACCCCTACCCCAATTCCAGGCAGTTCAGCAAGGAGATACAGACTCTATTAGTTTGGGGAAAAGTAAGGAAAGAGAACAAGAGACTCTGCCTAGCAATCCAGTGAATTCTGCCAGAACTAACAAAAGACCACCAAAGCAGTACCTCTATGAGTCTGAAATAGCCACAGCATTACTGGGGATTGGGGTGTACCCTACCGCAGAGACAGCTACAATAACCAAAGACAGACCATAATACTCAATTCACTTGGAATACTTGGAAAGCCTTCTAAAGAAGGACAGGTACAAAAAAGCCCAGACTGCAAAGATTACCACAAATACCAAATTCTTCAATGCCCAGACACCAACGGACATCCACAAGCATCAAGACCATCCAGGAAAACATGACCTCACCAAACAAACTAAATAAGGCAGCAGTGAGCAAACCTAGACAGATACGTGAACTTTTAGACAGAGAATTCAAGATAGTTTTCAGGAAACTCAAGAAAACACAGAAGGAATTCAAAATTCTATCAGATAAACTTAACAAAGATTAAAATAATTTTTAGGAAGCAGGCAGAAATTAGAAAGCTGAAAAATTCAACTGACAAACTGAAGAATGCATCAGAGTCTCTCAACAGCATAACTGGTCAACCAGAAGAAACAACTAGTGAGCCTGAAGACAAGCTACCTGAAGATATAGAGAGGAAGACAAAAGAAAAAAGAATAACATTAAGGGCAAATCTAAGAGGTATCAATGCTGGGTGCTCGATGACACCTGTAATACCAGCACTTTGGGAGGTGAAGGATCACTTGGGCCCAGGAATTCAAGACAGCCAGGGCAACACAGGGAGACCACATCTCTACAAGATAAATATTTTTTAATTAGCTGGATATGGTGGCACAAGCTTGTGGTCCCAGCAACTCAGCAGGCTGAGCGGGAGGATCACTTGAACCCAAGAGGTCAAGGCTGCAGTGAGCCTTGATTGTGAAACTGCAATCCACCCTGGATGACAGACCAAGATCCCATCTTACAGAGCTATAGCAACCAAAACAGCATGGTACTGGAATAAAAACAGAGGAATGAAACAGAATGGAGGACCCAGAAATGAATCCATATATCTACAAAAATGAATCCACTCATTTTGACAAAGGTGCTAAGAACACACACTGGGGAAAAGACAGTTTCGTCAATAAATGGTGCTTGGAAAACTGAATATCCATACGCAGAAGGGAGAAAGTAGACCCTATCTCTCACCATATATAAAAATCAAACTAAAATGGATTATAGATCTAAATCTAGGACCTGAAACTATCAAACTACTAAAAGAAAACACTGGAGATCTCTCTAGGACATTAGTCTGGGCAAAGATTTCTTGAGTAGTACCCCAAAAGCCAGGAAATCAAAGCAAAAATGCACAACTAGAATCACATCAAGTTAAAAAGCTTCTGCACAGTAAACAATCAGCAAAGTGAAGAGATAACTCACAGAATGGGAGAAAATATTTACAAAATTTGCAAACTGTCCATCTGACAAGGGATTAATAAGAATATATAGAGTTCTAATAACTCAGTAAGATAAAAATCTGATTTTAAAATGGGCAAAAGATGGGAATAGATGTTTCTCAAAGGCTATACAAATGGCAAACAGGTATAGGAAAAGGTGCTCCACATCACTGATCATCAGACAAATGCAAATCAAAACTACAATAAGATATTATGTTAGCACACATAAAATGGCTTATATCCAAAAGACAAGGAACAACAAATGCTGGCAAGGATGTGGAGAAAAGGGAACCCTTGTACACTGTTGGTGAGAATGTAAATTAGTACAGCCACTATGAAGAACAATTTGGAGGTTCCTCAAAAAACTAAACAGAAATACCATATGATCAAGCGATCTCACTGCTAGGTATATACCCAAAAGAATGGAAATTAGTATATCAAAGCATTTGGAACCAACTGTCCATCAACAGATGAATGGATAAAGAAAATGTGATGCATATAACACAATGAAGTGGTAATTAGCCATAAAAAAGAATGAGATCCCATTATTTGCAACAATATGGATGAAATTGGAGGATATTAAGTAAAATAAACCAGGCACAAAAAGACAAACTTTGCATTATCTCATTCATTTGTGGGAGCTAAAAATTAACATAATTGAACTCATGAAAACAGAGAGTAGAATGATGGTTATCAGAGGCTGGGAAGAGTAGTAGAGGGGCGAGAAAGAGTGAGGATGGTTAATGGGTACAAAAATATAGTTAGAATGAATAAGACCTAGTATTTGATAGCACAACAGGGTGACTACAGTCAACAATAATTTATTTTACATTTAAAAATAACTAAAATAAATATAATTGGAATGTTTATAACACAAAGAAATGAAAAATGCTTGGGGTATCAGATCCCCCATTTGCCCTAATGTGATTATTACACACTGTATACTTGTATCAAAATATCTCAAGTATCCCATAAATATATACAACTACTATGCACCTATAAAAATTAAGTTTTAAAAAAATATTGCTGGCACAGAGAAGAAGGGATTCACTGAAACAAGAGGGAACTCTCTGGAGTTAATGGAATTATTATGTAACTTATTTTTGGTGGTGGTTACACCAGTGTATACCATTTTCAAAACTCATACTGAACATTTATGACCTATGCATTTTATTGTATGTTAATTGTTTCTCAGTTAAAATGAATTTTAAAAAGACACCACCAGTCTCAAGAAGACCTAAATACATGGAAAAATATACTATATTCAATAAACTGATTGCAGTATCATTAAGAAGCCAACTCTCCCTCAAAATGATCTACAGATTCAGTACAATTCCAAACAAAATTCTAGTAGGTTCTGAACAAATTAACAAGCTGATTCTCAATGTATATTTGAAATCCAGTGGACCTAGGATAGCCAAGACAATCTTAAAGAATGACAAAGTTGGAGGACTTATACTACCAAATATCAAGACTTAGTACAAAGCCACAATAAAGTATAGCACTTGGTACAAGGAGAGACAGAGAATCTAGAAATAGGCTCCTATACAGTGATGTTCTAACTTAAAACAAAGATGCCACTGCAATTCAGTGTAGGAAAAGGAAAGCTTTTTATGTCAATGGTGCTAAATCAATTGGATTATCTAGAAAAATTAACTCATGGACAAAAATTACTTTATGATGGGTCATAGACCATGAAAGGTAATAAAATTAACATTTCTAGAATAGATCATGTAAGAATAGGCACATAAACCTAGAGTGGGATCATGAACAAAAAAAGAACACACAAGGTACTAACCATAAAAAATGATAAACTGGGCCCAGCATGGTGGCTCACACCTGTACTCCCAGCACTTTCGGAGGCTGAGGCAGGTGGATCACAAGGTCAGGAGTTCGAGACCAGCTTGGCCAATATGGTAAAATCCCAACTCTACACAAATTAGTCAGGCATGGTGGCAGAAACCTGTAGTCCTAGCTGCTCAGGAGGCTGCGGCAGGAGAATCACTTGAAACCAGGAGGCGGAGGCTGAAGTGAGCCAAGACTGCACCACTGCACTCCAGCCTCAGGAACAGAACAAGACTCCGTCTCAAAGAAAAAAAGATAAACTTGACTTTATTAAAATTAAGAACTTCTAGTCAACAAAAAAACATCATTAAGAGAGCAAAAAGGCACAGAAGATACCTGCAATACACATATCCAACACAAGACTTATATCCAGATTTTTGTAAAACAGATTAAAAAATGAAGAAACAACTGTCCAATCTCTTTAATGAGCAGAAGATGTAAACAGGTTGTTATGAGAATATATAGAAGGCCAATATGGACATAAAAAAGAAACTCAACATCTGTGGTAGATCATTGTTCAAAAATATTCATTTCTTATCCTTATCTGCACTGAAGACATATACTTCTCCAATCATGAATTTGGGCTAGACCACAACTTAGTTTAGGAGCGGAAGGTCAGCAGACATGACATAAACAGGTCTCAAAATATGCCTGAACAACCAGATATGCCTTCTTGCACTTGTGTTACCACCATGAAAAGAACATGCCCCATTTGGCCTACTGATCATGTAGGAAGATGAAATACACAGAGCAGAGCTGTCCCAGCTGCCCCACAAATCCATAATCAACAAGAAATAAATACTTGTGTACCACTGAAGATTTTCAGGTTAAGCAGTAATAGTTGACTAATACAATATCATTAGTCACCAAAAAAATGCAAACAAAATAACAATAGGATATTACCAAACCTACATAAAAATGGCTATGGCCACTGAAAGATATGTACAAGAATGTGAAAGTTCATCCTAAATACCAAAAAAAAGCAAAATGTCCATCAACAATAGAATTGATAAATTGTATACAATATAGCAATAAAAAAGAACTGCTGATACATACAATGTGAATCTCACAGAATTAATGTTTACTGAAAAAAGCCAGATAAAAGAGAACATACTAAATTATCCCAATTATATTAACTTCACAAACAACATATGAAAAAAGTGAGATAAAAGAGTACATACTAAATTATCCCACTTTTATGAAGTTCACAAACAGACAACATAAATCTATGGATACAGACACAAGAAGCATGGTTTCCTTGGAGGAGGGGAAGTTATACACGCAGGGGACAAAAGGAAGGCCTTAACGAACTTTTATAAATATTCTATATCTTAATTTGGGTGGTGGGTAACTGGTATATACATATGTAAATATTTTTAACTGTGAATAGTGAACATTTGTGCACTTTACTGTATGTTACATTTCAATTTTTAAAAAGGGAGCATAAATAAGAAATTAGTTATCAGTAGTAAAAAGGAATTTGAGGGAAAAAAGAAATAAAAGAGATTGGTTATTTGACGATAAGTTGGTATTCCATATAATAAATGTATTATACTACAATCATTACTATATATATGTTACAGTATAAAATTATATAATGCTAATATATAATATATAGCAATTAACATTAATACTTATATAATTATATAATAAAATCATATATAATTAACTATATTAATTAAACAAATATTTAATTTGATATACTAAATATATTAAATATATAAATATACTTAATATATTAAATGTTATTTCTATATAAATTAAGACTGTCTCAAATTATATTTTACCATAATTACTAAGTACCTGAGAAAAGTACAAATATTAGCATCTAGTTTAAATCTTATTCCCAATATTTACTTTAAATTAAAATATTACACTATTTTAACCATTTGAAAATAAACTAACCTTTTGCCCTTCTACTGGGATGCCACGTGGAGACTAGACTATAACCAAAATATGAATCTTAAATAACTTAAAATCTCTCCTTCCACAGGACATATTTCCATTGTTTGCAAAATGAGATTTTATTTTCTTGATACAACAGGGTAATATAAAAGCAGGGCCTGGAGTGGACCTCAGCAGTCGTACAGCGAAGGGGCTAGACTGGTAGAAGGAAAACCAAGTAACAGAAATACTTCATCACCAACAATCTGGGTGTCTACTCAGAGACCCAATCGAAAAGTCAGCAACTACGCAGACAACAAGTGGATAAATCCACAAAGATGGGAAGAAACCAGCGCAAAAAGGAGGAAAACACCCGAAACCAGAACACCTCTCCTTCTAGAAAGGACCAAAACTCCTCACCAGCAAGGGAACAAAGCTGGACGGAGAATGACTGTGATGAAATGACAAAATTAGACTTCAGAAGGTAAATAATGAGAAACCTTTGTGAGCTAAAAGAACATGTATTAAATCAATGCAAAGAAACTAAGGAACTTGAAAAAAGATTTGAGGAAATGATAACAAGAATGGATAACTTAGAGAGGAATATGAATGAATTAAAGGAGCTGAAAACACAATACGAGAACTTCGCGAAGCATGCACAAGTTTCAATACCCGAATTGACCAAGCAGAAGAAAGAATATCTGAAGTCGAAGATCAACTCAATGAAATAAAACGAGAAACCAAGATCAGAGAAAAAAGCGCAAAAAGGAATGAACAAAGTCTCCAAGAAATGTGGGACTATGTGAAAAGACCTAACCTACGTTTGATAGGTGTACCAGAAGGGGACGAAGAGAATGAATCCAAGCTGGAAAATACTCTTCAGGACATCATCCAGGAAAATTTCCCCCACCTAACAAGACAGGCCAACACGCAAATGCAGGAAATACAGAGAACACCACAAAGATATTCCGCAAGAAGAGCAACCCCAAGGCACATAATGGTCAGATTCAACAAGGTTGAAATAAAGGAGAAAATACTAAGGGCAGCCAGAGAGAAAGGTTGGGTCACCCACAAAGGGAAGCCCATCAGACTCACAGCAGATCTCTCGGCAGAAACACTACAAGCCAGAAGAGAGTGGGGGCCAATATTCAACATTCTTAAAGAAAAGAACTTTCAACCCAGAATTTCATATCCAGCCAAACCGAGCTTCAGAAGTGAAGGAAAAATAAAATCCTTTGCGAACAAGCAAGTACTCAGAGATTTTGTCACCACCAGGCCTGCTTTACAAGAGCTCATAAAAGAGGCACTACACATAGAAAGGAACAACCAGTACCAGCCATTCCAAAATCACATTAAATGCTAAAGAGCATCAACATAACGAAGAATCTACAACAACTAACGGGCAAAACAGCCACTTAGCATCAAAATGGCAGTATCAAATTCACACATAACAATATTAACCCTAAATGTAAATGGACTAAATGCACCAATCAAAAGACACAGACTGGCAAATTGGATAAAAAGCCAAAACCCATCAGTGTGCTGTATCCAGGAAACCCATCTCACATGCAAGGATACACAAAGGCTCACATGCAAGGATACATAAAGGGATGGAGGAAGATTTACCAAGCAAATGGAGAGCAAAAAAAAGCAGGAGTTGCAATTCTCATCTCTGATAAAATAGACTTTAAAGCAACAAAGATCAAAAGAGACAAAGAAGGTCATTACATAATGGTAAAAGGATCGATACAAAGAGAAGAGCTAATGATCCTAAACATATATGGACCCAATGCAGGAGCACCCAGATACATAAGGCAAGTTCTTAATGACTTACAAAGAGACTTAGACTCCCACACAATAATAGTGGGAGACTTTAACACTCCACTGTCAGTATTAGACAGATCAACCAGACAGAAAATCAACAAGGATATCCAGGGCTTGAACTCTCACCTGCAGCAAGCAAACCTGATAGACATTTACAGAACTCTCCACCCCAAATCCACAGAATATACATTCTTCTCAGCACCACATCACACCTTCTCTAAAACTGACCACATAATTGGAAGTAAAGCACTGCTCAGCAAATGCAAAACAACTGAAATCATAACAAACGGCCTCTCAGACCACAGTGGAATCAAGTTAGAACTCAGAATTCAGAAACCAACCCAGAACCGCACAGCTTCATGGAAACTGAACAACTGGCTCTTGAATGTTGACTGGGTAAACAATAAAATAAAGGCAGAAATAAAGAAGTTCTTCGAAACCAATGAGAACGAAGACACAACATGCCAGAATCTCTGGGACACATTTAAAGCAGTCTCTAGAGGAAAGTATATAGCTATAAGTGCCCATATGAGGAGAATGGAGAGATCCAAAATTGACACCCTATCGTCAAAATTGAAAGAGCTAGAGGAGCAAGATCAAAAAAACCCAAAACCCAGCAGAAGACAAGAAATAACTAAGATCAGAGCTGAACTGAAGGAGATTGAGACAGGAAAAACCCTTCAAAAAAAATCAATAAATCCAAGAGCTGGTTTTTTGAAAAGATCAACAAAATAGACAGACCACTAGCCAGATTGATTAAAAATAAAAGAGAGAACAACCAAATAGATGCAATAAAAAATGATAAAGGGGAAATCACCACAGATTCCACAGAAATTCAAACTGTCATCAGAGAATATTACAAACAACTCTATGCACATAAACTAGTAAACCTGGAAGAAATGGATAAATTCCTGGACTCCTGTGTCCTCCCAAGCCTAAACCAGGAGGAAGCTGAAACTATGAATAGACTAATAACAAGGTCAGAAGTCGAGGCAGCAATTAAGAGCCTACCACACAAAAAAAGCCCAGGTCCAGATGGGTTCACAGCCGAATTCTACCAGACACACAAAGAGGAGCTGGTACCATTTCTTCTAAAACTATTCCAAATAATCCAAAAAGAGGGAATCCTTCCCAAATCATTTTACGAGACCAACATCATCCTGATACCAAAACTCGGCAGAGACCCAACAACAAAAGAAAACTTCAGGCCAATATCCATGATGAACATAGATGCAAAAATCTTCAATAAAATATTGGCAAGCTGATTGCAACAGCAAATCAAAAAACTTATTCATCATGATCAAGTAGGATTCATCCCGGGGATGCAAGGCTGGTTCAACATACGCAAGTCTATCAACGTAATTCACCACATAAACAGAACCAAAAACAAAAACCACATGATTATCTCAATTGATGCAGAGAAGGCATTTGACAAAATTCAACAGCCCTTTATGCTAAAAACCCTCAGTACACTCGGTATCGATGGAAAGTATCTCAAAGTAATAGAAGCTATTTATGACAAACCAACAGCCAATATCATACTGAATGGGCAAAAACTGGAAGCATTCCCTTTGAAATCCGGCACTAGACAAGGATGCCCTCTTTCACCACTCCTATTCAATATAGTACTGGAAGTTCTAGCCATAGCAATCAGGCAAGAAAAAGAAATAAAGGGTATTCAAATAGGAAAGGTGGAAGCCAAATTGTCTCTATTTGCAGACGACATGATAGTATACCTAGAAGACCCCATCGCCTCAGCCCAAAAACTCCTGAAACTGATAAGCAACTTCAGCAAAGTCTCAGAATATAAAATCAATGTGCAAAAATCACAAGCCTTCCTCTACACCAATAACAGTCTTAAAGAAAGCCAAATCAAGAATGAACTGCCATTCACAATTGCTACAAAAAGAATGAAATACCTTGGAATACAACTCACAAGGAAAGGAAACCTCTTCAAGGGACCTCTTCAAGGAAAACTACAAACCACTGCTCAACGAAATAAGAGGACACAAACAGATGGAGAAACATTCCATGTTCATGGTTAGGAAGAATTAATATCATGAAAATGGCTATACTGCCCAAAGTAATTTACAGAATCAACGCTATCCCCATCAAGCTACCATTGACTTTCTTCACAGTATTGGAAAAAAACACCATGAACCTCATATGGAACCAAAAGAGAGCCCACATAGGTAAGTCAATTCTAAGCAAAAAGAACAAAACTGGAGGCATCACACTACCGGATTTCAAACTATACTAAAAGGCTACAGTAATCAAAACAGCATGGTACTGGTACCAAAACAGAGATATAGACCAATGGAACAAAACAGAGGCATCGGAGGCAACACAACATATCTACAACCATACAATCTTTGATAAACCTGACAAAAACAAGCAATGAAGAAAGGATTCCCTATTTAACAAATGGTGTTGGGAAAACTGGCTAGCCATGTGCAGAAAGCAGAAACTGGACCCCTTCCTGACACCTTACACTAAAATTAACTCCAGATGGATTAAAGATTTAAACATAAGACCTGGCACCATAAAAACCCTAGAAGGAAATCTAGGCAAAACCATCCAGGATACAGGAGTAGGCAAGGACTTCATGAACAAAACACCAAAAGCACTGGCAACAAAAGCCAAAATAGACAAACGGAATCTAATCAAACGCCACAGCTTCTCCACGGCAAAAGAAACAGTCACTAGAGTGGATCGGCAACCAACAGAATGGGAAAAAATTTTTGCAGTTTACCCATCTGACAAAGGGCTGATATCCAGTATTTACAAAGAACTCAAACAGATTTACAGGAAAAAAACAAGCCCATTCAAAAATGGGCAAAGGATATGAACAGACACTTTACAAAAGAAGACATATATGAGGCCAACAATCATATGAAAAAATGCTCATCATCACTGGTCATCAGAGAGATGCAAATCAAAACCACACTGAGATACCATCTCATGCCAGTTAGAATGACAATCATTTAAAAATCTGGAGACAACAGATGCTGGAGGGGATGTGGAGAAAAAGGAACACTTTTACACTGTTGATGGGAGTGTAAATTAGTTCAACCATTGTGGAAGACAGTATGGCGATTCCTCAAGGCCTTAGAAATAGAAATTCCATTTGACCCAGCAATCCCATTACTGGGTATATATCCAAAGGACTATAAATCATTCTACTATAAGGACACATGCACACGAATGTTCATTGCAGCACTGTTTACAATAGCAAAGACCTGGAATCAACCCAAATGCCCATTGATGATAGACTGGATTGGGAAAATGTGGCACATATACACCATGGAATATTATGCAGCAATCAGAAATGATGAGTTTGTGTCGTTTTTAGGGACATGGATGAATCTGGAGAACATCATTCTCAGCAAACTGACACAAGAACAGAAAATGAAATACCGCATATTCTCACTCATAGGCGGGTGATGAAAAATGAGAACACATGGACACAGGGAGGGGAGTACTAAACACTGGGGTCTATTGGGGGGAAAAGGGGAGGGCAAGCGGGGGGGGCTGGGGAGGGATAGCCTGGGGAGAAATGCCAAATGTGGGTGAAGGGTAGAAAGGAAGCAAAACACACTGCCATGTGTGTACCTATGCAACTGTCTTGCATGTTCTGCACATGTACCCTAAAACCTAAAATGCAATAAAAAATAAAAATAAAAAAAATCTTTTAAGACAGCACGGTGGCTCAGGCCTGTAAATCCCAGCACTTTGGGAGGCTGAGGCGGGTGGATCATGAGGTCAGGGGATCAAGACCACCCGAGCTAACACGGTGAAACCCCATTTCTACTAAAAATACAAAAAATTAGCCAGGCGAGGTGGCAAGCGCCTGTAGCCCTAGCTACTCAGGAGGCTGAGGCAAAGGAATCACTTGAATCTGAGAGGCGGTGGTTGCAGTGAGCCAAGATCTCGCCACTGCACTCCAGCCTGGGCAACAAGTGTGAGACTCCATCTCAAAAAAAAAAAAAAAAAAAGTATGTTAAGGCTATAAAAAAAATTTTATATTGTTTTACTCTGAAAATTTTCTACTCTGTAGGAACCCCCTTAAGTTTACTCATAAGAAGAATACAAAGCTGGCCAGGCGCGGTGGCTCAAGCCTGTAATCCCAGCACTTTGGGAGGCCGAGGTGGGTGGATCACGAGGTCAAGAGAACGAGACCATCCTGGTCAACATGGTGAAACACCGTCTCTACTAAAAATACAAAAAAAAAATTAGCTGGGCATGGTGGCGCATGCCTGTAATCCCAGCTACTCGGGAGGCTGAGGTAGGAGAATTGTCTGAACCCAGGAGGCGGAGGTTGTAGTCAGCCAAGATCACGCCATTGCACTCCAGCCTGGGTAACAAGAGCAAAACTCTGTCTCAAAAAAAAGAATAATACAAAGCACAGTTTAACAGAATAATTATAACTATATGGCTTCCTTTTCTAAGTCATTTATTCTGAGATTTCCTTTTACTAGTTTAATGTTTTTGCCTATAGGACTATCAAATCGCCCTTGGACAGTCCTTATAGAAAAAAAAGAATACTTCCAACAGCTTTCTCATTAGGCTTCCATTCTCTACATAAAGATATTAAGTGAACATACATCTAGTGACTTCTATGAGATAAAGAATGTGCTACATCTCAGCAGTACTTCTCTGAAATTTTGTAATATTTATTTTACCAATTTTTTTAAAAAAGTTCCTCTTTGTTGAGAATATATAGTTTGACACTGCTGTGTGCTTTATATGTATTACTTCATTTAATAAAAAATATGCGGTAATATACCGATTTATAGATTTCAAAAACTAATGCCATAGATGTGATATTCCCAAGATACTACAACTGTGTTGATGATTACAAACTAGATCCCAATTTTTTTTTCCTTTTTGGGACATGGTCTCATTCTGTTGCCCACGGCTCACAGCAGCCTTGATCTCCCTGGCTCAAGCCATCCTCCCACTTCAGCCCCCCAAGTAGGTGGGACTACAAGTGAAAGCCACCAGGCCTAATTTCTTTTTCTTTTTTATTGTAGAGACAGGGTCTCCTATGTTGCCAGGCTAGTCTTGAACCCCTGGGATCAAGTGATCCTCCCACCTTGGCCTCCCAAAGTGCTGGGATTAAAGTTGTGAGTCACCACGCCCAGCCAGATCCCAATTTCTTAACCAATATGCTACTCTTAGCACAAATAAGAACCATGACAATAATAATAATGAATAGTAACTGCATCAAATACTCATACAGCATTTACCATATGTTTTAATCATACCATCCTCCTAACAACCGTAAGGAAAGGTACACTACTAATTCTTGCTTTACATATCAAGAAACTGAAGTACACAGACTTTACCACTAAGGTTACAGAACAGTACATGGCAGAGCCAGGATGTAGACATCAGCAGTCCAGCCCTAGAATCTGGGGTCTAAATCACTATGCCACTTTGCCTTTCACAAACTGCCTTATACTGCCTTATAGCTGATAAGGTACATATCTCCTTTATGAACTCATAAGCTCTTAGGTAGCAAAGACTAAGACTTCTAACCTCCCTAAATCAGCATGAGACCTTCACCAGCATAGGGACTGGTAAATAATAAAGGGAAACTAAAAGGTGCACTGAGGTCCTAAGGAAAGCTTCTTTATAGTAGTGACTTGAGGTTAACTTTGCCACTGAACTATACAAGGGTTATACTTCACAATCCCCACTATCAACAGAATCAATACAAGATCTCTAGATAAAAAAGAGATTCACAGGAGTTAAATAATTTGTGGTAAACCACTTATCAGGTTATGGAAGCAGACAGGAGAATAGAGAAATACAGTGATAGAAGGTAGAAACATATATTACGTATACCCAACAACAAATATGGGAGCAAAGCAAAATTAAAGTGACTCTTTTTTCTTTAATTTGCATTTTCACAAATTTTATCCCTTCATTTTCTTTCAGAATACTCTTCAGCTGAGTATCTCTTTTGACTTTCAATAAGAATGGGGGTAGGCTCTGCGAGGTAGCTCATGCCTGTAATCCCAGCCCTTTGGAAGGCCAAGGGGAACCAATCACTTGAGGGCAGGAGTTCAACACCAGCCTGGCCAACATGGTGAAACCCTGTCCCTACTAAAAGCACAAAAAAAACAGCCAGATATGATGGCACATACCTGTAGTCCCAGCTACTTGGGAGGCTGAGGCGGAGAATCACTTGATTCTCCACCTGGAAGGTGGAGGTTACAGTGATCAGAGATTGTACCACTATACTCCAGCCTGGCAACAGATTAAGACTCTGTCTCAAAAAAAAAAAAATGATGGGTAGGAGTCAATCTGTGGGTTAATCTACTTATGAGTTCCACATTTTGGAGGCCTTGTTGACAAAATAGATATACTCAATGACACATCAAAATACTGAGACTTAGACAGGAGAACTGCTTGAACTCAGGAGGTGGAGGCTGCAGTGAGCCAAAACTGCACCGCTGCACTCCAGCTGGGCAACAAAATAAGACTCCATCTCAAAAAAAAAAAAAACCCACATTGATCAATGGAACAGAATAGAGAACCCAGAAACAAAGCTGCCAATAATAAACAATGGAGAGGTGACACCCTATTCAATAAATGCTGCTGGAAATACTGGATACCCATATGCAGAAGAATAAAACTGGACCCCTACCTCTCACCATATACAAAAATTAACTCAGGATGAATTAAATACTTAAATCATCAGGGAAATGCTCATGCCTGTACTCCCAGTACTTTGGGATGCCGAGGGGGGTGGATCACTTGAGGTCAGGAATTCAAGACCAGCCTGGCCAACATGGTGAAAGCCCATCTCTACTAAAAAGAAAAAAATTAGCCAGGAATGGTGGCACATGCCTGTAATCCCAGCTACCCAAGAGGCGGAGCCAGGAGAATTGCCTGAGCCCAGGAGGCAGAGGCTGCAGTAAGCCATGATTCTACCACTGCACTCCAGCCTGGGTGACAGAGTGAGACTCCATCTCAAAAATAAATAAATATCTCAAAAATAAATAAATACATAAATAAATAATAAATTAGTTCAACCCCTATGGTAAACAGTGTGGAGATTTCTCACAGAACTAAAAATAAAACTACCATTTAATCCAGTAATCCCATTAATCTGCCCCCCCCCACCCAACAAAAGAAAAAACTGTTCTACTAAAAGGATACCTGCTTAGCCAGGCATGGCAGTATATGCCTATAGTCCCAGCTATTTGAGAGGCTAGACGGGGAGGATCACTTGAGCTCAGGAGGTAGAGGTTGCAGTGAGCCAAAATTGTGCCATTGCACTCCAGCCTGGGGTGACAGAGCAAGACCTCATGTCAAAAAAAAAAAGTATATATAATATACATAAAAGAGAAAAAAGATGCCTACACTATTATGTTTATCACAGCACTATTCACAATAGCAAAGTTATAGAATCAATCAACAATCTAAGTACCCATCAATGGCAGACTGAGTAAAGAAAATGTGATACACCATAGAATATTACACTACCATAAAAAATAATGAAATCATGTCCTTTGCAGCAATATAAATGCAGTTGGAGGCCATTATCCTAAGTGAACTAATGCAGAAACAAAATGAAATACCAAATATTCTCACTTCTAAGTGGGAGCTAAACAGTCAGTATGCATGGACATCAGGATGAAAACAACACTGGGGACTAAAAGGGTGGGGAAAGAGGGAAGAGGGAAAAGGTTGAAAAACTACCTATGTTCACCATTTGGGTTATGGGTTCAATAGAAACCCAAATTCCAGCGTTATAAAATATACCCTTATAAGGAATCTGCACATATACCCCCTGAATCTAAAATTAAAAAAAAGAAAAGACACCTGCACTCATATGTTTATTATAGTATTAGTCACAAATAGCACTGTTCACAAGACATGGACTAAACTTAAGTGTCCATCAATGGACATTATTATTCTCTTACCTCCCTTTAAGTAGACATATTTCCCTTTAAGGCCTGTCATGGTTAGTAATCAATTCTTACTGAGTCATCCTCTAATAATAGAATTTAGGACAGTATGGAGATACTAACAAACCATTTGTTCCCATAAGCTGAGACTAAGCCATTATTTACCACCTTTCAAGTGTGACCGTCCATTAAGTTAATACATTCACCTCTAAATATCATTAAGACTATGATCAGCAACTTAACATTTGCCTTAGATACTTAAAAATCATTGACTTGGTTCTTGTAACAAAAATGAATCAGAAGGAGTAACTATTTCAACCAACTACCACAACTGTCAGGGTCCACAGAACATAAAAAAATTGCAACAAAATAATACATGTTGCAACAGCCATTATATCTAGGCATACACCTGCTCTTTGTTCTATAGAGCCAACATATAACTTTTATCCATATCTCAAGGGAATCTCACTTATATTCCATGAATAGGCCGGGCACAGTGCCTCACACTTGTAATCCCAGCACTTTGGGAGGCCAAGGTGGGTGGATCACCTGAGGTTAGAAGTTGGAGAACAGCCTGACCAACACAGAGAAACCCTTTCTCTGTTCAAAATACAAAATTAGCCAGGCATGGTGGTGCATGCCTATAATTCCAGTTACTCAGGAGGCTGAGGCAAGAGAATTGCTTGAACCCAGGAGGTGGAGGTTGCAGTGAGCCAAGATTGCGCCATTGCATTCCAGCCTGGGCAATAAGAGCGAAACTCCATCTCTAAATAAATAAACAAACAAATAAATAAATAAATTCCATGAACGACCTCCTAAGAACTGAAAGAAATTTAGATTAAAAACAGCCACACTCGTGGGTGAAGGGGAGAAGGGAAGCAAAGCACACTGCCATGTGTGTACCTATGCAACTGTCTTGCATGCTCTGCTCATGTACCCCAAAACTCAAAATCCAATTAAAAAAAAAAAAAAAAGAACCACACTTAACCGACTGAAACAAATACATACCTATAGCTGAGATCAGCTGTTTAACAATGGTTAAACACGGCAATGATTTTATAACAAAAGTCCCCAGGGAGTTATAAAAACAAAAATTAGCACTGATACAGTCATATTCTGATATAGTAGTCTTCTCAGACAGAATTGAGGTACCTACTAACAGAAAGGAAACAACAGGAAAGGCCACCAATGATATGTAGTATGTAAATATGGTATCACAGCCTAACAAAATTAAAAGACTCCACAAATTTTTGAAAAACGATGGTTAACAGAAGTAGCTGTGTGACCTAGGACAAGTTACTTAACTTGAAATATTATTCATTGGGATTTAATCATGGTCTACTGCTGGGGTCCATACACTTTTTCTATAGAGGGTCAGACTGTAAATATTTTAGGCTCTGCAGGTCATATGGTCTCTGTCCCAACTACTCAACACTTTCTTAGTAGTATGAAACAAGTAATAAACAGAAATTTATCCTCACATCACCTGTCTTTTACACATAAAAACTGAAGTCTTGAAAAAAACTGATGGAAATTTAGATTTGACTAGGCATTACTGTGAGATAATAATAAATTAACCATGCTCTCAGTGGAAATGGGAAGAAAAGCAAAGCTTAAGTCATTTCAGAATCCATCAAATTTGTTCATGTTATTAAAAACAGTAGAATACCACCTTTTCAACCTGTTCTAACCAAGAAACTAATACATTGAAATACTGAAAGTTCTTCCAGTTAGAATGTAAAAGGTCACAAAGGAGAATCACTCTACAATGTAAAAAAGAAAAAGCTAAACTATAAAATCCAAATTTTAAAACTCATCAGAGAGCTGAGAATACAAAGAAGTCTCAAAAAAAAAAAAAAAAATTCAGAAAAGCGAAAAGGCCTTTCTAGGTTAACAGACAAGTGACTACTTTCAACTCTGAGGTCATGGTGAACAGAGGGATGAACAATCCTATAGACTGAGACAATGGACCCAATTCCAAAGAAGCCCCACAAGTAAAGTTAATCAAAACAACCTAAAAATTCTTCCCATGGAGCTTTAACAGATTATACATCAATGTACACTAATCTAGGGGTAGACTAGGAGGGCAAAGTGAGATGATCTGCCAAGTAGAAAGTCAAGTACAGTGCTATAAAACAGAGAGATCCCTGAAATTCAGCTATACTTAAATCTCAAGATCTATTATAGAGTGAAGACAGAATTCTTCCTTAAAACACTTAACACCAAAATTAACTACAGCTGTAGGTAGCTAGCCCAGACATAATTCAATTCCATATCAGAATTAATATTTTAGACCCTAGTCTTTTTGATCTGAGGAATCAGCATGTCTTTTCTCAGGAAGAAGCAGTTAGGTATTTCATTTGCACTGCTCTTTTTTTTTTTTTTTTTTTTTTTTCTTGAGACGGAGTTTTGCTCTTGTTGCCCAGCTCACTGCAACCTCCACCTCCCAGGTTCAAGCAATTCTCCTCCCTCAGCCTAACAAGTAGCCAGGATTATAAGGGTGCTCCACCACACCCAGCTACTTTTGTATTTTTTTAGTAGAGAAAGGGTTTCCCCATGTTGGTCAGGTTTGTCTCAAACTCCTGACCTCAAGTGATCCACCCGCCACAGCTTCCCAAAGTGCTGGGAGTACAGGCGTGAGCCACCAAGCCTGGCCTTCACTGTTCTTTTTACATAATATTCATATATAATTTAAAAATTACAGGATAGTCAAAGAGACATGAAAATGTGACTTACAGGCAAGAGGAAAAAGGTCAAAACTAACTCGCAGATGATATAGATTAAAGTGAGCAAACACTTTAAAATAAATCTTATAAAAATATATATTATTATAATATGTAAAATCTTATAGAGAGAAAAAATGTTAAACAGTTTGGCAGAGAAGAAGAAATTTGGGGGAAACAAAGAGCCAAAAGGAAATTCTCAAACTAAAAAATATAATATTTGAAAAGTTCACTAAATAGACTTCATAACAGATGAGACAGAGAAAAGATCCATTAATTCAGAGAGATCAATACAAACTACCCAAATTAAAATGAAGAAGGCCAGGCACAGTGCTTCAGGCCTGTAATCATAGCCCTTTAGGAGGCCAAGACAGGAGGATTGCTTGAGCCCAGGCGTTCAAGACCAGCCCAGGCAAAACAGCAAGACTTCATCTCTACAAAAAAAATTTTATAATAAAAATAATAAAATAAATACTAAACTAATTTCTTCAGACTGAAGGAAAATAATCTCAGATGGAAGTCTAGATCTGCAAAAAGGAATGAAGAGTACCAGAAAATACTGAGAACAAGACAGCTATATCTACTCTTACCACTTTTAATCAACACTGTACCAGAGGTAACATCAAGTGCCATAAAGCAACAAAAAGAACTGAAGGCATGAAGACTGGATGAAGAATTAAAACTACCTTTATGGGCCAGGCATGGTGGTTCATGTCTGTAACCCCAGCACTTCAGGAGGCTAAGGTGGGCGGATTACTTGAGGTCAGGAGTTTGAGACTTTCCTAGCTGACAAACCCTATCTCTACTAAATCCTATCTCTACTAAAAATACCAAAAATAAGCCAGGCATGGTGGCATGTGCCTATAACACCAGCTCCTAGGGAGGCTGAGGCAGAAGAATCACTTGAACACGGGAGGCAGAGGTTGCAGTGAGCTGAGATCACACCACTGCACTCTAGCCTGGGCAACAGAGCGAGACTCTGTCTCAACAGGAAAAATAAAATAAAATAAAATACACAAACACACACACACACACACACACACACACACACACACCCCTCTCCCTTAAATAACTCTTAGAACTCAATAATAAGGAAATGAATAATCCAATTAAAATGGGCTAAGTGGGGAAAAAAAAATCTAAACAGACATCCCCCCAAAGAAGATATACAGGCAGGGAGTGGTGGCTCATGCCTGTAATCCCAGCACTTTGGGAGACTGAGGTGGGTGGATCACCTGAGGTCAGGAGTTCGAGACCAGCCTGACCAACATGGTGAAACCCTGACACTACTAAAAATACAAAAATTAGCTGGGAATGGTATCATGTGCCTGTAATCCCAGCTACTCAGGAGACGAAGGCAGGAGAATCGCTTGAACCTGGAGGCAGAGGTTGCAGTAGCCGAGATTATGCCACGACACTCCAACCTGGGCGAGACAACAAATAAATATATGAAGACATTCAGCACTACTGTGAAGGGAATGAAAGGAAAAGATGAGGGATGTGGGGTGTGTCCTAATCCATATGTCTTGATCTCTCTTAAGAGGATCTACATTAATGTTTTAAATTGGCTATTTTTAGGTATTACATACTACATTTAAAATGTATGCTTCAGAAAAATATAAAGAGGAATTTCAAAGTTTTATAAACCTTTAATAATAAACAGCCTTGCCATTAACTAACATTAGAGACAGATTTTTACCTGTAAATATTTCTGTACCTGTAAGGAATTTTAAATCACTCAATAGTGATTGTTCAGGCAAGGAACAAGTACCATCTACTGATTCTTAATTTGTCTGAAATGCCATCCCTACAAAGAGTGTATTTCCACTGGACCCTCCTTTCATTACTCAGCTGATTACTCGGCTCTAAAACATACACAAACCCCATAGTATAGATGCTGACACCTTAATTCACATTTCTAATAATAGTAAAGTTGTAATACCGCATCCAACAGCATCCATTATATCAGAATATGCAAGAAAATTGATCTGAGATGTACTACCATGATATAAATCAACTAACGTACCAATCCATAAACTAACCATCCCTTTTTTTTTTTTTTTTTTTTTTTTTTTTGGTAAATGTGGGTATTTTAATTTTCCTCAATAAGGACAAATACAACCATGAGAAGTTTCTTTGGGAGTATTGTCATCTGCCATTTACAGAGAGTAAGAAGTATGCAGCATTTAGCCTAGGAGTGAAGTCTCCACCAACCTATAAAGACTCTCTCTCCACAGCTCAAGGAGATAATAAGGGCCAGAAAGTCTTAATACCAGCGACCCCAAAAATGCAAAGATCCTCCCAGGAAGCTACTTTTAAAATGTAAAAAGTGAGATCTAATTGTGAAATTATACTTTTTGGAGTTTTCTTACTTTTAAGTTCAAGGGTACATGTGCAGGTTTCTTATACAGGTTAACTCACATCACAGGGGTTTGTTTCACAGATTATTTCATCACCCAGGTATTAAGCCTAGTATCCATTAGTTATTTTTTCTGATTCTCTCCCTCCTCCCACCCTCCACCTTCCAATAGGCCCCAGTGTTTTAGTGCCCTTCTAAGTGCCCATGTATTCTCATCACTTAGCTTCCACTTATGAGAACGTTTGGTATTTGGTTTTCTGTTCCTAAATTAGTTTACTATGAATAATGGCCTCCAGCTTCATCCATCCATATTCCTACAAAGAAAATGATCTTGTTCTTTTTGATGGCTGCATAGTATTCCATGGTGTATATATACACCACATTTTGTTTACCCAGTCTACCACTGATGGGCATTTAGGTGATTCCACATCCTTGCTATCATGAATAATGCTGTAGTGAACATATGCATGTGCACATGTCTTTATGGTAGAATGATTTATATTCCTTTGGGTATACACCCAATAATGAGATTGCTAGGTTGAATGGAAGTTCTCTTTTAAGGTCACTGAGGAATCACCACACTGCTCTCTATAATGATTGGATTGATTTACACTCCCACCAACTCTGTAGAAGTGTTCCTTTTTCTCTGCAACCTCTCCAGCATGTTATTTTTTGACTTTTTAATAATAGTCATTCTGACTGGTGTGAGATGATATTTCATTGTGATCTGATTTGCATTTCTCTAATTATCAGTAATGTTGAGTGTTTTTCCATATGCTTGTTGGTCACATGTATGTCTTCATTTAAAAAGTGTTGTGTTCATGTCCTTTACCCACTTTTTAATGGGTTTTCTTCTTGGAAATTTAAGTTCTTTATAGGTGTTCGATATTAGATCTTTGTCAGATGCGTAGTTTGCAACACTTTTCTTCCATTCTGTAGACTGTGTTTACTTCGTTAATAGTTTCTTTTGCTGTGCAGAAGCAGCTCTTTAATTAGATCCCATTTGTCAATTTTTGCTTTTGTTACAATAACTTTTGGTGTCTTTGTCATAAAATCTTTGCCCATTCCTAAGTCCAGAATGGTATGCCTAGGTTGTCTTCCGTAGTTTTTATAGTTTTAGGTCTTAGAGACTGTAAACCATCTTAATTTTTGTATTTGGTGAAAGGAAGGCGTCCAGTTTCAATCTTCTGTATACAGCTAGCCAGTTATCCCAGCACCATTTATTTGGTAGGGAGTCCTTTGCCTATTGTTTGTTTTTGTCAGCTTTGTTGAAGATCAGATGGTTGTGGTGTGCAGCCTTATTTCTGATCTCTCTATTCCAATGGTCTATGTGTCTGTTTTTGTCCCAGTACCATACAGTTTTGTTTCCTGTAGCCCCTCAGACAGCTTGAAGTCTGGTAGATGCCTCCATCTATGTTTTTGCTTAGGATTGCCTTGACTATTTGTGCTCTTTTTTAGTTCCATACCAATTTTTAAACATTTTTTTCTAGATCTATGAAGAATGTCATTGGTAGTTTGATAGGAATATCATTGAATCTATAAACTGTTTTGTGCAGTATGGCCGTTTTAATGATACTGATTCTTCCTATGAATGTGGAATGTTTTCCTATTTGTGTCATCTTTGATTTCTTTGAGCAGAGTTTTCTAGTTCTCCTTGTAGATACCCTTCCTCTCCCCAGTTAGCTGTCTTCCTAGGTATTTTATTCTTTTTGTGACAATTGTGAATGCGATTTGTGTTCCTAATTGGTTCGTTGCTTGAATGTTGTTGGTGTACTGAAATGCTAGTGATTTCTGTATGTTGATTTTATATCCTGAGACTTTGCTGATGTTCAGCTTAGGGAGCCCGAGATTATGAAGTTTTCTAAATATAGAATCATGCCATCTGTCAAGGACATAAACAGGGATAGTTTGACTTCCTTTCTTCCTATTTAAATATCCTTTATTTCTTTACCTTGCCTGATTCCTCTGGCCAGGGCTTCCAATACTATGTTGAATTAGGTGGTGATAGAGGACATCCTAGTCTTGTGCCAGATTAAGACAAATGCTTCCAGTTTTGGCCCATCCAGTATGATGCTGGCTATGGGTTTGTCTTATTATTTTGAGGTATATTCCTTAAGTACCTAGTTTATTGAGAGATTTTTAACATGAAAGGGTGTTAAATTTTATCGAAAACCTTTTCTGTATCTATTCATATAATCATGGTTTTATTTTATTTATTTATTTTTGAGACAGAGACTTGCTCTGCTGCCAGGCTGGAGAGCAGTGGCACAATCTCAGTACACTGCAACCTCTGCATCCTGGGTTCAAGCAATTCTCCTGCCTCAGCCTCCCAAGTAGCTGGGACTACAGGCGCACACCCCCATGCCCAGCTAATTTTTGTATTTTTAGTAGAGACTGGGCTTCACCATGTTGGCCAGGATGTTCTCCATCTCTTGACCTTGGGATCCACCCAAAGCACTTGGCCTCCCAAAGTGCTAGGATTACAGGCATGAGCCACTGGCCTGGCCCATGTAATTTTTTAGTTGTTTATGTGATGAATCACATCTACTGACTTGCATATTTTGAATCAACCGTGTATCCCAGTGATAAAAGTCTACTTGATCATGGCAGATAAGTTTTTTGATGTGCTGCTGGGTTTGGTTTGCCAGCATTCTGTTAAGGATTTTTGCATCGACGTTCATCAAGCAGGCCAGCCTGAAATTTTCTTTTTTGGTTTTGTCCCCGCTAGGTTTTGATATCAGGATAATGCTGGCCTCACGGAATGAGTTAGGGAGAAGTCCCTCCTCTTCTTCGTACATCTGGTAGAATCTGGCTACAAATTCATCTGGTCCTGGGTTTTTTTGCTTGATTACTGATTCAGTTTCAGAACTCATTATTGATCTGTTTGGAGATCCAATTTCTTTTTGGTTCAGTCTCAAGTGGGTGTATGTATCTAGGTATTTATACATTTCTTCTAAATTTTCTAGTTTGTATGCAGAGGTGTTTATAACAGTCAATGATTATTCATATTTCTGTGGGGTCAGTGGTAATATCCCCTTTGTTGTTTCTAATTGTGTTTATCTGGATCTTTTCTCTTTCCTTATTAGTCTAGTGAATAATCTATTTTATTAATTTTTTTGAAAAACCAAATCCTAAACTCATTGATCTTTTGAATAGTTTTTCATGTCTTAATCTTCTTCCATTCAACTTTGACTTTGGTTATTTCTTGTATTCGGAAAGTTTGAGGGTTGGTTTGTCCTTGGTTTTCTAGTTATTCTTTATGTGATGTTAGGTTATTAAATTGAGATCTTTTTAACTTTTTGATGTGAACACTTAGTGCTATAAATTTTCCTCTTTGCACAGCATAAGCTGTGTTCCAGAGATTCTGGTACACTGTATCTTTGGTCACATTAGTTTCAAAGAACTTGGTTTCTGCCTTAATTTCATGATTTACCGAAAAGTCATTCAGAGGAAGGCTGCTTAATTTCCATGAAATTGTATGGTTTTGAGCAATTTTCTTAGACTTGATTTCTAATTTTATTGCTCTGTGGTCCAAGAGAGTGGCTGTTATTATTTCAGTTCTTTTGCATCTGCAGAGGATTGTTTTATGTCCAATTGTGTGGTCAATTTTAGAGTATGTGCCATGTAGTGATGAGAAGAATGTATATTCTGTTGTTTTGAGGTACAGAGTTCTGCAGATGTCTATCAGGTCAATCTGATCCACTACAGAGTTCAGATCCTGAATTTTTGTTAATTTTCTGCCTTGATTATTTTTATAATACTGTCTGTGGGGTGTTAAACTCTCCCACTACTACGATGTAGGAGTCTACATCTCTTTGAAGGTCTCTAAGAACTTGCTTTATGAATCTGGATGCTCCTGTGTTGGGTGCATATATATTTAGGAGAGTTAATTCTAAATTCATCCACGACTCCCTGCAAAGGACATGAACCCATCACTTTTTTATGGCTGCATAGTATTCCATGGTATACCCAATGTACTCAAAACTGGGAGGCAGAGGTTGCAGTGAGCCAAGATCGGGCCATTGCACTCCAACCTGGGCAATGAGAGTGAAACTCCATTTCAAAAAAAAAAAAAGAAATTTAGAATTTCATAACAAATGTTAACTTTTATATGATACAGTGATATTCATTAGAAACTACTGATGTAAACAAGGTTGTCTGTCCTGATCAATATGCCCAGATTGCTTTACTTTAATACACAAGTGCTTCATCCTGTCAGCCTAACAACCTATAAATGTCCCTGTTTTCATTTATTGCTTCTGTAACATATAACCTTAGAAACCAAATACTTACTTGAATTGTCTGAAATAAAACTAAACTGTCCCAAAATAAAAGCCTGGGGGACTAATATAAACATAGAAATGTTAAACATATTTTTCTAAAATTTCCATTAACCATTTAAAGACTTTGGAACTTTTTACAATGTAATCTGAAAATAAACATGGGTTTTGTAGTCACACAGTGAGGGGTTCAGATCCTATTATTACACTTACTAGCTGTGCAATCTTGGAAAGATAATAAACCACTTTCCCTAAATGTTTATATTCTTTTTCTAAAAAAAAATCACCACCACCTAATTAATGGTTGCTGTGAGATTACGTGTGATACTGTTTTTTAATTAAACAATTAAATTTTGTTTAATTAAACAATGACTGGGTGCTGGGCACAGTGGCTCACACCTGTAATCCCAGCACTCTGGGAGGCCAAGGTGGAAAAAAATCACTTGAGTCCATGAGTTCAAGAACAGCTTCAGAAAGAAAAATAAGCAACATCTCATCTCTACAAAAAAATTTAAAAATCTACCCAGGCGTGGTAGCTCATACCTATAGTCCTAGCTACTTGGGAGGCTGAGGCAGGAGGATCACTTGACCCCTGGAGTTCAAGGCTGCAGTGAGCTATGACTGCACCACTGCACCACAGTCTGCATGACAGAGTAAGATCTATCTCAAAAATTAAAATAGTCAACTTTCATACCTGTTTTAATCACTGATACATAAAGTTAATATGGCAAATCTACTATTTGAATTTTACAGTCAAACAAAATTCTCCAATTCTTTTTCAACATTTTTATATCTTGAGTATCTATATAGGGTGTTAGCTTTCTGTACCAAACAGCTTTTAAACACTTTATTCTTTTCTTGTCCTCTGTAAATGAGACATTTCCACATGGCTGAAGCAGTAGAAATCCTTAAGACTAGAGTCACATATGGGAAAGAATAAGCAAGCCTAACTCCTCGCACTCCTACATCATAAATAAACTTCCAAAAATCAAAGTTTCTGTCTGCTATTTACTAGTAGTACTTTACCAGAGCTACTCTCTCTGTGAGCCTTAATTTCTTCATACTCAAACAAAAGGAGATATCTATCTCTAATAACATGGCCAATTACATAGAATAGAATACAACTACAAATACACTAAAATTATTAAAACTAAATACATTGGAAAATATATATTCTTAAAAGCCTCAAAGAGCTAAGGTTAAAGAATTCTAAGCCCAAAACATAAGAGAGAGTAGGAATTCATAAAGATAAATAGAACACTGAAGCCAGGTTAGCTCCTGACAGAAGCCAAACTCAGGCTTTGGTTTTCATAGTCTCATAATGATAGAAGCCAAGCTCATGACCCCCTGCTTAGTGATGAGTCTGATAAGAGACCCCTATACCATATGGCTGGAACCAGTAAAATGAACTAAAGTAAACCTGTCCCATTCTAACCTAATCGCCTAAGAACTTCAAAGAAAACTGCTTTGGTACTGAGCAAAAAAGAAAGATGGGAGAAAGGAAAGTTTCTGACAAGTTATTAACAGGAATCAGCAAACTTTTTCTGTAAAGGGTCAGAGACATAAATATTTTAGGCCTTAGCTGACTGTGGTGCCTGCCTGTAGTCCCAGTAACTGCTGAGGCAGAAAGATCCCTTAAGCCCAGGAGTTTAAGACTACAGTAAGCTATGATTGCACCACTGCACGACCACTGCCCAACATCCTGGGCAACAGAGGGAGACTCTGTCTCTAAAAAATAAATATTTCAGGCTTTGAAGGCAATATAATATGATCTCTATTTTAACAACCAGTTCTGCTGTTGTAGCATGAAAACAGCCAGAGACAATACATAAACCAATGAGCACGGATGTATTCAATAAAGACTTACAGGCACTGAAGTTTGAATTTCAAATAATTTTCATGTCACAAATTATTTTTTTCCAACCATTTAAAAATGTAAAAAAAAAAAAAAAAACCCACTACTAGCTTGCAGGCCAAACAAAATAGGTGGCACAAGCCAGTTTCCCTTTACTTGTAACAAGACACACACCACCACTTCAGCTACCACCTTACTTACACACACACCACACACACACACGCACACACACACAGATTTGAGACTCTAATTCCCATTACCCCCATGAAGCAAAAAACATCAGGCCATAAACATTTAGAAGCTACATGTGCAAATCCCACAAACAATGTTCCAAGAAAAATTAACAAGCAAGAAAAAAAACGAAGCACCACAAATGAAAGCAAGTAAGCAAAGAACAGAAACACACATACAAAAATTTCAGATACTAGAAAAGATCATATAGAGAATATAAAATAATTGCTTTCTAATGTTTAAAGCAACAAACAGGCCTGAAAGGGTCATATATATGAGAGGGGAAAAAAATCATTAAAAAATGAATTCACAAGTTGGGTGTGGTGGCTCACGCCTGTAATTTCAGCACTTTGGGAGGCTGAGGTGGACTGATCACTTGAGCCCAGGAGTTCAAGACCAGCCTCGGCAACATAGTGAGACCCTGTCTCTACAAAAAATAAAATTAAATTAAAAAATAGCTGAGTGTGGTGGCTTGCACCCATAGTCCCAACTACTCAAGAGACTGAGGCAGGAAGATCACCTGAGCCCAAGGGAAAGAGGCTGGAGTGAGCCGAGATCACGCCACTGCCCTCCAGCCTGGACAACAGGGAAAAAATGACTTAGCAAATGTAAAGAACTAAAAAGAATTTCTAAAATCGCAAAACACAAAGAACTGAAATTAAAAACCAAATCAGGCTTGGCGCGGTGGTTCACACCTGTAATCCCAGCACTTTGGGAGGCCAAAGCGGGGGATCACTTGAGGTCAGGAATTTGAGACCAGCCTGGCCAACTTGGTGAAATGCTGTCTCTAATAAACATGCAAAAATCAGCTGGGCATGATGGCAGGCACCCGTAATCCCAGCTACCTGGGAGGCTGAGGCATAAAAATCACTTGAACCCAGGAGGTGGTGGTTGCAGTGAGCCAAGATCATGCCACTGCACTCCAGCCTGGGCAATAGAGTGAGAGACTCCATCTCAAAAAATAAATACAATAAAATCATTGAAAAGTAGTGAACTTAACACAAACATCTGAAGAAGTTATCCACAGTAAAAGAAGAAAAATACATATAAAAAAAAGAAATACAAAAAAAGGTTAAGAAAACATGTAAAAAAGTCAGGCACTTTCCTACAGTGGCTTGCACCTATAATCCCAGGAATTTGGGAAGCTAAGGTGGGAAGATCACTTTAATCCAGGAGTTCGAGTCTTCAGTGAGCTATGATCACATCACTGCACTCCAGCTGGAAAACAGAGCAAGAGCCTGTCAGAAGAAGAAAGAAAAAGGAGAAAGGAGGAAGAAGAAGAGGAGGAAAAGGAGAAAGAAAAAATATATAAGAAAGAGTGGCTGGGCTCACGCCTGTAATCCTAACACTTTGGGAAGCCAAGGCAGGCAGATCACAAGGTCAAGCGATTGAGACCATCTTGGCTAACGTGGTAACACCCCACCTCTACCAAAAATACAAAAAATCAGCCAGATGTGGTAGCACATGCCTGTAGTCCCAGCTACTCAGGAGGCTGAGGCAAGAGAATCACTTCAACCTGGGAGGCAGAGTGAGCTAAGATCATGCCACTGCACTCCAGCCTGGGCAACAGAGAGAGACTCTAGCTCAAGAAAAAAAGAAAAGAAAGAAAGAGTACAAAAATCTAATATACAACAGACATACTTCATTTTATTGCACTTTGCTTTACTGTACTTCACAGATACAGCATTTTTTTTAACAAATTAAAAGTTTGTAGCAACCCTGATCAAGCAAGTCGACAGGTGCCATCATCTTCCAACAGTATGTGCTCACTTCCTGTCTCTGTGTCAGATTTTGGTCATTCTTGCAATATTTCAATCTTGTTTTTTACTTTTTTATGTATTTATTTATTTTTAGAGACAGAATCTCACTCTCTCACCCAGGCCGGAGTGCAGTAGCATGATCATAATAGCTTACTGCAGCCTCATACCTCTGGGTTCAACAGCCTCATACCTCTGGGTTCAAGCAATCCTCCTGCCTCAGCCTCCCGAGTAGCTAAGACTGCAAATGCATACCACCCTGCCCAGCTTATTTTTTAAGTTTGCATACAGATGAGGTCTCGTCATGTTGCCGAGGCTAGTCTCAAACTCCTGGCCTTAGCAAACCTCTCACCTCAGTCTTCTAAAGCACCAGCATTACAGGTGTAAGCCGTCACACCTAGCTTCAAACTTTTTCATTATTATATCTGTTATGGTGATATGTAATCAGTGATCTTTGACATTAATATTACAATTGTTCTGAGGCACCAAAAATCATGTCCATATAAGACGGAATTTAATCGATAAATGTTGTGCGTGTTCTGACTGTTCCATCAACCAACTGGTCCCTGACTCTTCTCAGTGGGCCTCTCTATTGCCGAAAAAAACACAATAATTTGAAATTAGGACAATTAATAACCCTGCAATGGCCTCTAAGTATTCAAATGAAAGGAAAAGTCAAATGTCTATCATTTTAAATCAAAACCTAGAATGATGAGGGTTAGTAAGAAAGGCATGCTGAAAACCAAGACAGGCCAAAAGCTAGATTTCTTGTGCTAAACAGTTTACCAAGCTGTGAATGCAAAGGGAAAGTTCTTAAAGGAAATTAAAGTGTTACTCTAGTGAACACACAAATGATAAGAAAGCAAAACCACCTTATTGCTGACAGAGAAAGTTTCAGTGGTCACATTCCCTTATGCCAAAGTCTAATCTAGAGCAAGTCCCTACCTCTCTTCACTTCTGTGAAGCCTGAGGAAAGTAAGAAAGTTATAGAAGAAAAGTTGGAAACTAGCAGTGTTGGTGCATGAGGTTTAAGGAAAGAAGGTGCCCGCCTAACATAAAAGTGCAAGGTAAAGCAGCAAGTGGTAACATAGAAGCTGCAGCAAGTTATCCAGAAGATCCAGCCAAGATAACTGATGAAGGTGGCTACACTAAACAACAGATTTTTAATATAGACAAAATGGCCTTATGTTGGAAAAAGAAGCCATCTAGGACTTTCATAATTCGAGTGAAGAGTGAATGCCTGGCTTCAAAGTTTCAAAGAACAGGCTGACAATCCTGTTAGGAGCTAAGGCAGCTAATGACTAAGTTGAAATCAATGCTCAATGACCATTCTGAAAATCCTAGGACTCTTGAGAATTACGCTAAATCTAGGCCAGACATGGTAGCTCACGCCTATAATCCCAGCACTTTGGAAGGCTGAGGCAAGTGTATCACCTGAGGTCAAGAGTTCAAGACAAGCCTGGCCTACATGGTGAAATCCCATCCTCCCAAAAAATACAAAAATTAATGTGGGCAGATCACCGGAGGTCAGAAGTTTGAGACCAGCCTTGCCAACTGGTGAAACCCAGTCTTTACTAAAAATACAAAAATTAGTTGGGCATGGTGGTGGGCGCCTGTGATCTCAGCTACTTGAGAGGCTGAGGCAGAAGAATCATTTGAACACGGGAGGTGAAGGGTGCAGTGAGCCGAGACTGTGCCACTGCACTCTCCAGCTTGAATGACAGAGCAAGACTGATTTAAAAAGAAAAAAAAATTACCCGGGCATAGTGGTACAGGCCTGTATTCCCAGACAGTCAAGAGGCTGAGGTGGGAAAATCACATGAACCCGGGAGGTGGAGGTTGCAGTGAGTTGAAATCACACCACTGCACTCCAGCCTAGGCAGCAGTGAGACCCTGTCTCAGGGAACAACAACAACGACAACAACAAAAACACTAAACCTACTTTGCCTGTGCTCTCTAAATGGAAAAACGAAGCCTGGATGACAACACATCTGTTGACAGCAAGGTTTACTGAATGTTTTAAGCCCATTGTTGAGACCTGCTGTTCAGAAAAATAAGATTCCTTCAAAATACTATACTGCTTATTGACAATGCACCTAGATACCCACAGGCTCTGATAAAGCTGTACAAGGAAATTAATGTTTTCCCACCTGCTAACACAACATCCATCTGCAGTCCACGGATCAAAGAGTAATTTCAACTTTCAAGTCTTATTATTTAAAATATACATTTCATGAGGCTTTAGCTGCCATAGTGATTTCTCTGATGGATCTGGGCAAAGTAAACATAAAACCTTCTGTAAAGAATTCACCTTTCTGGATGCCATTAAGAATATTCATGATTCATGGGAGTAGGTTAACATAACATTAACAGGAGTTTGGAAGAGGTTGATCCCAACCTACAAGGATGGAACTGAGGGGATTCAAGACTTCGGTAAAAGAAGGAATTACAGATGTGGTGAAAACAAAGATAAGCAGAATTAAAAATGGAGTCTAAAGATGTGACTGAACTGCAGCAATCTCATAATAAAGTATGAACAGATGATGAGTTGCTTCTTATTGATGCCCAAAGCAAGTGGTTTCTTGAGATAGAATCTACTCCTGGTGAAGATGCTGAGAATACTGTTGAAATGACAACAAAGTATTTATAATATTAAATCAACTTAGTTGATAAAGCAGCTGCAGGGTTTGAGAGGACAAACTCCAATTTTGAAAAAAGTGCTACTATGCATAAAATGCTATCAAACAGCATTCTATGCTACAAAGAAACTTTTCATTAAAGGAAGAGTCCACTGATGCAGCAAACTTCATTGTCTAATTTCAAGAAATTGCCACAGCCACTCTAACTTTCACCATCCACTATCCTAATTAGTCAGCAGTCATCAACATGAAGTCAAGAACCTCCACCAGCAAAAAGATTACAATTCAATAAAGGCTCAGATAACTATTAGCATTTTTTAATAAAGCATTTTTAATTAAGGTATGTATATTTTTGTAGACATCGTGCTATTACACACTTAATAGGCTATAATACAGTAGAAACATAAGTCTTCTATGCAATCAGAAAACAAGTTTCACATGACTTGCTTTACTGCAATATTCACTTTATTACAATCTTTGCTTTATTACAGTCACCTGAAACTGAACCTAAATATATCAGAAGTATGCCTTTATATAAACTGGAGATCCAGGAAAAAGACTGAGATGATGACACAAAAATATAAAATAAAATAAAATAAAAAAACAGCAGCAGCAGAAAAAGGCCACTGAAACCATAAGATCATGTCCTCTAAAAACAACTAAATAGAAATCACTATCAAAAAGATGAGTGGGCATAACAAATGTAGCTTTCAAAGATGGTCACACCCATATATATCCTGTCCCAAATATACTTTTACAGTGTGACTTGACACTTTTCCCTATGCTTCCTCCTCCTCAAACATGAATGGAGCTCTGTAACTTTGGATCGCCAGAATGCAGAAGTAAGGCTAAGTCATAAATGGCAACATGGCTTCTATCTGGTATGCTCGCACTCTCTCTCTCTCTCTCTCAGTAATCCACTGACGATGCCCTGACAACAGTTAAAAAGTTTCATGGAAAAACCCACATGGAAAGTAACTAAGGCAAAAATGCCAAGTTTAACCACTCCTGAATTCTTAACCCACCAAAACCGTAAAGGATAATAAGTCACCAAGTTTTGGGCTTAACTGGTTATGCAGCAATAGATAACTAACATATTAAAAATTGTCATGTATTTGGAGATTTTAAAATATACTCCTAAATAATACAAATCACAAGTAAATGAAAAATATTTTGAAATAACAAAAATACTACATTTTAAAACTTATGAGACACAATTAAAGCAATACTTCATGGGAAAATGTATAACCCTAAACAATAGGGAAAAAACAAAAACAAAAATTAGAGAGCTATCTAAGAAGATAAAAAGAATAGCAAAATAAACCTGAAGAAAGTAGAAGGAAATAACAGAAGTGATCAGGTGTGTGTGGTGGCACACACCTATGGCCCAAGCCAGCCAGGAGGCTGAGACAGGAGGATTACTTGAGCCTAGGAGTTTGAGACCAGGCTGGGTGATAAAACAAGATCCCCCATCTCAAAAAACTGCTATGATGATATATTGGTTAGAAAATAAATGACAAGGTCAAGAGATCGAGACCATCCTGGTCAACATGGTGAAATACCATCTCTACTAAAAATACAAAAAATTATCTGGGCATGGTGGCGCGTGCCTGTAATCCCAGCTACTCAGGAGGCCAAGGCAGGAGAATTGCCTGAACCCAGGAGGCAGAGGTTGCGGTGAGCCAAGATTGCGCCATTGCACTCCAGCCTGGGTAACAAGAGCGAAACTCCGTCTCAAAAAAAAAAACTATAAATTGGCAAACCTCTGGCAAAAATAATTAAGGAAAAAAAAAAAGAGTCCAGACACAGTAGCTCACACCTGTTACTCCAATACTGGGAGGCTGAGGCAGAAATATCACTTGAGCCCAAAAGTTCGAGATCTACCCTGGAATCATAGCCAAGACCTCATCGCCACAAAGACTTTCAAAAACTACCCAGGTCCAGGCCAGGCACAGTGGCTCACACCTGTAATCTCAGCACTTTGGGAGGCTGAGGAAGATGGATCAATTGAGGCCAGAAGTTCGACCAGCCTGGCCAACATGGTGAAACTCCATCTCTAAAAAATAACAAAAATCAGCTGGATGTGGTGGTGCACACCTGCAGTCTCAGCTACTCGGGAGGCACGAGAATCAGCTGAACCTGGAAGGCCAAGGCTGCAATGAGCCAAGATGGTGCTACTGCACTCTAGCCTGGGCAACAGAGGGAGACCCTGTATAAAAAAAAAAAAAAAAAAAAAATTGCCAGGTCTGGTGGCACATATCTGTAGTCCCAGCTACTCAGGACCCCGAGGTGGTAGAAACACTCGAGCCTAGGAGGTCAAGATTGCAGCAAGCCATGGTTACACCACCGCACTCCAATGTAGGCAAGAGCAAGAGCAAGACTGTCTCAAAAAAAACAAGGCTGGGTGCGGTGCCTCATGAGACGAGCCTGACCAATATGGTGAAACCCTGTCTCTACTAAAAATATAGAAATTAGCCGGACTTGGTGGTGTGCCTGTAGTCCCAGCTACTTGGGAGGCTGAGACAGGAGAACTGCTTGAACCTAGGAGGTGGAGGCTGCAGTGAGTCAAGATCGAGCCACTGCACTCCAGCCTGGGAGACACAACAAGACTCCGTCTCAAAAAAAAAGAAAAACAAAAACAAAAAAAAGGGATCAGTAATGGAAAAAGGGATACAAAAAAATTACACATCAGAAATAACAAATGCGATAGTTCCATGTGCAATGGTGAGCACTCTCAACACTGAATCCAGAAATAACAGATATATCAGAAAGTCAATCAATATAATCAACCACATCTCAAAAAAATCCAAGAAAATTCAGTAGTTATTCATGTCTCTAACAGAGTCTCAGCAAATACAGAAAGAAACTTCCCTGATTTGATGAAAGGTATCTAACAAAGCCTACAGCATACTTAATGAGGAAAGGCTGAACATTTTTCCCTTGAAAAATGGAGGCTGAGGCACAAGAATCGCTTGAGCCTAGGAGGCAGACGTTGCAGTGAGCAGAGATTGCGCCACTGCACTCCAGCAAGAAGAACGGAGAATAATTTCACAAATATAATACTGAACTAATTTTTTAGATTATGTAATATACACATAGTATTATATTCACATGAAATTAAAAACAAGGAAAACTATATTGTTTAAGTATGTATAAGTAGGACTTAAAATTATGAAGCAAAGCAAAAAACTGTCACAAAGATCAGAATAATAGCTACCTTCACTGAGGGGAATATGTCAGTAAGGACAAGGGGTGGTGAGGTTGGAGGGAAGCACTTCTGGTTTGTTGGCCTGGGCAATTACAACACTAACATTCACTTGGTAATTTCCTTTAAACTGAATGTTTTACACATTTTCATGTATATAGATGGTCCATAACGTATGATGGTTCAACTTACAACTTCCACCTTTAGAACAGTGCAAAATCTCTAAGCATTCAGTAGAAACCATACTTCAAATTTTGAATTTTTATCTTTTCCCAGGCTAGCAATATGCAGTACAATACTTTCTCATAATGCTGGGCAGCAGCAGAAAGCAGCAGAAAGCGGCAGCACTTGCAAACAACTGATCCTCAGGAGTACATACTGTGTTGCCAGATGATTCTGTCCAACTGTAGGCTAACGTGTTTTGCGCATATCTAAGGAAGACTAGGCTAAACTATTGTATTCGGTAGGTTAGGTGTATCAGATGCATTTCAACTTAGTATTTTCTTTTTCTTTTTTATTTTTTTGAGACGGAGTTTTGTTCTTATTGCCCAGGCACGATCTTGGCTCATCGCAACCTCCACCTCACAGGTTCGAGGGATTCTCCTGCCTCGGCCTCCCCTACAGGCATGTGCCACCATGCCCAGCTCTTTTTGTATTTTTTTAGGAGAGAGAGCGTTTCTTCATGTTGGTCAGGCTGGTCTCGAACTTTCAACCTTAGGTGATCCGCCCACCTTGACCTCCCAAAGTGCTGGGATTACAGGTGTGAGCCAATGTGCCAGGCCAACTTGCAGTATTTTCAACTTACAATGGGTTTATCAGGATGCAACTCCATTATAAGTCAGGGAGCATCAGTTTATGAACAAAAAGGAAAAATAACAACTGCATATGACTACTATGGTAATTTAATATATGCCAATATAAGTCTGGTCCCTAGAGTGCATTTTTTTAAAAAGCCACCATAATTATAAAATGTTTTGTGTCCTCCACAGTGCCTACGCATGAGGAAGTTGGTCATGATAGGTGCTCAAATATTTTGACCAATAAATGAAACACATTCCATTCTGATTAAACGGAGTAAAAGACAAGCTAGATCTGAATGATTCCCTAACCCAATTCCCATTCTACAAGCCCAGAGATTGAATTCTTTATATCCTAATAGGCAACCTTCCCTCTGCCTTTAGCATTTTCCTGATCTCTTTCTCTTTTCATTCATAGCATACCTCTGTTCTGCCCTACGATACTGTAAGAAGCTGTGCATCAAATGCTTAGAATCCTATATATAATCTGAAATTTAAGACCAAAAAAAGGAGAAAGAAGAAAGGTTAAAGGTAAGGGGAAATGGTACATAAGACATGCACAAGAAGGGAATTTGAGAGAAAAACCAGTGAAGACAGAATGTAAGTATCCTTACATGAAAACATCCAAGATATCGGCTTTTTAGTTCTAATGATTCAAGGAGCCAGGAGACAGTGAAATAAAGCAGCAAATCATCTATTGTCCCTTCAGACCCAGGTACCATACCAAAATATATCTACTGTTTTTCTCCTAAAATCCTCTCAGCAACGAAATAGAACAAATATACCTCTGAAAGCCTTAAGACTCTTCTGGAAAAAAATCAGCTCCTTCTCAGTTACTTGGGAAAGAAACTTTTTCTTTTTCCCTTTTTCTCTTTTAAAAGACAGGGTCTTGCTCTATTGCCCAGGTTGCTGGACTACTACCATGACATGATCATCATGGCTCACTGTAACCTCGAACTCCTGGGCTCTAGTGATCCTCCCATGTCAGCCTCACCGGTAGCTAGGACCACAGGCACATACCACAATGCTTGGCCAGTTTTTATGTTTGTTTTGGTAGAGACAGGGTCTTGTTATGTTGCCCAAGCGGGTTTCAAACTGCTGGCCTCAAGCAATCTTACTGCCTTGACCTCCTGAAATGGTGGGAATACTTTAGTTCTAATCAATTTATGCAATATGTATTACCTATATATAGTTCAAAATATTAAATGCAAATACCCTTCAGAACCAAACTCACTGAATAAAACTATGGTACATCCATATAATAGGATATTGTGTCTCCATAAAAAAGAATGAGAAACATCTTATATACCAATATGAAGTCCTCTCCAGAATATATTAAGTGAAAAAAAAGTACAAAACAGTATACACAGTATGCTACCTTTGATATGTGAAATGAGAATACATATATTTTATTTTTGACAGAAAAATATTAGAATGATTAATCAAAGGCTTATAAAAATGGTTATCTATAAAGGAGTGAGAAAACAGGATGAAGAAGATGGGGATGAAAATGAGCCTCCTGGCCAGGCACAATGGCTCATGCCTGTAATCTCAGCACTTCGGGAAGCCGAGGCAGGAGGACTATTTGAGGCCAGGAGTTCAGGCAACACAGCGAGACCCCATCCCTACTAAAATAAAATGCAATTTAAAAAAAAATAATTATCAAGGCATGGTGGCATGTACCTATAGTATTAACTACTCAGAAGGCTAAGGCAGGAGGATGACTTGAACCCAAGAGTTCAAAACTGCAACGTATGATTATGCCACTGCACTCCAGCCTGGATGACAGAGCAAGATCCAATCTCTAAAAACAAAGAAAATAAGATTCTTAAGTATAACTTTTATATGGTTTCTCTTCCTGAATTATGTAAGTGCTTTACATATTCAAAGAATAAAATCAAGTTTATTTTTATTATCATTTTTTGAAAAAGGGTTTCACTCTGTCACCCTGGTTGGAGTGCAGTGCACAATCACAGCTCACTGAGCCTCAACCTCCCGGGCTCAAGCAAACCTCCCACCTCAGACTCCCAAAGTGTTTGGATTGCCGGGTGTGGTGGCTCATGCCTGTAATCCCAGCACTTTGGGAAGCTGAGGCGGGTGGATCACAAGGTCAAGAGAGTAAGACCATCCTGGCCAACATGGTGAAAAACCAGTGTTTGGATTACAGGCGTGAGCCATAGCACCCAGCCAAATTAAGTCTAAAAACGGGAAAAGCAAAATCCTAAAATGAAACAAGTATATCAAATTGGTTAACAATCAAACTGAGAAAATCATGATTTCAAATGGCTTCTGAACATAGTACTGCTTACAGTGGGTACCTTGTTGGTAGGATACAGTCTAAGGACAAAAAGAAATGCAAAGAAATTTTGAGTCTCATTGAGTAGTTTCATATTTTTGAAACCATTTTATAAATACTTAGAAAAAACAAATACATCAATGTTAATAAAAACTATGATTTTCAATGTAAAAGGGATTAAAACAAAAATAATTTCACAAACCAACAGGAGGAAGAGGAAGAGGCGTAGGGAGAAAAGGAAGAAATCCACAATGTTAAATTTGAATCAGAATTATCAAGATGATATCATCGTTTTTACTCTCTCCCGTCAGAGCCTCAGTGAGAGCCCAATAAGAAGCAGCATACTTAGCATCTAAATATTGGTTTCTAAATACAATCCTCGGCAGGGTATGGAGACTCACATCTGTAATCCCAGCACTTTGGGAGGCTGAGGCAGGTGGATCACCTGAGATCAGGAGTCTGAGACCAGCCTGGTCAACACAGTGAAACCCTGTCTCTACTAAAAATACAAAAATTAGCCAAGCATGGTGGTGTGCACCTGTAATTTTGAACCCAGGAGGCAGAGGTTGCAGTGAGCCAAGATTGTGCCACTGCACTCCAGCCTGGGCAACAGAGCAAGACTCCATCCCAAAAAAGGAAAAAAAAATTAAAAAGTAAATAAATATACAAATAAATACAATCTTCCACTGTAAGAAGGCCAAGTTTCTTGAAGCAATTGCTGATTCCAAGTCTAAAGCAGGAAAAGTCCATGATGAGCCAAGATATCTTGTACCCAAAAGTAAGGAATCACTCAAAGACTAATGGGTTCAGGAAAAAATAATTCAGAAGCCTGTTTGAATGCATTCCACTGACCTTATTTGAGACCATTAGAGCATTAAAAAAAAAGTCTACAAATGGCTTTCATACAACAAAAATTCATAAGCCCATTAAAAAACTGATTTGTGCCAGGAGCGGTGGCTCACACCTGTAATCCCAGCACTTTGGAAGGCTAAGGCAGGCAGATTATGAGGTCAGGAGTTCGAGACCAGCCTGACCAACATGGTGAAACCCTGTCTCTAATAAAAATACAAAAATTAGCTGGGTGTGGTGGTGCACACCCGTAATCCCAGCTACTCAGGGGAGTGAGGTAGAAGAATCACTTGAACCCAGGAGATGGAGGTTGCAGTGAGCTGCAATAGTACCACTGCATTCCAGCCTGGGCGACAAAGCAAGACTCCACCTCAAAAAAACAACAACGACAAATTCATACTGTAGATGACTATTACACAAATCCTCACTCTAAAAATTAAGAAAAAATAAAGCATTTACTGTTCTCTTTTAATTTACTGTTCTCTTTTAATCAACTGTTGTTCACTCCCAGTTGATAAAGGTTACAAAGCTCTTGTTAACTGAAGAATGATAGCTAATAAATGAAAAAGAATTATAGAATTAGGAAAATTACCATTTTGCAATCCTTAAATACCTAAGGATCAAAAAAGGATGCTAAAATTATTACAGAAGGAATACTGAGGAATGGAATATTTATATGGTACCAAAGTATCAGACCCACAGATTATTGTACATAACAGAAGGAAAAATTTACTTTTAAAATGAAGACATAAGCAAACACAACCTTAAACCTATCAAACTTGTATCACGGATAGGACAGCTGACATTATATAACTCCCATAATATACAACATGACATACAACATGAAGTATTCTTGCCAAAACTTTTTAACATGAATCTGTTCAATCCTTTACAATATAACTTCCAGTTTACAGGATATACAAGGACAAGAAGAACAAGTTAAAAAATCAAAGAAACAATAAGAAAACTCTAGAAAACAGTCCATTCTACAAGATGATTGGTCTCTTCCAAGAAATTTTAATGTCATAGGGAAGAGAAATGTGAGAAGGAACTTCCTAGATTAAGAGACTAAAAAGAGATAATAAAATCAAATGCAAAAAAACTTAACTGAGCTCTCTTTTGAAAAAAACCATTTTTCAGGACAATAGGAAAAATCTGAATATAAACAGTATTAAAAGTTATTAGGGTATTATTTTTCTTAGATATTGGTAATGGCATATGGTGAAATGAAAAATATCTACTTCTTAGGAAATATATACCAAGTATTTTGCAGTAAACTTGTCACGATACATGCAACATTTTTTTTTTTTTGAGGTGTTGTTTCACTCTTGCCACACAGGCTGGAGTGCAATGGTACAATCTCAGTTCACTGCCACCTCCGCCTCCCAGGCACGAATTATTACAGAGGCCCACCATCATGCCCAGTTAATTTTTGCATCTTTGGTTAAGACTGGGTTTTCACCATCTTGGCTAGGCTGGTCTTGAATTCCTGACCTCAGGTAATCCACCTGCCTCGGCTTCCCAAAATGTTGGGGTTATAGATGTGAGTCACAGCACCCAGCCACAACTTACTTTCAAAAGGTTCTGCAAAAATATATACAATCACACAGGGAACAAAAAGCAAATACAGATGCCATAACATTATCTTTTGAATCTAGTTGACAGACATTAGTGTTCTCTTCCAACTCTTCCGCTTCTTTAAGATTTTAGTTATAAAAGAGTAGGGGCTGGGTACAGTGGCTCACGCCTGTAATCCCAGCACTTTGGGAGGCCGAGGCAAATGGAGCACAAGGTCAGGAGATCGAGACCATCCTTGCAAGGTGGTGAAACCCCGTCTCCACTAAAATACAAAAAACTCCCAGCTACTCAGGAGGCTGAGGCACAAGAATCAAGAATCACTTGAACCCAGGAAGCAGAGGTTGCAGTAAGCCAAGACTGCGCCACTGCACTCCAGCCTGGGTGACAGAGCGAGACCCCACTGCCAAAATATGCCAGCAACAGGGGGAAAAAAAAAGCAAATAAGGCAAAAAAAAAAAAAAAAAAAAATGCCCACACAGTCTACCTGAAAAACTTTCTCCCTTACATCAAAAAAAAAAAAAAAAAATCTAGCCAGGCAGCGTAGTGGCACACACCTGTGGTCCCAGCTGCTCATGAGGTTGAAGTGGGAGGATTGCTTGAGCCCAGGAGTTTGAATACAGCCTGGGCAATACAGTGAGACACTGTCTCAAGAAAAAAACAAAAAGAAAATTCCAGAGATTACTCAGCCCACTATCATCCGATCAATAAAAGTAAACAGATTTCAAACAAATACTTACATACTACAAACAGCAATAGTACTAAAATCTGTCAATTATTTAAGGAATGTTTGTCATTGGCAAACAGGACACATTTTGTTATGATAACTCACACTGAATCAAATACATTCTAAAATACATTACGCTTATATGCTTAGACATGAAGAGAAGCACTTCTTTGCAATACTTTTCAAAAATTTTTTAACATGCCCCAATGTCACAAGAAATATTCTAACTGAAAAATATCACACTTGAAAGACAGCAAGTAGACTGTCCTAATATCTGCTTCTTTCAGCAACAAACTTTGATTAGCCATTTATTCTAAATGCTACACAGTGAAATTCTTAAAATTCTTATTTTAAACATAAGAAATAGGCTGGGCACAATGGTTCACACCTGCAATCCCCCCACTTTGGGAGGCCAAGGCACGTAGATCACTTGACGTCAGGAGTTCGAGACCAGTTTGGTCAATATGCTGAAACCCTGCCTCTACTAAAAATACAAATATTAGTTGGCCTGGTCACATGCACCTGTAGGCCCAGCTACTAGGGAGGCTGAGACACAAGAATCACTTGAACCCAGGAGGCAGAGATTGCAGGGAGCCGATATTGTGCCACTGCACTCCAGCCTGGGTGACAGAAAGAGACTATCTCAAAAAAATAAATAAAACAAGAAATAGACATACAAGAGGGAAAAGAAAGACTTACTGAGTACCTACTACATGCTTGCTGCTTTACATAAAATGTTTTAACTCCAATGATAGTCTTATGAAGCAAATATTATCCCCAATTTTTTTTTTTTGAGTCAGGGTCTCACACTGTTGCCCAGCACAGTAGAGTGGCATGATCACAGATCACTGCAGCCTCAACCTCCCAGGCTCAAGTGATCTTCCCACCTCAGGCTCCCAAGTAGCTGGGACCATAGGGGCATGCCACCACAATCAGCTATTTTAATAATTTTTAAATCATTTTTGTAGAGACAAGGTCTCCTATGTTGCCCAGGCTGGTCTCAAACTCCTGGGCTCAAGTGATCCTCCCGCCTCCACCTCTACCTCCACCTCCCAATTATCCCCGTTTGAGAGATGAATGTTCTGAAGCTCACAAATGTTAATGGACTTGCCCATAAATGACATCTCAAAAGTTATGAGGCTAGAACTTGAATCCAGGTCTGTTAGAAATCTAGGTTTGAGAATCCATATTCTCTCCACTTACTGGATTTAAAATTCACAGATATAAACGCCTATCTAAGGAAAAGGAATATTTAAATACAGTTATATACTCCAACAGCTACATAATCTTACAGGTAAGAAAAATCAAAACCGAGAAGAAGTACATGCCAAAATTATGGCTAATTAAAAAAAAAAAAACCCACAATTTTTAGCAAACCAGCTGTCTATGACAGGATAGCTACTCCGTTCCTAACTGTACATGTAAAATTATACTTCAGTTGCCCGCTGGATGACCCCACTGCCAAAATATGCCAGCAACATAATTCACATTAAAACCCAGAGGCATAACACTACTTGGAAAGTGTTTTACATGTTTACTGTACCTATCTACCCCAAGCTTATTTACCACTTATAATTCATAGGCTATTTTCAGCAAATATACTTTGTTCTATCATATTATTTTCTGCCACTCCAAAATTATATTAAATGTATAAACAAGAACACCTACCTAAATATAACATCTCACAAATAAACTTTAGTGGTAGTATGTTATTTTGAACTTGTCTATTGTATGAAACCTGGCCATAATTATTTCTATAACATAAATTATGTATGTTCTTTCTAAAGAATCAAAATTCTAATACCTATATACTTCGTATGTCTAAAGATAGACAAAAAATAGCTATGGAAATGCTAAAGGTTTCCCATGTAATTAAATCCTCTATGAGCTGAATCAGTGACTAGAAGAGGGCATGAAGTAGCTTGTAAAGTTCTAGTGATATTCTGTATCATGATGTAGGTGTTGGTTACCCTGGTATGCTCACTTAGTAAAAATTCACTGAGCTATATATTTATGAGCTATGTACTCTCTGTACAATTTATAATTTATAAAGTCTTATATTTTTAGGCTGGGCACAGTGGCTCATGCCTGTAATACCAGAACTTTCAAAAGCTGAGGCGGGAGGATTGCTCAAGTCCAGGAGTTCAAGACCAGCCTGGGCAACATAATGAGATCTTGTCTATTTTTTTTAATTTTTTAAACTTATTTTTAAAATGCTCTATCTAAAAACTTGTCTTACTGAAGAGTACTGATACCATCCATCTTCCCAAAGTAGTTAAACACTAGTCAAGAAAACAGACAAGTAATTCAGCAATTTCATTAGAGAGCTATGATAGAAGTAATTACTATGTGCTACAGGAACACACAACAGTAGTACCTAACTTAATCTGAAAGGGGTAAAGGAAAGCTTCCTGAAGAATATACGCCTTAACTGAATCCTAAAGATCAGACGGAAATTAGCCAAGCAAAGAAACGGGAAAGTGGAAATTAGAAAAATAGAACATCAAATGTAAAGACAAGAGAGAGAGAGCACGTTACCTGAGAGAAAGCCTGAAGTCATTAAGAGTTGATTAAAGAATTTAAGGAAGAGAGTAAGGGAAAAACAACTAGAGAATTAGGAGTTAGATCATGAATGATCTCATATACATGCCATGCTACAGTTTAAACTCTATCCTGAAAGCAATGAGACATCACTGAAGATTTTTCAATAGGAAAGGACATGATTTGATTTTTATCTGTACTATACATGTCAATTCTGGTGTGGGCCATGTTCACAACCCTATTTTGTAGTAAATTAGCCTGCACACTGCCCCATACTTTCCAACATTACGATCTTTCCCCATACCCATATATATATACAAACACAGAATCAACATTAAATGGCCAAGAGTGGTGGCATACCCTAAGTACACAGAGACACAGACTTGCTAGCAATCAATGAGAAAGAAGCCAAACCAAAGTAATTGTTTCTTGGTAATTCAAATCAGAAAATCCTAGGGAAAAGGAAGAGGTTATCAACAGGAGCTGAAGTTAAAATGATCAGAGCCAGGAAGCAAGATGCTGGCATGGGGGTCACACAGTAGTTATAAGGAACAGAAATTAGGAATAAACAGAAGCTAAGAGAAAAAAGCTAGGAGAGAAAGAACTGGAGGAGAAAGAAAGGGTATCTAGGACAAGTTAACAATGGAGCACTGGAGTGAAGTCTGTCTTCTGCTTTCAGCTTTATTAGGTTCTTGTTCTTCTTGAGAGTAAGTTGTTTAACTTTTCCTGGGTTCCCCTGTGTGTGATTCCTTTCAATACGCACTTCATTACTTAAGGTAATTTGAGTCTTTCCCTGCAATTGAAAGAGCCTAACTAAAAGAGCATTTTAGAACATTTACTCCAACAGCAGTGAAGAGAATGAATTGGAGGGCATGACAAGAGGCAGAAGACAGAAGGCATGAAGACCACTCAGCATTACAGAAGCCCAACAAACAGATATTCTGAGTTAAAACAAGGTAGAAGCAACAAAATGTAATAAGGAATGACCTGAAACTCATGAGAGAAAATGTACAAGACTTAGTGACAAACTGGATGTTGGCAGTGAAGCACAGAGTGAAGTGGAGGGCAATTCCCAGGTTCCTGAAGGTTTCATGAGGAAAGAGTGGTATCATTAATTAAAACAGGAAATCGGGAGGAAGAAAAAATTTTGTTGCAGTTTCTGTCTCTCAGCTCTCTCCCCACTCTTTTGGGGGAAAAACAGGCAGGAAAAGTTTTGTTTCCTAAATGTTTGAACTGATGTGTTTGTGAAATGTGAATCAAAGTGGTGATGTCCATTAGGTGGTGCTTTTACAGGGGTCTAGAGCAAAGGCAAGCACTCTAAACAGCAGTTCTAGATTTAGGAAACAATACATTAAGTCAATATCGTGGTTTTTAAAATGTCTGAAAAGTCTGAAGTCTTTGACTAATATTTATTTCAAACTGATAATATAACTAAAAATCATTCCAACTAAAAACCTTAATATTCTTGGAAAACCATATTTTCAAACCTCCTACACTTCTCTGCAATTATTAAAGATTCAACAAACTTCCATGCAGTATAAACCAAATGATTAGGAAAGATGGGATTTACATCGTTAACTTCTATTGAGGTACTTTTTAAAAACACTGGCCAAGCACAGTGGCTCAAGTCTGTAATCCCAGCACTTTGAGAGGCCGAGGTGGATGGATCACCTGAGGTCGGGAGTTCAAGACCAGCCTGACAAAGATGGAGAAACCCCATCTCTACTAAAAATACAAAATTAGCCAGGCATAGTGGTTACAGGCATGCCTGTAATCTCAGCTACTCAGGAGGCTGAGGCAGGAGAATCGCTTGAATTTGGGAGGCGGAGGTTGTGGTGAACCCAAAATCGCACCATTGCACTCCAGCCTGGGCAGTAAGACTCCGTCTCCAAAAAAAAAAAAAGAAATCTAAGTTTACCCAATTTCTACCAGAAACTATATACTACTAAAATAACTAAGGGAAAATAACTGTTAAAAATTCATATATTAGATGGTGAATCTCACTGTTAATGCTTAAACTAGAATAAGATTTTAAGGGACTTAATCATCTAATTTAAACATTCAACTCTAACTCTACCTGTAATTTAAATGTTAGGTTTCCATCCTAAAACCTTTTCTCTTCCCATCTACATGATTTTGCCTCCAAAATCTATTAGTATCAACCCAGAACCTGATACTGAGCTTCAGCCACAAATCCAACTGCCTAATGGTCATCTACATCTGACAGAACTATAGTCACCCAAACTGAACATGTCACAAATTAACCCCCTATCCCTCCTAGACCAAATAAAAATAAAATCCCACTCCTTCATGGGATTCCCCACCTCAGTGAAAGGCACAAGCCAGAAACCAAGATTTTATCCTCTATGCAACTTCTCGGCAACCCAAATATAATAAAATCACCAAATCAACTCCCAATACCCAAGTTCAGATCCAGTCTCACCATTTGCCTGGATTACCCTAATACTCCTGCCTTTAGCCTTATTCTACTCTTCAATTCACCCTCATCACTACAGCCAGAATGACTAGTTTAAAATGCACATCTGACTATTCCAGTCCCCTGCTTTAAAATCCTTCAATAATTTATTTGATATATGTTATAATCATCATCACAGCTAATCACAGTGTAAGCTCAGAGGTTCAACGAGAAATTTAGTTACGTCATTTTTGTAAGTTCAACATGAAAGAACAGGAATTTTGTTCAAATCACAAAATTATTTAAACATACATAACCACAGAAACATTTAAAAGAAAAAGCACGCAGCATTGTTGGTAAAAGCAGAACACCAAAAATAACCTCCAATCCACAAAAAACAGAATACTATCCAGCCAGTATTCTGAAGCACTTCCACACGTATTGTTAGTGAATGATCTCTAGGATGTGGTAGTAAGTGAAAAAACAGGCTATGTATAGAGTGTAAAGTATGCAATCATTTGTGTATAGTGTCTTAAAAATATAAATGTATAGGTTTATATATTCTGGAAGTATCACAGAAAGGATACACATGAAGCTGGAAATAGCGGTTGCCTCTAAAGAGAGAAAATGGGTGGCCAGAGAATGAAGGAGGAACAGAAACTTTTGACTTTTACGTCTAGTTACTATCTGCAATTTTAATGTGATTTTCTCCTCCTGATACACACACAATAAAAAATTTTAAAGTATGACTACGAAGACCTCTTTACATTTCATCCTTACACCAATACTAAAATCACGTACTGATCTTTTGATGCAGCATTACATTTCCTTCTTGACAGCTCAGGAGCTCAACTTCAACAAACATTTTATTCAACATTTTACGACTACTGAGAAGGCTGCGGTGGTAATGACCTCAGTGAACACTGCATGATTTCTGTACTTGCTTCTTGGAGAAACAAGACATCAACGCCAGGCAGCAGCAGTTTTTTATTAAACTGACATCGAAGTATTCAGGGATTAAGGAAAGCTACAAATCTTATTTTTCTAGCAAATCCAAAGACAACGAATCCAAAAATGATCCCCAGTATCCCTCAAAAAAAAAAAGAAAGAAAGAAAGAAAAAACAAGGTCCAGTATCTGTAGCAATCGACAAGGAGGTAAAGTAATACTACAAGAAGACAGTTATATTCCCTAGCGTAACGTGATTTAATCCTTACAGAGGCCCCTAAACCGTCAGAGCTGGACAACCTCACACGTTCTACGTAACAGACAAGACGAGGCGCAGGCTCTGTGACCTTATAATGGCACGCACACAACCGGCCCCATGCTTCCATAACTTTACTCTGTCTCCCGCTTTTTCAGCCCAAACCCTCCCAACATGGGTCTCGGTCGGTCCCCTAAAGCCAGACTGGCGGGAATACACTAGGTTAAGCAAATATTCCCTCAGGATTTCATGGCAAAGCCCTTTCGACCAAAGAAAGGATCGCGACTGAGGAGAAAGATAACAAGGTTTGCTTGAGGAGAGGTCTGTGACAGAGGGTACAGTCGGGGGTGGGAGAGAGGCCAGAGTCTGCGACGGTATCTAGAGGGGCTGACATCACATCTACCGGGAGTAAGAGCACCATGACAGCGGCTATGTGAAAGCCCTGATGGCTAGGGTTAGCGCTAGTCGGCTTGGCGATGAGCGAGCTGGGAGGGGGTCCACTAAGAAGGGAAGGGCGAGGGGCAGCTAGAGGACGCAACGGGTTAGGGGGCGGTCGAGACTCTAAGGAACTGTGATCAGGTCAGCCCAAGGGAGGATGTAACGGAGTCTTGGAGCTCCATTAAGAGTCCTAAGGGACTCTGAAGGGTTCTTTCTAATGGGGTCTGCTGGGTTGGGGGACCGTGAAAGAATCTCCGGGGAGGCTCGAGGACCGGAATGGTGCCCGGCCAATGGAAGATACGGGGGGTGGGGTCTACCGGGGATCCGGGATCCTGATCGGGTGTTTGGGAGGCTCAGCGCAGACCAGCTCGCGGGGCGTCTCTGCTGGGGCGGGGCGGGGCGGCCCGACCAGAGCCAAAGAGCGAGGCTAAGACGTGGGCCGGGACGGGCAGTAGGGCCGCTGGGCGCTTGGGCGGGTCTTACCTCGGGCTCCGCCGCGGTGGCCACCGCAGCCCCCTCCTCTTCTGCGGAAGCTGCCTCCCACCTTCGACCCCAGGGTCGGGCCGGAGATGGCAGCAGAGGCCGGGACCACCGAAGGTCGGACGGTTCCGGGAGGGTGGGCCCAGCCGCCTCAGGGTCCGGGCGAGCGGCCGCTGCGCATCCCCCGCCCTGTCAGAGTGACTCCGCCCGGCCTGGGCAGGCACATCCCCCGCCGCACCCCGCCCAGAGAGCACGCGTTGGACCGCCGCCTCAACCGCTGCGGCCGCCTCTGCCGGTGCAGCTACTGCCTCCACCGCCGCCTCTCGTGGTCCTGGCTGGCCCGTACTCTCTCAACAGCCACAGACAACCGTCGCCGCGTCCCTTGTCCGCTTCGGCCCGCGCGTCCCCGACCCCGCGCACACGGCCCCGCCCCGCGCGACTCCTCGGCTGCAGGCGAGCAGGCGCGCGCGCACTTACCTCCCACGCCCCCTACTGCCAGCCTGGGTCGGCCCCGCCCTGTCCCGCCCCCGCACGTGACGGCATCGAAGAGTACAGCCTGCGCTTGCGCGGACCCGCCCCATTTCCTACGCCCCAGGCGGCCCCGCCCAAATTTTTCTGCCTCACCTTACGGCAAAGCGGGAAACAGCCTTAGACTCTCCCTCTACTGGAGAGGGATGTCGCAATGTTGGGGAAGAAAACTCTGGGTTTGCGACCGTAGCTGTCGCTTTCCGGCTAATACCGAGGTGCTTGAAGGCTGGTTGGGGTGGTGAGGCCCGAGGCAGGTAAGAAGCCTCCTCCCCACTTCGGTTTGTCTCAGTTTGTCCCGGCAGTGGATCGCTTTCCTGCCCACTCAGACTCTGGCGTATCTGTGCCCCCTCCCGATTCTGTACCTGGATTCTCAGTGCCGTCGGTTACAGCCCCCGCCCGTTTTCAAACACTCACGCCCTCTCCGCTCACCCCCCCCCCATTGTCCCCGCCCCGACCTCGGTTTCCAAGTCCTCGTTTCCATTCATTCCTCAGACTGTCACTGAGTGGTTTCTATGCCTTAGGTTCCAGAATGTCCGAAGCGAATAAAATAAGCCTCAGCTTTTTGAAGTTATGTAGGAGACCGTAAGAGAATCTGCAGTGGTAGTACAATAAAGTGATAATAGAGAAAAATGCACAGGATGCTGTCTGCGCACAGAAGAGGGGTCCCTGATTGTGTAGTAGGAGAACATGAGGAGGACCTTTCCAGGGTGACTTTTGGGTTATTTTTAGAGGACTGTGTTAAAAGGCCGTTAATCAGTACCTGGTCAAAGAAATAGGAAGTAAAAGCAGAGAGAGTAACGGGTGCAAAAGGATGAGACATTGGTGGTCTGAAAGGGTAAAAAGAGAAGTAGAATAAACCTGATGGAAACCATATTGGTGTAGACTTCCCATTAAAAAAGCATCGTTACAAAGTGAGAGAAAGGAACGAGAATATGACCCTCAGAAAAGTTTTCTGTATAGGTAGAAGACTCAGAACCAAAAAGTGGACTATTCGACGGTGAGGGAATTTGTAAGATCAAGAGCACCAGTGGAACTCAACCTTGTATGTGCATTTGAATCACCTGGGAAACTTGTTGTTAAAACCAATACTGTTACCCCACTCTAGACCAATTAAATTCTGGGTTGTGCCAGGTGTCAGTACTGTTTTAAAGATCCACGGATGACTCTAATGCTAAACATTGAGACCCACTAAACTAGACAGAAGGAAGTTGAGGGAGTTAGCTCTGTAACATTAAGATGAAGGTCATTTAGCTACAGAGATGCTTGGAAATTGAATGAGAAACCTGAGCAGCGTTATGTTTTGAATTAACAGGTCTGGGAAATGGGAGAAGGAGCCACTCTTGTCTTTCCCTTCAGCACTGTTTATTCCTCAGTGTTTATCAGATCCAGCTTAGTTACTTGTCCCTTTCCCTTTCATCCAGAATTGGTCAGCTGTTGTCTCCAGCCTTACCACTCAAAGGCCATCCCCACTTCTGTCCCCAAAATGATCAGGGCTAAGCCAGTTTGAGATGCAAAGACCAACATTCAGAGCTAAGCCAATGTATGAGATGCAAAGACTAACCTTCACTCCCCTAGAAATTACTACATAAAGTTCCTTGCCAATTTAGGATCTTTTTCTGTTATTAATCATTTAAGTCAGGAATGACATGTAAAGATATTTAAAATACAGCTCTATTAGGATTGAAAATTACCGTATTAGGGAAAATAGGCCTTTTAAACAAAGAATTCACTTGGCAGGCAGAGAAGCTGTATGAGGTAAAGACCAAGACAGTGTATAGCTGCTGTCTATTAACTAGAGTTAATCCGGAAACCTGTCTATCTGCCCCCAAGTAAGAGCGAGTCGTTGTGTAGTATGGCTAGAGCATAGTATGGAAAGTAGAGGTGGGGCATAGATGAAGATGATAAAGTGGGTGTGAACAGATTATGAGGAGTCTTGAATTCCATGCTGAAGAGTTTATAGAATACCATAAGCAATTAATAAGTATGAAAAAGGTTCTTAACCTCTTTACCCAGTGGACCTCTTTGGCAGTCCGGCTTATAGACTCAGTCTCAGAAAAATGTTCTTATATGTATAAAATAAAATACATAGTAATATAAAGGAAACTTATTTTTTAAGTTTTTAAAATATTAAAAGAAATGTGTGATATATATGCACTTTATGCATTAAATAAAATATAGTAGCAGGTCTAATTATATAATTTCTAAGCAGTGATGACTATAAATTATGTTTTTGAAATGCCTGCAGCAACTTTAATGTGATGTGAAAATAACAGATTTCCATTGGTAGCAAAGACATAGGGAGTGCTAATACTGTAGTTTATGGTCCACACTTATTGAAGAAAATGCTAAATTTTGACTACTGATTATTGAAAACAAAGATGCAATTTTGTTCCCAAAGTTCACAGAACCCTGATATTCTAGCCACATCCTGGTCTATAGATTCTAAGTTTAAAAATATCTCAGTGTAATGATTTTAAGCAAGAACATAACATCAAATCTATTTTTCAGAAAGATGATGAAGCAGTATTCACTTCCCAACCTCTCTGCTGGGATGGGGAGCTGGCTGTTTTCTTTTGTTCCTCCTCTATCTCTGGAGCAGCAACCAGTACTATCCCACTGTTTCCTAATAACCAGGGCCTGCAGAGGGACTGATCTTGTGGAAGTATCTATCTGTAGGAGCAATGCCAGAAAGTAAGTCAGGAAAGATAGAGGCTATTTTTGTAGAAATCATTGAATGCCAGGCTGTAATTTGTAGTTTATTTGGTAGACAATGGAGGGTTGTTAAAATTTTTGGAGTAGAATAATGTGATTAGAGTTCTGTTTGAAAATCTGGAATAATGTGTAGGTTAGATAATCAAAAGAGAAGATAGAAATGAAGAGACTAGACCAATAAGTTAATTTTTAAAAAATGGACTCTTGGGCCAGGTACAGTGGCTCACACCTGTAATCCCAGCACTTGGGGAGGCTAAAGCAGGGAGCTTACTTGAGTCCAGGAGTTCAAGACCAGCCTGGGCAACAAAGTGAGACCCTGTCTCTACCAAAAAAAAGAAAAAATTAGCCAGACATAGTGAGGCATGCCTGTGGTCCTAGCTACACGAGAGACTGAAGCAGGAGGATTACATGAGCCCAGGAGGTCGAGGGTGCAGTGTCCATGCCACCGCACTCCAGCCTGAGTGACAGGCAAGAGCCTGTGTCAAAAAAAAATTTTTGAAGTGATCTGTAGAGAGTCTGCTAAATTGCTTTATTTCTGCAATGTGTTGACCAGTCTAGAGTAATATACATTGGACTAAATTGCACACTTTTCAACAGGAATATATACCCCAGTGTGGGAGTCAGTTGACATTTTATGTGGTCAAGAGGCTAGCCCAGCCTTTTGTATTACAAATGATATTGTTAATACTTCTAATAAAGCAATGGCCTTACCACGTGTATAAGTTCACAGATCTTGCCAAGGCTTTCCTCAGTCAAATTTCATCTATACCTGTGAGTCCTACATTTCTGACTTTTAAAAGTCAGAACTCCTTTCTCTTTGCCAGTCCCTTAAACTTCTTGGATAGGAAAGAAGTTTAGTTTAAACACATTAGCAAAGAATGGAAAGTCTTCAAGGCCCAGGCAACCTATCTCCTTTGAAACTGATCAATACCACACTATAAAAATTTACTACTCAAATCCAGCTAGTACCCAAATTATATACTCTTTAAACATATTCTAAAAAATTGAATTTGGGGCCGGGAGCTGTGGCTCATACCTGTAATCCTAGCACTTTGGGAGGCCGAGGTGGATGGATCACCTGAGGTCAGGAGTTCAAGACCAGCCTGGCCATCATGTTGAAACCCCATCTTAAAAAAATTTAAAAATTGAATTTCGGGTTCAGGTATTACTGATTCAAGTGAGTCCTGTAAAATTAACTTCCAGAACCAGGTTCTCAGAGAGGCCACCATTACCACCTTCTGTATTAGGGAAAACAGGTCTTTTAAACAGAGAATTCATTGGCAGGCAGAGAAGCTGTATGAGGTAAAGACCAAGACGATATATGGCTAGCCTATATTGACTTTCTGTCCGTCAAATAATTGGAGGCCTTTGGAGTGGTGACATGGAAAATCAAGTTTATGCAAAACTTGAGGTTCAGCTATCTGACACGTTTTGGGGGAAGAGAAGGAGTGGGTCTATCTGAAAGCAGAAATAATACTTTTATGAGGCTTAAGAAATTTTATTACTTAAAAACAAAATTTCTGTAAGTTCCTTTCTCTGGCTTTTTAATTAAATGGCTTACTCTTCCATAACCACCTTATAAAAGCACTAGATCATTGTCTTGATCCCAAAAACTTTGTCCCAACTATAGTTACTATTTTGAGCATCTGTATTACTGTTTGAAAACCTTAGGCTTGCTTTCTCTGATGGCCAATGAATAAAACTCTCAAAGTGGTGTGATTCATTACTTCATTCATTCATTAGATATTTATTGAACCCCTACTATGTGCCAGGCACATTTTTGAAACCCACTAATTAGCAATTTGTAATGACAATTTCTCTCTTAACTATCTATGGAAAAAATAACTTGCCAAGATTTGAAATCCTCAGGACAAATGAGATTATCACTTTTTTATGTTCTTTCAAATAGTGTATTTGCATATAGTTGCCGTGTGTTGACCACAGTGATTATCTGTGAAACAAGGTAAATTATGGCTTTAGCTTGACCACTCCTTATCAGACTTTGGTACCACATGTACTAAAATAAAGTTCTGTCCACCCATTTACAAAATATTATCTTGCTCAGACATGATAGCCTTTCCACACCTGGCCCTCACTCTAGTCATTTCAAAGTTTACAATTATGTAAAGTCATTTCTCAGAAAATTTCAAGCAAAACAAAGTCACTACAAGAAAAACTTAGTATACACCAGGTGTATATTGAGGACAAAAACTGTGATGCAATTACAAATGGAACTCTTGAGGTAGAAATGGTAAACTAGGAATAAAATTGTTTTCTTTTCTTTTCTTTTTTTTTTTTCTTTTGAGACAGTTTGGTTCTGTCGCCCAGGATGGAGTGCAGTGGCACAGTCTCGGCTCACTGCAACCTCTACCTCATGGGTTCAAGCGATTCTCCTGCCTCAGCCTCCTGAGTAGCTGGGATTACAGGCACATGCCACCATGCCTAGCTAAGTTTTGTATTTTTAGTAGAGACGGGGTTTCACCATGTTGGTCAGGCTGATCTCTAGAACTCCTGACCTCATGATCTGCCCACCTCGGCCTCCCAAAGTGCTGGGATTACAGGCATGATGCCTGGCCGGAATAAAATTATTTTCATGGTCAATGACATCTTAGCCATTGATAGCTATGCGTAGTTACAGAGCAGTAAATGGAGAGCCTTGGTGTTAGAAGAAATCCTAAAAAGTCATCTGTTTTATCTCCTTGGCCTAAGACAGGATAAAGTGGAATTTACAGCAATAGAGTTACCAAGCATTATCATCACACCAAGTGGATTTTAGACTCTGAGAGCTGGATTTGTTTGTGAAATATTGATGTTACAGGAATGTTGTTTATATTAATAATTCATTTATAAAATTGAGAATATTTCTTAGATTTATAACAGTGTTGTGTTTTCCTGAGTTTTTCAAGATATGTTTCATTTCTGTATTTTGCTCACTCAGGAAAACTATTAAAACTCTAGTTTGTCAGACACTGAAGATGGAAAGATGAGGAAAATCTAATCTCTGTACTCAAGAGGGTTATATAATAAATCGTGATGGTCATTCTTACGTGCCATGTTGTACAGATCTCCAGATGGCTTAGGCTTAGTATTAAAAGGAAATGTTTAATTGGGGGGAAATTGAAACCCCCAAAAAAGCCATGAACTTCCTTCCTGAAAATATTTCTGCCATTAAAAGCACATTTGGTCTGGGATGTGATCTTTTTGTGAAAGTGCAAGTTGAATCAGACATTAGAAGTTTGATATAATCTTCTAATGTTACTAAGCATCAGAGTATTTTTAAATATTTGTATTTGAACATTTATGGAAAAGAGATTAGACTTACCTGTTTTATACAGAGAACAAGACTCAGAAATTGAAAAAAAATGGAAATATTTTATGTCATTGTAAGAGTGGGAACTGGTACATCTTTTCTTCCTCTTCAATATGGAAATCACTGTATTTGCTAATTATGTGTTCATAATTAAAAGGGGAAAAAGTAAAGCAGACAATATCAAAAGGTAGAAGGAAAAAGGTAAGAAGTATTGATCCTCTTAAAATGATATTTACACTTTTGATGGATATCGTTATTTTTGTGTATATTTTTATCATATACATATGTTTATATCAAAGCATGAACATTTTTCTATGTTAATAAATTTATATCGACAATGTTATATTTAATGGCTGAAAATTATTCCATCATATGAAAACCCTGTTATTTAATTTCCCAGTTCCTTTTTGAATTCCACATTGTTTGCAGTTTTTCTGTTACAGATACTCCCTTGATGACTATCTTGTTGAATTTTTGCATACATCGTTAATGTTTCCTTTAAGATAAATTGCTGAAAGTATGATACCTACATATATACATTTCTTAAAATAGAATGGCAAATTACCCTTGAAAAAGCTTGAACATATGACACTCCTATCAAAATGAGGCATCATTTACTCATTTCCCATAATCTCAACAATGCTGGTTATTATTAGTTTTCTTCATCTTTGCTAAGTTGAGAGGTAAAAAATGAAATTTTAACATATATTCATTTGATTACTACTGTGATGTCCAGTGTCTTTTCATGTGTTTATTGCCCAGCAATATAAGTGTATTAACTAATATTTTCTGACAATATTTTTGTTTAACTTTTTAACATTTAAATTTGTATTCTATCTAAAATATAATTTGATATAAGGTATGAGATAAAACTCTTTACTTTTCTTTTGAGATGGAGTCTCACTCTGTCACCCAGCCTGGAGTGCAGTGGTGCGACCTCAGCTCACTGCAACCTCCGTTTCCCAGGTTCAAGCAATTCTCCTGCCTCAGCCTCCCGAGTAGCCAGGACTACTGGGACTACAGGCCAATGCCACCATGCCCAGCTAATTTTTTGTATTTTTAGTAGAGACAGGATTTCACCATGTTAGCCAGGATGGTCTCAATCTGCTGACCTCATGATCTGCCCGCCTCAGCCTCCCAAAGTGCTGGGATTACAGGTGTGAGCTATGACACCCAGCCAACTCTTTACTTTTTTAATCAAATAATTAACAAAAGTATGCCGATGCCACTTATTAAAAACTCCAGCAAGCATATCCCATACTTTAATACACAGATAATAAAGTACTGACAGATATTCCTCCAAAAAAAGAGCATTTCATGGTCAAATAAGTTTGGGAAAGGATAATACCAAAATAGTTAAACTTTTTTATAGCCAAACTTTCATTAGCTTCTAATGTGTTTGTATGCATTAGGAGTTAGTATTTCCTAATTTAATTAACGATGTAATCTTTTTCTCTTTCTTTGTTTTTCTTTTGAAATGGAATCTCACTCTGCCACCCAGGCTGAAGGGCAGTGGCATGATCTCAGCTCACTGCAACCTCTGCCTCCCAGGTTCTCCTGCCTAAGCCTCCTGAGTAACTGGGATTACGGGAGCACAGCACCACTCTCAACTCGTTTTTATATTTTTCGTAGAGACAGGGTTTCACCATATTGGTCAGGCTGGTCTCAAACTCCTGACCTCAGGTTATCTGCCTGCCTCAGCCTCCCAAAGTGTGAAGGTGTTTTAACCATGTAATCTGACTTCATAGGTACTTCAGGAAGGATTACAGGTGTGAGTTTTTTTAACCATGTAATCTGACTTCATAGGTACTTCAGGAAGTACCTGTGAAAGCCTATGGAACTGAGCTGTCTAGTATACTAGCATAAGCCACATATGGCTATTTAAATTTTAGTTAATTAAAATTACTCAATATTTTTGGTCACACTGATCATATTTCAAGAACTCAATAGCCACATGGAGCTAGTGGCTACTGTATTGAACATTTTACAGATAAAGAAAATTTCCAAGCCAGATGTGGTGGCTCACACCTGTAATCCCAGCACTTTGGGAGGCCTAGGCGGGTGAATCACAACATCAGGAGTTTAAGAACAGCCTGGCCAAGATGGTGAAACCCTGTCTCTACTTTAAAAACTACAAAAATTAGCCGGGGGCTTTGGCAGTTGCCTGTAATCTCAGCCTCTTGGGAGGCTGGGACAGGAGAATCACTTGAACCCAGGCAGCAGAGGTTGCATTGAGTCAAGATTGCGCCACTACATTCCAGCCTGGGTGACAGAGTGAGACTCCATATTAAAAAAAAAAAGAAATTTCCATCGTAAGAAGCCCAATTGGACAGCATGCTATAGGAACATAATGTTCAGTGGAACACACTGAAAACACTGGAATAATCCATAATTTCTCCTGTTGATTTGTCAGGCAGACATGTTTACTACTATACTACAAGAAAGACTCTTTGATTAGTGATGACTCCACCATATTTAAAACTTCTAATCTACATATGAATTTTTTGTATTGTTCTGTTGATTCATCTATTTCTGCTCCAATACCACACAGCTAGTTTTAAGTCAGGCTCCTGCACCGTTCTCCCTGAGAGCAGAAATGAAGAATTCTTGCCTGGAGTAGAAAATTAGATTAGAAGTGATAGTAAAGGCCCTTTCACTTCCCAGACTCTGTAAATGTAAACATTTCTCTGCAGAACTTGATTTATATTATGTTCAGCTATATACTTAATTATTTATTCATTTATTCTGCAGTTATTTACTGAGTACCTCCTGGCAAGCACTGTTTTAGGCCCTACGGTTAAAATGGCAAATAAGGCAGACAAGGCCCCTTGTCCTATTTTCTTAGAGCTTAACATTCTTGTTTTGGAGAGGGAAAGAGAAGCAACAGGGGGAGGAAAAAAGAATATGAACCAATAAACAAAAAATGATCACATAGTCATCCATGTTATTCAAGGAACTTAAAGTGATAGTAACTGGTGGCCTTTTTATTTTGGCTGCTCTGAGACATCTGTGACGTAGTGGCATTTAAACTAAGATCTGTCCAAAAGAAGGAGCTAACTACTAGAAGGTCCAGGCACAGCTAGTTCCCCACCCTTGAGGGAAAAAGCTTGGTGTGTTTGAGAAATAAAAAGAAAGTCTCTGTGGCTGGGGCTTAGCAGGCAAGCAGGGAAATAATAGAAGATAAGGTTGGAGAAATAGCTGGAGCCACATTTTCATGTAGAGTTTTGTAAACTAGGGTAGGGAATTTTCATTTTTTTCTGAGTATGATAGTGAGCTACTAGAGAGTGCTAAGCAGGACACAGACCTGACCTAATTTAAATTTTTAAACAATTATTTTGATGGTTATGTGGAGAATTTATTGGCAAGGTCAGTAGTGGAAATAGGAGGCCTGTTAGACTAGGTCAAGAAAGAAATTGATAGGCCAGGTGAGGTGGCTCACGCCTATAATCCCAGCACTTTGGGAGGCCGAGGTGGGTGGATCCCGAGGTCAAGAAATCGAGACCATCCTGGTCAACAAGGTGAAACCCTGTCTCTACTAAAAATACAAAACAATTAGCTGGGCATGGTGGTACACGCCTGTAGTCCCAGCTACTCGGGCAGTTGAGGCAGGAGAATTGCTTGAATCCAGGAGGCGGAGGTTGCGCTGAGCTGAGATCACACCATTGCACTCCAGCTTGGGTAACAAGAGTGAAACTCCGTCTCAAAAAAAAAAAAAATTGTTGGGCGGGTGCAGTGGCTCACACCTGTAATCCTAGTACTTTGGGAGGTCGAGGTGGGTGGATCACCTGAGGTCAGGAGTTCAAGACCAGCCTAGCTATCAGGGTGAAACCCCATCTTTTAAAAAAAAAAGAAAAGAAAAGAAAAGAAAAAAGAAATTGATTTGACTAAGGTGATTGTAGTGAAGATGGAAAGCATTGGACAGATTTAGAACATTTGGGCTATAGAATCAACAGCACTTGTTATCAATTGAATGTTAGGTGTGAAGATAGTAGAAAACTCTGGGATGAGCCTGGGTAACATAGTGAGACCCTGTCTACAAAAAAAAATATTTTTAGCCAGGCATGGTGGTATGCACCTATATAGTCCTAGCTACTTGGGAGGCCAAGGTGGGAGGATCGGTTGATCCCATCAGTTAAAGGCTGCATCAAGCTATGTTTGTGCCACTGGACTCCACCCTGGGCAACAGAGTGAGACCTTGTCTCCCAAAAAAAAAAAAAAGAAACTCTTGGATGATGTATTCCATTATAGAGTAACCAGGTTCAATTTTCAGTCTGATTATGTCAGGCAAAATTGGGACACATAAGACACCAATAAATATATTTTGACCAAATGAATAAATTCACTTTAATAAATGTTTCTCTCCTGTACACATCTAAGCTGCTAAAGTACAAGCGCATGCTCATTCCTTTAATATTAGGGAATCTGGTTCCTAAGAATTTGAGGTTTATGTCACAAACACATCAGCTATGAATAGTAAGTAGACCATTCCACTGAAATTTTTTGTTTTTTTTTTTTTTTTTTTTTGAGACAGAGTTTCGCTCTTGTTACCCAGACTGGAGTGCAAATGGCACGATCTCAGCTCACCGCAACCTCCACCTCCTGGGTTCAAGCAATTCTCCTGCCTCAGCCTCCCGAGTAGCTGGGACTACAGGCGCACACCACCATGCCCAGCTAATTTTTGTATTTTTAGTAGAGACGGGGTTTCACCTTGGTGACCAGGATGATCTTGATCTCGTGATCCACCCGCCTCGGCCTCCCAAAGTGCTGGGATTATAGGCGTGAGCCACCGCGCCTGGCCGGGTCCATTGAAGTATTTCAAGCCAACAGAGTAGACTGAATGAAAAAGAAAAATTTGCCTGCCACAGTTGCAAAAGTTCTGTAAGAATCGCATATTTTATTTTTAAATTTCATGCGGATTTTGCATTTTATGCCCATGTTTATGTTAAAATATTTTAAGTTACTGATTTAAATGTTTTAAGTCAATGATTAAGTTGTTCAGCTCTTTCCCCTAAAATTGGTCAAATTGAAGCTCTAGGATGATGCCTTGTGATTAACCTGTGTTTATTTCTTGGACTTTGTTTGTTGCTATCTGCTGGCACATGGGCATGTGTCCATTTAGAGAAGCATAGATGCATCTGTGAGCATTTGTAGTTTGGTATAACTTGAAATAGTAGTGAGGGAGTGAGGAGGGCAATTGCATTTAGAAACAACTGATTTTATAATCTGCACTTACTTTGTAATGTTTTAAAAAACGTACCTGAATGAGGCTGTTTCTTTCTTTGTATTTTTAAGGAACTCTTAGTGAATAACTAGAAAAAAATGAGTAAAGATCACAATTCTGGAATAATATGTTTTCAGTAAAATGGATTTGTCAGGAGTACTACTTACTTCAATAGCCAACAGGCATATTTTCCCAGAAGTTTTGAGAATTGCTGTAGACCATATAAAATTCTTAAGACTCTAATATATATTTTAATCCCATAAAAGATACACTTGTACATCTATAAAATAGACAATTATTGTTAGTATCTATTGTAAATTAGTATTTTTAAGCATTTCCTTCATTAAAAATCCAGATTGAGGCCGGGTGTGGTGGCTCATGCCTGTAATCCAAGCACTTTGGAGGCCAAGGTGAGTGGATCACCTGAGGTCGGGAGTTCAAGAGCAGCCTGACCAACATGGTGAAACTTCGTCTTAAAAAAAAAAAAAAAATCCAGATTGAGTCCAGGTGAGGTAGCTAATGGCTATAATCCCAGCACTTTCGGAGGCCTATACAGAGGATCACTGGAGCCTAGGAGTTGGAGGCTAGCCTGGGCAACATAATGAGACCTCATCTCTACAAATTTATTTTATTTATTTATTTATTTTTTTGAGATGGAGCTTCACTCTTGTTGCCAGCTGGAGTGCAATGGTGCTGTCTTGACTCAGCGTAGCCTCTGCCTCCTGGGTTCAAGCGATTCTCCTGCCTCAGCCTGCCAAGTAGCTGGGATTATAGGCATGCGCCACCACGCCTGGCTAATTTTGTGGTTTTTTTTTTTTTTTTTAGTAGATACGGAGTTTTACCATGTGGGTCAGGCTGCTCTCAAACTCCTGACCTCAGGTGATCCACCTGCTTCAACCTCCCAAAGTGCTGGGATTACAGGCATAAGCAATTTTTTTTTTTTTAATTAGCCAGGCATCATGGCAGGCACCTGTGGTTCCAGCTACCTGAGCCCAGGAGGTCCAGGCTGCAGTGAGTCATGATTACACCACCGTACTCCATCCTGGGTGACAGACAGTGAGACTTTGTCTCAAAAAAAAAAATCCAGGTTGAAACAACAGTAATACCACCAGTTAAAAGTTAGTTAATCTGGCCAGGTGTGGTGGCTCACACCTGTAATCCCAGTACTTTGGGAGGCCAAGGCAGGTGGATCACCTGAGGTCAGGAGTTCGAGACCAGCCTGGCCAACATGGTGAAACCCGTCTCTACTAAAAAATACAAAAAAATTAGCCAAGCATGGTGGCAGGTGCCTGTAATTCCAGCTACTCGGTAGGCTGAGGTAGGAAAATTACTTGAACCTGGCAGCAGAGGTTACAGTGAGCTGAGATCATGCCTTTGCACTCCAGTGTGGGCAAAAAGAGCAAAACTCCATCTCAAAAAAAAAAAAAAAAAAGAAAAGAATAAAAAGTTAGTTAATCTACCTGGAAATTGCCTTTAAGATAGTTTAATAAATATCCCCAGTACTTTATTAGAACTTTAAAAGCTCTTAAAATTAATTCAACCTGGAAATTTACGGTAGATTACGTAACAGTGATCTAGAACAGGGATTGGCAAACTTTTTCTCTAAAAGGCCAAATAGTAAATATTTTAGGCTTTGCAGACTACTCTGTTCTTAGAGCGCAAAAGTAGCCATAAACAGCATGTGAACAAATAAACATGACTTTGTCCAATAAAACTTTATTTACAGAAACAGGCAATGGGCCACATTTGGCCTGTAAGCTCTAATTTACTGACCTTTGGACTAGAAAACTAGAATTTTTTAGGATTTTTATAAACAGGATGACAATTTAAAATTTGTCAGAGATGACAGCTTAGAAGAATAGAATGTAGAGCTAGTGAAAACTTTTAGAAATCAGAATAACTTGGAAATATCTTAAAAATACAGATACCCAGATCCTACCCCAGGTCTATGCTCTTTAAAATCCCCACAGATAGGCAGGCATGGTAGTGCATGCCTGTTGTCCCAGCTACTCAGGAGGCTCAGGCAGGAGGATGGCTTGAGCCCAAGAGTTCAAGGATGCAGTGAGCTATAATCACACCACTACACTCCAGTCTGGGCGACAGAGCAAGACCTCATCTCTTAAAATAATTTTTTTTTAAGGCCATAGATGATTCTAATGTGCTTCCCTGGCTAGAACCACTGTTTATCTGGTCCATACCGCTCAGTTTACGGATGATGAAGCTGAAACCCAGAGGTTAAGTGACTTTTTCAGAGTCAAACAACTGGTTAATTGTAGCTCTGAACTGAATCCCAGGTCTGACTCCCAAACTAATGCTTTTTCTACGGAACCATCAGCTTCTTCCTTTGTATCAGCAGGCCATCAGAATGGTCCCTATTGAATTGTGAATTTTCCTTTTAAGTTGGTTTTTATTACTTTTTATTTAATCACCTTGCTTTTTATAAAAAATAAGTAATATGCATTTTAAGGATTTTAAGATTAATATGAAGAAGTAATTATTAAAATTAAACCTTAATTAAGGAAGTGTACTACACTTATAAATTCAGTATTAGCTTCATATAGTTACAGAAGTTGGAAGATATAATAAACTAACCCCTGTAATTACAGGGTTTGTGTATACTGACAACACATTAACATCATTGCTTCACTCAGATTGAGAGAACAATTTTCCCTGGAGTTAGCATTTACTCTCCTTATGCCAAAGATAAAGCACAAGAGCAGAGTCATGCCATGGCTAGTTCCATCTTTGATGACTTTGTGGCTTTATATTAAGAGACAAGTGCTTTATTTCAAGAAATCTTAGGTCCATTATTGCCACCCCAGTTTAGGGAACAGGGAAAGAAACTAACTTGTTTTGAGAGCCTACTGTATATCAGACAACGTGCTGAGTCTTTTTATTCATGTTTTTAATTCATGTAACAACCTGTGACCATGTTATTATTACCTCATCTTATAGATGAGGAAGATGAGGCCCGGAAAGAGGATGAATGACTTGCCCAGGGTCACTTAAATAGTAAGTGGCAAAGTCAGAGCCTAGACCTAAGACTTCCTAGTCCCAAAACATAGGACTATAATATGTTTGGTAAGATTTTACAAATGGAACTATGAGGAGGTCATTGTCTCCCCAGTTCACTCACCTTCCTGGCTGTTCTCCTAGTACACAGCTCTTTTAACTCTGAACACAATAGTAGCAACAAAGGAAAACAGGCAAAGCACAAAACCAAAGAATAAGGATGTTGCAGAGAATACAAAAATCTTAAGTGGCCTCTTTTCTTTTTTCCCCTAACCTGTATTTTCTGACTCTCCTTTAAAAATGCTTCATTCATCTGTCAAACATTTATTATACTTCAGATATGTCATGTGCCATGCTCATTACATAGAAAAAAAATTCCTAAATAATTATAGATGGCTCATGGATTTTTGCTAGGTCCCCTTCCGTCTCCTTTTCTTTCACCCCATTATCAATGTTATTGTCATCCTCCTATTCACCCCTGAAACCCTCAGACCATTTCTTAATTTTTTTTTTTTTTCTGAGGAGTCTTGCTCTATCCCCCAGGCTGGAGGGCAGTGTTGCAATCTTGGCTCACTGCAACTTCCGCCTCCTGTCCTCATAATTCTTTTTTATCCACCCTCCTCTGATCACTTATTGAGCCTTATTGATTCTCTGTCTACAATATCAATTCCTCTGCATTTCTCCTGCTTTAACTCATTACCTCCTACCTTTATTGCAATAAAAATTGCAAGTTGGGCTGGGCACAGTGACTCATGCCTGTAATCCCAGCACTTTGAGAGGCTGAAGCAAGTGGATCACCTGAGGTCAGGAGTTTGAGACCAGCCTGGCCAATATAGAGAAACCTTGTCTCTACTAAAAATAGAAAAATCAGCCAGGGTGGCAGACAACGGTAATCCCAGCTACTCAGGAGGCTGAGACAGTAGAATAGCTTGAACCCCGGAGGCAGAGGTTGCAGTGAGCTGAGATCATGCCACTGCACTCCAGCCTGGGCAACAGAGTGAGACTCCACCTCAAAAGAAAAAATCTAATTGATTCTCTGCTTTTAATTTTTTCTCTTACCAATTAGTTCTATATATTAAGGCTGAATTATTTTCTTCCCAAAGCATTGGCCTGGACATTAATGGCTCCCCACTTCCTCAGTATAAATTTCAGACTCCTTCGCTGGAATTCAGTCTGTCACCCCTTAGCTTGTAATAATCCTAATCCTTGCCTACACCCCTACTACTCCCACTTCATTCTAGCCACACAAGACTATTCAGGATTCTCTCCACATTTGAAAGCACTTTCCTTGCTTCTCTGTCTTCCTCATGCATCCAGCTCCACCTGCCCTTCAAAAGCGCACTTTTATGCCACTTTTCTCAAAGGCATGCCTGATCTGAGCACTCATTCCTTTTCACCCTGTTAGCCAGGAATGATTATTCTCTCTTGTGAATTCCCATACGTTCTGTTTGTGCCTCTTGCGGATTTCTTATCTCATTGACTACAAGCCACCATATACATCTTTGTATCTCCCACAGCACCTAATATTAGGTGCTCAGTAGGTATTTATTGACTGAAAGAATTGTGTATGTGGTAAGTGTTCATTATAACAAAATAGGCTTAAGCTCAGTAAGGGTAGAAACTATCTCATTCTCACTCTGTAATACTAGCTCCTGGCACAAAGGAGAACACTCAGTAAACATTTGTTAAATGAAATATATCACAGTTATCAGTCATTGGCATATAAATTTCCTGATGCCATAATAGATATCTAGAAATACTTAATTTTTAATTTGTTTTTGGTTTTTTTTTTTTTTTAAGAGGGCGTCTTTGTCACCCAGGCTGGAGTGCAGTGGTGCTATCTAGGCTCACTGCAACCTCTGCCTCCCAAATTCAAGCATTTCTTGTGCCTCAGTCTCCTTAGCAACTGGGACTACAAGCACCACCACCATGCTTCCTAACTTTTTATATTTTAGTAGCAACGGGGTTTCACCACGTTGCCTGGGCTGGTCTTGAACTCCTGAACTCAGGCAGTCTGCCTGCTCGGCCTTATGTTGTATTTTTTAATTCTACTTACATATGTTTCTTTATTTTATATTGACAAATACCACATGATAAAGATCATGTATTCATATTCTCACTTTAAGCTGGGCATAGTGCTCACACCAATAATCCCAGCATTTTGTGGGGCAGAGGCAGTAGGATCACTTGAGCTCAGGAGCCTGGGCAACAGAGTGAGACCCTGTCTCTACAAAAATTTAAAATTTAGCCAGGCATGGTGGTACGCACCTGCAGTCCTAGCTACTCTGGAGGCAGAAGCAGGAAACGGGCTTGAACCTAGGAATTTGAGGCTGCACTGAGCTATGATTGTGCCACTGTGCTCCAGCCTGAGCAATAGACCAAGACCCTGTCTTTAAGATAATAATAAAAAAATATTGCCATTTGGCCCAAAACACCATCTTCCAGTAATTCGCCAAAATGACTAACACAAAGGGAAAGAAGAGAGGCATCCAATATATGTTCTCTAGGCCTTGTAGAAAACATGGAGTTGTCCTTTGGCCACATACATGCAAAGCTATAAGAAATGTGATATTGTAGACATCAAGGGAGTGGGTACTGTTCAAAAAGGAATACCCCACAGTGTTACCATGGCAAAACTGGAAGAGTTTACAGTGATACCCAGCATGCTGTTGGCATTGTTGTAAACAAACAAGGGCAAGATTCTTGCCAAGAGAATACTTGTGCTTATCAAGTGCATTAAGCACTCTAAGAACAGAGATTGCTTCCTGAAATGCATGAAGGAAAATGATAAGAAAAAGAAGGAAGCCCAAGAGAAAGGTGCCTGGGTTCACCTGAAGTGCCAGCCTGCTCCACTCAGAGAAGTACACTTTAGGAGAACCAATGGGAAGGAGCCTGGGCTACTGAATTCATGACATAGTAGGTGTTTTTAAGAAAAGAAAAAAAAAAACCCTCTAGACTATACAAAAAGAATTCTCACTCTACAGAAAATGAAAGTGAGAGTTAAGGAAATTTAGTAATTTGTTTATGATCATATAAACAGTGAGTAACAGAACTGAGTCTAAAATTCAAGTCTTCAAATGTGAAGTTTAGAGTTATTTTTCTTGGCCAAGGGTGTGTTTGGTTAAAGGCTAGTTGAGTTCTATTTGCATTAGAATTTTTGGAGTTAAACTCCCAGCCTGTGGACACTCCCTTCAAGGTGAGAGATGACTGACTGTTGAGGCAATCTTCCTGTAGGCTTCTTTCCCTAGTTGGGTTGCGGTTGAAGAGTGGTATGATTTCAGCTGGCAGTGCAGAGAGTAGGTCTCTGGGTATTTGCCAAGCTATATGACCTGGCACTCACAACTATGCAGTGTTTATTGAAGACATGGGAGAGAGATGCTCTAGCCAGGGAGCAGTCATTCTGCCTTCATAATCATAAACTCTTACATCATGTCACATCCACAAGCTGATTACCTCGCCTCTGCCAAATTGCTTTCACTTGATTATCTATGCCCATTTGCCATCAGGCTAGATATTAAATATTATAGGAAACAATCCTATCTAACTTGCATCTGTTGTAAGGATATTGTGAGGCACTATTCGTTACAATGCACCATGTTTTTTATGAAAATCTCTTGAGAAAAAACTATCAGACCATAATACAAAGAATTATTTTGCCTCTCCTGAGCAATTGCTTTGTTTTTATCTTATGGACATTGTGAATGTTTAACTTAACTGTCGCTGGTTAGCTGCCAAAAAGCTTAGGGCCAAATTTGTGGCCCACCCATAACAAATGTGCTCTATGCCTCATTAACTTCATTCTTGGCTCCAGTTTATGTCTCTCCTCTAGTTATTCTTAAGAAAATCCTAATTCATGCCATCTTATTATATTTATATTTTTTTCTTTTTTCTTATAAGCAGCCTTATGTTGTTGCTGAAGTCGTCAGATTATGACATACTATGTCTACGTAAAACTGTGTTGGATACCTCTTCATTTACTTTAGCTTTTTTTTCTTGAGGGGTGTATTGATTTTTCATATAGATTTTGCAGTGTCTCGTTACATGAAAATGGTTATATCATAAAATTATTTCTTAATAGTGTAGTCAAGTGGTAAAATAAGTGGTCTAATGGCCAGAATTGATTAAATTGCCAAGCTGTATGACCTGGCTCTCACAACTATGCAGTGTTTATTGAAGACATGGGAAAGGGCTGTTGTAGCCAGGTAACACTCATTCCGCCTTTATAATTATAAACTCTTACATCAAGTCACATCAACAAGCTGATTACCTAGCGTCTGCCAAATTGCTTTCACTTGATTGATCTATGCCCATGTCATAGATCTAGTCTATGTCTAGATGTCATAACTCTAGTCTTGTCTTTTTACAACATTATCACTGTTTTCTTATAATATGCTTTGTTTCGCACTCTTAATCTGCATGCAACAGTTTATTGCTGTGTGATTTTCAGAAATAGTGCCATGCTGCCAGGTCAGTGCATAACAGTTAACTCTCTTAGGCTCAGATATTCTGCACCCATCAGAGTTGTCTCACTTTGGGTAGTTACAAGCATATTAATCTCATTACACAACTTGTCTCTTAAGTTAGTCATTCTGTTATTTAGATAAGATAATGTGAATGGATATTTGTTTTCAAACCTCATCTCCTTTGATTGGTTTGGAGCTCTATCTGGATTTTCTGATTATTTTATTAATATCATCTAATTGATAAATATTATTATACAACTTTTTAAACTCTTCTAGTACTTTCAAGTAAAATTATTTGGCCCTCTCTACAACTCTCGTGGTATGTAAGGTGGATATGCCTTTTTTAGAGATGACGTATAAAATCTTTTAATCATTTTGTATGCCACCTGTAAAAAAGGCATATACTTGTTTGCAAAAACAAGGACAAAGTCATTTAAATGATGGCTCAAGATGATACCACCAAATCATTGGTAAAGCTAGGGTTAGACCCAGGTTTCCAGAATCTTATCCCATGCTACCTTTTAAAAGAAGTCCTAGCTTATATTGTAAACGTTACATCATCTTGCTCATACCCCTTGAGGCTAAAGTTCTGAAAAAGGCAAACCCATGTTATATCATTCATGCTCATGGCAGGACAGAATCAGGAATGAATTTCTTTTGTAGTAGTCTCATGATTTTCTGTTTTTAAAATTACAGTTCCTTTTAATTAAAACCCTAATCAGCATCACGTTTCATTATGGAAGGAGGAAGCAATATTTTATCTTATCTTTTGAAAATTAATGTTGAAATGGAAACTGTTTCCCTTGGTAATTAGTAATTTTTTTCTTTAGAGTCTTTGAATTCATCTTTAAGATAAAAATAATTTGTGCTCACTGCAACCTCCACCTCCCGGGAAAAATAATAATAATAATTTGTTATCATTATGCATATTCATTAAAGAGCCAAATAATATAGTTAATGCTATGGCGTTTGGTACAACACTAGCTTTAATTTTAACCAATCTCTGCACTTAAAGAGGATATTTAAAATTCATGCTTACTGTGTACATGGCAAATTTCCTGTTTTTATTCTAACTGTTTACATGTAGCACATAAGCTGGAATTTCTTACAGTTACAGTTGACCCTTGAACAACTGTAACTAAGAAATTACAGGGGCTAGGAGTGCCAACCCCCTATGCTGTGAAAAATCTAGGTATAACTTTTTTTTTAAAGACAGGGTTTCACCATGTCGGTCAGGCTGGTCTTGAACTCCCGACCTCAGGTGATCCACCCAACTTGGCCTCCAAAGTGCTTGGATTATAGGCGTGAGCCACTACGCTCAGCCTAACTTTTTTTTTTTTTTTTTTTTTTGAAATAGAGTCTTGCTCTGTCACCCAGGCTGGAGTACAGTAGCACAATCTCAGCTCACTAAAACCTCCACCTCCTGGGTTTTTTAAGCATTCTCCCACCTCAGCCTCTTGAGTAGCTGAGATTACAGGCATGCCCCACCACACCTGGTTAATTTTTGTATTTTTAGTAGAGACAGGGTTTCACCATGTTGGCCAGGCTGGTCTCAAACTCTTGACCTCAAGTGATCCACCCACCTTGGCCTCCCAAGTGCTGTGATTTCCGGCATGGACCACCATACCCAGCCTAGGTGTAAGTTCTGACTCCCTAAAAACTTAACTATTCGTAGCCTCCTGTTGACCAGAAGCCTTACCAATAATGTAGTCAATAAATGCATGTTTTGTGAAAGGTATTATATACTGCATTCTTACAATAAAGTAAGCTACGGAAAAATCTTAAGAAAATCATAAAGAAAAGAAAATATATTGACTATTCATTAAGTGGAAATGAATCATCATAAAGGTCTATATCCTCCTCATCTTCATGTTGAGTAGGCTGAAGAGGAGAAGGAAGAGGAACAATTGGTCTTGCTGTCTCAGGGGTGGCAGAGACGGAAGAAAATCCATGTTTAAGTAGATCTGCACAAATCAAACCCACATCGTCCAGGGGTCAACTATGTATTTCTTTACCACAACCATATAAAAGTAATTACTATTTTCTAGCCCCATTTTACAGCCGGGTATTATATTAGACAGTAATATTGTCTTCTGCCTCTCCTTCAGCTTCTGGAATTTCTGAGCAGCCCCGGCCAGTACAAGATGGACCCCGTAGTCTTGAGTTACATGGACAGTCTACTGCGACAATCAGATGTCTCACTACTGGATCCGCCATGCTGGCTCAATGACCGTATTATTGGATTTGCCTTTGAGTACTTTGCCAACAGTCAGTTTCATGACTGCTCTGATCATGTCAGTTTCATTAGTCCCGAAGTCACTCAGTTCATCAAGTGCACTAGCAATCCAGCAGAGATGTCCCTGTTTCTTGAACCACTGGACCTCCCCCACAAGAGAGTTGTATTTTTAGCCATCAATGATAACTCCAACCAGGCAGCTGGAGGAACCCACTGGAGTTTATTGGTCTACCTCCAAGATAAAAATAGCTTTTTTCATTATGATTCCCATAGCAGGAGTAACTCAATTCATGCAAAGCAGGTGGCAGAGAAACTGGAGGCTTTCTTAGGCAGAAAAGAAAACAAACTGGCCTTTGTGGAAGAGAAAGCCCCTGCCCAACAAAATAGCTATGACTGTGGGATGTATGTGATATGTAACACTGAGGCCTTGTGTCAGAACTTCTTTAGGCAACAGACAGAATCACTGCTGCAGCTACTCACCCCTGCTTACATCACGAAGAAAAGGGGAGAATGGAAAGATCTCATTACCACACTTGCTAAAAAGTAGCTATTGAAATATATTTGTGACTTTTGAAGGCTCCTCTTTCTGCCCTTACCCATTTGTTGGATGGCTGCAATCTCAGTGCCTGGGGGAAGATGCCTGGTAGAGGAAAGTTTAATACTCTTTTTCCTGAAAGAATATTATCCTGTGTTATCCCCATGGAAAGTTTCACTTTAACCCTAACTTGAGAGCAATATGTTCTGTGAAAATATCTTGAAATTGTACACCAAAACTTTACAGCCAACTTATTTGGACATTTATTACACATGAGGTTCAAGTAAGACTTTTCTTATTGGCATAAAATTAATATCCTTTGGTCTCCCTTATCCACATTGGCTTATATTGAAGGAAAAGCAGTGATCTGTAAAACAAATCAAGAATATATTAAATCTAGAAGAATGCAAGGAAGAAAACTATAAAACAGAACCAAAAACTTGTTGCACAGCCTACATGATTAAGAGATCAACTGGCTGGAGCAGATCAAGGCCTAACTTCATTCTAAGACCTAAATATTATGAGACTGAGCTATTCAATTTTATGTGATAATCTTGTCCATTCACCATGCACAGGCTTTCCAGCTATCTGCATAATGTTTGCAAATATTTGATAAAGATGATGTTAGCCCATCTTCCTCCATCTGATTGCTGGAATGCTTGAAGAAAGGGGAAATCTTGAGTAACTTCATTAAAATTAATGTCTGTGGTGGACTTCTCAGTTTGCTGATGATTGGGTAGACTTGCTACTCTGGATTAATAACTGCTTTTCTCTGCCTTGTCTATTAGCCATGCGCATACTTCTTTCTTTTATCCAAAGTTCTTTGATTCTAAAACTCATATAACTCAAGGTTACCTGTTATTTCAGGTAAATGTCCTTGCTTTTTGATAGCTATGGGTTTTGCTCTCTATCCTTAATCCTGGCAGAATTGTTTTTAGTTATGTCATGGTAATTTCAGGATGATTTTTGCATCTGAAACTTACAGACTTAGAGTTGGTTTGTTTTTTAAATATAAAGGAAGAAAAGTGACATTTCTCAGCCCTTTTACTTAATTTAAAATGCAGACAATGTAATTTTTTTAAATGTGGAACCAAGAGAAAAGGAAATGCTATCTCTCCAAAAGCACTGATATGTTTCAATGTTTCAAATAGTAAACAACCAGATGATATGTTGGGTATATACGTTAATTCTGTTCCTAATGAGAATTAGATTGCAAGGCATATTAGACTTGAAAACCAAAGATTAGCTTCAGCTATGAAACTTATTTCAGCTACCTCTCCAGCCTAACCCTGTCCTCAGCCCACATGGCCCAAAATAACCTCACCACTCAGTGACCACAGAGAAAGTAACTTGGTTCCTTTTAGCCAAGAAGGGAAAACAGAGTAAGTGTAAATAAGTGCAGGTTACATAGCAGGCCTGAGTGAGCAGGAGTTGAAACTAAAAGTCAAAGAGAAAGCTATCAAAAAAAGTTTCCATTTCAAGTCGGTACATTTTGGATAAAAACCAGTCCTAATGGAAGATGGGGCTAGGAAAAAGATTAGGAATTGGCAGTCATCCATAGAGGTGAAATACAGAGGGAGGGACAGCAAGAGAAGTGACAAAGGTCGCTGATAGGCCACAAGTGTAGATAAAGATAAGAAAACAATGTTATTTCAGTGACTGTTGACTTAGGCAGTCAATCAATAGACTATTAAAGTCAAATCTTCTCTGGGAAAAGTTATCTTCCTGACAATGCAAAGTATGTTTATTTAAATATCAGAGTATCTCCAATTTGAGAGTTAAAGCGTGTGAGAGCAATCTTTCCTAACTCCCTCAGATTCATTTCATAAATAAATTATTTTTTTAATAAATTATTTTTTTAACTAGTCTTTTAAATATATATAGGAAAAATACATATATATACACATGTATAGACATATATATACATATACATGTATGTATGTGTATACATATATATTAAATCTAGGGTCACCTTTTCTAAATGCATTAGTCAGATTGGACTGAGCCACAGATTAGTGTCCTCCTACGAAATTTTGAGTATGTCATTTGTAAATGTTAGCATTATAAATGACAGGAGAATGTAAGAATTGTATTGCACTGATGCTTTAGTACCCAATAAGTTACACGCCTGCTTGACCACAAACCATTCATGTTACATGACACAAAATAGGAAAAAAATCTTTTGCTGATATTGCATTCCCTTCTCTCTTAAAGTATCTATTCTGCAAAAGGGATCCATTCTGCAAAATTAATCAAAATATTCAAAAGGAAAGCAGGTTTTTCAAAGCCAGGTTAAGCAATTATCAAACTGAACTAACCTGTTTTTAGATATCCTGTTGTATTGCCCAGTAAGTATACTTACACTTGTCCAACCCGTGTCTTTCAATATGGAATTCAGAAAGGTTAATATATGTAAACGCAGCTATAAGGGTTGTAAAAAATATAACTATCAGTGGGTTTCCTGTGTAGTAGTGTTTAAAACACAAATATTTCAACCATTTGGTGAGGTGTATGTTGAAGTTCACAAGCACTGGTCCCAACTAGATTAGATAAAGTGGATTATATTTCTGATATGTACCTTATGATTTTGACTATACTATAATTCTATATCCATATTGACCATATGGTTTAATAACACAGTTTATTGAAATGACAAAGTATTTCTCAGTTACATGGGGTAGGCCAGACGTGGTGGCTCACACCTGTAATCCTAGGACTTCGGGAAGCCAAGGCAGGTGGATCACCTGAGGTCAGGAGTTCGAGACCAACCTGTCCAACATGGCAAAATCCCATCTCTACTAAAAATATATACATTAGCCCGGCATAGCCAGGCACGGTGGCTAACACCTGTAATCCCGGCACTTTGGGAGGCCAAGGTGGGCAGATCACCTGAGGTCAGGAGTTCAAGATTCAGCCCAGCCTAGCCAACATGGCAAAGCCTGGTCTCCACTAAAAATACAAAAATTAGCCAGGTGTGTTGGCGGGTGCCCATAATCCCAGCTACTCAGGAGACAGGCAGGAGAATTGCTTGAACCCGGGAGACAGAGGTTGCAGTGAGCTGAGATCGCACCACTGCACTCCAGCCTGGGCAACAGAGCAAGACTCTATTTCAAAAAAAGAAAATACTTAACAGAAATGTATATTCTATAATGTTAAAACATGAATGTCAAATCCAGGCTCTGTCAGTGAGATTCGGTAGTTTCATCTACAAAATGAAGACAGTAGTTTGTTTAGGCAGGTATTATAAGGTTAAATATCATATGTAAAGTACATAGTAAATATCACATGTAAAGTACACAGTAGGCACTAAAACCTTATTTTCCTTCTGTCCTACTACTCAGTTCCATTTTAAGACTAATAAGTTTGAAAACCTAGTTTTACATTGCTATGCAGCTAAACAGCTATGTAAAAAATGGCTGATAATTACTGTTATGTACAGAAGAGAAATTTATTCAAGGATTGTAAAAAGCAACAACTAACCTTTCTATCACTCTGTAATGTGCAGGGTGCTTTATGCACACATTATGCAAGTGCCTTGCATATTATATTTATATGCATCATATATATATATCACCATATATATAAAGTAGCTTGTACATTTTTGAGGTTCTATAAAAATACATAATTTGATTAATTCTTACGTTCTCATGTTTCAACAGGTACTGTTATTCCCATTTTATAAATAAAAAACTCAGAAGCTCAGTCACATGGCCTCTATCTCATCTCACACTTTTTCCACCTATTCCTTTCTCCCTGTCCTAGAAAATGGGAGGAACTCCACACCTGAACATTTTATTTATTTTTTATTGCATTTTAGGTTTTGAGGTACCTGTGAGGAACATGCAAGATTGCTGCATAGGTACACACATGGCAGTGTAATGTGCTGCCTTCCTCCCCATCACCTATATCTGGCATTTCTCCCCATGCTATCTCTCCCCAACTCCCCACCCCCTGCTGTCCCTCCCCTATTTCCCCCGACAGACCTCATTATGTGATGCTCCCCTCCCTATGTCCATGTGTTCTCATTGTTCAGCACCCACCTATCAGTGAGAACATGTGGTGTTTGATTTTCTGTTCTTGTGTCAGTTTGCTGAGAATGATGGTTTCCAGGTTCATCCATGTCACTACAAAGGACATGAACTCATCGTTTTTTATGCCTGCATAGTATTCCATGGTGTATATGTGCCACATTTTCCCTGTCTAGTCTATCATCGGTGGGCATTTGAGTGGTTCCAGGTCTTTGTTATTGTAAACAGTGCTGCAATGAACATTTGTGTGCATGTGTCCTTATAGTAGAAAGAATTATAATCCTTTGGATATATACCCAGTAATGGGATTGCTGGGTCAAATGGAATTTCTATTTCTAGGTCCTTGAGGAATCGCCACACTGTCTTCCACAATGGTTGAACTAATTCACACTCCCACCAACAGTGTAAAAGTGTTCCTATTTCTCCACATCCTCTCCAGCATCTGTTGTCTCCAGATTTTTTAATGATCGCCATTCTAACTGGCATGAGATGGTATCTCAATGTAGTTTTGATTTGCATTTCTCTAATGATCAGTGATGATAAGCACTTTTTCATATGTTTGTTGGCCTCATGTATGTCTTCTTTTGAAAAGCATCTGATATCCTTCGCCCACTTTTGAATGAGCTTGTTTTTTTCTTATAAATCTCTTTTAGTTCTTTGTAGATTCTAGATATCAGCCCTTTGTCAGATGGGTAGATTGCAAAATTTTTTCCCATTCTGTTGGTTGCCAATTCACTTTAATGACTGTTTCTTTTACTGTGCAGAAGCTGTGGAGTTTGATTAGGTCCCATTTGTCTATTTTGGCTTTTGTTGCCAATGCTTTTGGTGTTTTGGTCATCCATGCCTATGCCTATGTCCTGAATGGTTTTGGCTAGATTTTCTTCTAGGGTTTTTATGATGTTAGGTCTTATGTTTAAGTCTTTAATCCATCTGGAGTTAATTTTAGTGTAAGGTGTCAGGAAGGGGTCCAGTTTCTGCTTTCTGCACATGGCTAGCCAGTTTTCCCAACACCATGTATTAAACAGGGAATCCTTGCCCCATTGCTTGTTTTTGTCAGGTTTGTCAAAGATCAAATGGTTGTAGATGTGTGGTGTTGCCTCTGATGGCTCTGTTCTGTTCCATTGGTCTAGATCTCTGTTTTGGTACCAGTACCATGCTGTTTTGATTACTGTAGCCTTGTAGTATACTTTGAAGTCTGGTAGTGTGATGCCTCCAGTTTTGTTCTTTTTGCTTAGAATTGACTTGGCTATGTGGGTTCTCTTTTGGTTTCATATGAAGTTTAAGGTGGTTTTTTTTTCCAGTTCTGTGAAGAAGGTCAATGGTAGCTTGCTAGGGATAGCACTGAATCTGTAAATTACTTTGGGCAGTATGGTCATTTTCACGATACTGATTCTTCCTAACCATGAGCATGAAATGTTTCTCCATCTGTTTGTGTCCTCTCTTATTTCCTTGAGCAGTGGTTTGCAGTTCTCCTTGAAGAGGTCCTTTACATTCCTTGTTAGTTGTTTTCCTAGGGATTTTATTCTCTTTGTAGCAATTGTGAATGACAGTTCATTCTTGATTTGGCTCTCTTTAAGTCTGTTATTGGTGTATAGGAATGCTTGTGATTTTTGCACATTGATTTTGTATCCTGAGACTTTGTTGAAGTTGCTTATCAGTTTCAGGAGATTTTGGGCTGAGACAATGGGGTCTTCTAAATATACAATCGTGTCGTCTGCAAATAGAGACAATTTGACTTCCTCCTTTCCTAATTGAATACCCTTTATTTCTTTTTCTTGCCTGATTGCTCTGGCTAGAACTTCCAATACTATATTGAATAGGAGTGGTGACAGGGCATCCTTGTCTAGTGCCAGATTTCAAAGGGAATGCTTCCAGTTTTTGCCCATTCAGTATGATATTGGCTGTTGGTTTGTCGTAAATAGCTTTTATTATTTTGAGATATGTTCCATCAAAACCTAGTTCATTGAGGGTTTTTAGCATAAAACGCTGTCGAATTTTGTCAAAGGCCTTCTCTGCATCAATTGAGATAATCGTGGTTTTTGTCTTTGGTTCAGTTTATGTGGGGAATTACATTTATAGACTTGCATATGTTGAACCAGCCTTGCATCCTTGGGAAGAAGCCTACTTGATCATGGTGGATAAGCTTTTCGATGTGCTGTTGCAATTGGTTTGCCAATATTTTATTGAAGATTTTTGCGTCTATGTTCATCATGGATATTGGCCTGAAGTTTTCTTTTCTTGCTGAATCTCTGCCAGGTTTTGGTATCAGGATGATGTTGGTCTCATAAAATGATTTGGGAAGGATTTCCTCTTTTTGGATTGTTTTGAATAGTTTCAGAAGGAATGGTACCAGCTCCTCTTTGTATGTCTGCTAGAATTTGACTGTGAACACATCTGGACCTGGGCTTTTTTTGGGTGGTAGGCTCTTAATTGCTGCCTCAATTTCTGCCCTTGTTATTAGTCCATTCAGGGTTTCGACTTCTACCTCATTTAGGCTTGGGAGGATGCAAGTGTTCAGGAATTTATCCATTTCTTCCAGGTTTACCAATTTATGTGCATAGAGTTGTTTGTAATAATCTCTGATGATGGTTTGTATTTCTGTGGAATCTGTGGGGATATCCCCTTTATCATTTTTTATTGCATCTATTTGATTAGTCTCTCTTTTCTTTTTTATTAATCTGGCTAGTGGTCCATTTATTTTATTGATCTTTTCGAAAAACCAGCTCCTGGATTTATTGATTTTTTTCAAAGGGTTTTTTTTGTGTCTCTTATCTCCTTCAGTTCTGCTCTGATCTTAGTTATTTCTTGTCTTCTGCTAGGTTTTGAGTTTTTTTGATCTTGCTTCTCTAGCTCTTTCAATTTTGACAATAGGGTGTCAATTTTAGATCTTTCCTTACTTCTCATGTGGGCATTTATTGCTATATATTTTCCTGTAGACACTGCTTTAAATGTGTCCCAGAGATTCTGGTATGTTGTGTCTTCATGCTCGTTGGTTTTGAAGAACATCTTTATTTCTGCCTTCATTTCATGGTTTATCCAGTCAACATTCAAGAGCCAGTTGTTCAGTTTCCATGAAGCTGTGCGGTTCTGAGTTAGTTTCTGAATTCTGAGCTCTAACTTGATTGCACTGTGGTCTGAGAGACTGTTTGTTATGATTTCCATTCTTTTGCATTTGCTGAAGAGTGATTTACTTCCAATTATGCGGCCAGTTTTACAGTAGGTGTGATGTGGTGCTGAGAAGAATGTATATTCTGTGGATTTGGGGTGGAGAGTTCTGTAAATATCTATTAGGTTTGCTTGGTCCAGGTCTGAGGTCAAGTTCTGGATATCCTTGTTAATTTTCTGTCTGGTTGATCTGTCTAATATTGGCAATGGGGTGTTAAAGTCTCCCACTGTTATTGTGTAGGAGTCTAAGTCTCTTCATAAGTCATTAAGAACTTGCTTTATGTATCTGGGTACTCCTGTATTGGGTACGTATATATTTAGGATCCGTAGCTCTTCTTGTTGCATTGATCCTTTTACCATTATGTAATGTCCTTCTTTGTCTCTTTCAATCTTTGTTGGTTTAAAGTCTATTTTATCAGAGACGAGAATTGCAACTCCTGCTTTTTTTTTTTTGCTCTCCATTTGCTTGGTAAATCTTCCTCCATCCCTTTATTTTGAGTCTTTGTGTATCCTTGCATGTGAGATGGGTTTCCTGGATACAGCACACTGGTGGGTTTTGGCTTTTTATCCAATTTGCCAGTCTGTGTCTTTTGATTGGGATATTTAGCCCATTTACATTTAGGGTCAATATTGTTATGTGTGAATTTGATCCTGCCATTTTGATGCTAGCTGGCTATTTTGCCCATTAGTTGATGCCGTTTCTTCATTGTGTTGATGCTCTTTACCATTTGATATGTTTTTGGAATGCCTGGTACCGGTTGTTCCTTTCTATGTTTAGTGCCTTTTTCAGAGCTCTTGTAAAACAGGCCTGGTGATGATGAAATCTCTGAGTAATTGCTTGTTCATAAAGGATTTTATTTCTCCTTCACTTATGAAGCTTAGTTTGGCTGGATATGAAATTCTGAGTTGAAAGTTCTTTTCTTTAAGGATGTTGAATATTGGCCCCCACTCTCTTCTGGCTGGTAGGGTTTCTGCTGAGAGATCTACTGTGAGTCTGATGGGCTTCCCTTTGTGGGTAACTCGACCTTTCTCTCTGGCTACCCTTAGCATTTTCTCCTTCATTCCACCCTGGTGAATCTGATGATTATGTGCCTTGGGGTTGCTCTTCTTGCGGAATATCTTTGTGGTGTTCTCTGTTCCTGGACTTGAAGATTGGCCTGCCTTTCTAGGTTGGGGAAGTTTTTCTGGATAATATCCTGAAGAGTATTTTCCAGCTTGGATTTATTCTCTCCATCACATTCAGGTACACCTATCAAATGTAGATTAGGTCTTTTCACATAGTCCCATATTTCTTGGAGATTTTATTCATTCCTTTTTACACTTTTTTCTCTAATCTTGCCTTCTCGTTTTATTTCATTGAGTCGATCTTCAACCTCTGATATCCTTTCTTCTGCTTGGTCAATTCAGCTGTTGTGTATGCTTCACAAAGTTCTTGTGTTGTGTTTTTCAGCTCCATCAATTCACTTATATTCCTCTCTAAGCTGTTTATTCTCATTAGCATTTGGTCAAATCTTTTTTCAAGGTTTTTAGTTTCTTTGCATTGGGTTAGAAAATGTTCTTTTAGCTCAAAGATGTTTCTTATTACCCACCTTCTGAAGCCTGATTTTGTCAATTCATCACACTCATTCTCCATCCAGGCTTGTTCCCTTGCTAGTGAGAAGTTATGATCCCTTGTAGGAGGAGAGGCATTCTGGTTTTGGGTGTTTTCATCCTTTTTGTGCTGGTGTCTTCCCATCTTTGTGGATTTATCCACCTGTTGTCTTTGTAGTTGTTGACTTTAAGATTGGGTCTCTGAGTGGACATCCAGTTTGTTGATGATGAAGTTATTTCTTTCTATTTCTTAGTTTTCTTTCTAACAGTCAGGCCCCTCTGCTGTAGGACTGCTGGAGGTCCACTCCAGACCTTTCTTGCCTGGAGCTCACCTGCAGCCACCACAGAACAGTAAGGGTTGCTGCCAGTTTCTTCTTCTGCTATCTTTGTCCCAGAAGGATACCTGCCAGATGTCAGTCTGAGCTCTCCTTTATGAGGTGACTCTTTGGATCTATGTGGGTCAGGGAGCTGCTTGAGGAGACAGTCTGTCCTTTATAGGAGCTCAAGTGCTGAGCTGTGAGCTCTGTTGTTCATCCAGAGCTGCTAGGCAGGTACGTTTAAGTTTGCTGCAGCAGAACTCAAACACCTTTTTTTTTCCCCAGGTCCTCTGTCCCCGGGAGTTAGGGCTTTATTTATAAGTTTCTGTCATGCTGCTGCCTTTTTTCAGGGCTGCCCTGCCCAGCGAGGAGGCAGCCTAGTCACAGTTGGCCTGCAGAGGCTTTGCTGAGCCGCCGTGGGCTCCCCCCAGCTGCTGTGTGAACTTCCCTGCAGTCCTGTTCATACGGGTGTAGTTAGAACTGCCTCGGCAATGGTGGCCCACCTCTGTAATGGTGGACTCTCTCTGTAATGGCAGGCTGCCTTGGCAATGACAGGCTACGTCTGTAGTGATGGACTGCCTCAGTAATGGCAGACGCCCTGCCCCATAGAGCTGGTCCGTCCTGGGTTCAGCTGTGCTTGCTGTGAAACACTCAGCCCAGAGCATTTCAGATTGCTGTTTTTTTGTGGGGATGGGACCAGCCAAGCCTGATCACCTGGCTCCCTGCCTCAGACCCCCTTTTTTTTTTTTTTCAGTTGAAAAGGCGTTGGGATCTGTGTGATTTCCCATGGGGCGACCCACTGCTCTGGCTGAAATAGCCGTGCTGAGATTCGTGATGCTTTTTTGCCTGAGAATCTCCTGGCCTGGCTCCCTGTGTCAGTCCCCTGTTTTATCAGCTGAATGGGTGACTCTGTCTCCCAGGAGCTCCAATCACCAGCTAAAATGGTACCCGGACCCATGTTGGCAACCCATGGGGCTCCTCCACCTGGGAATCTCCTGGTCTGTGGGCAATAAAAATCTGTCTGGAAATGCAGCGTCCACTCACCCTCCCCACTTTCGCTGGGAGTTGGCTGCAATCCTGAGCTGCTCCTAATCAGCCATCTTGGATCCGTCTCCCACACTTGAACATTTTAAATGTAATCTAGCCTCAATTTCTAAGTTTCATATATTCAACTGGTATGTTACAGAAACTAATAGTGAGAAATTGTCATCTGAATTAACTGCTAGGCAGCAGGACCTATATAATAAACTGCAAAGGGCTAATATCCGGAATCTATGAAGAACTTAAATTTTAAAAAATAACTGTGATCTCAGCTCACTGCAACCCCTGCCTCCTGGGTTCAAGCAATTCTCCCAGGTTCAAGTGATTCTCCTACCTCATTCTCCCAAGTAGCTGGGATTACAGGTGCACGCTACCACACCCAGCTAATTTTTATATTTTTAGTAGAGAGGAAGTTTCACCATGTTGCCTAGGCTTTCAAACTCCTGATCTCAGGTGATCTTCTTGCCTTGGCCTTCAGTAATGCTGGAATTACAGGTGTGAGCCACCACACCCAGCCTATATTTTATTTTATTTTATTTTGAGACAGAGTCTCACTCTGTTGCCAGGCTAGAGTGCAGTGGTGCAATCTCAGCTCACGGCAGTCTCTGCCTCCTGGGTTCAAGCAGTTCTCCTTTGTCAGCCTCCCAAGTACTGGGACTACAGGCGCACACTACCATGCCCAGCTAATTTTTTGTATTTTAGTAGAGACGAGGTTTCACCATTTTGCCCAGGTTGATCTCAAGCTCTTGAGCTCAGGCAATCTGCCCGCCTCAGCCTTCCAAAGTGCTAGGATTACAGGCATGAGCCACAACATCCAGCCTCCCCCATCTTTAAAAATAAATAGAAGTGTGACCCCATGTCTCCCTCTAGATATTGACCTTTTGCTTTTCTTCACAGCCAGCTCTGAAGTATCTGTAGTCAATCACAATTCCTCACTTCCATCCCACTTTTCTACCCAGTTTAATCTGGATTCTGCCCCCACTACTTTACAAAGCATTCTCAATAAGATCACTAGTAGTTTCTATTTTATTAGGCCTCTTAACAACATTAAACCCTCCTTTCTGGTTTTCCTCTTCTCTAAAATCACTTTTTTTTTGGACAGGATCTGTCACCCAGGCTGGCACTCTCATAGCTCACTGCAGCCTCGAATTCCTAGGCTCAAACGATCCTCCCAACTCAGCCTCCTGAGAAGCTGAGACTACATGTGCATGCCACCACACCCATCTTGATCAGTCTCTTAGTTGCCAGTTCTTTACTTGCTATAGCTTCTCAGGGTTTTGTCCCATAAGCCCTCTTCTCTTCAGCCTGTACATACTTGCTAGTCTCTCCCATTCACTACCAGAGTCAATGACAGATTGAGGCACTTCACACATACACTTCTCTCCTAAACTTCAACCTGTAATCCATTGATCTGCCTGCTAGACATCTTCACTTAGAGATTTCTTAGGCTCCTCAAACCCAACAAACCCCCAAACTCCTCTTGCCTCATCAAACTTGTTCCATCAGTGTTCCACACCTTGGAAAATGGCACCACTGTGCAAGCCAGCTCCAGCCAGAAATCTAGGAGTCATCCTTGGCTTTCCTCTCACTTCACATTTATCAGCCTCCTAGTCCTGTTGATCTTTATCTTAAGGATCCTTTAAATCCATATATTTCTATTGCCAGTGCTACCACTCAAGTCCAGACAACCATGACCTCTCATCTGGGTTACTAGACTAGCTTCTAAAGGAGTCTTCAGTGTTCACTTACACTCTTCACCCCTACTCCACTTTATATTCTGCCATTATCTTTAAGAAAGCTCTGTATAACCTGGTCCCTCCCCGCTTTCCCTGCCTCTTTGCAAGCCTTACCACTCTTGCCTTAGCTTTCTGTCCTCCAGCCCTGCGGGCCTTTTTTTAGTTCCACAAACACGCACATTCTTTTCTCCCCTTCCAACCTCCCTACTTGCTGTTCCTTCCTGCGCTCTTTCCCATAGTCCTCAACAGAGAAACTTCTATGTCATCTCTTCCTCAAATAAATCATCCCCAGTACAGCTGACTAGTTTTCTTGCCTTGTTAATTCCTCTTGAATCATGAATCTTTTCAGTGTCCCCAAATCACATATAATTTTTGGTGTCGTGTCCCTCTTTCCCACTAACCTACAAGAGCCATGGAGGCCAGGGACCATGTCTGACTCATTCACTATTGAATCCCTGCAGTTTAATATAGTGCCTGGCACATAAACATTATTTGTCGAATGGATAAATGAGAACATAGAAGCTGTTTCTCAAAGAAAAAATAACAGTCCATCATCCTCCCTGGCCTAGCAGCAGAAGACAACATGCAACATTCATCAGTAGAACTTTTCATGCTTGCTTAAGAGCAAGCTCAGGGGTTGATGAACTTAAGCAACCTGACAGAAAATAAGGAACTCCCTAAACTTGAACATCTAACTGTGGACATCTCGCCAGTTTATTTGCTGAGTTCAGAGAGTTTCTCACATTTTATATAGTTGTAATCCATGTCTGAGCACTATCTTAGTTCTGCTTTTTACAGATTTCCACCCTTAATTACTGCTTACTTGTGTTTAAAGGTAATGTGGTTACATTATATTAATGGATTGTTATTTTCTTGGCCATTTCCCCACAGCCGGGCTTTTTTGTTTGTTCTGGTTTGAGATTGTCATGAATAGCAGGGCTACAAACATTCTTTTTTTTTTTTTTTTTTTTTTTTTTTGAGGTGGAGTTTCACTGTTGTTACCCAGACTGGAGTGCAATGGCACGATCTCAGCTCACCACAACCTCTGCCTTCTGGGTTCAAGCAATTCTCCTGCCTCAGCCTCCCGAGTAGCTGGGACTATAGGCGCACACCACCATGCCCAGCTAATTTTTGTATTTTTAGTAGAGACGGGGTTTCACCTTGCTGACCAGGATGGTCTCGATCTCATCACCTCGTGATCCACCCGCCTCGGCCTCCCAAAGTGCTGGGATTATAGGCGTGAGCCACCGCACCCGGCCCAAACATTCTTCATAAGTAACTTATTTCACATGTTCTCCTTGAATGCAAAGTGGGATTAAGATGTCAAAACATGAACAGTTTATATCCTATCGTATAGATAGCCAGAGAATTGTCTAAAAAGAAAGAATCAAGATATAGTACCATCAAAATTCTATGATACAAACCTATCTCTAGTTCCATATAGCCCTACCAACCCATAGGGGGTGGGTTGTTTTCTTTTTTTAGAGAGAGAGTCTTAATGTGTCACCCAGGCTGGAATGTAGTGCTACAATCATAGCTTACTGCAGCCTTGAACTCAGGCTCCAGCAATCCTCCAACCTCAGCCTCCCAAGTAACTTGGACTACGGGGACACACCACCATACCCGACTGATTTTTTATTCTTTTAGAGACAAGGTCTTGCAATGTTGCCCAGGCTGGTCTTGAACTCCTGGCCTCAAGTGATCCTCCTGCTTCCCAGAGTGTTGGGATTACAGGCATGGCCAACATTCGGTTTTGCATTTGCTACATGTATTTCTTGAAGCTTAACAGAAAACTAATATTTTTTTAGGTATTTCTGTGTGTCAGAAACATTAAGGATTTGACATGAAGTTTCCCATTTAATAAATCACCATAAACCTATAAGGACTATTCGTATCTCTCTTTTAGAGATGAGGAAACTAAGGCTTAGAGTTGTCCAAGTAAATCGAAGGAGTTTCAATGTAGATGTACTGATTCCAGAACCTGTATTCTTAACTACTATGCTGTACTGTCTCTCCTGGTTGTTAGTGTCAGTGTTTTTTCTGTTTTATTTGACAGGAAAAATTGTTAATAAACTCTATAACCTTTCTGATTTCCAGGAGTGTGGTATAATTTATTGCTAGAGAGCTTGTTTCGTTGAGGTAAACATCTAGATGGAGCTTTTTGATTAAGAAAGGTCAACCCCCAGGGTTTAGCCTGTGTAGGCCAGGACAATACAAGAGAGATCAGTTACTTCAAATAATACAGTGAAATAAATGTGGATTTTCATCAGATGCCCTAGAGAAAGAGAATGAGGCCTAGGAAAGAAAGAAGTAGGGAAAGGTTAATGAAGAGAACTGAGATGAAAAGCATTCTGGAAAAATGGCAGGAGACAGGGGCCTACCAGAAGACATGGCCATGGAGAAGTTCCCTACTATGTAGAGAACGGCTGTTCAATTTCTGTAAGCAATCATCTATGTATTGAATTTGAAGTTTTCTGCTTTGTGACATAGCCTTCCATTAACTAAACCTTTCATGCAATTTGGATATACTCAACCATGTTGGTGGGGGATCATTCGGAGGTATGAAAGGTGAGGAGTGGCACATGATGAGGCAAAAAGGAAATAGTCAAAGGGACAGGGGACAAGCAGGCTGCGTCACATCTGCAGGAGGCATGGAAGGAACCGTGGAAACTCTTGGAGAAACTGAGGTCTCAGGACTTCCCCACAGTGGTTAGAAATGGGTCTCAGGCCATTTTGTATTGAAAGAGTGATCCTTAAACACTAAATTATTTGGAGTTGTCCAAGTTGGAAATTTCTGGGTTACACTGAAGTGGGAAGGAGCTTTTCTTGAACCACAGTAAAATAAATTTGACATATTAGCAGCATTTGTCACAGCCTCTGCCTTGATGTATGGTATGAAATAATTAGCTTCCAGGATACCAAACTCTTCTGGTTTTCCTCCTTCTCATCAGGCATCCTTAGTTTCCTTTTGCTAGTTCTTCCTTTTCTTCCTGATCTTTTATTAACAATGTGTGACAGGGTTCAGTTGTTCATTCTTTCTTCTGTCTACAGACTCGGTCCCTGGACCTCATCCAGTCCCATGCTTTTAAACACCATCCATATGGTGACAGCTCCCAAATTTACTTACTTACTTACGTACTTATTTGAGATGGAGTTTCGCTCTTGTTACCCAGGCTGGAGTGCAGAGGCGCTTTCTCGGCTCACCGCAACCTCCACCTCCTGGGTTCAAGCGATTCTTCTGCCTCAGCCTCCTAAGTAGCTGGGATTACAGACATGCACCACCTCTCCCAGCTAATTTTGTATTTTTCGTAGAAACAGGGTTTCTCCATCTTGGTCAGGCAGGTCTCAGACTCACAACCTCAGGTGATCCACCCACCTCGACCTCCTTTGCAAAGTGATGGGATTACAGGCATGAACCACCATACCCGGCATTTTTTTTTTTTTTTGAGATGGAGTCTTGCTCTGTCACCATGCTGGAGTGCAGTGGCATGATCTCAGCTCACCACAACCTCTGCCTTCTGGGTTCAAGCAGTTCTCCTGCCTCAGCTTCCTGAGTAGCTGGGACGACAGTCATGTGCCACCATGCCTAGCTAATTTTTGTATTTTTAGTAAAGACGGGGTTTCACCATGTTAGCCAGGATGGACTTGATCTCTTGACCTTGTGATCCACCTGCCTCAGCCTCCCAAAGTGCTGGGATTACAGGCGTGAGCCAACCCACCCAGCCAACAGTTCCCAAATTTTTATCTCCCAGACTTCTTTCCTGAACCCCAGACTCAGATAGCCTATTGCCCACTTGACATCCCACCACTTGGATGTCTAAAACTCAGCTCAAACTGAGTATGTCCAGTACTGCATTTCTGATCCTCCTTCCAAAAAGCTTTACCACTCATGGCTTTCTCCTCCTCCATTCTTTCAAGCCAAAAAACATGAAGTCATCCTTATGACTCCTTTTCTGTTATACTCCATATCCAGTGTAACAGGCAGTCCTGTCATTTCTATATTCAGAATATATCTAGAATCTGCCTGTTACCACCATCTCTACTTCTGCCGCCCTAGTCAGAGTCATCATCTTCCCTAACTTTAAGGGAGAATTTCTCCTAACTTATCTCCCTGCTTCCACCTTTCCCTCCCTAGCAGTCAAGTTTGATCTTTTTGAAATCTAAATAACAAAAGATTATTGTTCACTCATCTGCTCCCCATTTCACCGGGAGTCAAAACCACAGTTCTTACAATGATCTTATATGATCTCCCAGCCTTCCCCCTTTGACTTCATCTAGTTCTGGCCCTTCTTGTTCTCTGTCTTCCAGCTACACCTGTATCCTTCAGCTGCGCTTGCATCCTTGCTGTTCCTGAACAAGCCAGGCACCCTCCCTTCCACCTTAGACTTTTTGCATTGGCAAAAAGTCTACCTGGAATATTACACAAAGCTTATTCTCTCATTTCTTTTTCTTTTTTCTTTTTTTTTGGTGGGGGCGGGGTACAGAGTCTCACTCTGTCACTGGAGTGCAGCGGCACAATCTTGGCTCACCACAACCTCCACCTCCCAGACTCAAGCAATTCTCCTGCCTCAGCCTCCTGAGTAGCTGGGATTACAGGCTTGCACCACTACTGCCCAGCTAATTTTTTTATTTTTAGTAGAGAGAGGGTTTCACCACGTTGGCCAGGGTGGTTTCAAACTCCTGACTTCAAACAATCCACCCGCCTGGGCCTCCCCAAGTGCTGGGATTACAGATGTGTGCCAGCCCTATTGTCTCATTTCTTAGAAGTCTACTTAATATCAACTTCTCTGTTGGACCTTCCCTGATAATCATCATCTAATTGTGTTGCCTATAAGCATTTCCAATCCTTCTTTTCCTGTTTTTTTGTTCTTTCTTCTTCATCATTTATCACCTTCTAACATACATATAATTTATCCTAGTTACTTATTGTCTCTGTCCCCTCATCACTAGAATACACAGACTCCACGAAGGCAAAGACCTGTGTTTGCTTTGTTCACTAATATATTCCATGCTCTTAGCACAGTGCCGAGTCACTGTAGTCAATAATAATTACTTTGTTAAAAAAAAAATCTGGGCTGGGCATAGTGGCTCATGCCTATAATCTCGACCCTTTGGGAGGCCAAAGTGGGCGGATCACTTGAGGTCAGGAGTCCGGGACTACCCTGACCAACATGGTAAAACGCCATCTCTACTAAAAATACAAAAATTAGCCGGGTATGATGGTAGGCATTTGGAATCTCAGGTACCTGGGAGGCTGACGTAGGAGAATCACTTGAAACCAGGAGGTGGAAGTTGCAGTGAGCCGAAATGCACCACTACACTCCACCCTGGGTGACAGAGCAAGACTCCATCTCAAAAAGAAAAAAAAAAACCACCCCTACCAACGGAATGAAAACAGGAATCTAAAGGCATTTTCCTTTAGGCCAGGAATCAGCAAAATTTTCCTTAAAGGGTCAGATATGGTCAGATGGTCTCTGTCATAACTACTCAGCCCTGCCATTGGAGCTCTAGAGCAGCCAGAGAGAGTACGTAAACAAATGGGCATGGCTGAGTTCCATTAAAACTGTGTATTTGCAAAAAGCTGGCCAAGGCCGTACAGCAGTCTGTACTTAGCTGATTCCTGCTTTAGACAAAGACACATCTTGGCAAACCAGCTCTCTTCATTGATAGGCCGGGCTGTATTCATCCCCTCTCCCAATTGCCAAAAACAAAATTGTAGAAGGGTGAATGCAAACCTAGCAAAATTATAGATCACTAGCTTCTCTGCCCACATGCACATTAGGGGCATTCCTTACTCAATGTGCCCGTTGGCTAAGTTGTGATTTGGGAGGTGAAGTAGAGAGAGAAATCCTGCTATCAGCCACTTTCCTGCTAATGAGTTTTGAGCACATTATCTGTAGCTCTGGAATATTCTCTAGAGATTTCTAATAGGCAGGATGATCTGCTTCTGAAGCCTCTTTTCTTTATGCCATCAATTCTTTGGCACTGACGATGAATTTCCTGTGGCAAGGAAACCATTTTTTACTTTTATCAGCTATTCTGAAAGTCAGTAGACTGACGCAGTTATGAAAATACCTGCCAATATTATAAGGTCCAGGCCCTAATTTCCTGCCTTCTAAAGCAATGATACTCAATTAAGGGTAGTTTACTCTGGAGACACAGGTTGTCATAACCAGGGGTGGGGGCTGCTACTGGCATCAAGTAAGCAGAGGCCAAGGATGTGGCTTAGAATCTAACAATACACAGGATAACCCCCTATAACAAAGAATTAGCCAATCTGAAATATTAGTAGTGCTGAGGTTGAGAAACCATGTTCTAGATGCTTCTACTGAACTTTTAATCCACCTTGTACTCTGCTGAGAAACCAATATCACTAAACCATCACATTTCTTCTTCATTCCTAAACTCCAGTAGCTCCTCACCACCTGGGAGACTAAATCTGTCCTTGTCATCCTGGCATTTAGCTCCTGGGGGATTCTGCCCACGTACACATTCATTCTCTGCTTCTTTCAAGTTTTTATCTCTACCATCCTCCACACTACCATCCTTTAACTGATGTTACCCCGCAAACACACATTTTGGGAAGATCCTCCCCACCTTTCTCCTCAGATCCAAATCTTACTCATTCTTTGAAGCCCACACATGCCACATGCCCCTCTACCATTGAGTCTGCCTATACCACTGCCTTTTGCACTTACACAGGCTCACCCATCTTCCACTGTTATATTGCTGTTCTCACGTCCTCAGTTACTCCCTGAAGGGGTCCCTATTGTATTTCTGGCCTATTAATCTCAGTTTCCACAGTGTAAAGTGTGAAAATTGTATTTGTGTATTGAGACTGTCTTGTATTGAGAGTCAAATGAGATAATGGGTATGAAAAGCACCCTATATACGGCCTGGTACACAATTTTAAGTGCTTAGAAAATTATAGTATCATAGTATCTATAGAAGTACGCATTTAGCCTCCCATAAAACGTGCTTAATAAACCATTTAAATGTAGTTATATACTGGAGAGAGCATGCCACGCAGACTAGTCTGGTATTTGGAACTAACAGCAAAGAAAAACTTCCATAGAAATCCTACACCGATTAACACGCCTTCATGCTAGACTGAATCCAAGAGCAGGGGTGTCACGTTTTCCCAGAGTGGTGCCCAACCCAACCTTTCTGCATTTAGCAAGTTAATGAACAGCTTGTAAATAACTCTTTGCCCACTCTGGCCCAGTTTAGAAGGCCACCAATAGACTATCAGTATGCCACAATGTCTGCTTTGCTGGGGACCCTGCTGTATTCTCCCCAAGTGCTTCTGCTTTCAGCTGGTGGAGAGTCTGATGGCCTAGAGAAGCTGCACAGTGGGATGAGGCCAAGGCGAGGGCCTGGCCTTTCCCCAGGCGGAAGAGAGCCTTGTCTCAGATCCTGAGAGAGAAGTGAGTGGGGGCATGGCATTCCGAGCAGCCCAGGTTTGGCTTTGGGCCAGGCACTGAGTGGCAAACAAGAAGGAACACATTCCGGGAAGGCAAGGAGCCCTGCCAGCACGAAGGCGGTGGCAAATGCAGGGCCCTGCTGGGCGCCAGGTGCTCCTTGGCTCTATGGAGGTCAGGCACACAGGGGGATGAACTCAGGTTTCTCTGGATTATCATTTCAGAGACTTAATGCCTCCCGCCTTCTCGCTGTCAGTGGACAGAGCATATGGAACTGTTAAATGTTAAAACTCTCTGCTCTGGGGTCCTGCACTCTCTAAATAAAGATAGGAGGGGAAAGAGTGTTGTTGCCATGATGAAATCATACTTCACAGGAACCAGACTTGGGTAATTCTGTGCCCAAGAGAAAATGCTACTCCAAACAAGGGCAGGTTGGAGAAGAACTTGGGATTTCTATGCCCTAGAAGCTGTGCTCTCCACCCTTGCAGCCCAGAAACACAAACACAGACACTTGTTCTTCACGCCTGCCTTCCTACTGGCCAGAGCTGGGGGCAGTCTGGAGAGACACTGTCCTTTCAGCATCAGTGCTGGCCCTTCCCCAGGTGATGAGAGAAGAGAGAGAGGAGGACCAAAGTGGATTGAGCTGTTCTTTTCAGGGGAAATGGCCACACAAGCCTTACCAAAGAATCCCTTCTTCCGTTAGGTAGGTAGGTGAGCTGGACTAGAAGGGCCCTGGGCCTGTTGTCCCCAGCAAGGAAGCGGGAGCTTTCTCTGAGGGAGGAGAATAAAGTTTTACTCATCCCTCTGCCTCTGGGTCTTTTTGCTGGACTTTGCTGCCCCCTAGTGGCTCAGCTGTCATCTCTTCCGTCTCAGAGAGAGAACCAGCCTTGGATTGAGTTTGAGGCTCTGGCCTTTTTCTGTCTGGTCCTGAGGTAACCTAGAGATCCTTCTCTGAGAACTTTCTTTGCTCTAGGACTCCTGGTTTTATGGCCCAGCAGCTAGGAGAGAAGAGCACCACGGGCTTCCAGGCCTCACCCACTCTGGCAGTCGTGTCGAGGGGCCATGGCTGGCTGGCTGGGCACCTGGGAGTGGGGGTGGGGGTAGTTTGTTATTCCCAGGACTTCTCAGTGTATGAAGTCGTCCCTGAGTCCCCCTTATTTCTGAATGCCTTTTCCACTAACAATCCTGCCCCTACCATGACCCTTCCTTTCTGCTAAGGCCCATGTTGCAAAACTGAGGCTCTGGCATAATGTATATTTCCCTTGTTTCTCCAAATTTAAGATAGTTATTTCTCCCTGATAAAGTTAGCTCATTGCCATGATAAATATATGATTATAATGCCTTCTCTGTGATGCTGCTGCTACGAATCAGTTCCTGGGAATAGTGAGGGGTGGACACACTTTAAAGAATTTTATTGGGTTGGTTTCTCTATGCCCCTGAAAAGCCTATGGATTATTAGCTGTATTTTTCTGTGTATTATATCCAGGTGTTTATTTCCTCTAGCAAAGGAAAGCATTTGGTTTCAACAACCACTGATCTGCCCTGCCAAACTTTCCAATCTGAGCTCTAATACCCAGGGAATACATAAAATCAAAATTCTTCTGCCTACCCCACCAACCTCTTTTAACTTTAAAAAATTATGGTAAAATGACATAAAATGTACCATCTTACCCATATTTGGTGTACAGTTCTGTAGTGTTAAGTATGTTACACTATTGTGCAACCAATCTCCTGAAATCTTCATCTTGCAAAACTGCAACTCTATACCCATTAAACAGTAATTGTCCATTTGGCTCCTGGCAACCCCCGTTCTGCTTTTTGTCTCTATGAATTTGACTGCTCCACATACCACCTATAAGCAGAATCATATATTATTTGTCTTTGTTTTTTAAGAGATGGGGTAGCTATGTTGCCCAGGCTGGTCTCAAACTCCTGGCCTCAAGTGATCCTCCCTCCTGCACAGCTGGAATTACAGGCATGGGCCACTGCACCCTGCCCAGTATTTGTGGGGGGTTTTGTTTTCATTTCTGTTTTTCTTTTTACAAGCCTGGATTCCAGAATTTTTTTTTTGGACTGGCTTATTTCACTTAGCTTAATGTCCACAAGGTTCATCAATGTTATAGCATGTGTCAGACATTATAGCATGTTTTTTCCTTCTCAAGGCTGAATAATATTTCATTGTATATATATTTACATATCCATGGATGGATGAATATGCATATATATTTCATTTTACGTACATATATAGAATATATATATAAACATATGTATATGTTTATTTATCCATGGATGGACACTTGAGTTGCTTCTACTTTGATTATTGTATATAATGTTGCTATGAATATGTGTGTTCAAGTATTTCTTCAAGTTAGGCCCTGGAGGTCAAGGCTGCAGTGAGCTGTGATCACACCTCTGTACTTCAGTCTGGGTGACAGAGTGAGACCCTGTCTTTGAAAAAGAAAGAAAAATTTTGATTATTCTCAGTTCTTTTGGCTATATACTCAGAAGTGGAATTGCTGGATCATATAGTAATTCTGTTTTCAATTTTTTGAGTAGCTGCTGTCTTATTTTACACTGTTGTTACACCGCTTCGCGTTCCCGCCAACAGTACAATTCTTCACATCTTCACCAACCCAGCCCACATCATTCCCAGGGTTACTAATTCCCCATATCTTCACCAACACTTGTTTCTGTCTCTTTTCTGTTCTTTGAGAGTAGCCATTCTAATGAATGGGAAGTCGTATGGTTTTGACTGGCGTTTCCCTAACAATTAGTGATGTTGAAGCTCTTTTCATTGGTTATTGGCCATCTGTGTATCTTTAGGGGAATGTCTATTCAAATCCTTTGCTTTTTTTTTTTTTTGAGATGGAGTCTCACTCTGTCGCCCAGGCTGGAGTGCAGTGGTGTGATCTCTGCCTCCCCGGTTCAAGCCATTCTCCTGCCTCAGCCTCCCAAGTAGCTGGTATTACAGGCACCTACCACAACATCCAGCTAAGTTTTATATTTTTAGCCTAACACGGTGACGGGGTTTCACCATGTTAGGCTGGTCTCAAACTCCACCTTGTGATCTGCCCGCCTTGGCCTCCCAAAATGCTGGGATTACAGGCGTGAGCCACTGTGCCTGGTCTTTTTTTTTTAAAAGACAGTCTTGCTCTGTTACCCAGGCTGGAGTGCAGTGGTGTAATCTTGGCTCACTGCAACCTCTGCCTCCTGGGTTCAAGCTATCCTCCCACCTCAACTTCCTGAGTAGCTGGGACTGTAGGTGCATGCCACCATGCCTGGCTAATTTTTGTTTTTTTTTAGTAGAGTTTCGGTTTCACCATGTTGGCCAAGCTGGTCTCAAACTTCTGGGCTCAAAGAGATCCACCTGCCTCTGCCTCCCAAAGTGTTGGAATTATAGGCATGAGCCACTGGGTCCAGTCTTTTGCCCATTTTTCAGTCGGGTTTTGTTGTTGTACTGAACTCTGTAACCTCTTTTCATGTTACTCTCTCACTTAGAATCCTAGGATACTAACATGCAGAGAGCATCTCTGCTCCTCAGAGACAAACATGCCCTCTCCTACCTTTTGCAGTTGCTGACTCTTCTCATGACTGACTTCTCATCCTTCAAGCACCAGCCCGTCACTTTGGAGAACTTTGAGTCATCTAAAGCCATCTCCCTCTTTACCACTGTTTATCACACTTCCTCATGTCCCTGTTTCTTCTTGAAAATCACTATCTGCATTTATCTTCTTCGTTTCCATTTTTACTTGGAATATACCTGTACATGGAATGACAGTTAAGTTCCCTGGGATGCAGACATGCCTGCTATGTTTATGGCTATGTCTCCAGTGCCCAGCTTAGCACCTGGCATGTAGTCTTGGCTCAGTATTTACTGAATGAATGAATCACTACTAGAGGGGGCATTGCAGGGAAAAAGAAGGTGATGTGGCCCAAACTGGAATTTTACCTCTTTACCTAGGCTCTGGGTCATAGAAAAGGCCAACCAAGCTTTCTGGCTCTGAACTCCACACATTAATTCCTGGATCAGAAGCACAGTCCTGTTTGAGCCAGGGACATTGCTTTGGAGTTGCTTAGAGGAAATAGGTAAATATTCTTGGTGTCCACCCAACCGAGGCAGAAGGCTGTGGGGATTTGCCATGGCTACCCTCACTCTTCCCCATACGCCTGAGGTATAAGTCAGCTCGGCTAAAGTCCTTTGAGATTTGCAGAGTACTTGAGATTATGGGAATGACTTGGGTTCCATCAGTCTCCTGGGGTCTGAGTCTGTCAGTCAGAGTACCTGCAGTGAATAGTCAGAAGATGAAAATGAACTTTCCATACCATAACACACTAGAAAAATCAAGTTTATTTTAAAATATTTTTAAAGGCTAATGCCATAGCAAAAATAACCCAAGAGTGGCTGAACCAAACTCAGAGAATTAAAGGAGCATCAGCCAATGCAAGCAGGTCTATATAAAATACACATTGTTTATAAATGTGTACAGCAGAAGGCACAGCAGCCCCAGAGGGCCAGACAGGGACAACAGGGAGAAACAGAGGGCCATCTGGAGGGACAGGCACGCCCATACCACTCAAAGCCCTGGGCCCCAAGTGCACCTCCAAAGTCACCTACCCTGCAGCATAGCTCTTGCCCTTTCTGAGCCTGGGTATAGCTGGAGACCAAGTTCACCTGCATCTTGGCACATCCACCTATAATTGGCACCTCTCATGGCCTCTAACAACCCAGCAAAGCTCAGTGAATGGATTTGTTCTCCCTGCCTTTCAGCAAGAACCAGAGAGAAGTACTGAGGCAAGAAAGGTTATTTCCCTAGAAAAGACTGATGAAAGGGTGAAAAGGGCTGGTTCCAAATAAAAAGGATGGCCGTTCATGGAACAGTGAGTTTCCCCTGAGACATACAGATTTGGTGCAAGCAACACAAAAGGCCAGGCTCTAGGCTTCATCCTAAAAACTGGGAGGGGGAGAGCATGAAGAGACCACTTACTGGGAGTCCCTCCAATCCTCATTTGGGTTTGTCATAAATGGGACAGACAATAGTCTGCTCCACAATAAACAGTTACCACCTGGATTTCGTTCCCTGATTAACCTCTCAGTGTCTGAAGAGGGGAAAACAGTGGCTGATACCACCCACCCCATCAGCAGCAACTTTCCCTGATATTTCTGGCCTTCTAAGAGACCCTTTCAGAACCCCCAAAGCCACTATCTTAGCAGATGGGAGTCCCAGGGAGATCAGGCCAGAGTTGTAGGGCACAGAGAAGCTTTTTAGAATAGAGAAGGCCCTGAAAGAGAAGGACAGCTCCCCAAGGCAGAATCATCACCGCATTCAACCTCCTCATCCCCTACCTTTCCTGTCCCCGGAGGTATGAGATAGACCCCCCTGGCCTGGCTCCTGCGCTGTACCAGACCCACAGTGGATACTTCTATCTTAATGGAGAACAGGCGACATGGAGTGGAGGACCCTCCTCCATGGCCTGCAACCCAATGACTATGGGGTGACACAAGTGACCTCTGCCCTGTGATGGCCCAACACCAACCTGAGATCTGAGCAGGCAGGGAGTAGACAGCAAGACCTCAGATCCAAGCCTCCACCCTCTCCATTCCCTATTTCCAGGGCCTGGGACACCTTAGAAATGTTTGAACACACAAGGGCAAGACCCACTACCAGGTCTATGACCACAGTGATCTGTGTCACCAGAAAGTGACAGCTGAGGAAATGGAATTCAGGTACCTCTGTTCTTCACAGCCCCTGCCACGCAGCATCTCCCCATGGTGCAGCCAGCCACCTCATGAGGGGCCAGCACAGAGCCCCGGCCTAGAGCATGGAAATTCATCTCTGGCTGGAATCATCTCTGGCCCCCCTCTTCATCCACAGCTTCTCAGCAGGCCCCAGCCCAAGCCTGACAGATGCCTGCCTGCCTGCAGAGAAGCCCCGTGGGAGCACAGTGTTGGGGGAGACCAGAGCCCACACAGGTGGTTTGTGTTCTGGCCTCTGACCCCACCACGGGAGTGATCTGTGTAATGGAGCCACATTCCACATATGAAAGCATGGCCTCTGTCCCTTGAGGTTGCCTCCAGCGTTTTGCCTGTGTGCCAGAACTGTTTCCAAGGAGCCAGCTAATTTTTTTTTTTTTTCTCATTTTAAGTGGTTGCTGAAGCTTTGTGTACAGAATTCCTCAACTGGTTCCAAAAAATCTGGCTTTTTGTTTGAGTCCAAAAATCGTAGAAGCCAGTTACTTTGTAAACAGGTACTTCAGATCTCTCAGAGGGAGGAGAAGAGCTGGGAGGAGGAAGGGGGATCTGGAATATTTTCCTTCATACGCAGTCTTAGCACAGCAGCAGCATAAACCACAGGGATCGTTGGTAGAGACTTAGCACCCAGCAAATTCTTTCTTCGTGGAAAAGGAATGGGGACAAAGGCCACATGGCTGTTACCTGCACACAAGAAAGATGCCCATATCAAGGAAAGGGCCCACAAGGCAGATGGACGTGCGCAGACGGGCCAGTGACAACTTTATTTCCCCCAAGAGTGGGTCAGCATGGGACCTGTGTACCCTGCACGCTGCTCAACCTTGCTTAGGATCAGAAGCCAGCTCAAAACAGAACCAAGTCCAGCCAGGCAGCCTGGCCTGAGGTTCTTGGCCCCTGTCCTCAACCCTCAGTCTCCCCAAAGGCATTAGGAAGAGAAAAGGCCTCACCTGTGCCCAGGGACTGGGCTGTCCCAACTCAAGGAGCATAACTGCTGCTCTAGCTGTGAAATACGGAACGCCAGATAAGATGAGGACACGACCAGGATGCAGATCCTGGAGAAAGGAGCAATACAGAGTTAGTATTTCTTCCACAGAAAGATCATTTCTGGAAGTTCACCAGAAATAGTGGGAACCAAGCTACCGCTGCAGTTGGAAGAATTAAAGAACCCTTTGTCCGGTGGCCAGTTAAGGCTTCAGCATCTTTCTTCTCATAGCCTGCATAGGGGACTTGAGACTCGTCCCCATGAAGGTGTCCTCACAGCCCAATTGGAGCTCTGGGCCCTTAAGCTGAGCCCTGGAGGGAGCTCTGGCCAGACAGCCAGAGCAGCCATCCTACCCTTCCTCTCACCAGCCACCGTGGTCCTTTCTGTGCCTCCTCTGGGAGGCCATGATGATGACCCCCTAGACGGTGGGCCCACTCCCCCAGCAGGTGCCAATGTTGACGGTAAAAACCCGGCCAAGAGACCAGAGGAGGCTGATGAACTAAGGTGAGAGAAAGCAGGGGCTGGCTGTTCATGCCACTTCCCACCATGCTCACTACTCTACTGGTCCATAGACAGAGGTACAGCCAAGTCAGAGGTTCTGGAAGCTGCCCTAGTGGTGGGCTATGGAGAGGCCATGCTTTTCCCCTCTCTCTCCAATTTTGCTGGCCCTCCTCTCAAATCCTATGCAGCTTTTCCTCTTCTCAACATCTCCATATCCTGCCCCTCTCCACCAAACAGTCTTAACCCTAAATTACAGGGTTTCAATAAAGACTGGAGATCCTTTCTCTTGCTACAGAAGGGCGTGCCACATGGCCTACAGATACTACTCAAGAGCTTGAATTTGACTCAGAACCTTCCCCTGGTTCTGAACAGAACTCCCCACACTCCAAGGCCCTTGTTCCAAACACCTAGACACGTGGGTAGGTCTGTCCCCCTCCCCAGTATTGTCACCTACAGCACAAAGAAGACCTTCAGAAGCTGATAATCCCAGAGCCTCAGCTCCCCAGTGCTCCCAGTCTCCTCCTCCAGCTCATCTTCCTCACAGACAGCATTCTCTGCAGTGGGAGAGCAGTTCGGCATCTTCTTAGGGCAGGCAGGACCCCAGCCCGGCATGGGCCATGCCCATCTCCTGCCATTTTCAGAGGCTACTTGGGCTCTTGACTTTTCTATATGGATTTGGAGAAATAAAAAAATCAGCACTCAGAAGCCCTGCTGGCTGTGGTGAGCCCTTTTTATGGAACTGGGAAGAAAAAGGCTGGCCTTTGTAAGTAGTTGCCATGGACAAGCCCTCTGAACTTACCAGGCCCTGGAGGCGTCCTGGAGGGGAAGAAACTGTCTGTGGAGTCTACAGATGCTGCAGGGGTACGAGGCATGTTGTCCGGGAGAGACAGGGACCTGGAGGAAGGGCATACCTTTCTCCACTTCATCTCAGGGATGAGGACTTCCTGCAGAAAGACAGGAGAAGCTCTCTTACCCCGGCCCTTGGGATCTCACTTGCCCTAAGGAGCCCACACCAGGTTTATCAGAGCTTTTTCCAGATACTACAATACAGATGCCTAGCCAGGTATGGAAGCAGGTGCAAGCGGGGAGGGCAGTTGCCATAGCAATCATTGGCCTCTCCTCTCTGCTCCCTTGCTGTGACTAGCTGTTCTGCCAGGAAACGATGTCTTTGAACACTGCTAGTATAGAACTACAGTGGGATCTTAAATGTGATCCATCCCAGGCACATGCTCAGCTCTGAGGCCAAGAAAGCTCGGTACATCATGCCTTAGGTAGGATAAGTTCTGGCTCCTCCCATTCCAAGCCCTAATCTTGGCAGAACTTAGGGTGCCCATACACAAAAATGGGAACATCACCTTCTATCCGGCAGGTGGTTTCATGCATATCACATACTTGGCTAAACACTATAGTTACTGAAGGAGCCTTCCAACACCCTAGGGTCATTTCTACCCCATGCCTGCCCTAGAAACTCAGCTCTGCCTACCCAGGGCCCCAGCTGCCACAGGAAACTTCTGGAACCTTGGCAAATCTAAAATAAGTCTGTCTGGGTTCTAGAGGGATATTTGGAATTCTTTCCTAGGGACATCTTTTATTTGACAGGTCTCCCTCTGTTGCCCAGGCTGGAATACAGTGTTGTGTCCTTGGCTCACTGCAGCCAAGGTGCAGTGATCCTCCCACCTCAGCCTCCTGGATAGCCTGGGACTACAAGTACATGCCACCACGCCCTGCCAATTTATGTATTTTTATTGAGACAGAGTCTCACAATGTTGCCCAGGCTGGTCTCGAACTCCTAGGCTCAAGCCATCCTCCTACTTTGGCCTCCCAAAGTATTGGGATTACAGGTGTGAGCCAGCACACTCGGCTCCCAGGAACATCTTTATCCCCTTGAAGGCCCTCTTGACTCAGCCAAAGAAAAGAGGATGGGCCACTGGCCCTGCATCCGTACAGGTGTGTGACCCAACCTGGCCATTGTTTTGGGACTTGGACTTCTGTTTGACTCAGAAAGTCAGCCTATTGGCCGGGCGCAGTGGCTCACACCTGTAACCTCAGCACTTTGGGAGGCAGAGGCTGCTGGATCACTTGAGGCCAGGAGTTCAAGACAGCCTGGCCAACATGGGGAAATCCCGTCTCTACTAAAAATATAAAAATTAGCTGGCTGTGATGGCAAGTGCCTGTAGTCCCAGCTATGCAGGAGGCTGAGGCAGGAGAATCACTTGAACCCAAGAGGTAGAGGTTGCTGTGACCCGAGATGGTGGCAATGTACTGCAGCATAGGCAAAGAGCAAGACTCTGTCTCAGAAACCAAAAAAGGGAAGTCAGCCTATCTGCCGAGGCCCTGGTGACTCTGCTTATAGTGTGGCAGGTTTAGGAAATGCCCTGGCACAGCATGGACACTGGCTCTTGAGCCTGGTGCCCCAGTTCTGCATTGTGGGCCCCTCCTGGGAGGCCCAGAAGCCTCAGAGCTCCAGGCACTACCAGGCCAGCAGTCTTTGCTCCCAGCTTCACTTCTCACCAGAGACTCAGGTTCCTCTGGAAATTGTCTTACACTTAGACTCTTCTTGCTGGAAGGCTGAGGAGGAAAGGGAACAGCAGTCACTTGTCCATCTGGAACAGGCAAGATCAGGCACAGGGAACCATCAGCCCTCTTCAAGACAGCTTTACCTCCAAATAAGCCACTTTGTGCCGCACGAAGTCTAGCTCCCAGGCTCTGTAAGGGACCCCCTATTTAATGCTAGAGCAGAGGGGCAAACTCCAGGCAACTTGGTCTCCCCACTGCTACCCCACCACTCCCGTCTTCCTCACCATAGGCCAGAGAGAGTTGTAGGGCATGTTGGGAAGCAGCTACATGCTCTTGTCCATGCATGAAGGAAGCACAAATGAAGGGCTGAACACAAAGATGGTCCCTGACCTACAATAGTTCGACTTAGAATTTTTTAACTTTGCAGTAGTACCAAAGTGATACGCTTTCTGTAGAAACTGTACTTCAAATACGTTCTGGTTTTTGTTTTTTGGTTTTTTTTCTTTTTGTGATGGTCTCGCTCTTGTCACCCAGGCTGGAGTGCAGTGGTGCAATCTCGGGTCACTGCAACCTCCATCTCCCGGGTTCAAGTGATTCTCCTCCCTCAGCTTCCCAGGTAGCTGGGATTACAGGCGCCTGCCACAACACCTGGCTAATTTTTGTATTTTTAGTAAAGACAGGGTTTCACCATGTTGGCCAGGCTGGTCTCAAACTCCTGACCTCAGGTGATCCACCCACCTCGGCCTCCCAAAGTGCTGGGACAATACAACCATTCTGTTTTTCACATTCAGTACAGGATTCAATACATTACATGAGGTGTTTCACACTTTATTATAAAACAGGCTTTGTCTGAGATGATTTTGCCCAGCTCTAAGCTAATGAAAGCATTCTGAGCATGTTTAAGCGAGGCGGGGCTAAGCAGCAATGTTCTGTAGGTGATATGTACCTCTATTAAATGCATTTTTGACTTATGATATTTTCAGCTTTTGGTGGGTTCATGGTACATAAACCACGAACAAAGAACGTCTGTATATAGAGATACACAGGGGCCCACTGGCCTCAAAGACATGCTTGCAAGCATAGACACACAGTCCGAGTACTGTGTCTAGTACATTGAGCCTGAGCCTTTAACTCCCCTCTCCCTCTCCCTGTCCCATTCCCTGTGGTGGAGAGATGGGTGACCTCCCCCAACACCCTTGTCCCAAGACCTGCATCCAGGCCTGAGCAGCCTCCCTGGCCCTCCTGCTCCCAAGTTCCATACCTGTAGGTGGGTGCAGACTCTCCTCAGCAGTTCATATACACTGTCCCGGGACAGCAGTGACACAAAGATATACTGGGACATGGAAAGAAAACAGACAGGGGTGGGGTGAGATGAGACCCCTTGCTGTGCCAGCAGGCCCCCTCGTGGATTGGACACAGGCCCACAGGGGTATCAGGCCGTGAGAGCCAACAGGAGCTCTGCCTAGGAACTTCTCTTCCAGCTTGTTGAAGGGCCTGAAATAATGCACTGGAGAGCTGCAGGGTTGGGTGAAATAAAGACCTGGGAATGTGCCCGAGTCAGACTGGGCTCCTGAACTTTGTCTGGTTTCTCTTTGCAGGACACAGGGGCTGCCGGGGCTGAGAGCGGAGACGGACAAGGGAGTGCCGGCCCAGTGCACTCACCTTCTGGCTGGTGTTGGTGGTGATGGCCAGTCCGTTGGGAAGGAGCCGTGCCAGCTTGTGTTTTTTTATCATTTGCACAGACACCACAGGAATGACCACCTGATAGGGAGAGGGATGCTTTTCACAGGACTCACCCCAAGGACATGGTCCCTTTGCTCCCTGAATAGGAACCCAGCTATGAGCCCAGCATGGCCACCATGGCGAAGCCTGGCCCCATGTGGGGAAGTATCTGAACCTTCTACCTTCTCATCCAGGCTCCCCTTCCAGTTGTCCCTGCAACCCTGCCCCAGCCTTGGCAGTATGTGTCACTCTGGGCTGTCACATAGGTATCCTGTTATCCAGGAGGCCAAGGACGGTGGCTCTGGTCAGTCTCAGGCTCTAGTAATGGAGCACCCTAGGCTATACTTGGCCACAACTATGGCTCCCCTTAAATGTGACATCCCGCTCTGATTCTCAAAGCATTTCTGAGATATCCAGAAGCAGAATGATTTGGCTGTGAACTGTTCAGGTCAGCTCAGGCCAGATGTGGGGTCCAGATTGAGGCCCCTGTTTTAGAAGGGAAAGGACTACTTTCCTGGACACTGATGGGATGCCTTGAAGCTGCTCATCCAACCAGCAAGGGGCTTCACCAAGCGACCAGCATGCAGAGGGATAGGCATGACCTGAGGCATGGCTGCAGGGCAGGAGGCTGGCTCTCCCCTCACAGGTCATGGCAGCCCTTACCACTCATTACTACCTTGATATCCTTGCCAAAGAGGCTGGCGTGGAAGCAGAGCCAGTTGGGGGAGATGTAGAGCCGGCCCTGAAGAAGGAGGTCCCTCTGGAGGGCACAGGAGCACACTGTGATGTCACAGGAGAGAAGATGGCCATAAGCAAGGTCAGCCTGGGAAGCCCCAGGGCCTGGGTCCTCACACTCTGGAGTCCAGAGTTTAGCCTCAGAACCTGTCTCCTCAGACTCCACATTCCAGCGCCCAAACCCTAAAGAGTCCATTCCCCAGCATCAAAGCATCCTCCCAACTGCCCCTCCACCCCACCAGCCTGCTGGATGTTTCTTCCTTCACCCATGCTCCAGAGGGTCCAGGTAAGGTTCCTGCCCTGCTCTCTGAGCCTGTGTTCTCACAACCTCAGGCAGAAGCCCTGTTCTGCCCTGCCCTGCCCTGCCTGAAGGCCTTGATTGTGCAAATGCCCCTACAGGCTCAGTGAGAGGCCTAAGCAGGGAAGAAGTCACTGGTAAGATCAGAACAGACACAAGATTCCAATGCCCTCAAGCAAACCTTCAAAAATGCAATGCTGTGTCCCAAACCAGCCCAGTCTTCTCACACTTCTGGGGGAGTGGTCCATATCTGAAGGACAGCCAGCTCCCATTTCTAAATCATACCTTGGAGGGTCCAGAGCAGAGGACTCTCGCCCCAGGCACTCAGGGTGCCTAACCAGCTATACCAGGGGAGACAGCTTACCTTTGAGAACCACTTCCTCCAAGGGAACATCTTTAAACAGCTTGTGGTATTGCTGGTTGTATTTATTCAGTGGTATCTGCAAACACACAGGCTATATCTGAGAAGTCCTGAGCAATCAGACCACCAAGGGGCCCTGCTCCGGCCAACAGGAAATAATGCCACAGCCTCCTGACCCATGCTAGGGGCTTAGCATGAAGCAGCTAGTAAGCAGCCAGTGAATACAGAGGGCTGAGTGTCAAGCAAGCTCATCTAGTGCTGCTTGGTCCTGACAGGCAGCTTGTACTAGTAGAGGGGGGACACACTACTCCCACCTGGGAAGGGACACCCACTCAGGTCTCCTGATTTCCTAAGGACAGGCCTGGTGGCCAAGGAGCCAAAAGTCATGAATTCTGAGAGCCATGGGCCCTTTCCTGGGTGAACAGTGAGAAGTCAGCCTCCGCACTCACCCCTTCTCGGCCACACTTCTTTATCTCTTCACCCTTCAAGCCTTCTGGGCAGTGCAGACTGCAAAGGAGACGTTCCATTTTGGGGACAAGGAACCCCGGTCCTGCCCATGCGTCCTCAGTGCCAATTCTGCCCTGGCCTTGAGCCAGAAGCTTGGGGCAGAGATTGGAAACTAGGGCCCTTCTTTAGGGGACACAACAAAATGACAAGTACAGCAAGCACATAGCTACACAGCTCATCCCCAGGGAAGGGCACCGCTGGAGGCAGGGAGGGGTTGCCAAGAACCCACCTTCCCTGATGTGGGTGAGCAACATCCCCAGGAGGTGTGCCCAGTCTCCCAGAGATGCTGAGGAGCTGCCTCCACTGGGCTTCAAAGACCCTGTCCCATTTCTGTGGCTAAGGGGTAAGCAGGGGAGCAGGCAGTATGGGAATGGGGACAAGTTTGGGGTATGGATGAGGTAAAGGTGTCAGACAGACTCACAGCTCCGGGGCCTGGCCATGGGCCATGATCCCAGCAAGACTGCCCTCTGCCACCTCCTCCCTGTGGAGGAGCTCCACTGCTTGGAGGTTGGCACAGACTCACCTGACCTGACTGAGGCTACCACACTGGGAAAGGGGTATGGCACTGAGAAAAAAAGGTAAATCTTTGCCCTGGCCAGATTGACCCAGGCACAGGTGAGCAGGGACAAGCCTGGAAACCTGAGAAGCATGGACTCTGCTAGGTCCCAGTGCACTGGGACAGGCCTGAGGGGCGGGAGGAAGCAGCCCAAGGCAGCCTGTGCCTGACTTCACAGACCTGCAAAGAGGCCCCGGCTCAGCCTTGAGGTCCTCTTACAAACAGCACGTCCTGAGGGCTTCCCACCCGCTAGTCTGTATGTATTCCTGACAGGGAAAAGGGTCCTCACCTGCAGTCCAGGGGCTCCTGAACGCTGTCTGGTTTCTCTTTGCAGGACACAGGACTGTTCAGAGAAGTCTTTCCGTGCATTTGTTGGTTGCTAGGGAAAAAACGGCCCACATCATGAGGACACCTTTCCCAGCAGCCCCACCGTGCCCAGGGCCGCTGCCTCTGTCTCCAACCCAAGACTGGCCCTGATATTGAGGGTGACACTGAAGACCTCACAGTTCAGAGGCAGCAGTGCAGGCAGAGGTTCTGGGACAGCTGACGGAGTGGAGTAGGGGGTCTCACACAGCATCTTTCCCGAAAGCCAGAAGTTCTGCTTATGCCTAGGCTGGTAGGAAAATCAACCTGTCTACCTCATCTCCAGTGCCAGGCAGCTCGCAGGCCAGACCGAGTGAGGCCTCTAGCCCCACCCTTGAGGAGGCACACTGGAAGGGAGGACCCTGAGACTTGCTCATGCTGAAAACAAGTTTCCAGAGTACCCGGGCAGCATGGCTGAAAACCGTCCAGTTCCAGGAAAGGAGGCTGAGCACAGGAAGCCTTATCGAAGCTCTGGAGCTGATGCACTGAAGGTGTGGGAGGTGGACACCTGTCAGCCTACAGATGTGTGGTCAGGAGGGGAGGAGCCGTCTTATAGCAGGAAGTGGGCTCAGTCACCTTGGGCAGTCGGACAGCTCCGTGATAAGAGCCAAACAAACCATCTCAAAAATGTCCCTGAGAGAGGGCGTGGGAGGGAACAGATCCTCTCTCCCTGGGCAGGTGGGGCTCTCCAATGGCCTTTGAGTTTCTGCCTCCACTAAACACTCCAAAGAATCATTACCCTGTTCCTGCTCCTCCAGGCTTCAAATCAGTAAAGCCTGAGCCGTCAATCCAGCCCCTACCGAGTTGGCCCAGGAGCTGACCAAGAAAGAGACGGTGGTGGAGAAGCAGGGTCATGCTGGGCCAGAGTGGTGGTCAGGAACAGGTAACAATGTCAAGTGCCGTGGTCTCACAGCAGATTAGGAGCTGGAGCCTGAAACCTACAAACCTCAATGCTCAGTCACACTCTGCTCCACAATTGAGGCAAGTCAAAGTTCTCTTCTTCAAGAACAGAGCTGTCGCCTCTACCCAAGGTCTGCCGGGACCCTCAGAGATTGATTTAGTCTCACCCACCCCCCATACCATTATACAGATCAGAAAACTGAGTCCTGCCAAGGGACAGCCTGTCTCAAGTACTACACAGTGAGGAGCCAGGTGACCTCACCCACAAAATCAGCTCAGCCATGGCCATGTGGCCTGCTTACCTCTGTCCTCAATCTTAGGGTTTTGCCACATGTATCAACATGTGCCTACCACAGTCTTGTGAAGTGACAGACTGTTAGAGATCTGACCCTTTGACTCTCAAAGTTGATCTCTGGATTTGGTTTCATCGTGTCACATTTCACAGGTTTTTCCCCCCTTGATTTTTAAAGCTCATTATAGAAAATATATAAAAATATATATAAGATCAAAGTCACCTATAAGATTCCTCTAAAATCACCCGCAGAAAACATGTATGCATAAACATATAACCTGTGTGAATGGTTATATAACCTATAATTTGCATGCCTAACCCAATTTCATGAGGAATTTCCCATGTCACTCACTTTCCATTTCTGGGATAGATTCTCAGAAGTGAAATTAGTGGACTGAGAATAAACATGCTATTCCAGTTAACCCAGCCGTCAGCACGACATGAGGGTGCCTGTTTCCCCACATTCAGGCCCTTCTCTGGATATTGTCTCTTGCTCACCTTTGCAAATCCGTTAGGTGAGAATATGTTGTTTTCATTTGTATTTCTGCTTAGTGGTAGGTTGAACACATTTTTCCAATTATTAACCACTGGAATTTCATCTGTGAACTGTCTATAAGAATTGTCTTATACAAAATTCTTTTTTTTTTTTTTTTTTTTTTTGAGACAGGGTTTTACTTTGTCACCCGGGCTAGAGTACAGTGGCACGATCTCGGCTCACTGCAGCCTCAACATCCCGAGCTCGAATGATCTTCCCACCTCAGCCTCCCAGGTAGCTAGGACTACAGGCATGCACCACCATGCCTGGCTAAGTTTTTAATTTTTTTGTAGTGGGGGGTGGGAGAGTGGTATCTCACTGTGTTGCCCAGACTGGTCCTAAACTCCCGAGCTCAAGCAATCCTCCCACCTCAGCTTCCCAAATTGCCAGGATTACAGGTGTGTGCCACCATGCCTGGCTTTTTTTTTTTTTTTTTTTTTTTTTTTTGAGATAGAGTATCACTCTGTTGCCCAGGCTGGAGTGCAGTGGCATGATCTCAACCTCCGCCTCCTGGGTTCTAGTGATTCTTGTCCCTCAGCCTCCCGAGTAGCTGGGATTACAGCGCCTGCCACCACATCCAGCTAATTTTTGTTTTTTGGTTTTTTTTTAGTAGAGTTGGGAGTTTCACCATGTTGGCCAGGCTGGTCTTGAACTCCTGATCTCAGGTAATTCACCCGCCTTGGCCTCCCAAAATGCTGGAATTACAGGCATGAGCCACTGTGCCCACCCTGTAAATTCTTTATTAAGAATATTAATCCAGCCGGGCACAGTGGCTCAAGAGATCAAGACCATCCTGGTCAACATGGTGAAACCCCATCTCTACTAAAAATACAAAAAATTAGCTGGGCATGGTGGCACATGCCTGTAATCCCAGCTACTCAGGAGACTGAGGCAGGAGAATTGCCTGAACCCAGGAGGCGGAGGTTGCGGTGAGTCGAGATCGCACCATTGCACTCCAGCCTGGGTAACAAGAGCGAAACTCCGTCTCAAAAAAAAAAAAAAAGAATATTAATCCAAGCCCAACCGACTTTCAAGTCTTTTTAAATTAAAAGCCAACTCCTGGCCAGGCGTGGTGGCTCATGCCTGTAATCCCAGCACTTTGGGAGGCTGAGGCAAGTGGATCACCTGAGGTCAGGAGTTCAAGACCAGCCTGGCCAACATGGTGAAATCCCGTCTCTACTAAAAATACAAAAATTAGCTGGGCATAGTGGTGGGTGCCTGTAATCCCAGCTACTCAGGGGTCTGAGGCAGGAGAATCACTTGAACCTGGAAGGCAAAGGTTGCAGTGAGCCAAGATCACACCATTGTACTTCAGTCCAGCCTGGGAGATGAGGGAAACTGTCTTAAAAAAATAAAAATAAATAAAAAAGGCCAACTCCTTTACATTTGCCCATTGGACCCAGTCCCTCCTCTCTCTCTGCTGATAATACTATTGGCTCAGAGACCCTGCCAACTACCAAAATGATCTTCAGTTCACTTTCCACTAAAGAGTGGTGTCTTCTCCCCTGCAGTGTTTATTTTGATGAATGAAAATGAATTGAGGCCAGGCGCAGTGTCTCACGCCTATAATCCCAACACTTTGGGAGGCCGAGGCGGGTGGATCACGGGGTCAAGAGATCGAGACCATCCTGGCCAACAAGGTGAAACCCCGTCTCTACTAAAAATACAAAAATTAGCTGGGCATGGTGGTGCGTGCCTGTAGTCCCAGCTACTCAGGAGGCTGAGGCAGGAGAATTGCTTGAACCCAGGAGGTGGAGGTTGCGGTGAGCCGAGATTGTGCCATTGCACTCCTGTCTGGGTAACGAGAGCGAAACTCCATCTCAAAAAAAAAAAAGAAAATGAAATGGGAGCAGTGCCACATGAAGTCTGGGGCAGAGTGGTGACTGAGCACTCACCAGCAGAACCAGTCCGGCAGGGGACACCCAGTGACCAGCTGGGCCTGGACCCAGAGGGCTAAGGAGACTTTAAGAGCATAGGCTCAGCCTGGTGCCCGACCCTGCAGGCAGCTGCTGTCAATTCTACTCACAGAGTTTTCCTCACACTAGATGTTCATGCCTGTGGGTCATGAACCTCCTCCTCATCCGTCCCATCCCCATGCCCCCACTGTGGAGTTCACGTCAGGGGTCCTGGAAGCCACAAAAAACTCTTAATTTCTGTCGTGAGAGGTATGGAGCAACGGAGTAGCAGTATTTTGACATTAAAGCAGATACAAAAGATTGGAAATCCTCAGATGAGGCTCCTTCCCCCAGCTAAGCCTGGTCTGGAGGCAGAAAGCCCCTCCCCTGAGGGCACAGCAGGTGTCTGCCTGCTCTCCAGCCCCATGCAACAAAAAATACTCCCTGAGCTTTTCACACCATGAGCCAGGTAGGGGGTCTCCCAGTCTGAGGAGCTGCCAGAGGGTAGGGAGAGCACTCAGCACAGGGAGATGTCAAGAATGGGGAGACAGAGGGCAGGAGAGGAGGGGGCGGTGATCGGGGAGCCCAGATACGCAGGAGGCTAGGTGCCTCATGGTGCACCTGACACAGGCACTCTGTTCTGCACACCTCCCCCGGCTCCAAATACCCACACCAAGTAGATGCTCCCAAGCCTACCTCTGTAACCCTGACATCTAGACGCATCCATGCGGGTGAGCTCAGCAGCAGCCCCCAAACCCGCTTCCTCCTAAGCATCCAATGTCTGAAAGGCTCCAGCCTCCCCACAGTTACCCAGGCCAGAATACTCCACGCATTCTTCTCCCCACCCCCACAGCCAATCAAGCCCTCAGGTCCCTCCGAGATAACCCAGGAAACCATCTGTTTTCTCATTCCTGCTATATTATGCAAACCCAGGTCACAGTCCTTTTCCTGGATGCTGGCAACAGCTTCCTGACCAAACCTGCCTCCAGCCATGCGGGTACACACTGCCCAGAGGGCCAGCTGGGGCCCGGGTCTGATCCTGTCACTCTCCTGCTGACGCTCCTTCTTCAGTTCCCGTCACTTCTTCAGCTGGCCCCCCGACCTTCCTACTGTCCAGCCTCATCCCCGACATTCCCTCCCCTTCAGTGCAGCCCAGCGCCTCCACTTCCACGCCGAAGCAGCCCTTCACCCCTGCACACTTCACCTGCTTACCCTTCTCATGCTTATCTACCTGGGGAGTTCCCAGTCATCTTTCAAGCTCCAGGTAAAATGTCACCACCTCTGTGAAGTCTTCCCTGGTTTCCCCCAGCACAGGGACTCACTCCCCCTTCTGTGGTCCACTGTCCCTTCTTGCAGGCTGCTGTCCCGGCACTTACCACACCAGACTCTGCTTGTCTGTTTACACATCTGTGTCCCCCAGTTGACTCTGAGCTCCGGCAGGGGTATGTCCCGTACATCTCTGTATCCCCAGCATACAGCCAGCACCCAGTGTTTGCTGAATGAAGGAAGGAGAGACAGGGAAAGAGGTAACACCCCAAAAGGGAGACAGAAAAGAAAAAGCAAGGCAGTGAGAGTGAGGAGGCAGAGAGAATGACACACCCAGCAGGAAAGGAGGGGAGAGGCTGGACAGGAGCTGACAGGGTCCCCCACAGCAGGGCCCTTCCCTCCAGGAGGCCTGGCCCGGTTCCTCAAGGCACTCAGCCCATGGTGGTTGACTGATCAAAGGGGAACTCAGATGGGAGGTAGGAGATGGAAGAAAAGAATTAAGGGCCCAGGCAGGATTGGGTATTTGGGTAAAAGTACAGGCTGAGCCCCTCCTGCCACCACTGGGCTGCATGGCCCTGGGTTCACCATACTCTGGCAACACTCCCCCAGCCTTCCCAGCCCCCTTCCCCATGCCCAGCCCTTTCTAACCACAGGGCAAACCTCCCTCCAGTACTCATCCAAGCCTCTGGCAGTGGCCAAGCCTGTGGCTGATACTGAAGCACAAACAGCCAGGCCTGTGTGGTCACAGGCAGGGCCTTTCCCTCAGCTAGGGTGGGGTGGTCCCCTTGGGCATCCCTTCCTCCGTGGAGGTGACCGCACTCTCCCAAGTTGACTTCTTGGGGACCCTGTGGGTCCTGCCAACTCTTCTCAAGGCCAGGCCAAAGACAGCTCCACCCTCTGTGCAGCCAGCCAGGACGCTCGGCCCCAGCGAGCTCCAAGCGGAGACCTGAAAACAAGACTGTTCTCTTCCAAACAAAAACACATCATGGCAGCAGGTCCCGACGGTACAAACTCAGAAACCACGGAAATAGCCATCCAAAGACAGGAAGCTTCGTGGACGTCAATCCTGGATAGAACTTCACAAACTGGGGCTCAGTTGGCTGGGGACCTCGGCTCTTCCCTCTAGGGGCTGCTCCAGATCCCCCCACCAGGGTCTCCCTACTCCACCTCACCTCTCACGCAGCTCACCTCCTACTTCAGGGAGAAAGGACACTCTCCTTTTAACTCTAAAGTATAGCCTGCTGGGTGCTCATTAGAATCACCTGCAGTGCTTTTTTTTTTTTTCTTAAAGAGATGGGGTCTTGCTCTGTTGCCTAGGCTGGAACACAGTGGTGCAATCATCTCAGCTTTCTAGGGCTCAAGTGAACCTCCTGCCTAAGCCTCCCAAGTAGCCGAAGCTACAGGTGTATGCCACCATGCCCGGCTATTTCTTTTTTTTTAATAGAGATAAGGTCTTGCTATGTTGCCCAGGCTAGTCTGGAACTCCTGGCCTGAAGCTAACCCCACAGAGTGCTTTTGCTTCTTTTGGGACTTTACATGAATGGAGTCATACCATACATACATGTGGATGTGTCTGCTTTTATTCAACAATGCGTCTGAAATATGGATAGACCACAATTTGTTTGTTTTACTACTGATGGACATCTGGGCAGTTTCCAGTTTTTGCCTCTTATGAAACTGCTATGAAAATTCTAGTATGAGTCTTGTGCATGCAAGTATTCACTTCTGTGGGTAAATACTTAGGATCAGAAGTGCTGGGTCACAAGGCAGGTGTGTGTTCAGCTTTTCTTTTTTCTTTTTGAGACAGAGTCTCACTCTGTCACCCAGGTTGGAGGGCAGTGGCATAATCTTGGCTCACTGAAGCCTCAACCTCCCGGGTTCAAGAGATTCTCATGTCTCAGCCCCCTGAGTAGCTGGGATTACAGGCATGTGCCAACATGCCCAGCTCATTATTGTATTTTTAGTAGAGACGGGGTTTCGCCATGTTGGACAAGCTGGTCTCAAACTCCTGACCTCAAGTGATCTGCCCACCTTGGTTTCCCAAAGTCCTGGGATTATAGGCATAAGCCACTGCACCTGGCTGGCTTTAACTTTTAAAGGCTCCCAGGTGGTTGTAAACCCCCAGCCAACTAAGAAACCACAGGAAGAATCTTGCCCCCACCCATCCTTTCTTTGTGGCTGCTCTCCAAGGCCAATCCACCTGCCTGGGCTCTGGATCTGACACTCCTGAGCCTTCACCCTGGCCCTCTTGAGTTTCAGAAACGTCCTTAGCAAGGCAGGGAACCCCACTGCCAATAAGATTTCCTTCATCTTTTGAGGCCTGGGGGCCCATTTCCTAGGTTGTACGACGGAAGTCAGAAGACAAGCTTTTCCAGGTGTCAGAGGCTGACTCAGAAGACAAGCTTTTCCAGGTGTCAGGGGCTGACTCTGAACCACTGTGTCCTTCCCGAGAGACTCCCCATGTTCTCTCAGGCCCCTCGCAGTCAGAAACCGGGTGAGAAGACCGTTCCGGATGGCACTCTAGGATTCTATGGAGAGAGGCAGGCTCATAAGGTAATTTCCTTCTTTTGCAAAAATAATATCTTGTACCTTCATGGAAGCTCCACCTCCCTTTTTATTTTCTCAGGTGACATTCCATATCTAGGACAACTGCTTTGTCCTTTCCACTGGTTGAAGGAGGGGAGAAAAAAATCTCATAATTGATTCTCATACTGACTGTCATAGGGTGAGGCTTAGTGAGTTGGGGTCCCACTCAGCTACCCTGGCAGAGGGCTCCAGAGGGGCAGGAACTCAGCCTTGTCACGATCCTATCCTCCAGGAAGGGTTCTGAGAACACCCAGGCCAGTAATGGGCTTGCTCTCCCTTCACTGCCTATAACAGCTTTGAGATGAAGCGGGGATGTTGAAGGCCAGAGGCCTGTCTTCCTAAGACTTACCAAGTGACCCTGGCCACAGCCGGCGGAAGCAGGGTGTGCTCCAGACCCAGGCAAAGCCATCGCAAGCTGACCAGCAGCCTGTTTAGAGTGAAAAGATGAGCTGGCCCATCAGACTCCCTTCCTCAGGAATTCCTAAGGAATCCTAACTGGGAAATCCAAGATGTGGAGGTGTGCAGCCAGGAGTGGACAGGCAAGAGAGCCGGGCAGGTTCGAGCTGCAGCTCCCCTCGAGCAAAACCTCTGGGTGTCCCTGGAGACTGGCTCTAGAGCGAGAGAAGATGGGGCAGGAGGCAGAGAGAAGCACAGGGCCATGGGCCAGGCCTCCAGTCTAGGAGAGTGCAAAGAGGGTCTGCTCCCTTGGGATGCCCATGACCTCCTTCTGAGTTTGTGTCTCTAAAAAATGGCAAAAAAGAAAAAAAAATCCCCTCTCCGAACTGCAGATCTTCAGGGCTACTGTGAGGATATGCAGGAGGTCATGACTCAGTCTGGCGTGGAGCTGGGGACACTCACAGCCCTGCCCACTGAGCAGCACACACCCCCACTAGCACCACTGAGCACTGTGTTAGCCTCTGTGCCATCACGTCCTTGAAGGATACCTAAAGAGGCATCTACCCACAGCAAGTGAAGACAGGGGCACCACTGGGCCTCAAAGGCACCCAGAAAGCTCCATATATGTCCTCCATGCCTGAATCTTTCCACTGGGACTACAGCCCAAGGAGCCAGCCACAGCAAGGCCCTCTCTACACCTGGGCCACACCCTGTGACTGCCTCCCACCCTCATGGGCCCAGAGGCACAACCGCAGCTCAGGCCCAGCCACGCTCAGGGTCACTCTCTCTCTTCTTTCTCCACCAGAGGTTTAGAGGACAGCAATTGCGGCCCTCTCCTGCCCAGAGCTTAAAAGGCCTGTGGAGTGAGAACAGTCGCCACGGAGACAGACAGGGACAAACAGCTGAAACGGAAAGCTTTCCTCCTGGGGGACATCCAGGATTTCCTGCAAAGCCCAGGCCAGATCACAGGGCTGGCCCAGCAGAATACCCTGCCGGCTGCTGGCCTCGGCCTGTCGTACCCACTGCTGGAGCTGCATCTATTTGAGCTGGCACCCCTGGGTCTGCTCATAGACCACTTTTTCTTGGCAGGCCACTTGGGGCATGGTCATTTCCAGACAAGAAGCTGATCATTCAGGTCTAAAAACAGACTTGCATTCATTAAGGAACAGAGTGCCCCTGTGCTCTTGGTGGCCACCCTCCGGCTGGGCCTGCTGAGTGGGTGGGGGGGAGGCGCAGACAGGCTTGGCCGCTCAGACGCCCCCACTCAGGGCTGCCAGGGGCTGTGGCTACTCTGGGGACAAATCAGTTCTGTCGCCCCATGGATACTGTCCAGATAGGCTATCCCAACCACCCTGGGACACCCACCTCAGCATCAATCTGGCTTTGCGGACCCATCAGGCTCTTCTCAGGACCACAGGCAAGTGTGAAGGGTCTTGGGGCCTGAAAGAGCCTGGGGCTGGGGACGGAAGACAGGATGCAGGCCTGGACCTGCTTCGCACTGCTGAGGGCCTTGAGTAAGCCACTCTTCCTTTCTGGGACTCAGTGACTCCTCTGCAAAGGGCGCGAAAGTCACAGCCCAGGAGAGACAACAAGTGTTGTCTGAAGGAAAAAAGCAGAGGCCAGGAACTGTATAAACTGCAGATGACCGCTGGCCCTCTGTGGTCAGAAGAACCCCCATCCCAGGAGGGACCTCTATCAGGGCATCCTGACTCAACCATGGAGAGCAAGGAAGACGTTTCTGAAGAAGCACAGCATTGGAGTTCATCTCTAAGGGATGCTAGCCAGATGGAGAAGGGGGATGCTGGGTGGAGAGGCTCACTGTAGCGGGGTTGGCGTGTACAAAGGCCCTAAGGCCAGAAGTTTGCAGCATGTGTGGGGGAGCTAAACAGAGCCTTTGGGTCTGGAGGGCAGAGGTGAGCAACAAAGCTGGAGGGGTTGGCAGGGCCAGACACAGGCCCCTGGGCCTCCATGATGGTTTTGGTCATTATCTTAAAAGCAATGGGGAACCAATGAAGAGATTTAAACAGGAAAGTATACTATCAACTTTGTGTGTTAATAATCTGCTTCAAGACCGGGCGCAGTGGCTCACGGCTGTAATCCCAACACTTTGGGAGGCCGAGGTGGATCATGAGGTCAGGAGTTCAAGACCAGCCTGGCCAATGTGGTAAAACCACATCTCTACTAAAAATACAAAATTTAGCCGCCTGTAATCCCAGCTACTTGGGAGGCTGAGGAGAATTGCTTGAACCAGGGAGGCGTAGGTTGCGGTAGGCCAAGATCGTGTCACTGCACTCCAGCCTGGGGGACAGAGCAGGACTCCATCTCTAAAGAAATAAATTGCTTCAAAGTAATCCCCTGGAAGTGGGGCAGGGGAGCAGAGGGTGAAGATTGATGAAACAGGAATGACTCAGGTTGATGGTTATTTTAGCTGGGCGATGGCTACATGGGGATGCACTGTACAACTCTCGCATCCTTTGTGTGTGTTCGCAGTTTTCCGTGGAGAGAGATCAGGTGCATGCCTGTAGCTCAGCAGCGGAATGTCTTGGACTGGGTGGTAGTGGTGGTGGAGGGCCAGAGATGGCTTCGGAATGTATATTTCCAAATAGAATCTATCTGACTTGGTGAGGAATTGGACGAGAGGTAAAAAGAAGGTGTCAAGTATGACTAGATTTCTGGCTTAAGCGAGTAGGACAGTGGGCCCTTATGCTGAGAATAAACAGGGTAAAAATAGACTAGAAGAAAAGCCTAGTTGGAAGAAACAGTCACGCGTTCAGCCTTGAACATGGGTGAGAGACATTTAAGTGGAGATGTCAAGTATGTATGAATAAGAAGCTCAGAAGAAAGTTTTAGGCAGGAGGGATACATTTCTGAGTTACTGGCCCATAAGCGAGAAGAGGAGCTAGGAAGGCTGTGCCAGGGGAAGTGGGTACACGAAGAACAGAAGCTATCAAGAAGAATGCCAAGAGGTAGGGGAAAGAAAAGTATTTTCAGCAAATCATGCTGGGACAACTGAATAGCCACTTGGAAAAGAAAAACAATGGACCTTTAGCTCACACTGTATACAAAAATTACCCAAAATTTGGCCGGATGCGGTAGCTCACGCCTATAATCCCAGCACTTTGGGAGGCCGAGGAGGGTGGATCACTTGAGGTCAGGAGTTTGAGACGAGCTTGGCCAACATGGTGAAACCCCATCTCTACTAAAAATACAAAAATTAGCCGGGCGTGATGGCACATGCCTGTAGTCCCAGCTACTTGGGAGACTGAGGCAAGAGAATTGTTTGAACCCGGGAGGCAGAGGTTGCAGTGAGCTGAGATCACGCCACTGCACTCCAGCCTGGGTGACAGAGTGAGACTCCGTCTCAAAAAAAAAAAAAAAAATTAGCCAAAATTTGACAGAGTTAAAACTATAAAACTCTTAAGGAAAACAAAGGTGGCCGGGCGCAGTGGCTCAAGCCTGTAATCCCAGCACTTTGGAAGGCCGAGGCGGGTGGATCACAAGGTCAAGAGATCAAGACCATCCTGGTCAACACGGTGAAACCCTGTCTCTACTAAAAATACAAAAAAATTAGCTGGGCATGGTGGCGCGTGCCTGTAATCCCAGCTACTCAGGAGGCTGAGGCAGGAGAATTGCCTATACCCTGGAGGCGGAGGTTGCGGTGAGCCGAGATCACACCATTGCACTCCAGCCTGGGTAACAAAAGTGAAACTCCGTCTCAAAAAAAAAAAAGGCGTAAATCTTTATGACCTATCAGGCAATGATCTCTTAGATATGACACCAAAAGCATAAGAAACAGAAGGAAAAAACAAATAAATTGGATCTCATCAAAATTAGAAATGTTTATGCTGTTTATATTATCAAGAAAGTGAAAAGACAGTCCACGGAATGGGAGAGAATATTTGCAAATCATCTGTCTAATAAGGGACTAGTATCCTGAATATATAAAGAACCCTTATAACCTTGAGGACATTATGTTAAGTGAGGTAACACAGTCACGAAAACACAAACGTATGAATCCACTTAAATGAGGTATCTAGAGTAGCTGAATTCACAGAAACAAGGTAGAATGGTGGTTTCAGGGCCTGGGGGCAGAGGGGAAAATGAGTTGTTCTTTGGGTATAGAGTTTCAGTTTTGCAAGATGAAAAGTTCTGAAGATTGCACAACAATGTGAATATAGTTAACACTACTGAACTGTGAGCTCTGTTGCCCAGGCTGGAGTACAGTGGCACAGTCATGGCTCACTGCAGCCTCAACCTCCCTGGGCTTAGGTGATTGTAAAAACACAGGCCACCAAGCCCAGCTAATTTTTGTATTCTTTATAGAGACAGGGTCTCTCTATGTTGCCCAGGCTGGTCTCAAACGTTTGGCCTCAAGGGATTCTTCTGCCTCAGCCTCCCAAAGTGTTGGGATTATAGATATGAGCCACTGTGCCCAGCTGGTAGGGTTGTTTTTTTTCTTAACCACAATTTAAAATTGTTCTAAAAGAACTCTTGGCTGGGCGTGGCAGCTCATGCCTGTAATCCCAGCACTTTGCTCTCAGGCAGGTGAATCACAAGGTCAGGAGTTTGAGACCAGCCTGGCCAATATGATGAAACCCTTTCTCTATTAAAAATACAAAAATTAGCCAGGCATGGTCGTAGTTCCAGCTACTCCAGGGGCTGAGGCAGGAGAATTGCTTGAACCCAGGAGGCGGAGGTTGCCGTGAGCTGGGATCATGCCACTGCACTCCAGCCTGTGCATACTAGGAAAAAAAAGAACTCTTACAACTCAACAATAAAAAGACAAATAACCCAATTAGAAATTAAGGTTCAACATGAATGAACCTTAAAAATATGATGCTAAGAAGCCAGTCACAGAAGACCACATATTGTATGGTTCCATGTATAGGAAATGTCTAAAATAGGAAATCCACACAGATGGAAAATAGATTAGTAGTTGCCTGGGATGAGAGGAAGGAAGAAATGAGGAGTGACTTCTAATGGTTTATATAGAGTTTCTTTTGGGGATGACGGTTGTACAACTTTGTGAATATACTAAACACCAGTAACTTGTACACGTTAAAAAAGTGAATTTTGTGGTGTGTCAATATTTCAATGAAGACAAAGAGGTGGGGAGGACAAAGGAGAGAAGAAATGGAGAAGTGTGGGATCTGTAGGACCACAATCTTAAAGATTGTGTGGAGAAGAAAGAGGGGAACTTCCGCAAAGAGATTCTGAGAGAGTGGCCCAAGAAATAGAGGATGGGCGCAGTGGCTCACACCTGTAACCCCAGCACTTCCAGACGCCTGGGTTGGTGGATCCCTGGAGCCCAGGAGTTTGAGACCAGCCCACACAACATGGAAGACCTTGTCTCTACAAAAGATACAAATAAATAAATAAATAGCTGGGTGTGGTGGTGAACGCTTATTGTCCCAGCTACTCAGGAGACTGAGGTGGGAGGATCACCTGAGCCAGGGGAGTTCAAGGCTGTAGTGAGCTGTGATTGTGCCCTGCACTCCAGTCTGGGTGACAAGAGTGAGACCATGTCTCCATTAATAAAAAAAAAAAAAAAGGGCCGGGCGTGGTGGCTCACGCCTGTAATCCCAGCACTTTGGGAGGCTGAGGCGGGTGAATCACGAGGTCAAGAGATCGAGACCATCCTGGTCAACATGGTGAAACCCCGTCTCTACTAAAAATACAAAAAATTAGCTGGGCACAGTGGCACGTGACTGTAATCCCAGCTACTCAAGAGGCTGAGGCAGGAGAATTGCCTGAACCCAGGAGGCGGAGGTTGTGGTGAGCCGAGATCGCGCCATTGCACTCCAGCCTGGGTAACAAGAGCAAAACTCCATCTCAAAATAAAAAAAAAATTTAAAAAGCCGGGCACAGTGGCTCACACCTGTAATCCCAGCACTTTGGGAGACCAAGGCGGGTGGATCACCTGAAATCGGGAGTTCAGGACCAACCTGGCCAACATGGTGAAACCTTGCCTCCACTAAAAAACACAAAGTAGAAAACCAGGTGTAAGGCTGTCATGGAAGCCAAAGGAGTGTTTGAAAAGACTGAGGGGAAAGCAGTGCTGAAGTCTGAAGAGAGGCCAAGTAAGACCAGGACTCAAGGGCAGTCCCTGAATTTACCACTGCAGATGGGTAACTTTAGTTAGGACAACTTTGGTGCATAGTGGGATCTACTCCTCCTTCTCTTCTCCTAGACCGGTGACTGCATCCCAGGGATGAAAGGTGAAGACAGGCCTCTCTGTCCACCAGCGAGGATGCTGCAAGGATGCAGCTCAGCACCACATCCCCCGGGAACCTGCCCTCCGCCCACCCTCGCAGGAAAAGACCAGTGAGATGCGGCTGGGAATGGGTAGAGAGGATTGCATCTTTCTCTCCTGGTTCCCCAGGGGGTTGTTTGCAGTCGGGGAGGGAGAGGGGAGCCCTCACTACAGCCTCATTGCCGGGTTCCCCAGTTCCCCAAGCAACCTTCACCTGCAGCCCCTCCACCCCACGGCTAGCACAGGCAGGAACCACAAGTCTATTTTTTGCGCCTGCCTTGGAAAGGGCTGGAAAGCTGGCGAGGCAGCCGCACCCAGCATTCCAGCGCCACACTTAGAGGCTCCGAAGCGGCGCCCGCGGCGCCCGCACTGATCCTGCGCGGCTGGCCCCGGCTGACCCTTTGAAGGGCGCTGGTGATCAATGCCAGAGTTTGCACTGGCCGGGGAGCTGTCAGGGTGCAGCAGCCGCGCCCCCACCTGCTGGGCCCCTCGGAAAGGGAGCGTGCGCACTCTCCGAGCCCCCTCCTGGTGCAGTGCCTGCACCGCGCGTGATAGCTGGCCCAGCTGAGGATGCCCGCGTGGGGGCTGGCTGCGCGCCCTACCCAGGCTCCTGCCAACGCGGCTAGCCCAGGCTGGGCTCCAGCCGAGCGCTCAGATTCCTGACCAATGACCTCGTCTTGAGGAGCTTGCTGGGTCCTGAGACCTCCTCCTCCAGGGAGAACTCCAGATTGTCTAACTGCTGGAGCCCTCCTAGGAATGCCTGCTCTCGCCGCTGTTACTCAGCCTTGTCCTGGAGCTTCCAGCCACCGCACACAGGCAAGAAAATAAAGGTTCATTTAAATGTTAAAAGGAGACGATTATTATTTGAAGATGATCAGATAAACTAAACACACATTCAACGACAAATCATAAAGTGGCGCAGATATTTTTATATTTGGGCAGTGAAGTAGGCAGAACTGTGACGGGGCAGACACATGATTAACTCATGGAATTAATAACTAATCTAATGATTACAAGATCAACAGATCAACATAAAAATCAATTGTTCCCAGCACTTTGGGAGGCCGAAGCAGGTGGATCACAAGGTCAAGATATCGAGACCATCCTGGTCAACATGGTGAAACCCCGTCTCTACTAAAAATACAAAAAATTAACTGGACATGGTGGCGGGCGCCTGTAATCCCAGCTACTCAGGAGGCTGAGGCAGGAGAATTGCTTGAACCCAGGAGGCGGAGGTTGCAGTGAGCCGAGATCGCGCCATTGCACTCCAGCCTGGGTAACAAGAGCAAAACTGTCTCAAAAAAAAATCGTTTTCCTGTAGAATTACAATACCGTTATAAAGTATATGTGGGAAAATAACTATATTCATATGACAACAAAAAATATAAAATGCCTAAGGATAAACTTTTAAAATGTAGAAAATCTATGAAAAGAAACACAATAACATTTTTAAATGACATAAAGGACCTGAATAAATGGAGATATAAACCTTGTTCTTGAGTAGGAAAAGTTAAAGTTTGTTTTTGTTTTTGTTTTTTTTGAGATGGAGTCTTGCTCTGTTGTCCAGGCTGGAGTGCAGTGACACGATCTCGGCTCACTGCAACCTCTGCCTCCTGGGTTCAAGTGATTCTCCTGCCTCAGCCTCCAGAGTAGATGGGATTACAGGCATGTGCCACCATGCCTGGCTAATTTTTGCATTTTTAGTAGAGACAGGGTTTCAGCATGTTCGCCAGGCTGATCTCGAACTCCCAACCTCAGGTGATCCACCTGCCTCGGCCTCCCAAAGTGCTGGGGTTACAGGTGTGAATAACCACACCTGGCCTGAGTCAAAGTTTTAAAGGAGCAAATTCACCCCAAATTAATTTGTAAATGTTCCAACAGGATGTACGTGCATGTTCACACATGTGAAAGAGAGCAAGAAATTTTTGAAAAAGAAAGTGATGCAAAAGCTTTGCCTTACCAGATGTCAGAACAAATAACAAAGGTAGAATAGGCCGGGCACGGTGGCTCACGCCTATAATCCCAGCACTTTGGGAGGCCGAGGCGGGTGGAAAACGAGGTCAAGAGATCGAGACCATCCTGGTCAACAACGTGAAACCCCACCTCTACTAAAAATACAAAAATTAGCTGGGCATGGTGGCATGTGCCTGTAATCCCAGCTACTCGGGAGGCTGAGGCAGGAGAATTGCCTGAACCCAGGAGGTGGAGGTTGCAGTGAGCCGAGATTGTGCCATTGCACTCCAGTCTGGGTAACAACAGCGAAACTCCGTCTCAAAGAAAAAAAAAAAAAGTAGAATAATTAAGTAGTGAGATATTAACTGGCCTAGGAAAGATTACTAAATCAATGGAACAGAAGATAGTCCAGAAAATGACCTATGGGTATATGAGAATGCAGTAGATCATGAAGAACGTGTTTCATACAAGTAAGGAAAGAATGAGTTGTCCAATAAATAGTATTGGGGCAACTGGCTACCTCCCACCATTCACAGAAATATAATCCAGGGAGATAAAACACCTAAATATTTTCTAAATCTGTAAGTAGCCAGAATAAAAGAGAATATTTTTAAACATCAGGAAAAGTTTTTCTAAGCAAGATATAAAACCAAGAACATACAAAAGATTTAATTGCATAAAGATTTAAAACTTCCATGTATCAAAATTTAAATGGACAGAGGATTGATTTTTTTTTTTTTTTTGAGATGGAGTTTCGCTGTTGTTACCCAGGCTGGAGTGCAATGGCGCTATCTCGGCTCACCGCAACCCCCGCCTCCTGGGTTCGGGCCATTCTCCTGCCCCAGCCTCCTGAGTAGCTGGGATTACAGGCACGCACCACCATGCCCAGTTGATTTTTTGTATTTTTAGTAGAGACGGGGTTTCACCATGTTGACCAGGATGGTCTCGATCTCTTGACCTCGTGATCCACCCGCCTCAGCCTCCCAAAGTGCTGGGATTACAGGCGTGAGCCACCGCGCCCGGCCCCAGGATTGATTTTCTTCATATGTAGGGAGCTCATCCAAGTCAATAAGAAAAGGTAAACAATCTAATAGAAAAGTGAGCAGAGAATATAAACAAGCAATTTACAAAACAATCTATCTTACCTATGTTACCAGTAAACACTAAAATTACAGTGCTCAGTATTACCAAGGATGTGAAAAATAGTCATTATTCCCCACTGTAAGACTAAAGACTGAGTTAACCTTTCTAATACACGTCAAATGCCTTAAGAAGTACAAACTCTTTAACCCAACAACCCTTTTTAAGAAATCTGATGTAAGGAAATAAATGGACAAAAATGTATATTCATATGATTAACAATTATGGAAATTCATATGATTATTCATATGATTAACAATTAAGGGAAAAAAAGTAGAAATACCAAAATGGTATTTTATCAATATAATGGATTCCTAAGCAATTGATACAAAGAGTAGGTTAGAGCTCCTATATATGCTAACATGGAAAAAAAGTCCAACATGTATTGTTTAAGTGAAAAGTAGGTACAGGCCGGGCACAGTGGTTCACGTCTGTAATCCCAGCACTTTGGGAGGCCAAGGCAGATGGATCACCTGAGCTCAGGAGTTTGAGACTAACCTGGCCAACACGGTAAAACCCCACCTCTACTAAAAATACAGAAAAAAAAAAAATTACCCGAGGGTGATGGTGGGCACTTGTAATCCCAGCTACTTGGGAGGCTGAAGTAGCAGAATCGCTTGAACCCCGGAGGTAGAGGTAGCGTGAGCCGAGATCGCACCACTGCACTTCACCCTGGGCAACAAAAGCAAAACTCTGTCTAAAAAAAAAAAGGGCTCACACCTGTAATCCCAATACTTTGGGAGGCTAAGGTGGGCACCTGAAGTTGGGAGTTTGAGACCAACCTGACCAACATGGAGAAACCCTGTCTCTACTAAAAATACAAAATCAGCCAGTTGCAGTAGCACATGCCTGTTAATCCCAGCTAATTGGGAGGCTGAGGCAGGAGAATTGCTTTAACCTGGGAGACGAAGGTTGCGGTGAGCAGAGATTGCACCATTGCACTCCAGCCTGGGCAACAAGAGCAAAACTTCATCTCAAAAAAAAAAAAGAAAGAAAAGAAAATAGGTACAGATCAGTGTGATATAATCTATAACGTAAAAAGCTGTACTTAAGGGTATACATCAAACAATTGTGACTACATCCAGGAGGAGAATAAAGGGATGAAGCTTACTCTTTATATACGTTGTTTTGTTTGAACTTACCCTAACAAGTGTATATTTTTTTTTTTTTTTTTTTTTTGGAGACAGAGTCTTGCTCTGTCACCCAGGCTGGAGTGCAGTGGCACAATCTCGGCTGTCTGCAACCTCTGCCTCCTGGGTTCAAGCAATTCTCCCACCTCAGCCTCCTGAGTAGCTGGGATTACAGGCGTCTGCCACCATGCCCAGCTAATACTTTGTATTTTAGTAGAGACAGGGTTTCACTGTGTTGCCCAGGCTGGTCTCAAACTCCTGACCTCGTGATCCACCTGCCTCAGCCTCTCAAAGTGCTGGGATTACAGGCGTGAGCCACTGCGCCTGGCCAACTTTTTAGATTTTAAAGCCTTAAAGTTAATACTATCTAATGTTGATCAACATATTGGTGAACGAATGGTCTCTCACATACCTGTATGATAGGACAGTATGGAAAAGGTACATAAATTTTACATATAGAAACCTGCCACATGCATAAATTCCATTTCTAACAATTTACTGCTAGGAAATAATTGAGCACAAATTATAATGTATAAGAATGCTCATTAAAGTATAGTTAGAAGAGAAAAAAGGAAATACTGTAAATCTCCATCAATAAGGCACAAACTATGTTTTATTTGTAGAATAGAAGGCTATGTAACCATTAAAAATATTTATCACTGGGCGTGGTGGCTCACACCTGTAATCCCAGCACTTTGGGAGGCCGAGGAGGGCGGATCAAGAGGTCAAGAGATCGAGACTATCCTGGCCAACATGGTGAAACCCTGTCTCTACTAAAAATACAAAAATTAGCTGGGTGTGGTGGCGCGTGCCTGTAGTCCCAGCTACTCGGAAGGCTGAGGCAGGAGAACTGCTTGAACCCGGGAGGCGGAGGTTGCAGTGAGCCAAGATCGTGCCACTGCACTCCAGCCTGGCACCTGGCGACAGAGCAAGACTCTGTCTCAAAAAAAAAATTATCAATATTTATTAAAACTTATTAAAAAGTCTATATTAACATGGAAGACAGCATTATATAACACTAGAAAGGCATTCTGTGGAACAGTGTGCCTAAGAAAATATATGTAGAAAGATGCTCACAATTCTAACATTTTCCTCCACAAATTTGGATTTTACATGTTTTTTGTTTTCTTCTTTATACTTTTCTGTATTTTTGGTATACTTTGCCTGAATTTTTTTTTTTTTTAGATGGAGTCTTGCTCTGTCACCCAGGCTGGAGTGCAGTGGCATGATCTTGGCTCACTGCAAACTCCGACCCCCGGCTTCAAGCAATCCTCCTGCCTAAGCCTCCCAAGTAGCTGGGATTATAGGTGCTTGCCACCTGAGCTGGCTAAATATTTGTATTTTTAGTAGAGATGGGGTTTCACCATGTTGGCCAGGCTGGTCTTGAACTCCTGACCTCAGGTGATCCGCCCGCCATGGCCTCCCAAAGTGCTGGGATTACAGGCGTGAGCCACCATGCCCAGCCACTTTGCCTGAATTTTATAATCAGAATAAACAAACTATTTTCATTTAGTAAAAGAATTTTGAAAAAGGAAGAAAAGGAGAAGGCAGGAAAAACAATCGTTCAAAAGGCACTGTGATATTACTAATGAATAGACACCTCAAAATTCCTAAAATCTCATTCTTCATGATACGGAGAACCAAGAGAAAAAGAAAGCTTGGTTTTAAAAATGAACTTTTCCAAATCCACACATGATAAAAATCACACAATACTAAATACAGGTCCACACACATGCACAGACCCAACTGATTGTATGTAAAACTAGTGAAATCTCACTAAGGTAGATGGATTATATCAATGTCAGTTTTCCGGTTGTGATACTGTTCTATTGCTATTCAGTTGTTTCTATTACAATTCATTTCCTCCAATGGTAAAACTGGATGAAGAATAATACAATGAGATCTCTCTGTAGTATTTTACAAAATTGAATGTGAATTTACAATTATCTCAAAACCAAAAGTTTATTTTCAAAAGTGAACTTTGTGCTTTGAAAAAGAAAAGAGAGGTAGCTTTTCTTAGAGCTATAGCTGAGTCATCACTAAGAAGCCTCATTGCAGGTTCTCAAAGTTAGAGGCACTGCAGGGAAAGTACATTTTAGTGAGCACCTTTGGTGTACCAGGCAATGACGCAGCCAGAGGCAGTAGTAAGTAACTCAGCAGTAACTTGTGGAGCAAGAATGTGAACCCAGGTCTACCTGAAAGCTCAGGCTGTCCTGTCACATCACATTGACTACATGGCTGGGAATGGCTTAAAAGACAAAAGCAAACCAACCCTTTATTCAATGTTATGCATATCAAGAAACTCCATGTAAAGAAATAAATACTTGAGTGGGTTTAAAAAAAAAAAAAAAAAAAAGGTTCATTGGCTGGGTGCAGTGGCTCACGCCTGTAATCCCAGCACTTTGGGAGTCCAAGGCAGGAGGATTACCTGACGTTAGGAGTTCGAGACCAGCCCGGCCAACATGGAGAAACCTCATCTCTAGTAAAAAATACAAAATTAGCGAGGCGTGGTGGTGGATGCCTGTGATCCCAGCTACTCAGGAGGCTGAGACAGAATTGCTTGAACCCAGGAGGTGAAGGTTGCGGTAAGCCGAGATCACGCCATTGCACTCCAGCCTGGGCAACAAGAGCGAAACCTCATCTTAAAAAAAAAAGGTACACTGTAACTAGGCAACAGCAATTTCAAAATGTGTGCCTGTACGTGAATATCATCTATTAGATCTGTCCCTGCAGCCCTGACTATTAGAAAGTTCTTCCTAGTACCTGGATGAACCTCCTTCTAGCTAATGATCCTTCACCAAAGAACAAACCTTTGTCCCTCATGTTCCTTCCTTGATAAAACTGGATCTCTACTGCTGATGTGACCAGGGCAAAGTCTGCACCACGACTGTCTTCTCTTGCATCTTCTTATATTGCAAGATTTATTAACTTTTCTCATTTCTGTTCTCACATGGGGCCAATTGGTTATTTCCCATACTCCCAGGTCTTCCATCATTAAGGACACAGGTTGACAATCTAATGTAAATTATATGCCTCTGGGGTCCAGGCAAGAGTTGGAGGGTGGATCTGTCAACTTCTGAAACTATGGGCAGAATTGTTGGGTCTGAACAAAGGGGTATGTTTCTGGGAAAAGAACATTTCACTTTATTAGATTCTCAATGTAACCTATGACCCCCAAATGACAGAAGCTACTCCTTTAATTTAAGCAGCTCCTTGGGGAAATGGCTGATTCCAGAGCTGAGGAAATGCATAAAGGAGCTAAAACGTCTAATCATACCAGAAACTAAGGAAGCCATCAAAGCGTAGAGTCATGGCTCAAGAACTCAGGAACCAACTGAAAGATGGGACAATCTGAGAATCACTAAGAATGGATTAAAACACATCAAGTATGTTTAAACCCATGAGATTATAGTAAAACCAAAATGACTCATTGTCACCTTTGGTGGATACTAGGGCCCCATACCATGATTTCGAAAACTAGGAAATAAGAGTCAAGTATTTATTCTGCCCTTCTAGTACTGGCTATACCTCAGGATAAGCAAATAGTTCAAAAGGAAACACACCTTTTTTTTTTTTTGAGACAGAGCATGGCTCTTGTAGCCCAGGCTGGAGTGCAATGACATGATCTTGGCTCACTGCAACCTCTGCCTCCTGGTTTCAAGTGGTTCTCCTGCTTCAGCCTCCCGAGTAGCTGGTATTACAGGTGTCCACCACCAGGCCCAGCTAATTTTTTAATTTTTTTTTTTTTTCTTTTGAGACGGAGTTTCGCTCTTGTTACCCAGGCTGGAGTGCAATGGCGTGATCTCAGCTCACCACAACCTCCGCCTTCTGGGTTCAGGCAATTCTCCTGCCTCAGCCTCCTGAGTAGCTGGGATTACAGGCATGAACCACCATGCCCAGCTAATTTTTTTGTATTTTTAGTAGAGACGGGGTTTCACCATGTTGACCAGGATGGTCTCGATCTCTTGACCTTGTGATCCACCCGCCTCAGCCTCCCAAAGTGCTGGGATTACAGGCTTGAGCCACCGCGCCCGGCCAATTTTTGTATTTTTTTAGGAGAGACAGGGTTTCACCATGTTGGCCAGGCTGGTCTTGAACTCCTCACCTCAGGTGACCTGCCTGTCTTGGCCTCCCAATGTACTGGGATTACAGGTGTGAGCCACTATGCTCAGCCAGAACATATCTTTTTATAGAAAGCTTCTCCTAATAAATGATAAACTGGCAGGATTAGACTAATACCATTTTTCAGTCCCTAATGAAATAATGGGTATACATGAAATAATCATTGATGGCTGCTAACATTCTTCAAAGAGAAATAACTGATATTATACCCTTCCTGAAGCACACAAAACTAACTGAATCTGACCAAGACTAGATCCAACTCTCAATTTATGGGAAATACATAAATCAAAGGAATGGTTCAAACAATATCAACAAACCAGAAAATGTTATAGAAAACATAGCCTGGTTTTTTCAACAAATAATTTGCTAGGAAAAAAGAAAAGGAAGAAAAGAGGAGGCTGGGCACAGTGGCTCAGGCCTATAATCCCAGCACTTTGGGAGGCCTAGGTGGGCGGATCACAAGGTCAAGAGACCAAGACCATCCTGGCCTATGTGGTAAAACCCTATCTCTACTAAAAATACCAAAAATTAGCTGGGTGTGATGGTGGGCGCCTGTAGTCCCAGATACTCGGGAGACTGAGGCAGGAGAATCACTTGAACCTGGGTGGTGGAGGTTGCAGTGAGCCAAGATCATACCACTGCACTCCAGCCTGGCCATATAGCGAGACTCTGTCTTCGGCAAAAAAAAAAAAAAAAAAAAAAAAAAAGGAAACCATAGATTAAAAGAGATTACAGAGATAAAGATATTTGATTCAAAATGTCAACACTTTTTTAGTCAAAGTATAAACCTCATTTGACTCCTTATTAAAATAAATTGTACAAAGACATTTATGAGACAATGGAGGAAACATAAATCCTGACTAGCTATCTGATTAAGGAGTTACTGTCCTATTTTAGATGTAATAATAATATTGTATAAATTTTTTAAAGCCTCTTTTATAGCTATACACTGAAATACTTTTGGATAAAATAATATAATAGCTACAATTTGCTTCACAATAATCCAAGGAACAGGGAGAAGGGAGGAACATATGAAATAAACTTTACCCATGGCTTGGTTATTGCTAAAACTAGGAGACCAGGACACACCACTTATTACACTATTCTCTCACCTTTTGTAATTTTGTTTTAAATTTTCCACAATAGCCAGGTGCGGTGGCTCACGCCTATAATCCCAGCACTTTGGGAGGCCGAGGCGGGTGGATCACAAGGTCAAGAGATCAAGACCATCCTGGTCAACAAGGTGAAACCCCGTCTCTACTAAAAATACAAAAATTAGCTGGGCATGGTGGTGCGCGCCTATAATCCCAGCTACTCAGGAGGCTGAGGCAGGAGAATTGCCTGAACCCAGGAGGCGGAGGTTGCAGTGAGCCAAGATCGTGCCATTGCACTGCAGCCTGGGTAACAACAGTGAAACTCTATATCAAAAAAAAAGAAGAGAAATTTTCCACAATAAAAAGTCGGCAATTAAGAACCGAAACATGTTTCAACTTGTTTGATAATGAAGGAAGCCCAATAGGAATACCAATTCTGAAGTATCGTCACTGGGTTATTTTAAAATAAAATTTCTAAGTAATCCTTCAAAATTTCAAAATTTATTTTCAAATAGCATTTTGCCTGGCCCGAGTGATTACTGGCAGGTTTTGAGTAATCTAGTTAATTCTAACACATATTAAAAATATCTAAACTGTTTTTCTACAGAAGAGAGAAAAAAAAGTCCTAATATGCAGTCACAGTCTTCTGGTCAGGAATGCCACCCATGTGGCTGGGCGGCGGGTAAGGCAATGAAATAAAATACCAGTAGGATCTCGACAACTGGCTACTATACCATTGAGGTGCCACGTATAGATGTCAGGAGGAAAAGCAGTTCATGTTTGATTTGAACTAATTCTGCGTGTGCTCTTTACTTCAGGTTAAAAAGAAACAGAGCCAGCCAAAAACTGCTTAAAAATTAACAATGTGATTTCAAGCATCACTGAGGAAACACTAATTTAGGATAAGGCTTTCAAGATGGGTTCAGTCGCCACAGGTTATTAAAACACGCCCGCCACAGGTTATGAAAACATGCCTCCAGTCCTAAATGATGACTGAGCATTTCTAAACTAATATAAATGCGTAGTCATGGGAAGGAGGGGCGAGGAATCAGTTTTTCCTACAGTGGCTTATATCCCTGAGAACAATGCCTGCCTTTTGGAATCTGTGCTGGAGCAGGCAGGTGCACTTCGGGGAGCCTGTTACTTCCTCTTTTTTTTTTTTTAGGTTGCAGTCTCGCTCTGTCGCCAGGCTGGAGTGCAGTAGTGTGATCTCGGCTTACTGCAACCTCCTCCTCCCAGGGTTCAAGCAGTTTTCCTGCCTCAATCTCCCTTGTAGCTGGGACTACAGGCACATGCCACCACACCTGGCTAATTTTTGTATTTTTAATAGAGACGGGGTTTCACCATGTTCGCCAGGATGATCTCGATCTCTTGACCTCATGAGCCGCTTGCCTCGGACTCCCAAAGTACTGGATTACAGGCGTGAGCCACTGCACCCGCCCTGCCCATTACTTAATTACACAGGAACTCCATTCCCAGGGGTTTCTGCCCTCCCACTCCTTCCTTTCCTACGTTAGCAAACAGCTGAGGAATTAAGCTTCAAAGATTGGTGGCAGACTGATGCCCCGAAGTCCAGGTAAATAGCAGTACAATGGCCAAGGCCGACCTCATGTCAAACTCACACTTGCATCAGAGATGGCTGTAGAATTGCGGGAAATCATTTTCACTTTCCTGGAAGGAAGACAAAGTATTTTCTGGTGTTCAGACTCACCCCAGACAACAGTGACGGAGTGAGACTCCATCTCAAAAAAAAAAAAAAAAAAAAAAATCTAGGAAATAATGCCGCTTTAGCTGGAAGTAATGAAGACACCTGATTCCAATTCATATTTTATTTTTATTTATTAAAATTTTTTTGAGACACAGTCTCGCTCTGTCACCCAGGCTGAAATGCAGTTGCGTGATCTCAGCTCACTACAGCCTCCACCTTCCAGGTTCCACTGTAGGTTCAAGCAATTTTCCTGCTTCAGTCTCCCAAGTATCTGGGATTACAGGCACATGCCACCACACCCGGCTAATTTTCGTATTTTCAGTAGACGGTGAGCCACTGTGCCTGGCTCAAATTGATATTTTAAATGCCTATTTGCAATCAGCAAAAAGCCAGGTGTGCTGCATGATGCTTGCTATAAGGATTTGGCTTCTCTGGCTCAAATTTTTTCACTCCACCAAAAGATAAGGAAGGCACAGGCCCATTTGTCCAATCACGTTTGCTAAAAATACTGCAGCCTGAGTGTAGACGAACTTCCCTGACGTTGCCAGAAGTCTCTAGTTAGCAGAATCACTAGATGATTGTATGCAGAAAGCCTCTAGGGAGCCTACAGTCTAATCTTACCTTCTGGTAAAGCAGGTCCAGAAAGCAGAAGTGCCTTGTCCCAGCTGCAGCAAAATAGTAACAGCCTGAGGCTCAGAACTTACTCCTGATTCCCAGATTGAGGCTCTTCCCTCTAGCTGATAAACATCATATGTGGCAGGCAAGGACCAGAGCAACCCAAGCAGGTTAGGGGAGGGGTGGAGCCACCCATGAGCTGCTGAGAGTGGTGGTGGCTCCACTCTCAGCAGCTCATGGGAGAACTTTGGAAAGGCCAGCTGGCAGGAACCCACTTTGGATACTGCTGAACTCAACCTCAGGGGGTCACGGTTGCACCCTAGGTGGATGAATTAGCATACAAGTCTCTGGTCTGTGTCAAAGCTTTGGGGACTTGCCTAAGTTTACAAATTTGAAAGCAGCCACCAACATCAAAGCACAGACAGAATCTGAGCTGCCCTACCTGGGCTATTCAGAAACTCCCACCCAGGGGAAATTGGGAAGGAGAACTTCTATTTGGCCTCAACTGAAACTCTTCTGGAAGCTCAATGGGGCCTCTGTCAGCTTTGCCCTCTGGACCTGCCCATTAGCCCCAGAGGTGCCCACTGAGACTACCTCCATGCCTGTCAAACTAAAACTTAAACCTAAGAGTGTCTGCAACATGGACTCCCGCCAGCCTGATCAGAAGTCTACGGAGGGGGCCAGGCACGGTGGCTCACGCCTGTATTCCCTATAATCCCAGCACTTGGGGAGGCTGAGGTGGGTGGATCACCTGAAATCAGGAGTTCAAGGCCAGCCTGGTCATCATGGTGAAACCACATCTCTACTAAAAATACAAAAATTAGCCGGGTGTGGTGGTGGGCGCCTATAATCCCAGCTACTCTGGAGGCTGAGACAGCAGGATTGCTTGAACCCGGGAGGCAGATGTTGTAGTGAGCCAAGATCGCACAATTGCACTCCAGCTGGGGTGACAGTGAAACTCTGTCTCAGAAAAAGAAAAAGAAAGAAGAAAGAAAGAGAAAGGAAAGGAAGGAAGGAAAGAGAGAGAGAGAGAAAGAAAAAGAAAGAAAGAAAGAAAGAGAAAGAAAGAGAGAGAAAGAAAGAAAGAAAGAAGAAAGAAAGAAAGAAAAGAAAAGAAAGAAAGAGAAAGGAAAGGAAGGAAGGAAAGAGAGAGAGAGAAAGAAAAAGAAAGAAAGAAAGAAAGAGAAAGAAAGAAAGAAAGAAAAAAGGAAAGGAAAGGAAAGGAAAGGAAAGGAAAAGAAAAGAAAGAAAAGGCGGGGCATACTGACTCCTCACTGAAGAATGGGATGGACACCCTCACTCTATTCCACCTCTCCCAGCAAAGCCATTAGAGCCGTCTACAGGTGGACATGGGGCGAAGACAGCACAGGTTGCCTGGGCACCGTCTCGTGTTCCCTAGGAGCCTGGCCACTGCAAGGAGAGGCACCTTTAAACAATCAAGCATAGTGAGTGGAGGGGGGCGGCAAGCAGAGCAAAGAGGCACAAATGACAGAGGGGTGGAGCCCCACCAGTCCCTCTGAGGACAAGGCAGAGCGAGTCCCACTGGGGTCCACACCCCTGTGTGTCCCGGGCTGATTTGGGGACAAGGCTCCCACAGTCAACCTACCTATCCCAGTGCTAGCTGGCCAGGGATGCCAGGCTGTACCCGACCTTCGGTTGTGCAGCTTAGAACCTGGACCCCGGCAGAAATTGACAGGTTCCCCAAAACAGTGTCATCCCCAGGACCCCAAGACCTCAAGGAGCAAGAAGCCACAATTCTGGATGTCACGTGCAGCGCCATCTCCTGTCTGCCCTGCCTCCTTATCCCTTCCTCCCTGGGCGACTTTGGACCAGATCTCGGGGCCGGGAGACCCGCCCAGCCCGCCCGGCCGGGATGGGCCTAGCGCCCGGGTGAGGCTGCGTCGTGCTGGGACAGCTCCGAGCTGCCTCCCCACAGTCGCGGGCCGCTACAAGTGCGGATTCGGCGGCAAGAGGAAAGAGTCCGACCCTCCAGGGGCTGCAGGGAGGGCCAACCTTTGGTTCGGCGGCAATCAGGACTGGGAGTCGATATCGCGGGGAACGAATGATGAATGAATAAATGAAAGGATGAACAGAGTGGCGGGCGGAGATGGGCCGCGCGAGGCGTCCCGAGGAGGGTGCCCTCCCCTGCCCCGACGCCGCCGGGACCGTCCCTCATCCGCCAGGTCGCAGCAGACTCAGCCCGGACACCAGATCCGGGAGCGAACACCTCACAGGCTCCCGGAGGCGCCTGGGCGCGCGCGGCGCAGCTCTGGCCCGAAGCCCGCAATCCGGCGGCCGGGAAGTGCCTGCCCCGTGGGCAGAACGCTCCGAGTTGCCGTGGCCCCAGGAGCCGCCCTGCCCCTCGCGGCTGCCTCCGGGGTCCCGAACCCGGCCCCGGGGCTGCCATCCCTTACCTGCCCGCCTCGGCGGCCTCGCTTCGGCTTAGAGCGGTCATCGCGGCGCCAGCGCCCCGCGCCCCCGACCGCGCGCCGGGACCCAGCGCCGGCCGGACCCCGCCCGCCCCGTCGAGAGCCCGCCCCGCTCGCCCATTGGCGGCTCGCGCGGGCCGGGCCCAGCCCATTGGCCGTTCCTCCCCCTTCTTCCCGAGCTTCCCTCTTTCCCCACCTTCCCCAGGTGGGGCACCCAGCTCTACGCAGATTATAGTGCTCGGTCCCCCAAACTGGAAGGTCCCGGAGGCCAGGGCCTGGCGCAGCACCTCCTGTTCCTCACGTCGAGGGTATTGTGTCCTGCTAGACGCTTCTGTCCTCCTAGTCTTGGAAATTGGGTCCCTCTGCAGGAAACGATTCCGGGCCCTTTCCAACCCAGTCCTTCCCAACACCGAACTCCAGGGTACGTTTCAATTTCACCGTTAGTGGGGAATAGCAAAGGGGATATTGAACACCATGGTCTGACAGGCAAGTCACCACCGGGAGCCCTGGAGCCAGGATGCTTCCATGCACCTTTGCCAGAGTTTTTAACATTGTAGTTTCTCCAAGGAAATACACTTTCGGAGGAGTCTGCGGAGGGACTTAAGGTGGACACAAATCAAAGACAGGGAAGCAGAGGCACAGCTCAGTGTGTCACAATGAGCTGGGCTGAACTGAGCAGTGGAATGGGCCCAAAGGTCCTATTCCCCAACTTGCCTGGCCTGCAGGCCCTTTCCTCTTCCACCCCCACCAGGTCACCTGGTCCTTGGGAGTGTGGTTAGGAGAGGGGAAAGCCACAGGCCAGATTTGGTCCCATTTCCAACTCCTCCCCTAACCCCTTGGCACTGCAGTATCACAATGGGAGGGCACCAGCAAACGGGTGTGGTCCCAAGGTGAGCCTAAGTCCACAACTGAGGACCAGGGAGCAGAACCCAGTCTCGGGCGTCTAGCTAGGGTAGACTCATCCAGGTAAGGGATCGCTATTGCAGGGAGACCAAAGTGGAGGGAGAACCACCACCAGGGATTCATGATTTGGGTTTATCTACCAGAGTAGGGAGGGAGGAGCCCTTGTCCCTGTTCTTTCCCATCTCTGGTTCACATAAGCCATTAAGGTCTCCTAACAGCACTGAGGGGGGGCAACCTAGAACCCTAAGAGTCAGCTACTGCTTTCCCAGCGCATCTGTACCTGAAGGCAGGCAGGATGGCAGGCGACACCACCTAGCTCCCACCGTCGGGCATGGGGCTGCAGCCATTTCCAGCCTGCTCAGAGGGCAAAGTTCAACCATCTCCCCCTCCCCAGCAGAAGAGAGAGGAAACAGGTGCTTCAGCTGTTGTTTATTGACATACAGGTAGGCTCTATAGCAACAGGCCTGGAGGCGCTGCAGTAGTGGGGGAAAATGGAAGGTGGAGTGTTTGTCACAGGACAGCTGAGTGGAGGGTGGGGACAGGTGTGAACTGGGGAGGCCCAGGGGGTTGGGGAAGCAAGGGTCAGGGCCAGAGTTGGCTTAAATGGAACAACTGCTCTGTGCGCTAAGGCCCCTAACTCTCGCTGGCTGTTTCCTGCCCCCAGACCAGGGTTGGGAGTCCTCTGAGCATCCATTTTCTAAAGGAACTGAACGGAGTACACACAGGAAAGGAAGCTGGCACCCTCTTGCCATCTGGCTCCTAGGGCCTCCAGTCCGGCATTCCTCCTTCTTCCCTTGACTGGGTGGGGCCACATGATGGGCAGCCAGGCTCTGGGCTGTCCCACCAGAGCAGGGAGTAAACACAGCCATGTTTCATCGAGGCGTTTTATCTTCTTCTCTGGTGTCCCAGCCCACCAGTGCCACATTACAGCCCAGAGTGAGCTCTACAAGCGTTGCTGGCCTAATGGATGGGTTGGGGGAAGGGGGTGGGACAGGGGCTGGAAGAGGGGCTCTGGGGTCTATCACGGCACAGGAACAACACGCATGGTGTTGGTGAAGCCGGAGCCAGGGCGCCACCCAGTCAGCACAATGACCACATCTCCCTTCTTGAAGAAGCCTCGGGCCTTGCCTGGAGGAAGAGAAGGGAGGTTGGTGAGTAAAAGCCGAGCCATGAAGGGTCTGCACCTGGGCAGCTGCCCCAAACCTGAGCACTGAACTAGGCTGGCTGACCACTACTTCCTCAAACCACGAGGTGGCGCCAAACCCACAGCCCAGGCAAACAGGAGGGAGGCCCTGAAATTTCCTTATCACTCAGATGGTAGGGTTGGCAAGGACCTTTGGACATCATTCACTTTATCCTCGAGAGGGTGCAAAGCCTAGCCCAAGGTCAGAGCTAGCTGTTTCCTGTCATCCGATGATACCCTACCTTACTCGGGGACAATGGCCACATCAGTACATAATCTGTATGCCACCCACAGTGCAGGAGCTCTAGCCAATTTTATTTAAAAACAAAAATTCTCAGTAATGAGCAAATGCCAAAGAATGGACAATTTTGCTTTGGGCCCTAGACTAGAAAAGAAGAGGGTCTGAACTGCTCATCCCTACAACTCAAAGGACCCTTTTCCTTCCTGGGCTCAGCCTAGGACTTCAGGGAATGAGAGATTCAGAAAACATTCCCAGTGAGGGAGAGGAGCAGTCAGATGGGCCTCCTGCCCCTCCAAGATCTGCACATTCCTCTTTCTATTCCCCAAATTTCAGGGTCCCAGAAAAGCCAATGCTCAAGCAGCCCCAAACCCCACCAACCTCTAGCCCCTGCTCCAACCACATACCAACATTCATGGCCAAGTTCACCCGGAGGTCCACATCCTCAGCCCAGGCCTCCTGGATGGGGTCCTTACACAGCACAGGGAAGATACCACGGTACAGGTGAGCCTGACGAGCTGTCTGGGCATTCCGTGTCACAGCAATGATGGGGGCACGTGGGCGGTATCTGGCCACCTGGTGAGCAGATCTGAGATGGGAAGGGGGAGACAGACACAAATGACCATTACACGGGCCCCAGGAAGCACCTCAGGATGTTCAAACAGCTCACCCTCTCATCCAGCTCACCATGCCAGCCTGAGGGTTCTGGCCAGTTCAATATCTGCTCCCTAGGACCTCTCCCGAGGCGTGGGCAGCCCCTCATCCTATATCCTCTACAGCATGCTAAGCTACCATTTGGCCTCTACCCCTATTCTACAGACCAGGGGCCCAGGATCATCTTGACCTGGGCAAAGTCAGCCTCACCCACTTACCCCACAGCCCAGGATTGGCAGAACCCCTCGTACACCCTGAACTCTGACACAAAGAGGCAGCACTGGCCCAATGTCAGGGCGCTCATTCTTCTCACTGCCAGTGACAACTACAAGCCAAGGAGCACGTGCGTAGCACCTGACTCCTGATATCTGCAAAGAGCAGGAGCAGAGCTGACCCAGCCCCCTAAGGAATCAGTATCAGGATTCTCTACTTATGTGCCTTCTCCCTGCCCCACATGGCCCTTGGCTCCTGAAACAGCCCTAGCTACTGGGCTGTAAGGACCTAGAGTCAAATCTGAGTAATTGAGGCTTAGAAATCTAGGTGCTACTCAGCAGGCAAGAACAGGAAATGGGAATGTTGGTGCGGGAGCAGCTCTGCCTGCCAAACCTCCTCTGGAAGGCAGGGGCCCTTCTGAAGACCCTCTGCCAGGGACTGAATGCTGACACTGCACACTTGTAGCTGCAGATATGTCTCAGGAGCTGGGGGGGACACCTGAAGGGAAGTTATGAGGACACTCAAGAGGTCAGGGAAACAAGCCACATCGCAGTGGAGAAGTCCCTGCACATCACGCTTGGCCTCTGTGCAAGGCCTTCACAGGGAAGCAACTGCTGAGGCCAGGACCAGCTAAGTGAAACCCCAGAAGATGAGAGCTTAAAATAGCCAAACAGCCAGAACTAGACCTTTTAAGAAAGGTCAGCCCTACTGGTTGGAGCTGTTCAGCCAAGACTGAGAGGCTGGAGCCCTCTGCTGAGATCATCTCCACAGCACTTGTGTCCCGGTTCTCTGGGCTGCCCACGCCCATCTGCTGCTACTCAGTGCGTGGGCACTGCCTGTTTGCTCCTCTCTCTTCCAGGAAACCCTCGCTGCCCTGTGGGCAGTGACGAGGAGCATACTCCCTGACCAGGCGGGTGAAGGACATTAACTCAATGTCCTGGGCAAGGAAGGGATCTAAAGCTGGAGGTCCAGCACAGGCCACACAATCTTCAGCCTGGCTGCCTGACCCTACAGAATGTCAGTCAAGATAGCACAGCAACCTCTCCCGAGCTGGAACCCAACTGTCTTGAGAGCTCAAAAACAGGAGGGACTAGAGTGCCAAATGGGCACGCAGTAAGCGGCATTTAAATTCATCTTCCCGACTGAATTGTTAAAGAGAACGGAGTAACTGGAACAAGCAAAAGTGGTTATCTTTTACTGTTTTAGAGGACTAGATTTTCAATATCAAATAACCATGTGTAGTCAGCCTGTGCACTATTATGTAATAAATCTCCAGTGTAAACTTGCTTTTGATCCACATGTTCTAACACTCCTTAGAGTGCCGCCTGGAGTCCGTTGGGCCCAGGGGAGGGGCTCTGCTCACTTCTTCCCTGCAGGTCCAGGTGGCAGGCAGAGGGGTCTTACCGTGGCTCAGCGCCACCCGAGCACTGCTCAATGCACTGCTCCCAGGGCCCCCGAGGAGAGGTGCCACTGAGCAGGGCATCCCAGGGAGCTGCTGCCGCCTCCTACCTGCCAGACTTGGTGAGGACGATTATGGCCCCACTGCAGCACTTGAAGGAGGCCTCCACGGCGCCCACGGCGGTGGCTTCTGTGGGGTCGCTGGTAATGGGCGCCAGGCGGCGGAGTTCCTCAAATAATTGCAAGTGGTAGATGGCGGCCTCTGCCTCACGGGCAATCTAGGGGAGCAACATTCGTCCAGAGGGACGAGAGGGGGACAGAGCTTTGTCAGAGCTTTGTCACAAAAGGAGAGGGAAGGGAAGAGTCACCCGGACAGCTGGTGAGGAACATGTTCCTTGGGACAAGAGGAGCCCAATCACTGAGATTCTGAGCTGAGCCAAGATCAAGACTCTACAGGAACCAGTCCTTCACCAGGTGCCTGTGACATCTGCTGTGCCTACTGAGCCACAGGACCCTTTGGTCCTGCCCTGCCATGACCTCCCTAGCTGTGTTCCTGCAGACGAGAAGAGGCTCTGTGCCCAGATGCCAGGTTGGGCCTGGCTGTCTTCTCCTAGAGCAGCTGGAGCAAGAGGCTGGTTATCCTAACAGTATTACCTGCCCTTAGGGCCCTACCTGCCAGACTCCGTCAGAACTATCAAAGCTGCCGCTAAACACTTATAAGAAGCCTCCACGCTGCCCATGCCCATGGCTTCCATGAGGTCTGTGGAGTGACTTGAGGCTCGCACAAGTTCTTCAAACAGCTTGCGGTGGAACATGGCTGCCTCAGCCTCACGAGCTATCTGTAAGGTTTAGGGGAAGAGGGGGCAAGGAAGAGGGAAGGAGGAGGAAAAAAAACGAGACACAACACATGGGAAGACAGAATGGGGAATTAATCAGAGAGGAAGGTAACCTTAGGTTAATTGGCTAAATCTGTCCTTCGGGCAGATGCAGAGGTAGCGTGATTAAAGTCCAACTGCTTCAGGGGGTGCTGCCACTTCCCTTCCAATACAGGGAAACTAGCTCTTCCATTCTGGAAGGATTTTTTGATTGGGGTGGAGGGAGACAATCTGGCAGTAGGCTCTAGCACCCTGGCACAGAAACATGCCCAGGCTGGGCCCACACCACTCCCTGGCAGAGGACTTGACCACGCTGCCTCATGATACAGCTTACAGGAAGGAACAGGCCCTCCCTCCTCACATGGCTGTCTGGTTAGGCAAAGACTCCTGCCCAGCCTTCATGCATGCATGGAGTGAGCACTCACTTGGCTTCAGGCACAGGGATGCACTGAGCGTTTCCAATGGCCTGCCATGGAAACGGATTGAGCAGCGCTGGAAAGCTGGGATCAAAGCCAAAGCTAGGCAGCTCAACTGAGTTCTAAGCAGGAGAATGGAAAACTTGGGCTAACTTGTGAGAGGCACACTGAACAGCCATGTGAAGAGACAGATGCCTGTAGAAGCATGCAGATATGTTTAATAAGACACTTGATTAAAATCTAATGATTGAAATAGTCATGAGAAAGCCACTGAGTTATTTATAGACCACTTGCTCAGATAAGACCAAAAATCAGAAAGACAATGTAAGCTTTAGAGGATTACAATGCAATCACCAGCCTCTTAGTAAATGATGGGTGAGGGAGGAATCGATAACAGCCCCTCATGAATTTCATAGTGGAAGCAGATGTGCGGCAGGATTTACCAGGTTAAAGGCATTCATTCTGTAAGAATGGAATGCATGCAGCCCAGAGGACACGGGACATGAACAGGAAACAGAGCCATACCTGGTACTGCTTAGTTATGGGTCATTAACTGCATCAGTTAGACACGGAAGAAAGCAGTGAACAGTTAAGGGGAGGAACTGTTGGCCAGTGTTAACTGGTGACACAGAAAGGAGAGGTCTAGCCACCTGGAGGGGCAGCTACAGCCTGGCGCAGACCTGTAACTCTTCTGAGCAGTGCCATGCAATCCAAGCCTTGCAGCTCTAGGGTTCTGTTCATAGGAAACACCAGGGTATGGAGGAAAGGACATGGAATTTAGAACCTGAGCTTGGATCTTAGTCTCTGACCCACTGACAGGCTCCAAATGGAGACCTGTTCTCATCTCCTATTAGACAGTTGCAGGAGGGAAGACTGGCTTTGGAGTCAGCGGGCCGGGATTCAAACCTAGGCTTTATTGGCCATATAACCCTCCTCTATAAATGGAGGTGATGGGAGTCAGGGAGATTATATCCATGTACACAGAGACTTATCAGACAATAATAACAGCAGTGAATATTTAATGCTAAGGCTATAAACATATCTAATCCATTTTACAGAGGAGGTCTTGACAGTTACATGACTTGCTCAAAGACACATTAAAGTCCCCACATTCTATGCAGTGATTTCATGGTTCAGTAAATCCAAGTCAAGATCAGCCCGCCCCTGTCCCACCTTTGAGGCCGTGAAATCACGTAATTTAAGTAAGAGAATTAGAGAGAGGGGACGTGTGGAGAGACCCAGAAAGGCAGGCACTTTAGTGGTGACTGGTTCAAGGCGCACTGTCTCCTGGGAAACCCTCCTACCATGGGGCAATTGTGAGACTGCACCAAGGGTATCTAAGCATCAGAACAGCAATCACATCACACAAAACTGTGAGGCGTCAGCCAGGGCCAGGCTACGTTTAGTGGACCTGGGAGATTGCTCTCTACCAATTTTTTTATGTTGTGTTCTTTGTTGGGGTTCTTTTTTGAGGCAGGGTATCACTTGTCACCTAGGCTGGTACCATCTTGACTCACTGCAACCTCAACCTCCTGGGTTCAAGTGATCCTCCTTCCCCAGCACCATCCAAGTAGCTGGGACTACAGGCGTGCACCACCAGGTCCGACTAGCTAACTTTTGAATTTTCAGTAGTGACAGGGTTTTGCCATGTTGCCCAGGCTGGTCCCCTGAGCTCAAGCAATCTGTCTACCTTGGCCTCCTAAAGTACTGACATTACAGGTATAAGCCACCATCCCTGGCCTCTACCAATTTCAATATGGGGAAACCCACTAAAGATGCTAATGACAACCCAGAAAATATCCTCAGTCTATGAATTCAGTTTGCCACTGAAAGAGCATTTAATAGAAATGACATGTCTTCTCTGGAAGCTGTTTAAGCCCAGTAACAGGACACACAGTGAAAAAGGAAAGGAAGATGTCCAGACCAGGTGGGTGTTTTCTTTGGGGCGGGAGGGGTGGTATTTTAAACTTAGGGGCTTGTAGGGGCTGGTCTTTCACTGGTGAGAAAGGAAATAGAAAGGCCGAAGAAGGCCGGGCGCAGTGGCTCAAGCCTGTAATCCCAGCACTTTGGGAGGCCGAGGTGGGTGGATCACGAGGTCAAGAGAGCAAGACCATCCTGGTCAACATGGTGAAACCCCGTCTCTACTAAAAATACAAAAAATTAGCTGGGCATGGTGGCGCGTGCCTGTAATCCCAGCTACTCAGGAGGCTGAGGCAGGAGAATTGCCTGAACACAGGAGGCGGAGGTTGCAGTGAGCTGAGATCGTGCCATTGCACTCCAGCCTGGGTAACAAGAGGGAAACTCCATCTCAAAAAAAAAAAAAGAAAGGCCAAAGAAGAACCATGTCCAGGTAAAGTGTAAGTTCAGAGCCTGACCTAAGACGACTGGGAGAAAGTTAATTTCTAGCACTCATCATACCAGACCTATGTAACCCTGATCAGGGATCCCCGAGGTTAGCTCTGCTGTAAGTTTCAGAGCTGGAACAGACAGGGGAGAGGGAGCGAGCCTCCAATCCTGAGCAGCGGCCAGGCGGTCAACACGACAAGCTGGAAGAGCCTGAAGAATAAGCTCTCAGAGCAGAAAGGGAAAGAGCCTCCACAACTCCTCCAGATGCTCAGTCCAGGGCCACCTGGGTCAGCCGCACTCCCTCCTCTCTGTCGCCCACCAGCAGTCACTCAACCCAGCTTTTTGGTCTGGAGTAAGAGCAGCAGCTGCACGCTAATGGCACAGCAAAGCAGATCTCCCTCACAGGCACCATGCAAGGCCAGCACAGGCAGCGCAGTGCACGCAGCAGCCTCCAGAGCAGGTTCACAGAGGGCCCCTGGGGGAGCGCCTGTCTGTGGGATGCGGGAGGAATTGAAGGGAAGAGGGCAGCTGGGAGCAGGAGCCCCTGGCCCTTTTCAGAATAGGGCAAAGGTACTCAGAACCTCTGACTCTGAGGAAGAGGTATAAGACCTCCTTTCACTGCAGAAGTATCCCAGGACTTAAGCCATGGAAGGATTCACAACCTTGAAGTCGTAAGTGAAATGAACTGTGTGGTGTCCGATGGAGGAGGATGCCTCCAGAGCAGAAGGAAATGGAACGGTGGAGGTGTGGACAGGAATGCAGAACAGGAAAAATAAAAAATAAAAAAGCCAATTCCACTTCCACCCCCACCCCCACCCCCACCCTCTTGCTGCTGTGACTTGGCAGATAATGAAAGACTGTGCATACGAGGATGCAGAAGCCTAAAAAGTTCTGCACCAGAGCCTGCCTCCATCCCAGGCCCAGCCTGAAGCCCAGGGGGATGGGGCAGGCCCTGAGAACTCACCAGGTGCTGCATGCGCACGGCCTCTAGAGGATAGTCCCCTTTGGCTGTCTCTCCAGACAGCATGATACAGTCAGCTCCATCCAGGACTGCATTGGCCACATCACTGCCCTCAGCCCGGGTGGGACGGGGCTTCTTGATCATGCTCTCCAGCATCTGGGAGGGGACAGAGCTTTAATGAGACGTGGCTTAGGCTGTCTTCAGAGACAAATGACAGCGAGTTGATCCTCTGGATAGTTAGTAGGTGGACAGAGCTTGGCTTTCTGTAGCTGTATGGGGGCGGGGGATATCTGTGTGTTACATGAGATAGTTCCATGGGAAGAGATCAGACAGCCTCCAGAGCTTTCCCATTCAAAACTGTGAGTGTGCACAGGAGAATGTGGGGAGGGGTGGGCACATGCCTGAGTGGCACAGATGACAGGCTTCCCAGCTCGGTTGCACCGCCCAATCATCATCTTCTGAGCAAGGAAGACCTTCTCTGCAGGAATTTCAATGCCTAGATCACCACGAGCCACCATGATCCCATCACTGGCCTCCAGGATTTCATCAAACCTGATGGACAAAGTGAGGTGGAAAGAGGTTATATAGAACAGGGACCACAAGTATGGCGGTAGACAGGACATTTCCCTGGGATTCCCTAACTTAGATGTCCGTGTTCCAGGACAGACATCTATTTTATCATCATGGGTGCACACAGATGCCAGGACACTCCAGCCACCTTAGTCCCCCAGAGTGGGCCAACAATTCTATCTGCCGGGCTTCAACAATATGGATACTTCACTGATGGAAGAAAAGGGGAGAGGGCAGGGTCTCCTCCAAATCCCATGGACTTATTCCCAGGGTCTCCTCTCCAAATCCCATGCATTTGAGGTGTCTCTCTAGAACCTCCATTCTCCAATCAGCACTTCAAGACAGAAAATCCGAGAGGCCTGATGACTGTCTCCACCATAAAAATCCACGGCCTCATCTAGCCCACTCCAACCTGCCGAAGGCAAGAGGGAATGTGGCTTTGCCTGGCGTAGGGCCAAATTCAGCTAGCCCATGGCTTATCAGGATGGCAAAAGGGAAGGCCCCAAATTACCTCGTACAGAGGATATCCACACAAAGTTAAGACAGTAAGGCCACTACAGTGGGTACAGAGGGTTGCTCCCCTACCCTCCCCAAGCACACTCCCCAAGAGTAGGTCTAGCATCTTAGCAGTGCTGAGTTGTGTTCCAGCAGGAAGCCAAAGAGAAACAGATGTCACCCAGCTGGCCATGTTCACTGGGCTCTACCTTGTGAGCATTGGGAAGAGGGGTAAGCTAAGTTGGGGCAATGTGAACCTGGAGAACAACCACACATCCTCCTGTGGGAGTAGAATGGACCATACCAGAGTTAGCCCGATCACTGAGCCAGCAGCCACTTTCTAAGTGAAGACCAGGCTGTAAGCTTCACATGGCCAACAAGCCCTGAACTGCAACATGGCCCCCCAGGAAGGACCAAAAAGTGTCTGCTGTTACCTTTCCCCTTGGTCCCCCCGTTCCAGCAAACACTGGTAGTGTTTCTGATCAGGAAGAGAGCATCATGACTCCTGATCCTGTGAGCAGTGACCCTGTTCTCTCAAACGTTGGTCCCCAGGCTCAGGGAACAATGTCAAGCTGGCAGCATCTCAATCACCTGGGAAGCTTTTTTTTTTTTAAACCAATGCCTTCTACTCTGCTAAGATATTCTGATTCAGTGGATTTGGAACAGGATTGGGAGTCTACCTTCTGACGGGTAAGGGACACAGGGCTGGGAATCAAGACATTCACAGGATGCACCATGCCCTTCAGAGAGCTGCGCTGGGACTGAAGCAGGGACAGTGGGGACTTGCCTCCGAACCCCCTCATGATTCTCGATTTTGCTGATTATCTTGATGTTCTTCCCCTTCTCTCCCAGGACCTTCCTCACTTCATGGACATCGGCTGCCTTGCGGATGAATGACGCAAACACCATATCAACATCCTGCTCAACCCCAAACTTCAGGTCCTGGATGTCCTTCTCTGACACAGCAGGCAAGTCCACAGCAGCCCCAGGAAGGTTCACACCCTTCTTGCTGCCCAAGGAGCCACCATTTTCCACCTCTGTCACCAGGAAGTCAGCACCTGTGTGAAAAGAAGTAGGTGGGGAGCAGAGCACTGAGGGCACTGCTTAACAGGAAGAAGGTGCCTTTCCCCCAAGTACAGTGATCTAGGAAGTAGCACATCATGGGTGCTGGAGCCATTTACCATAGTTGAAACCCTACTCCACTAACTGTGTAATTCTAGGCAAGCCACTTAACCTCTCTGTACCTCAGTTTCCTCGACCATAAATCAGGATAATTAAGATTGTTTTGACTTTGGGAGGCCAAGGCAGGTGGATCATCTGAGGTCAAGAGCTCCAGACAAGCCTGGCCAACATGGTGAAACCCCGTCTCTCCTAAAAATACAAATAAATTAGCCAGGCAAGGTGCCTCTAATCCCATCTACTTGGGAGGCTGAGGTAGGAGAAATCCTAGAACCCGGGGGGCAGAGGTTGCAGTGAGCCAAGATTGGGCCAATGCACTCCAGCCTGGGCAACAGCGAGACTCTGTCTCAAAGAAAAAAAAAAAAAAAGTCCTATGTTCTCCAAAACCAGAGGAATGTAACTATGCTGGATTAAAGTCTCTCTTTGAGGATAAATGAGTTATAAAAGGGATTCCTCAGAACACACAGACTCAATCTCGCTGCCAGCCAACCAAGCTTCCGATCTTGTGTCAAAGAACTTTAGAGACGGGAAATGGTTTTAGATAAGTGGACCCCAACTCCCATCCGTACCTTTCTGCTTCACCTGGAGAGAAATAAGCCCATCATCCACGTAGATCTTGCTGCCCACTTCCACCACCTTGCAGATGTTCTTGTAGTCCAGCCACAGGATGTTCTCGTCACACTTCTCCATGTAGGCGTTATCCAGCGTGATTTTGAGAGTGGCTCCCTTCTTCAGCTCTACCTCTGCGGTGCCGCTCTGGGGAGAGAGAGTAAGCAAGAGTCCAAACTGGAGATGCCAGCAGCAGTGTCACCCCGGCAGGAACGGAAAAGCTCTTTCCTCCAAGAAACAATGCTCAAGTCTCCATTAAAAGTAATATAGTTTTTTGCGCTTATTCTCTAACTCAATATACTTTAAGGAAATAACCCAAGAAAAAAAAGATAATGTTTCAGTTATGCCACTTAATGATGAAGAAAAAGATACAAAGGGATGGCTCCCCAAGTTAGAAAGCCTGAAGTTTAGGGGTTTTTTGTTGTTGCTGTTAAGTTTAGATTTTTAGGGTAAAAATAAAAACAGTTCCTTTGTGGTACCATTTCCTAGCAAAGTAGATCAGATTAACATTGTTTACAGTGATGAATAAATTCTCATTTGCAGACCTCAACTCATCTGCAGTTCTCCATAGTGCTGGGATGAAACACGACACCCCAGCACTTCAGAGGACACGTCTCTGGGGCATGCTGCCTACTGAGCCTCCCTCCCTGTCGCTCTCCCCAGAATACTCACGCCCTTGATGAGGCCAGTTCGGATCTCAGGTCCTTTAGTGTCCAGAGCCACAGCAACGGGCCGGTAGAGGATGGGGTCAGAAGCAAAGCTTTCCGTGGCTGCGCGCACATTCTTGATGGTCTCCGCATGGTACTGGGGGTAACGGAAGAAGATGACAAGCCTGCTCCCACATTAGGATCCAGCTCCAATTCCCCTGCCCAGGAGCCAAAGCTGATCACTCAGGAAAGGCCTGTGGATGTCTTCGAGGTCCACCTCCATCCTCAGCATGATCCGTGCACTGACAACTCCTCTACCTGATTAATCCAACCTCCTCAACTTCCACACACTTCTGCTATAGCACTAATTCACCCTCAGGGCAAATCTTTGAAACGTTGGTGGCAAATTTCAGAATATCACCACCAAAACCCATTAGGGTATGGGTGCAAACACATCTCATCATAAAAGCAGCTGTATCCCTAGGGCTGTTCTTTTTTCCCTAAGAATCATCAAATACCCTCAGCAAATAAAGTCGATAAACAGGGCAGAAAGCCTAGGACTTGTGTTTGGATAAGGCCGGTTTGGCAATCAGTGTCACATTTTGATAGATGTGGTAATGCTGAGAGCATTTCCTCTATTGATTCCAACTACAATCCAAACTTTGAAGTTATTGACTTAAGCTAACAGTGGCCTAAGCTAAACAATTCATTGCTAAGGTCACACAGACCTGGTTTTCTCAATCACTTTCTAGATTCTGATCACAGACGAGGAAAGGTGGTCATATGCCTTTCTCTAAATGAACTACTCTTTATTATTCCTTGCTTGCAACAAATCCTGGTTTCAATCTCTTGTTTTTTGA